>NC_091438.1:114984214-115584214 GCF_964237555.1 Oryctolagus cuniculus
GCATTAAAGAGAAGTTGTTTGAGCTGTGTGCTGGGGATGGGATTATTTGCCTGACATCTTCAGAACTGAGTTTTAAAAACGTTAAAATGGCAGCTAGCACCTAGCGTGGTAGGGTTTACAGGCTGGAGTCTGCAGCCCTGCTCTTCAGGATCGGAAAGACTGACGAGTGGCAAGCATCTCGCGTATTATACCACATGGATGCTGTGTTCGGGAAATGTTAGCCACCTTCTCTTATCTCCTTACACGACAATCTTGTCTTTTCAGTTACTGCTGTTGCAAAATTTTCTCCTTATTTTCCTCTGGAGAATCTAAACACTTGATCCTGACAGTTTCTTTAGGAGCTATGTGATTGAGGGGTTTGCCATTTTACTGGGAAGACTAGTTTAATTGTTGGCATAAAGTTCATTGCCTTGGTGTTACATGCCAACAGACGTGAGGCACTGAGATACCATCTGCTTCTCAAATGTGTGTGTGTGTGTGTGTGTGTGTATGAATCCTCTCTAAGAATATCATTTTCTACTTCCCTTCAGAGATACCTTTTTTTACCTACTAGTAGAAATCTTATAATTTTTATTTTTTTATTCTTTTATTTATTTGAAAGGCAAAAAGACAGAGAAAGAGATTTTCTTGCTACTAGTTTGCTTCCAAAATGGCCTGGGATGGGCCAGGCTAAAGCCAGGAGCCAGGGAATCCATTGGGGTCTCTCACATGGGTAGCAGGAGCCCATGTGCTTGGGCCATCTTCTACCTGTCTTCCCAGGTACCTTAGCAGGGAGCTATATTGAAAATGGAATAGCCAGGACTCAAACCAGCACTCTGATATAGGGTGCTGGCTTTGCAAGTAATGACTTAACCTTCTGTACTATGACGTGGACCTCCTTTATTATTCTTAGGAATATTAATCTGTAAAACTAAAGACAAAAAGATATAGGTATAGAATAACAATTGAAGCTTAGTGAGACAGAATTATATTTCTAAGCTGAGAGTGGCTCTTATTTGCTCTGAAACCACCAATAGATTTGAAATGAACACAGAGTAAAGTTCAGGGGGTAATTCTTCTTGCTTTGGGCCATGCAGCTCCTGCATTTGGTACCTTCCCTTCATCTCCATATTTGGAAATAGCAGGACACTAAAATATGTATAATACGTTTGGTTTCACGTAATGGGAAATCCAACTCAAAGAGACTTAAATGCTGGTGGCATTTAATGGCTTGTGGGTTTGAGATGTCCAGTGGTAGGGGGAGACTCAAATTTGGTTTGAACTTGTGGCTTATCAATATCACAAGGATATGTTCTTTTTTATCTTCTTTTTGTGGTCAGTGCCATCTCTTTAGGTCTAATGATAGCTGATGATATCCCTGTGGACTCCACATCTCTTGCTTCCCTCAGAGAGAAGTGACATTTCTGTCCACCCACCTTCTGATTATACCTTTAGAAGTGAGTTGCCCACCCTATGTGACTCTGGCTAGGTTCCACTGAATGGCTCAAGATTAGGTTATGTGTGCATTCAAATGACAGAGATGGGCTGCCTCAAGCTATTAGTTGCCCCACCCCATCCCAAATCCTCTCTAATTCCTAGTTTGAAATTCCGTACTTGGACTTACCAACTCTGTAAGGCCCGATGAAAGTATGCACACTGGGGCTGCAACCATCAATATTGGTTGTGTGTATACTCAGAAGGTATTTGCAGAGGACTCAGTGCTGCAGGTATTCTGCCAAATACAGTCTTTGGCTATGAGGAAATCATGATCTGGTGGGGTGTTGAGAGGAAGAGTGCGAGGCAGGGAGGAGTCTTAGTACAGAATATTTTGATCATCTGTTCAGGTCCCATGGTGGAGGTAAGCACAGAGTTTAGTATGAACCCCAGGAAGAGAAGGCATCCACTCTGGAGACTGGACGTGGGTGGAGTCAGTAAGCACTTTCCAGGGCAGATAGTGTTGAGCTAAGACTTACATGGAAAACAGGAAATAATCAGTTGAGACAGAGGAAAGGACAATATTCCAAATAGCACAGTGTGTGTGAAGCAGAGCAATAGGAGAGAGAGATGGTTTTGGTAGCACAGCTAGTTCACTACAACATAGGCATTGAGAGTGAGGACTCGGATGTTGGAGTGCTCTGGGATCACATGCTAGATCCATCACTTAGAACTGGGGTTGTGGGTGAGTTGCTTAATCTATCCGGGCTTCTGTTTTCTGATCATAAAATTAATATCACAAAAGGAACAACTACCTCATTAAGATTGTTGGAGAAGATGAAATGTATTACAGGGTATAAAGCACTTGAATTGTGTTGTACTGGAGAAGCATTGCAAATGATGATAGTTGTTAGGGTTATGGCTATGTGTTTATGCACATGTATGAATGCATGTTTGGAAGGAATCAAACCTGGGCAGTGTCTGGGAAACCTGGAGAAAGGTAAGTGCTGTATAATACAGGCTTGCTTTCTCTGTTGCTGCCGTCCTGGCAGAAATTCAAGACATGAGAATTGTAGAGGGATTTTTTTTCCCCTAGCTTGATGGACTGGGCTGCTGAGTCAGGGTATTTTGCATGATCATATCAATGTTGTAATCTTATCATTACTGTAATCACTGCTGCTTAGCAATTTCCTCATCGAAAAAAATGAGTCAGGATAGTTTGTGCTTAAGGGCTTGTGCTTTGCAATCATCCAGATCTATCAGGTTTGATTCCCACTCTGTCATATGTCTTTTTATTTTTACAGAAAGTCTGTGAGTGAGAGCTTGTTACTCCCATCTTGAGGAAACTGAGGTTTGAAGAAATTAGGCATCCCACCTTCTGTCGTATAAGTGGTGGGTAGCAAGGCTGCACTTGAGTCTAGAATGAGGGAATTAAGTATTTTGCTTCTGTTTCTTTTTTTAAAATTCTATAAAGCAGGATAATGATAGTAACTATCTCTATATTGCCATGAAGACAAAATGAGATAGCTAGCACCATGCTGGCCTCAAATAAAACTTGATTAATTAGCTCTGGTGATGGTGGTGATATTTGCCTTTTCATTGTTTTTAATAAGATCAAATAAAATAATAGGTATGAAAAATGTGGGGAGGGACAACCATTCATTGGGGTACTATGAAAAGAATGCATGACAATTCCTTAATTTACTAATTATTTCAAAAGTTTTATATGTAGGAAAGGCAGAGAAACAGAGTGATTTCATCTGCTGGTTCACTTCCCAAATATTTGCAACTGCCAGGGCTGACCCAGGCCAAACTCAGGAGCCTAGAATTCGATCTGGGTCTCCCAGATGGGTGGTGGGAACCCAAATACTTGAGCTATCAGCTGCTGCTTCCAGGGGTGTGAATTAGCAGGAATCTAGAATAGGCAGTGGAGTGGTGACTTGAACCAGAGGTTCTGATATAGGATGTGGGTGGTCCAAGCGACCTCTTAGTCACTGAACCAAATGCCCAGCTCCTAGTGATTACTTCATGTAAAATATCAGTTCTCCCTGCCCAGTACTCACTATTCCTCAGCCTGTCTGTCTTACTTTTCTCCTGAGGAGTCATCATATAACATACGGTGTTTTCTTTATTCACCTTTTCATTTTTTGTCTGTTCCCCACCAGAGTATCAGCCTCATGAAGGTGGGAATTATAGTCAGTTTTGTTCATTGTTACGACCCCACATTGAGAATAGTACTTGGAAATAAAACTACTCAGTAAATATATAGGGTGAATGAGTGAAGTAACAAATTAAGTTGTCAAGAATTAGGACTAGAAAGCGACCTGATTTCTGAGCTCACTTTATTTAAAACAGGCTTTGTGTTAGACAGTTTTGCCCAGCTGGACTCTAATGTAAGTGTTCTGAGCATATTTCACATATGCTAGGCTAAGCTCCGATATTCAGTGGGGCAATTGTATTAAGTGCATTTTTAACTTATCATACTAGGGTACTTGGCAAAGTTCTTGGGAAAAGTGGAATTAAAAGGTAAGTTTACCTTTGGTGCAAAAAAATTTGAAATCAGTGCATAATTTTTTTCATAATATGCATTTTCCATGAACTCTTTGAGGATCACTTTATGCATTTCTACCCGCCATTCCTTTTCCCAGGCAAACACTGAATGCCCCTCCTCCCATCACCATAATTTCATCTCTGCGATGACAGATCATTGGGTAATTAGGGCAGCGAACATTCGAAATTGTGTCAGCTCCCTGATGGTTCAATCCCTCTGTGCCTGGCCTAGTACTAAACAAGGCATAGGCATGAGCTTTCTCCCTGTGCTGCCTCCCCAGGAACTCTGGGCCTCAGGCTGGGTGTTAGGAGGGAAAAGGGAGTTGTTGGGCTGCTGGCTCTGGGAGCAGGATCGGCAATTTTCTGTCTCTCCATGGGAGGCTATTTCTGTAGGTGTTTAGCGGTGGGGTTAATGCAAACAGTGTGAGTGTTGAAATCTGAAGTCCTGGCTCAGGTCCCTAGTATCATGTGTCTAATGAAAGTTAACTAACCTTTCTGTGTTTCAGTTTCTTCAGCTCTGAAATGGGCATGATACTTTTTATCTCACTAGGTTTATGAAAAAGCAGGTTAAATAACAAATGTGTAATATAAGTTATTACTTGAAAATGGAGATTTGATTATTGACACTTGCTATGCTGGGCTGAAAATATACTTAGGGACACAAAGTGGTCTGCTCTATCAGGCTCCCCCATCCAATCCTGTCTGGATGACCTGGGGGCTTGCTTATGACCTCTCTGAGTAGTGTATTTATTTGAACAGAGCTATTTGACCTACAGACTTGTTAGGATTGATAATGTACATGTTCTTGGTAAACTGTAAAGCACTAACCTATCATTATTGATACTTATGCTAATCATGGTAAAAATAATTACTCATCTTTATAAAATCAGGACAATGAGTACTATCATTCTTACAAGACAATGTCCCTTTTGGAAGCCTTGAACTTACTTGAGGAAACAGATACAGAGATTGTGAAGTTAAGGGTGTGAATTTCATGGGCACATAAAGTAGGGAGAGAACAATAAATACAAACAAATGAGCATTTGGTAAATGCAAGGATACTTTAAAAAGTCTGTGGAAACAGAATTAAAAGATAAATTTATTGTGGTGTCAAATTTTTGAAATCCATGTATAGTTTTTTCATAATATGTATTCTCCATGAACTTTGCAAGAAAATAAGCTTATCTTTGTTTTTAAACATTTTTTATTTATTTGAATGGCAGAGTGACAGAGAGAAAGAGAGGGAGAGACAGAGAGAAAGATCTTCCATCAGCTGGTTCACTCCTCAAATGGCCACAATAGCAAGGACTGGGCCAGGCCACAGCAAGGCGTTTGGAACTCCATCCAGGTCTCCCATGTAGGTGGCAGGGGCCCACAAACTTGGGCCATCTCTTATTGCTTTCCCAAGCACATTAGCAGGGAGCTGAATCTGAAGCAAGGACTCAAATCTGAGCTTAATGTGGGATTCTGGTGTCACAGAGGCAGCTTAACCAATTGAGTCACAATGCCAACCTCAATAAACTTTTAAAATTCTGAGCCAGGCTCTCTACTAATGTGTCTGGGAAAACAGCAGAAGATGGCTCAAGTACTTAGGTCTCTGCCACCCATGTGGAAGACCTGGGTGGAGCTCCTGGCTTCAGCCCGCACCAGCCCTGGCCATTGCAGCCATTTAGGGAGTGAAACAGCCAATGGGAGATATGTCTCTCTGTCTCTCTCTCTCCCACTCTTTCAAATAAATATTAAAAAGAAAAATAGGTGATCATAATGTCTCATGATATCCAATGAGTAAGACCCTTGCACGTAGAGCTGGACCCTTTACCCCTATTAATGCAGCCAAGATCACATCTGGGGCAACAGCACTGTGTAGTGGTCAGAAGTGCCTCCCAAGAGCTCAGATGCCTAAGTTTGGAGTCTGGCACTACTTCTCAGCAGTTATTCAACTTTCGCCAAGTTCATATCCTCAGCCTTGGAGTCCTCAGTGGTGCTAGGCACCACACTGAGCAGACTGGAGGTGCAAAATAAAAATCAGTGATTGATAAGCAATACTTCCAGGCCCTCAGGGACAGGAAGAGGTGGGTTGCCTTTATTCGGAGAACTCCACGGTGCCTAGCCCAGTGCCAATCACACACCAAGCCCTTCACACATGCTCTTCAAAGAGGTGGTTTGAATCAAATGAATTTCAGTATCCTCAAGGTGCTCAGATGTGGTCTTCCTGGCGACTCCCAGCCCAATCATCTGAGGAAGGTGCTTGTAGATCGGGTGGCTGGCACACTGCAACCTCCAAATATGTGCCATATTTGTCACATTTCTCAGACAGATTGTGAGTTGCATGTTCATTAATTAAGAAGAGAGTAATTGGTCCCAGCAAATAGTTTGCACATCAGCTGGCAAATTGTGTGCACAATGAGGCCACGTGGTTCTGTCTTTCCCGTCTCATAGCCCAAAATCCCCAGGCCCTCATTTCACTGTAACACGAAGAATAAAGAAGGAGTAAGATTTGAAATGGAATTTTTCTTGACCTAATGTAGATCTATTCATGCACAGGAAGGAAAGATATAATAGCCCCTCATATGTATGTAATACTTTGTGATTTAAAAAAAAAAAAAAAACCTTCACGTGCGCAATTTCATCTGCTTCTCATGTAATCTCTGGGAAGCAGTTAACATTATTATTAAAGGTGCTAAAAGCTCAGGTGATGGAGCGCCAATCTGGTCTCTTCCACTTAGTAATGTTGCAAATGACAGCTTGCATGGGGTTTGCATGTGTCAGTATCCCAGTGTGAATATTGTGATAGCTTAGAACCGACTTCCCAAGATCACACTGTAGATGAAACGATAGAGAACAGGAAAAATGCAGAGTTTGCATGATGAGTTTTGCTGTTTTTGTTGTAAGTATGTCCATTTTACAGATGGAAACTGCTATGGGTTTTTTTCTTAAAGATTTTATTTGAGAGGTAGAGTTACAGAGAGAGACAAAGAAACAGAGAGAAAGGACTTCCCTCCTCTGTTCCACCCCCAAAATGGCTGCAATGGCTGGAGCTGAGCTGGTCCAGAGCCAGGAGCCAGGAGCTGGGAGCTTCTTCCAGGTCCCCCACATGGGTACATGGGCCCAAGAATTTGGAACATCCTCTAATACCTTCCCAGGCCGTAGCAGAGAGCTGAATCAGAAGAGGAAAAGCTAGGACTTGAATCGGCACCCATATGGGATGCTTAGCCTCCTATGCCACAGTCCCAGCCCCAACTATTATAGTGTGTGTGTGTGTATGTATGTATGTGTGTGTGTGTGTGTGTGTGTGTGTGTGTGTATATATATATATATATATATATATATATATATATATATTAGTTTGTGTGTCTCCCAAAGATCTGTGTGGTGGTAAAAGCCTGCTCTCCAGCATGATGCTGTTGGGAGGAGGCAGAGGCCAGTGGGAGGCTGTGAGGTAACCGAGAGCATGTCCTCTGAAGGTGGATCTCGTGAGAGGGTTGTTATATAAAAGCCCGAGTTGGGGCCAGCCTCTGTCTGCTTCCTGGCTGGAGACATGACCACTCAGTTGCCTGTGCTCCTGCTTTACCACAGGCCGAACCTTTGCCAGTGGGACCTTGCCTGACTTGGACTTGAACCTCTAAAACCATGAGCTCAATAAATGTTTTCTCTTTATAAAGTTAGTTGCCTCAGGTATCTCGTTCAAATGATGAAAAGCTGACCAATATTGGAGCTCAGGGCTCTGAGATGTCCAGTTACTTGATCAAGAGCTCTGCCTTGTAAGGGACTTGACAAACGTTTAGACTTCAGGTTCTCTGGCTCCACAATAAGCACTCTTGCCATGACCTTCATCCTAGCCACTGAGGGCTGAGTGTGCACCATGTGAGAGCCCTGAGCTTTACCCTGGACTTTGGGTTCCAGCTCTTCCAGACCACAGAGCACTCTCTGAAGGGCCATTCTGTGCAGGGAATCTTGTGCTGTGAAATGCTTCCTCTGATTTTTCCCGATGGCCGGCTAATCTGCAGCTATTGTAAAGGTGCCATTCTTTCCCCATTGTATCACAAGATGACTTGTTCCCTCCTCGTTTATTGCACCTCTAGGCCATTTCAATGTGCTATTGTTTACAGCATTGTGACCTCAGAGTGGCCAGAAGACTGCTGCTTGCCTGACGTTTTTGTAAGCGTTTTGTTCTTTTCTGTCCCTACAACAACTTGTTTGGGTCCTGGAATGAGCCTCTTCTGGTATTTTGCTGTCAAGGAGCAGAGACTTCCCGGCAGTGAGGATTGTGTTATCTTGCTCTTGGCTGGACAGAGCCTGCACCCTTAGTCCTACAGCCTGTACTCGTGGTGTGGATGAATGAGTCCACCAGTGGGTGGGTAAACCATGGTTACCTGTTCATATGCTAGCAGTTTGGGTTCTGGCCTTTCTAGTTCTATTGCACATCCATTTTCATGTGCACCATTGTCTGTTTCTGTGTGCTTTCCTGCTAGTTTTTGCAAGTGGCTCACCCAGATGCTGCTGCAGGTTCCTCCATACCCGTCTGTGTGAGGGTGAGCATAATGCATGATATCTGCTCATCTTGGGGCTGTAAGTTGCAGCAGTTGAGAGACTTTTCCAAAACAGAAAGGCACCCAGATGGCACCATAGTAATGGTTTCCACTGACATGGGAGCAGAACCTGGGGACCTTGGTGTGATGTTCCATGTCTTAGCTCTGTGTCCTTGTGTGTTGCTGAGCCACTGAACAGCTTGATGGAAGGTGAGTGTTTCAGAGAGGAACCTGTGATAACTGTGAAAGGCCTTGTAAGCAGAGAGATGAGCCAAAGGCTACTCAAATGATGGAGGCAGGTGGCCAGGTCTTCTCTAGGAGCTCTCCTTTAACCCTGTACCCAATTCTCCCATCCACTGCAAGTGGGTAAGCATCATGGAAAAACATGCCAAGAGAAGAAAGCCCTGAATGAGTCATGAGGCCTGTCTTCCACTGCTTGTGTTACTCTCCACTGGGCCCTTGACCCTTACCCAACCTCACAGCCATCTGAGTCTCTGTTTCCTAATTTGTCCACTGGGGCAAGGTTCCTTACTCTAGGCTATTTTGCTGTTGCAGTAAAGCCAGAACACGATGATGGCTGGGGAGAGGTGGGAAGAACATGACTCGTGCTGCGTGCGGCACAGTGTCAGTACAATGGAGGAGCTATAGTTTAATACAGAGAATGTTTGCCTGGATCAAATGGCTTCTTAATCCAATGAGAAAAAAACTACTTCCAGCCCAAGGCTAGTCTTGAAGTCAGCAAAATGATTTCCCCCTAACCCCCAACTTTTCTTTTGGCCTTGGTTTCCTTACTCTTTATGATAGAAGTCAGAAATTAAATGGTCTTCCAATTCTACCAGGGGTCTGCTAGGATACTAATTCTAGTGAGGTTGTGGAGAACAGAGTAACTCCTTGGTAAAGAGGTCTCTCCGCATCTCTGGGAAAGGAAATCACACTTACTAACGTCTGTTCTTTCAGGTTCTTCCTAGGCCCACCTCATTTAACTGCCACACCACCCTATGATGCCTAATAAGCTCAAAATAAAGCCTGCTAAGGGTTTATGAGTCCACTCCACAGCAACGGAAGCTGCACAGGGCATGTTTTGCATTCCGTGGTGTCTTCCTATCCCAGACTCATATGTTGAAGCTCTCATCTCCAGTATCTCAGGCTATGGGAACACAGTCATTGCATAGATAGTTAGTTCTGATGAAGCCATTAGGATGGGGCTTAATCTAATGAGACCAGAGTCCTAGAGGGGACATCTGGGCACACACCCAAGCACGCAGTCAGAGAAGGTGGCATGTAGTGAAGCAGGCAGAGATCAGAGTGATGCAGCTCTATGCCAATGGGAGACAGAGATTGACAGCAACCACCGGGAGCTAAGGGGGAGGCGAGGGGCAGATTTACTCTCACAGCCTTAGGAGGGATGGACCATGCCAGCACCTTGATTGCAGACTTTTGGTCTCCATCACTGTGAGACAATAAATGCTGGTGTTTGAGCCACCCTGTTGGTGGCACTTTGTAATGGCAGCTCTAGGAACCTGATGCTACAGGGAGGCTAAGCAGCTTGTTCTGGTGGCAAAACTAGTACTCAGGGTGAATTCTCTTTTGCTCCAAAGCATGTGGGCCTGTTGAGGCATAGACACTTTCAAACCTGGATAGCAGGCCTGAGTGTGTGAAGGAATGGGACCTGTCTCAGATCTGGGCACCCTGCCCCCTGCTCAGGGAAGGAATGAAATCCCTGAGGATCAAGGCCCTTCCTCTCTTCTCCCTGCCACCTGCAGCACTAGAGTAAATGGCAGGGAGGCGGACAGCTGCTGGCTCGGCTGGCTTCCCCACGCAGTGGCCTCCCCCAGTTAGAAAGCGGCCCCTCCCTGCTGAGCCACCAGATGCCCAAGATGGGAAAGTGAAGTGGTGGCAGGAGGGGTGCGAGCAAATGTAATCAGGAAAGAAGCTGCCCTGCCCTGGCTAATGTCACTTTTTTGTTCTGACAGCCCACAGCTCCCAGCCCAAGCAGCTGAGAATCGGCAGGTTACCCCAGGCCCTGTGCAGCCTCACTTATGTGATGGGAGAGGTGCTTCTCTGCTGCCAGCCCAGAATTCAGTGTGCATGGGGTTAGGAGACTCTCTAGGCCCCTGGGGGGTGGGGAGAGGGCAGCAGCCAGGGACCCTGGGGAGGAAATGATCCCTTCCGGAGCACCTGTGCTGCCTCCTTACCTTCCTGTCTTCCCTACAGGCCACTTGAGCCAGCTGCTATATACTCAGGTGAGAGACGGCTCAGGAAGGGGAAGTAGGCTTTCCAAGTCTGTAGAGAGAGCAAGAAGAAGAAAACCTAGGGGTAAAAACTGGTTTCTCAGGGCGGGCATTTGGCACAGCACCTAAGATGCCACTTGGCACACCCGCATCTGGTATCAGAGCCTGGGCTGGAGTCCTGGCTCCAGTTCCAATCCAGTTTCCTGCTAGTGTGCACCTTGGGAGGCAGCAGGTGTGGATCAAGTAATTGGGTCTCTTCTCTGCATGTGGGAGACTGAAATTGAGTTTCTGGCTCTGGCCCAGCCCTGACATTTGTGGGCATTTGGGGAGTGAACAAGCGGATGGGAGAGCTCAATATTTGTCTCTGTGTCTGTTTCTCTACAGGGTTCTCTATGCCCCTTTCTCTGCAGCACTGGCCATAATTCAAAGAAGCTGTGGGCATGCCCTCTGGTGGCCTTCCCAACTGCTCCTGGCCTTAGAAGGCCAGGGGAGACATGATGCAGCATCCTCTGGGAGAGCATGACTTTCAGAGAAACAGCGCAACACCTCAACAAGGACCTGACCTCCCTGCCAGCTCCTTGCTCACCCTGCTGCTCTCCCCAGCTTAGAGCCCAGCCTCTGGCATCCCTCCACCAACATGCTTCCCCAGACCTGTGCTCTCGCCACTGCTTTGCTGGCTGAGTGCACTCATGTCCCTGCACTTCACAGAAAGCCCATATCAGTGTCTTTGTGGTAGCCAGCACAGGTGCTCCTGCGAAGTTCTGCTATGACAGTATTCAGTGTGGTGATAGCAGGGTGGCACAGGGGCCATGGAGTCAGATTGCCTGGGTTTCTACCCTCTCTCTACCACTTCTCATAGTGTAACCCTGGGAAATTGCTTAACCTCATGTGACTTTGTTTCCTTATCTGTGAAATGGGGCTGTTGATAACGAATGTGTAAAGCACATTGTGTTCCTGGCTTGATTATGTGTAGGGGCTGGAATTGTGGCACAGCATGTTAAATTGCTGCTTGAAGTGCCACCATCCCAGAGTGGATGGATACCAAGTTTGAGTTCCGGATGCTCTGTTTCTGATCCAGCTCCCTGCTATTGCACCTAGGAAAACAGCAGAAGATGACCCAAGTGCTCAGGTTCCTGCCACCCATGTGGGAGTTTCTAGCTCGTGGCCATTTGTGGAGTGAACCAGTGGATAGAAGATCTGTCTCTGTCTCTTCCTCTCTTTGTCATTCTGCCTTTCAAATAAGTAAAACTTTCAAAAAATTAACATGTGCAAAGCACTTGTTTAGCACAATAGGTTATTGTTTTTGGTTGTTTCCTGCTTGTTTGCCCCCTTAGACTGTGCTTTTGAAAACAAGGAAAGTGGCTTATTTGCCTCTCTACACTCATAGTTCCTAACCCAGGACCTAGTAGCTGATGGATAAATATGGGTATAACAAACAAATATGCAAGAAAGAAGCAGATTTATAGTGGCACTCCTGTGTGTATCCAGCCTCAACTAGGTGATAATGACACCAGTAATAGAATTAGCTAGGATTTTTTTGTGGTTACTATGTGCCAAACACTGTTTTTAAAAATGACTGTTCATTCATTCCCTTATCTCTACAAAAGTCCTGTAGTAGTTTCTGTCATTTGCATCACCATTTCATGGAGAAAGCTTCAGTGACTTCCCCATGACTGTGCAGCTGGGTTGAATCTGGGCTACTGGCTCACAGTCCATGCTCCTGGCCAACCTGTTATGCTGTTTCCTGGAAGGGTGTGATGGCCAGGAAGGGCCCAGGGCAGCGAGAGATCCTAAGTCAGCACCCATGCTAAAAGGCAGAGCAGAGTGCGGGAGGCAGGATGGAGCAGGGATGGGTTTGGAGCAAGCAGGTGGGACTGAGACCTTTGCTGCGAATGGCCCTGGCACAGGAGTCAGTCCCACTGTGTTAAAGGAACTGCCGCAGGGCAGATGGCTCTTGGTGCAGCAGGTGTGGTCCTGCCTGAGGACAGGAAACTGGATAAGGTGGGCCCTGCCCTTTGCCAGATGCCAGGAATACAGCAGAGAACAGAATGCTGGGCGTGTATGTGATAGCTGAATGAATGGCAGACGATTCAGGAACTTTGGGATGAAACAACATGGGAAGGTGCTTGGTTTCCATTTACTTGAGCCTACTTCTCATTTACATGCAAGAAAGCCAACGTTAGGGCAGAGGACGTACATCTTCCAGTGATGAGATTCTGTGTATCTGAGAAACCCTCATTGCCCATCCTTGACTCTGCACTTCTGCAACTCCAGAGGGTGGCACTGCTTTGAGTGATGAAGCCCCTGGATGGGCTCGGTGGTGAGCAAATATTAACACTTTGAATCAATTGCACCTTCCTGATTACCGGGAAGGCTGTTCGCGGGCCAGCAGAGAATTATTGCACCATGCAACAGTCGAGCGTGGGTGATTTACTGGGAGCAGGCAGCATAAATGAGTTTAAGGCAAAGATGAATTTGTACTTGAAAGCTGAAATCATACAGTGAGGTTTGCTGGTGGAATTACAAAGTACACTTGGAAGAATTCCAGGCATAATACATGTGGGCCCCTGGCTATCTCAGGCCCTGCTTTACCTTATGGCTAAGGTTAAAATGGGGAAATAAGTAGAACTACCTCACAAGGCAAGCTGGAGTATGAGAGCCAGTACATATAGACCACTGCGAAGAGTGCTGTGCATGGAGTCAGCACCCAGTGATTGTCAGTCGGCCTTAAAGTATGCTTAGCACCTGGAATGCAACCAAGAATGAGACATCCTGGGGCCCGGCATTGTGCAATAGTGGATTAACTCACTACCTGCAACCCAGGCATCCCATATGGGCACCAGGCCAAGCTCTATATACTTACTCCACTTCTGGTCCAGCTCCCTGCTAATATGCCTGGGAAAGCAGTGGAGGATGACTCAAGGACTTGGGCTCCTGCACTCACATGGAAGTTTCTGGCCCCTGACTTCAGCCCAACCCAGCCCTGGCCATTGTGGCCATTTGGGAATTGAACAAGCAAACAGAATATTTCTCTCTTTCTCTGTGTGTCTGCTTCTCTCCGTGTAACTCTGCCTTTCAAATACATAAATAAATCTTAAAAAAAAAAAATGAGAAACCCTGAACCAGATTGTCCTCACTCATACACCATCCAGGTAGATGGATAGGATAAGCAACCAGTCACATGACTGCTGTGCTGTGTCATAGGAGCCATGGTGGCAAAAATATGGGGTATCGCACAGCTTGAAAGAGGGGTTTCCCTACATGGGATTTGGAAGGTCAGGAAAGTCTTGGATGAAGTGACAGACTGGAGGAGTAACAAGCAGGAGGTAGGGGCTGGCATTGTGGTGCACCAGGTTAAGGTACTGCCTGCAATGTCAGCATTTTGTATTAGAGCACTAGTTTGAGTCCCAGCTTCACTGCTTCCAATCCAGCTCGCTAATAATGCACCTGGGAAAGCAGCAGAAGATGGCTCACCTCCATGGGAGATCTGGATGGAGTTACTAGCTCCTGTCTTCAGCCTGACCCATGTCATTTGAGGAGAGAGCCAGTGGATGGAAGATTCTCTCTCTCTCTCTCCCTCTGCCCTTTAAATATAAATAAATAAATATTTTAAAAGGCAAGAAGCAGACAAGAAGAGAACAGGGCAGAGAATGCTGCTCGGCAGAGGTGAAGCACAGTGTCTGCAGAGACCTGGAGGTAGGCCGCGATGTGTCTGGAGCAGGGGCTCTGAGTGCAGGATGGCTGGGAGGTGCACCTGGTGGGTATGATGATACCAGCTTCCTAGGCGGCCAAGACAAATACCACACACCAAGGGCAGAAGGAAACAGAAGCTCACTCTCACAGTCTGGACACTCTCAGTCTAAAATCAAGGTGTTGTCAGGGTCGTGCTCGCTCTGGAGGTTCCGAGGGAGAATCCTTCCTTGCCTCTTCCTAGCTTCCAGAAATCTTTGGCTCTCCTTGACTCGTGGCTGTATCATTTCAATTCCTGCCTCTGCCTTCCCATGGCCATCACCGCTTTTTTTTTTTTTTTTTTTTTTTTTTGACAGGCAGAGTGGACAGAGAGAGACAGAAAGAAAGGTCTTCCTTTTGCTGTTGGTTCATCCTCCAATGGCCGCCGTGGCCAGTGCACTACGCCGATCTGAAGCCAGGAGCCAGGTGCTTCTCCTGGTCTCCCATGGGGTGCAGGGCCCAAGCACTTGGGCCATCCTCCACTGCCCACCCGGGCCACAGCAGAGAGCAACCGGGACAGAATCCGGTGCCCGGACCGGGACTAGAACGCGGTGCTGCCAGCCCACCCCTCTATTTGTCTTTCTCCTTTCCCTTTTTGTGAGGACTCTGTCATTACATCAGGGCCTACCCTATTCCAGTAGGACCTCCTTTTAATTCAATTAGATTTGTAAGGACCCTATTTTAAAATAAGGTTACCTTCTGAGGCATGGATTTTCCAACATCTTGCTGGGTAGGGATTGGTAAAGGGAAATAGAAATAAATGATGATGAAAGGAGGCAGGATGATGAAGGGATTGATAATAAAGAATAAGAAAACAGGAATACTTGCAATGCATCAAGAACCAGGGTTTACAGTTTAGTCAGTAAACTTTCCACATATAATGTGCACAGTCCCTTTGAAGGAGGGAGAATTGGGTTAAGGGAGGCCAGAGGGGAAAATCAGAGCAGAGCTTGCTGGGTGTGTTCGCAGTGAGAACTCTGATAGGAAACAGATGGCTTGCTTGGTGTGGACAATTCAAGGAGGGTTTAATGAAGGGACTATTTAAGGAGTAGTGAGCTTAGTATAGGGAAACTGCAAGAGATAGAGCAGGGTTCTGTTACTACCCATGGATCTGCCTGGAAGATGGATGGAAGGGAGCGGATACTGGACCCCACCACCAGGAAGTCATGAGAAGGGGCCATCATCAGAAGATGGGTGACTCTTGAGGGTCACCAGCTCAATGTGGCCACGTGGGGAGGAGTTGAGGAGTGTGCATTTCCTAATTTTTTCCCTCTGGTCTCCTGTCAGCACTCATCTAGAAGCCATAAGCCAAGAAAGCCCCTGGAGGTCATCCAGATCAGTCAGCCTCCCTGAGTTGAGCAGAGTAGCCTGGAGATTAGATTTAGAGAGACAAACAGAAGACACCTCGGATTAGGACATTGCTGAAAAGGCAGAGCCTGGGAGTCAGAAAATGGATAAGTTAGGTTTTGATGAGGAGGACAGCATAACCCAATGTTAGTTATGAGTGTTAGTTATGAGCGTGAGCCCCATGCACGCCCTCACTATGTCTCCATCTACCTTTGGGCATATGCATATCCCATCCTGTGTGATTATTAAGAGAACTATATATACCAGTGCAATTCAAGTGCCTAACCCAGCGTCTGGCACTTGCAGTAAGCATTCAGTAGGCGTCTGCCACTGTTCTTAATCTTATGAACAGCCCCGAACAGCAGTCTGTTTCAGTGGAGTCTCTCTCTATGGCCTCCTTCTGTAGAGCACTAATTCATTTATTTGTACATGGATTCATTGAACAAGTATTTGCTGAACATCTAGCAAATGCCCATCACTGGTCTAAATTTGTGGACTGAACCAAGCAAAAGAAATTCTTTGCCCTCATGGAGCTAAACCTCTGATGGGGAAAATTGGCAATCGACAAACAAATAAGGACAATATATAGACTTTCCAAAGATGATCAGTTCTGTGGATAAAAACAGCATGACAGGGAGAGAGGGAATCCAGGGGGTGGGACTACAAATAAGGATCATTGGAAAGGTGATATTTGAGCAAGGATAGGAATGGGGTTGAAGAAGGAAATCACTCATACCTGAAGGATGAGGGTTCCAGTCCAGGGAAGGACTAAAGCAAAGGCACAGAGACAGGAACATAGTTGGAGCATCTGAGAAGCAGGGTGGTCACACTGAGTGGGATGAGGTCACAGCCAGATCTCCAGAGCCTGTGCTCTGCATGACACAATGACATGTTCTGCATCCCTGGCCATCCCCATTAATACTGTTCTGCCATCTGTACAATGGGGATGAGGGTCCTCATTTTGTTTCTCTCCCATGGTGATTATAGAGATGCAGCAAAAAGATGGATTATGGTGTAGCTCTGAAAATTATTAAGTATTAGGCAAGATGGTGTTTGTATTGCTTAGCAATTTTGCTTTAGGGCCACCTGCTGCTCAGTAGAGAGACTGCCTGTGGCCTCATGAATGTGGCCTTGCTGGACCATTGCTTGACAGCGGGTTGTCGTCTCTTTTTTTCCCCCTTTGCCTCCCCAACTCCAGGGCCTGGTTTTTAAAACAGCAGCTGCTTCCCACTGTGCTCCATGCCCTAAGCCTCCTCAGTGGAACTGCAGACCAGCAGTTCACAGTGGCCTGTTGTTTATCATACATGCGAGAGATTTTCTGTAGGTTATAGGAATTAAATGTGTTTTTGACTGTCATCCATGGGTCTTAGTCACCTTCTCCCTGTAATGGGGAAATATCTTTGTGGGACCAGGCAGTTTTATGTCCAAACAGCCAATGAGCGGATGGGTTTTCTGTCCAGCTGTAACCCACAGCATTGAAGGCAGCCCTTTGCTCACTGCAGTGAGGATATATCCAGATATAACCAGTGGGTTTCTCTGTTAAAATTGGGAAAGGGAAGAGGGAAGTACATCAATGTTATTGGTACCAAACATGTGACAGCCACCTGAGTATATTGTCCATAGCTTATTTCCCAGAGAATATATTCCACAAGGGCAGGGATTTGGGTTAGTTTTCATAACATGGTATCTCTGGCACTAGAGCAAACCATGGCATGCAGTGAGCCATTGGTGACTCTTTGCTGAGTGGACTGTGGCTACCCATGTACCTCTGAGCAGTTATAAAGGTAAAACAATCTGGTTACTTCTGTCTCTTATTCCCCCTAAGTGTTGGTTAGACTAATTTCTTTCTTTGTCTTATGTTCTCACATGTCTAGCCCATAACCCCATCCTATTTCACCTTTATTCCTGCCCTAGCCTCCAAGTTGTTCTGTTCTCCATAATAGAATCCATGTCTTACAAGCCAGAAAAGTTTTGAAAAGAAATACATTCATGTCACTCTCATTTTTTTTACTTTTATTTAATGAATATAAATTAAAAAAAAAATTTCCAAAGTACAGCTTATGGATTACAATGGCTTTCCCCCCTCCCATAACTTCCCTACCACCTGCAACCCTCCCCTCTCCCACTCCCTCTCTCCTTCCATTCACATCAAGATTCATTTTCTTTCTTTCTTTTTTTTTTATTTTTGACAGGCAGAGTGGACAGTGAGAGAAAGAGACAGAGAGAAAGGTCTTCCTTTGCCGTTGGTTCACCCTCCAATGGCCGCCGCGGCCAGCGCACTGTGCTGATCCAATGGCAGGAGCCAGGTACTTATCCTGGTCTCCCATGCGGGTGCAGGGCCCAAGGACCTGGGCCATCCTCCACTGCACTCCCGGGCCATAGCAGAGAGCTGGCCTGGAAGAAGGGCAAGTGGGACAGAATCCGGTGCTCCGACCGGGACTAGAACCCAGTGTGCCGGTGCTGCAAGGCGGAGGATTAGCCTATTGAGCCACGGCGCCAGCTAAGATTCATTTTCAATTCTCTTTATATATAGAAGATCAATTTAGTATATATTAAGTAAAGATTTCAACAGTTTGCACTCACACAAGAACACAAAGTGAAAAATACCGTTTGAGTACTAGTTATAGCATTAAATCACAATGTACAGCACATTAATGACAGAGATCCTACATGAGGAGTAAGTGCACAGTGACTCCTGTTGTTGACTTAACAAATTGACACTCTTGTTTATGGCATCAGTAGTCACTCTCGTTTAATATCTGCCACTGGCTCCATATCCTCTGAATGTAAGACCTAACTTCTTTTAGGCTCACAAGAACCTTCTGGGTCTGGCCCATCTAACCTGTAGTCTCATTGCTCTCTCTCTCCTGGACTGAACTGCTTTTACATCCTCAAATAATGATTTCCCTTTGTTGTTTCAGGGCCTGTGCAGATGCTATTCTGTCTGTCTGAAGCACTGTCCTGCCCACCATCCTCTCCCTCAGACAACCCTCCGTCTCCATGATCTCTGCACATTGTTACAGTGTTCATTTCATATTCCTTCTTCAGGAGCCCTGGTCTCTGCTCCCAGATAAACAATCATTGACCAGATTTCCAATTCAGACAGAGATGACATAGTTAATTTCCTGTCCTGGGAGAACATAGGTAGCAGAGGCTGTATTTCTCCTAGTTGTGGAATTGCATGGAAGTTTTCCATTCATTCTGCTGCGCTGGCCTCAATGTGATCACCTTGACTGGTGAGTCAAAGTTGACTCTTTTACCATCATCAAGTAAATAGACTTTTTGTCCACTTAAAGATCGTCAGAATTGCTGTGTGTTTTAGGTTTAGAGGGTGGAGTCAAAGAGCATAAGGCAGCAGTTAGGACCCAGGCTGGTGACTTCATGGCATTGATCCTAGCCATTTAGGACATGCCACTCATTTGTGTATCAACCAGAGAGCAGAGGCAGAGTTGGCAATCTTCCCTATACCATGTTTCACATTATACCTTCCAACCACACGTGGCCCCTGAAATGTGGTTAGTATTGGCATCGACGTTGGGGCATAGTGAGTTAAGGCACCACTTGTGGCACTGGCATCCCATATAGACACCAGTTTGAGTCCGGGCTGCTCCACTTTCCATCTAGCTCCCAGCTAATGCACATGGGAAAGCAGTGAAGGATGGCCCAAGTGCTTGGGCCCCTCTACCACATGGGAGACCTAGAAGAAGCTCCTGGTTCCTGGCTTCAGACTGGCCCAGCTCTGGCATTGCAGCCATTTGGGGAGTGAACCAGCAGATGGAAGATCTCTCTCTGCATCTCTCTCCTTCCCTCCCTCTCTCTCTCTCTGTAAAGTCAGCCTTTCAAATGAATAAATAAATCTTTTTTAAAAAAGAATTATTGCTAGTGCTATATTCTGAAATGATATTTTGCATATATTAGATTGAGGAATATATATATATATATATAAGAAATTTATTTATTTGAAAGTCAGAGTTACACAGAGAGAGAGGAGAAGCAGAGAGAGAGTCTTCCATCCACTGGTTCACTCCCCAGTTGGCCGCAATGGCTGGAGCTGTGCCGATCTGAAGGCAGGAGCCAGGAGTTTCTTCCAGGTCTCTCACGCAGGTGCAGGGACCCAAGGACTTGGGCCATCCTCCATTGTTTTCCCAGGCTATAGCAGAGAGCTGGATCAGAAGTGGAGCAAGTGGCACCTATATGGGATGCTGGCACTGCAGGAGGCAGCTTTTACCTGGTACACCACAGTGCCAGCCCCAGAAAATACATTTTTAAAATAGATTGCACTTGTTTCTTTTATCCTAACTAAATGTGGCTTTTGGAAAATGTAATATTTTATATTAGATTAATGGCCCATACTATAATTCTGTTGGACAGAGTAAAAATGCCACTCCATATAACCCAGAGAAGAATATTCTTTCTTTTTTTTTTTTTAACAGATAGACAGTAAGAAAGAGAGACAGAGAGAAAGGTCTTCCTCCCATTGGTTCACCCTCCAAATGGCCACTACAGCCAGAGCTACGCTGATCCGAAGACAGGAGCCAGGTGTTTCCTCCTGGTCTCCCATGCGGGTGCAGGGGCCCAAGCACTTGGGCCATCTTCCACTGCCCTCCCGGGCCACAGCAGAGAGCTGGACTGGAAGAGGAGCAGCTGAGACTAGAACCTGGTGCCCATATGGGATGCCAGCACCACAGACAGAGCATTAACCAAGTGAGCCATGACGCTGGCCGCTAGAACAGGATTTTCAGAATCACTACCGTATGGATATCATGTTTTAGCTACATGTGTGTTACACAAAGGCTATGTCATGATAAGATTTAGAAGGGATCCTGAGGTTTACCTCCAACATCCATATTTTAAAACTTAAGGAATTGAGGCCCAAAGAGATGAAGCAACAATGCCCAGTGCCACACAGCCAGTAAGCAGCAGAACTAGGCCTTGAATCTTAGGCACCAGCACCAGATGAGTTCCCCTCCACTCTGTGAGTGGCCTACAAAGCAGGGCATTGTGGGACTCAGAATATCTCCCTGAGAACCCCCACCCCTCTACCCTGGCACCCGTGCCAGGCTTGGTGGCAGGAGGGCTTTTACATAACACCCACTCGTTCCAGGCTGCTTTATTTACTCCACTGCATGAAGGGTTGAGAGATGAGTCACATTCAGGCTCCACTCCCAAGAAACTGGCTATGTGGTGAAGATGGTCCCTGATGGGGAGTGAGCAGCTAAAACTACGAAGCAGTGGATCTAGCACAGCACCTGGAAAGCTGCTACAGAAAGGTAGTCAACCTCATTAGTAGCTGAAAAATATACAAATAAAACTAATGATGTGTCATAGCCTGTTACTTTATTCATATCTGTCCTAGTTTCAGAGCTACTTAAAATAGTTCAGAAATCTACTTTAGAGGGATGGGGACCTCAATAGAAAGCAGAATCAACAGGAAAGAAAATTCTTTTTGCAGTCTTGTCCTGTGGGGTGGACAAAGCTGCAGCCCCAGTAAATGGCTTGGGCTCTGTGATGTCCAGGCTTTCACCATGTCCTTAGACCACTTTTTGTTTGGCTTTAGAAGTATATGTTATACTCCCTTGAATATTTGGTATACAGTAGGCAAGACATTTATCTGGTTTAAGAAGGGGTCAGAGTGCCTGCCTAGCTTTTCCTAAATATCAAAATGGGACACTTCTTAGGGAGAAGAAAGTAAACCCTATTCTGGCTCCCAATGTCTGCCCTAGAACTTCACCCATAGATCCAACTCGATAAGGGAAGGGACCTGCATGAATTCTGCACCAGTTATGTGGCTGGGTACTTTACAAACCTCTTTCTAGAAATAAGCTTACTTAGTAATATCAAAATCCTGAGAATTTGAGAGTCAATTTGTGTCTAAATGAAACAAAAGTGCCAAAATGTTGAGAAACATTCCACAAACCACTTCCAGGGAGCTGAGCTGGGATTTAGATCCATCACATATGTGGTTCCAAAGCTTGTGTCACTAAGCCCTATGAATGAATAGGAGAATAAAGAGAAAGAACGTGATTGTAGTGGGGAAGAGAAAGAGGGAGAAGGAGGCAAGAGAAAGAAGGAGAGTCACAGATGAGGGGAAGGGAAGGACCAAGCGAGTGGAATCTGATGGCTTCCAGAACGCATTCTAAGGAGAAAGAAAAAGAGAAGGATCAGATTCTCCCAGGAGGAAATTATTCCTGGAAATTGAAGGACATTTCTACAAATGGCAGATTAGAGATTCAGCCCCCATCGAAGGCTGGGCTCGCGGAAGTCGCCCCAGGATGGTTTCCTCTCTTGCCACCTCATTATGGCTGGGAGCAATCTGCATGGCCGGTAATGAGAGGATCTAAATGCTGACAGTCTCAAGCCTGGGTAATGGCCCCGCGTGCAGGCCTGAGATCACAGATTCTGGCCTGGATGCTGAGGCAAGAGCTGTGAGGAGCTGTCGCCTCTCCCCCTGGACTGGCAGTCCATTAGCCTTACCCTTCAGCAGGGCAGTAATGAGAAGGTGAGACCTGTTCCACAGCTTCTGGCCAGCACATCACTGGGTGGGGGTGCAGCTTCCCCCGTGGCAGACACTTCCTGCTGCTGGCACTGGTCACGCTGCTGCCCTTGCAGGGCTGGAGGTCGGCCTGTGGAATATGGTTTACCAGGATTCTATACCATCTCAGACTCCAGCAGAAATATACATAAGCAATTAGGGGGACAGATAACTCAGATCTCATATTTCTGTCGTGCTGTATAGTTTCCAATTGTGCATTTCCATGTTGAGCCCATTCTATATAGCAGAAAAAGCAAAAGACTTTGGGGCCAGAGTTCCAGTCCTAGCATCTCTCTCTCTCTCTCTCTCAGCTATTTGACCTTGAGCATGTTGTGTTATTTTTATTAACGTTATTCTTTATGTGTCTTAAAGAATAATATCAGTTTCATAGCTTTGTTTACATTATTATGCATTATTATTAATAACTGACATTGAGTACTAAATATTGGGTTCTGTGCTAATTGCTCTATACATATTATCCTTAATCTTCTCAATTCCACATGTAGCTACTGCTCTTATCCTTACCTTACAGAAGTGCAAACTGAGTTGAAATTGAGTTAGTGCATGTCAGAACTAGGACCTGAAGCTGGTCTCTCTGGTAGTTTGTAACCTTACCCACTATGTTATACAGAAATTATGAATTTAACACCCTGAGTAGGAGCCTGATACAGAGTACATTGCCAATAGCATTACTTATTTTCTTTTTGTCTGATATATTACCTAGCATCCAGTTAGAAAATGGGAATCTCTCTAGTTATCTCAAATAGAAGCAATTTAATACAGGAGTTAGTTGTCTGTGCAATGGAAGAGCTAAAAACCCAGAGAGGGCTACTGAGACAAGCTAGAGACCAGTGATAGAAGGCAGCCATGGTATCTCCAAGGAGAATAAAGAGAAAGAACGTGATTGTAGTGGGGAAGAGAAAGAGGGAGAAGGAGGCAAGAGATTCTTTATGTGTCTTAAAGAATAATATCAGTTTCATAGCTTTGTTTACATTATTATGCATTATTATTAATAACTGACATTGAGTACTAAATATTGGGTTCTGTGCTAATTGCTCTATACATATTATCCTTAATCTTCTCAATTCCACATGTAGCTACTGCTCTTATCCTTACCTTACAGAAGTGCAAACTGAGTAGAAGATTACAGGGAGGATATGGTGCTACCAAATTCCAGGACCACAGTCAGTTTCAGAAACTGGAACCATGCAGGAGCGTGCTACCCCTCCTGGAGACTCAGTACAGAGCCAGGAGAGTGGGTAAGAAGAGCAATGCCACATCCTCTTCCCTCTCCTTAGCCCCCAATCTCCCACAACATCTCCAATTGGTCCTACCTGCTCAGAAACCCAAGCACAGGGATCTTGGGAAATGTTATTCCCTAAGAGCTGGGTGAAAAAGGACGGAGCAGGGATCTGAGATCAGATAGGCAGGCAACAGCACATCTAGTAACTCTATGAAATAGGTAGGTTGTAACGATCCTCTCTGATGGGCTCTGCCAAGTGTTCAGTCGATGGCACAATAGCGATTCCATTTTACAGAAAAGAAAAGCAAAGACCAGACACTGAGTACTCCTTCTAGAGCTCAAAAGAGGAAATCCTTTTGGATTTTCAAAAAGCTTCATGGTGGGGCTGGTATTGTGGCATGGCAGGTTAAGAATATGCTTGTGAGGCTGGCATCTCATATGGGCACTGGTTCGAGATGCGGGTGCTCCACTTCCTATCCAGCTCCTGGGAAAGCAGCAGCAGATGACCCAAGTGCTTGAGCGCCTGCATCCACTTGGGAGACCCAGAAGTTGTTCTGGGCTCCTGACTTTGGTCTGGCCCAGTCCTGGCTATTTCAGTCATTTGGGGGAGTGAACCAGCAGATGGAAGATTCATATTCTCTCTCTCTCTCTCTAACTCTGCCTTTCAAATAAATAAAAAAATCTTTAACAAAAGAGAAAAAGACTGGTTCTGGCCAAGGAGGGTTTTACTACATGGCTTAACTTAAAAGGACATTCTACGCAGTGAGAGCAGAAGAGACAGTTGTCCCGGATTCATATGTTGGAGGGTTAGGACTATACAGTCTGAATTCCTCCCAGCTTTTCTGGAGATTGAAGAGTTACATAATCAAAATCATTTTTATGATACCTTAAGGGGATGCACTTGCTTACACTTAATGATATCCCTGGGGCCCTTTGTGTACTGGTGCCATGATGTCCTCTTCAGGGTGATGGAGAAATTGACACAAAAATGGGGGAAAATGCCACTAACAAGATCTGTCCAGAAAATTTGGTCTCCTGTCTGCCTTCTAATCACCAGCGTGTTAACAGTGGCAAATGGCACTGTTAACCTCACAGCTACACATTACTCTTTTGGTGATCCATCCCTTCCAGGACATATTGTTGGAAACTTTGATTGGCACATATCTCCAATACACACTTATTTGTACTGCATTTTACTGATAAACAGCTGCTGATCTTACATTTCAGTTGTCAGCCTACAACGCCCTCACTCTTAGAATCCCTACCTCTAGTTTCTCTCTCTTGGCTCCTGTCCATCACCCCACACTGTGGTGGATGAACTGCTTGTTTTGAAATGCAAATCTGATTATAATAATGCCTTCCTCCTCCTCACTTAAAGTCTGTCGCTGGTGCCCTTGCCTTCAAGATAAATCTAAGCTCCTTAGAATATATTGGCTCCCTTCTAAGTCTCCCAACCTCTCTCCCCTCGACCTTGAACTCTGAGTTTCAAAGGTATGCAGTTACTGGCCACGCTGCTTTATGCTTCCATGCGAATAATCTTTGTGTTGCTCTTCTCCCTTAAGTGCCCTCTCCTCTCCACACTTCTGTCCCTCACAGCATCCACTGCTTCCTAAGGGATTTTCTCCCTCTTTTTGTGTTTGGAATGCACCATGCATATACTGCCAGTGAGGAACTACCCTTCAGCATTTGCACTTTAGGGTATACATGTTCTTCCTTGGAGAGCTGAGCTACAGTGGCAGAAGGGGGTTTATTGTGTTTGCTATTATTCATTTCTATATTCCTAATGCCTAACAATGTCTGATACACAAGAAGTATTAAATAAATGCTTGTTGAGTATCCTAAGAGTTGGACAGCAAAAAGAGAAGTAAAACTAAACATTTTTAAAGCCTCCCCTTATTAAATGTGGTGCTGGTCAAAGAATGTTGTTAAACCAGAGCTGCCTCAGAAGTCTTGGAAGAACTGCCTTCTGAATTTGCTGATAAGAAGTCCCATAAGTGGGGCTGGCGTTGTGGCACAGTGAGTTAAGCCATAGCCTGTGACACCAGCATCCCAAATGAGCACCATTTACTGTCCCAGGTGTTCCACTTCCTATCTAGCGCCCGACAAATGCACCTGGGAAAGCAGCTGAAATGGCCCAAGCACCAGATGGAATTCCTGGCTCCTGGCTTCAGTCTGGCCAAGCCACGACTGTTACGGCCATTTGGGCAGTGAGCAACAGAAGGAATCTCAATCTCTCTCTCTCTCTAACTCTCTAACTCTTCCTTTCAAATAAATACACCTTAAAAAAAGAAGTCCATAAGGTTTTGATCAGAGTATATTAAGTAAGCCAGCTTCTCCGGATGCATGGCCTATAACTTAACTCTCTTCCCTTTGTTCCTCAACCCAACAGTCATCTTTGAGAGGGCCCCAGGTCAACAAACCTCTCCTTGGACATAGCTGACCTGGCCTGTGACAGAAGTGAAGAAGGGCTTGGCACATAAGATGAATATTTGTGGCTTCTGTCTATTGGCCTCCAAGTCCAAACCATGCAGAGAGACATGCCTTTCTTTAGATGTGTGTGCCCAGCCACCCAGTGGTCAGATCTCAGTGCCCTTCCTTGGCAGTCTCTCTGGGAGTGGTGGATTGTGCAGAGCATTCTTTCCCTGCCAGCACTGCCACAGCCTCTGAGCTCTCCATGGTCGGGAGCACACAGGAAGCCAGTCCCAGCCCCCAGCCCACCTGAAAAAGCTGAGTGACCAACTTCTGGGCTTTATCAAGGAGACCACCATGTCTTTTTTTTTTTTTTTTTAAATTAGTTGATAAACACAGATTTAGAAAAAAAGAGAGAGAACAAGAGAAATCGATTGATTGTCCATCTGCTAATTCACTTCCCAAGTAGTGATAATGGCCAGGTCTGGGCCGGAATGAAGCCCAGAGCTTGGAACTCCATCTGGTTCTCCCACATGGGTGACAGTGACTCAAAAACTAGGACCATCTTCCGTCACTTCTCAAGTGCATTAGCGGGAGGCTGCCTTGGGAGCAGAGTAACCAGGGCTTGAATGGCACTCTGATACAGGATGCTGGGTTCCCAAGCAGTGACTTAACTCTCTGCACCACAGCATCAGCCCAGCTGCCCTTTTTTAAGAGCAGTGTATCATAGTGGGTAGGGTCCTATGTTTTGCAGCCAAAACAACTGGTCTGGAATCTCTACTCTGTGTTTTCATATTTGTTAGCTGTGTGACTTTTTTTTTTTTTTTTGACAGGTAGAGTTATGCACAATGAGAGACAGAAAGGTCTTCCTTCGGCTGGTTCACTCCCCAAATGGCTGCCATGGCCAGCGCTGTGCCAATCCGAAGCCAGGAGCCAGGTGCTTCCTTCTGGTCTCCCATGCTGGTGCAGGGGCCCAAGTACTTGGGCCATCCTCCAGTGCCCTCCCAGGCCGCAGCAGAGAGCTGGACTGGAAGAGGAGCAACTGGGACTAGAACCTGGTGCCCATATGGGATGCTGGCGCTGCAGGCGGAGGATTAACCAAGTGAGCCATGGCGCCGGCCCAAGCTGTGTGACTTTAGATTGATTACATCACTCTTTAGTGTCCCAGTTTTTACAGCTGTTAACCTAATTGTGTTGCTAAGAGCAGCTTGGGTTTGGGGTAGGGTTGAAGGGAGGAAGTAAAATAAATATATGTAGGCATCATGCTCAGAGATGTGCCTGGTACCTAAGCATTATAGAAGTCTGGCTCTGACGAGTCATCCCACTAACATATGCTAAGAGCCTGCTTAGATTCCAAGTGTTGTAGATGCTATGTAAGGAAACAGGCAAGAAAAGATGTGGCTTCTTCCTCAGTGATCTCAGCCTGCCAGAGGTGAGAGACAAGGAAGCACAACACTGCAGTAGAGTTTGGTGGCTGTAATACTCAGGGCTGCACGAGGTCATGGGAGAGCACAGACATTCTGGGGTCCTTGGTCTGCCCAGGATCATCAGGAAAGGCATTGAAGACTTCGCAGAGGAGGAGACACTGGCACTGCCTCCTAAAAGAGAAGTGGGAGTTTGGTAGCAGGACAGACCATTCCAGGTAGGCAATCATGTTCTTGCAAAGATACAGAGGTAGGGAGCATTGCAGGTGTTTGGGGAACTGCAATGCCTTGGGAGTGCTGAGTTGGTGAGGTGAAGTAGGGACAGGTGAGGTTGCAGATCAACCAAGGACCAGCCCCTGGATCCCAGAAGCAACCTTCCAGAGCTCAGTCACCATTCTGTGGTTAATAAGAAGATCCTAAGAGGCATGTGATGCCAGGAAGAAAAAATAAATAACAAACACCACACTTTTGTGAAATTGGTGTTAGACCTGTGTATCAATGCAAAATTTGAAATAGAATATTGGTTGATGAACTAATTCTACTTGGGCATGTGATGCATTTTTAACTCTGAGATTTGTGTAGCCAGGGTTCTCAGTCTGAAGGAAACTCATTTAGCCTGAAGGTTCTGAACCAATTACATAGTTTTATAAGGTCAAAATAAAAGTTGGGAGTCATTTTATCTTCATCTGTACTGGTAGAAATTACAGAATCAAGCTGCTTTAATGAGAAAAAGCACCAGGATGGGAAATGTGAAAATAGAAGTGTCAGCAGCATCCGAGATTCTCTGCTGCGTCCAGGACGCCGGCAGACGAGGCCGGGGTGGGGCTGTGAAGTCCTTTGACAACACGGTCTATATCCCTGAACAAGTTGCCAGGGCTTCAAGAGGGAGAGACATGAAACACAACATCCTTCCACCCTTATTAAGATTTAATCCTGCTTTCAACAGGATTGCAATGTTATTAAATTAGATTTTTTTTTTCTTCTTGAAAAAGGGATTTAACTTTTGCTTTCCTGACATCATAATCAACATGGAGCAGATGCAAAGGGGAAATTGTGTGACCAGTGGTAATGGGGACCTATACTTAACATGTAGCATGTGAAGTTATTAAAATGGAAATTAATTCCCTTTATTGCTATCGTTCTCTATCAATTAATTTGGTTGGAGGTGCTTATGAATATGCAATCGTTCCTCCCTGCTGCCCACCCCTTACCCAGTGTGTGTGGAAAGCACTGGTAAAGCAATGGGTAGAACTGTAGGCTTTGTTGCTTGTTTGGTTATGATTGCTACTTTTTGCTCCCAGTAACTGGTAATGACTAAGTTACTGAATTCTCTTCTACCTGCCAGGCACCATTGTAAGCACTTCCCTTTGTTGTTTTATTCAGTCCTCACAAGCAGTTAGGAGGCCGCGTTCACTATCCCTGTATGAGGAAGAGGAAGATGAGGCACAGAGAAGTGAGGGAGCCTTCCCCAGGTCACCCGGAATCGGTACATGTCACTACTGTGCCACACTGCCTCCTACTGGCCTAGGGAAGGAACTTTGGGAGGAGAAGAGCCTCAGGTTCCCAATCTGATGGCCCAAGAAAAGGTGTAGGGGACCTGGGAGGTGACAGAGGATGCAGAGGACAAGTGTTTGAAACATAGCTTTTATTCTTATTTAGGGTGGCAAAGTGAACACAGGAAGCGATGAATGCCCGTGAACAGATAGCTCCTATCCTCACAGATTCCCAGAAGCAGGGACACAATATGGCATTGGTCAGGAGTAGTCAGAAGGTAGAGGAAAAGGGGGACCTGGCCAAGAGCCTTTCATGGTGTCTGAGACAAGGATCAGGTGAGGCAGGTTAGGCAGGGTGAGCATGGGGGCCATCCTTAGTTGTTTAGTATTTAGCCTTGGAGTGAATAGGGCAGGTGTCTAGTGGCCTGGAGGATTAGTGTCTCCAGGAATTAGCTGACCTTGGAAGTAGCGCCTATAGTGTCTGTCCATAGGCCTCAGATTTAAAAATATCAGAAATACTAAGAAGAAAGAGGCGTGGTTCATAGATCCAGGCCTCAGAGGGACTTGCTTTGGGAGGCTGCCAAGAAAAGGCAAGAAGGTAGGGGGGCCAAAACGGGAAGGCCTGAGTTTATATCTGGTGGTCTCTGTGAGGGTAGAAAATTGGAGGCACTGAAATTCAGCCTTTAATTTTTACTGTTAAAATTGCCTTTTAACATTATTCATAATGCTCATTTCTCTTTATATACACATTAATCTGTAGGGGGAGGGCTGTTATGGGTCATTCTTTCAGCTGGACTTTGCCTCCTTGGCAACAGGTATCCCTACAGATGGATGCGACATTTGCTCTCCCAGAACGGAAGGTTCCTGTTTCACCTTAAATCTTGTTTCCCCAATAGAACTCCCATCAGGATGGTCTCTCTTCAAGGGCCCTTTGCCAAGTGTGGGTTTTGGTAAGAGGGAGCCTGTTAAACCTGGGTGAAAGGAAACCCTGGTGAAGTCCATGGTCATGGCTGAGCACATGATTCATCACAATCCATTCCTTCATTCAGCACTCTGCAAAGGGCAAGAGAGGGGCCAGCGCTGTGACATAGTAGGTTAAGCCACTACCTACATTGCTGGTATCCTATATGGTGCCAGTTCGAGTCCCAGCTGCTACACTTCCAATCCAGCTCCCTGCTAATGCTCCTGGGAAAGCAATGGAAGATGGCTCAATTTCTTGTGCCTCCTGGCTTTGGCCTGGCCCGGCCCAGCCCTGACTCTTGTGGCCATGTGGGGAGTGAACCAGCGGATGGAAGACTCTCTCTCTCTCTCTCCCTCTCTCTGTAACCCTGCCTTTAAGTAAATAAATTTTTTAAGGCAAGAAAACGGGGCCAGTGCTGTGGTGTAGAAGGTTAAGCCTCTGCCTGCAGTGCCAGCATCCCATATGTGTGCTGGTTCGAGTCCTGAGTGCTCCACTTCCAGTCCAGCTCCTTGCTAATGTTCCTGGGAAAAGCAGTGGAAGATGGCCCACGTACTTAGGTCCTTGCATGCACGTGGGAGAACCAGAAGAAGCTCCTGGTTCCTGGCTTCAGCCTGGCCCAGCCCCACTCTTGCAGTCATTTGGGGAATGAACCAATGAATAGAAGATTCTCTCTCTCTCTCTCTCCCTCCCTCCCTCCCTCCCTCTCTCTCTCTCTCTCCCCACATCCTTCCCTCTCCCCATTTCTGCCTTTCAAATAGATAACTAAATATTTCTTTTAAAAAATTAAGAGCGATTGTGGAAGATCAGCCAAGTTAGAGCTACAGATGAACCAACGACAGGTTTGCTTTATAATCAAGTACTTGGATAAGGAGATGATCTGTCCATTGTGTGTAGACTGTTAAATCCCCAGTGCAGAACCAACAACTCATCCAGATTCTTTGTATTCTCCCATTTGCACACTCAATCCATCAACAAGTTATTTCCTTTCCATCTCCAAAGTGTGTCCTGGCATGCCGGTGCTCAGCTGCCTCTTACATCTAAGTGACAATCAGTTGTCACTCTACAAGAACCTTTACCTGGGCCCTCATTTTGGCCCTTGCTCACAATCTGCACTCCCTATATGGATTGTAGCTAGTTCTTGAAGTCTCAAAGATATGAAGCTGCTCTTCTGCTTAAGGGACTTTTATACTCAGGGTAGGCTGACTGCTGCAGCAGCAGGGCCCCAGAATACACAGGGTTTTCAAAATCGTTCATGGAAAGGATGAACTATGAAAAACAGTGCCTGGACTTCTCAAATGTTTTGCACCAAAATGAACTCATTTTTCATTCCTCCTTTCCATGGAACATTTTGAGTCCCCTCAGTCTAACAGATCACACACAACAGTTAGGAGCATTGTGAGTGTACATATCAATAGTGTGGCACCTTCTAAGTGGTTTCAAAACTATCAGAGGCTGGATTTCCTGAAAACAGGCCCTGAAATTTGGATCTATGTGGAGGTGATCTGTTAGGAAGCTTACCCAGGAGAATGTGATGTAGAAGTGTGTGAGTGGGACCAGGCAGGAGAGGGAGCCAAGCAAGGGTATGACCTCTAGCTAAGCTCTGGGGAGCGAATGTTAGACTCATCCATGAGCGAGGATCTGGAGACACCAGACCTGTCCCTAGAAGGAAAAGGGAATCGCAGTATTTAAGCCCAGGTGCTTTATCATATGCTGGCCTTATTACCAGAGAGTACGGAGAGAATTAGTAGATGCCCGTAGGCCTAGAAGTGAGAATCATTGTTATGATGATAAAACTGTTAAATTGACCTCTGAAGAAGTGTGTTTGATGGATTGTGATAAAGTAGATAATGAAACAACTGGCTACCCATAGCAGAAACTGTAGGAACCAGAGCTAGCTCCAGATAAGCTCCCCTTTTTTGTTGGCAGCCCCCTGCAGGGCAGGGCCTACTCCTGTGCCATCACTGTCATCATTGCTGGAAATGCAGAGTCCTTAACTATGGGCTAGTCCTCCCTTGCTGCCAGCCAGCAGTATGACGTTGGGCAAGTCAGTTAACCTAAATGTGCCTCAATTTCCCCATCTGTAGAGTGGAACTGGCAACCATTCCTGATTACTGGAGGGTCATTGTGGAGACTGAATGAGTTAGTGCAATAGAAGGGGCTTAGAACAGTCCCTTGCTTGGACTGGCTGTGTAATAACTGCATCTCTAATCCAAAACACACTAAAATCTGAATTGTTTTGAGCGCTGACATGATGCTATAAGTAGAAAATTCCACACCTGACTTCATGTGATTGGTTGCAGTCAAAACATAGGTGCAGTGTGGTGGGCATTCAGCCTGTTAATCAGAAGACAATGATTAAGCTGCCCACATCCTATATCAGAGAGCCAGGGTTCGATATCCAGCTCTGCCTCCTGATTCTAGCTTCCTGTTCATGCAGGCCCCGGGAGACAGGGGTGCTGGCTTAAGTGATAAGGCTCCTGCCATGCATATGGGAGACCTGGATTCAGTTCCTGGCTCCTAGCTTAGGCTCAGCCCAGTCCTGGCCATTCTGGGCCTTTGGGGAGCCAGTGAGTGGGAACTTGTCTCTCTCTCTCTCTCTCTCTCTCTCTCTGCCGCTCTCCATGGGTCTCTCTGTCTCTCAAATTTGTAAATCTTTTCAAAAAATGTTTTAAAAGATACAATAAAAGTGTATAGTATTGCCTTCAGGCTATGTGTATGAGATATAGAAGGTATTTAAGGTATAAAGCCAAAATAAATTTTGTATTTAGACTTGGCTCCCATCCCCAAGATATTTATCTGGAAATATTCCCAAATTCTGAAACACATCTAGTCCCATGCATTTTGAATAAGAGTTACTCAACCCGCATGAGTGTCAGGGAACTGGGGAGACACACAGATAGCCTCCTCCTCCAGGTGCTCCATCTCACTTTAACAGAGTTGAGATTCTGAAGTGTGCTGTCCTGTTACTGATTGCTTTTCTTCTGTGTCCCGCAACTCCATCCCAGGACAAGGGTGTAGAGGCAGTCAATTAAAGTAGGCTGTTACTTCCTATGAAATGTGTATGGATGTGCATCTTCCTAGTCACTAGGGACACTCAATGTCACGGGACCTGAGGCCTGTCTGGAAGCAGCCTGATATCCCAAGACAATCCCCCATCTCTCTTTCCCCAAGTTGCAGTTTTCCTTAGGTTACTGATTCCTTGAGAATCCAGTTCAAATCTCCTCCATAGACCAGGAGTTGTTTTGCAACTTGCTCCTTTTTTATCCCGCCAGTCCTGGACCTACCTGGTGCTCCCTTTGATTGTACATCTCACAACTGCAGGGGATGCCATTCTCATAGACTGCATAGTCTCCAATGGCACCCCTCAGCCATTTACTGTCTTACTCTCTCAGTGTCGAATGTGAACTCATGCATTTTAGGTTCAGAATGAGTTGGATGTGAATTCTGACTCATTTGCTATTTGTGTGGCCTTGGATAAATTACCTGGCTTCTTTGGGCCTCTGGTTCCTCATCTACAGTGCTGTATGTTTTGTTTTTTCTTTGAATCCTTAATTAATATCTAGAGATGTGGGCTATGAAAATTAACAGCATTACCCCTACTATGGAAGTGGGGCTCTGCAATCCACCTCTTCCTTCCACAGCACTTCCTTCTCCAGCAGAACCATGGGACTTCCTGATGTGATGTTTCAAGGTTCCCAAGAATGCAAAAACAAATTCTGCCGAGGTCTTAAATCCTAGCACTGAGACTTAGTACTGGCCCTGGCATGGTGTTACTTCTGTGTGATTCTCTGGACCATAGCAAGACAGAATTTCAAAGTAGGAGACGTCGAACACCCTTCGACAGAAGCAGCAGCATGCACGTGCAAGTTTCATGGATGGAAGGAACCATTGGTGGCATTTTGCAGGCAATCTGTCAGGCTCAGTGAGTGGGAGCTTTAGTTTTCATTGTTTCTGGATTCACTTGGGGAAGGAGAGCAACCAATTTGCCCTTTAGGCAAAAAGCCCTAAGTACCAGGAGAGCACAGGCTTGCTAGATAAAGTGATGCCCATTCAGTCTCTCCTTTGAAAGCAGAAGTAATATGTAGGCTAAACACTGTAAGAGCAGCTGTAATTTAGAAATATTAGATCATTTTGTGTATTGACCTCCCTTCTGATTTTCCTGTTCTAACTCACTTTGTTGTAGGATCTTGCAGACTGGAGCCAGAACAAGATCTTTAATATTTAAGTTGGAGAATCTCCTGTGTTCATTCACATGGCACAATATCCTAGAACTTTGTGTATATCTCATACCTTACAGCTTTTGTAGACTGGACATCTGGAGTCAACTTAGTTGAATCCTTTGGCTGAACTAAGCAGGGACTTCAAATTAAGTTCATGGAAAATGCATATTATGGAAAAACTATGCATGAATTTAAAAATATTGTTATACCAATATAAACTTGTATTTTCTTTTTTTAAAGATTTATTTATTTGTTTTAAAGAGTTACACAGAGAGAGAAGGAGATGCAGAGAGAGAGAGAGGTCTTCCATTTGCTGCTTCACTTCCCAATTGGCTGCAAAGGCTGGAGCTGGGCCGATCCAAAGCCAGGAGCCAGGAGCTTCTTCCAGGCCTCCCATGCGGGTGCAGGGTCCCAAGGTCTTGGGCCATCTTCTACTGCTTTCCCAGGCCATAGCAGAGAGCTGGATTGGAAGAGGAGCAGCCGGGACTTGAACTGGTGCCCATATGGGATGCCAGCACTGCAGGAGGCAGCTTTACCCTCTACACCACAACGCTGGCCCCGAAAACTTATGTATTTTCTTTGATAGAAACATTCACGGCCGGCGCCGCGGCTCATTAGGCTAATCCTCCGCCTTGCAGCGCTGGCACACCGGGTTCTGGTCCCAGTCGGGGTGCCGGATTCTGTCCTGGTTGCCCCTCTTCCAGGCCAGCTCTCTGCTGTGGCCAGGGAGTGCAGTGGAGGTTGGCCCAAGTCCTTGGGCCCTGCACCCCATGGGAGACCAGGATAAGTACCTGGCTCCTGCCATCAGATCAGTGCGGTGTGCCAGCCACAGCACGCTGGCCGCGGCGGCCATTGGAGGGTGAACCAATGGCAAAGGAAGACCTTTCTCTCTGTCTCTCTCTCTCACTGTCCACTCTGCCTGTCAAAAAAAAAAAAAAAAAAAAAAGAAAGAAAGAAAAGAAACGAAACATTCACACAGAGAGACACAGAGAACTTCCATCTTCTGGTTCACTCCCCAAATGTCTACGGATGCTAGGGCCACATGGCAACCAGAGTCAGGAGCAAGGAATATAGCCTAGATCTCCCAGATAGGTGGCATTAACCAATTATTGGAGACATCATTGCTGCCTTCTAAGATCTGCATTTGCTGGAAGCTGGAGTCACGAGCTAGAACTAGGGATCTAATCTAGTCACCTCAAAGTGGGAAGCAGACATCTTAACTGACACCTTAACCATGAGGCCAAATCACAGTCCTAAACTTTACATATAATTCCATGTTTTAACAACTTTTTGAAGAAGCTTTCCATTAGTTAAAGCTGCAGTTATCTCAAGATTTGACTGGGGCAGAATCCCCTTTCAGACTCACTAAGTGGTTATTGACAGGATTCAGTTCTTGGCAGGCAATGGGTATAAGGGCTTGGTTGGCTGTTGGTAGAGGTGGCTCACAATTAGAGCAGATAGCTCCACCACAACCAGAGATCAAGAGAAGCTGAGAGAGGGTGAGGTGCCAGCAAAACTAAAGTCATACTTTTGTAACTGCATTGCTAAAGCAACATCTTACCATCTTTGCCATACTTTCTTTGTTAGAAGCAAGTTACTAGGGCTAGGCTACACTCAAGGTTAGAAAATTATACAAGTCCACGAATCCTAGGAGACAAGGATTTCTGGTGACCACCCTCGAATTCCAGCTGTCACCATTCCTTCTGGCACTTTTATAGTTTTTGAGCTTTATCACACCTATCCCTGGGTATCAAACCAATATGTGTAGGCTATAATTAGGGTGACTGTTCCAATTTGCCTAGAATAGGTCCAATTATGTGATTTCTATGGAAAGGCCACTCCAAGTATAAAAGAATAATACCTTGTCTATGATAATTATCAGTAGAAATTTTCATTATCTTCCTAGATAGATAGAAGTGGTTTGCATAAGAAAATCTACCTTTGTCACTCTTATTCAGCAAGAATTTATAGAGTACTTTCTAGATGCTGAAGTTGCAGTGTAGAGTAAAGTTATCATGCCTGCTATTGAAGAATTCAGATGAAAGCTTGAACACAAGTAGTATGAGTAAGAAACGTTTTCAGAGACGGAAACCTAAGAGATGGTGGAATCTGAGATGGTGACCCTTGAATGGAGTCTTGAAGCTTTGAAGTTTTTGAAGTTTTCTGTATCAATCAGTTCTCCAGCAGGAGCCCAGGCTCATTGGCCGGACACTGGATTGTAAGGAGAGCAGTTGGGACTTAAACAGGCACTCTGATAGGGAGACCAGAGTTGCAAGTGGCAGCCTAACCCACTGTACCACAACACCTGCCACCAACAGTTGCTTTTGATGGTGACTGGGAGTGAGAAAAGAATTAAAGACTGTGGCCCACGGCTCCCCTGCCACCACAAGAAGCCAGGCATTGTACTTGAACATTTTCCATTTGATTTTCCATTTGTTTTGTATACTGTTCCTGAGATATCTTTTAGCTCATTGTACAGAAGAGGAAACAGGTGCCTATTTCTGCTACCTCTTGTGTGCCATGCACAGTGCCTGGGAGGTGGGAAGGTGACTGAGAAATAGTCGCGGCCTTTAGAACTTCACGGTTACAGATGCAAAAGTCCTTTAGCTCAGTGCTCCTCAAACTATAATGCACACATGCATTACCCAGCCAGCATCTTCTGACTCTCTAGTACCTGAGTGTGGCCAGAGAGTCTGCATTCCTAACACTCCCAGATGCTGCTGGTGCTGCTGGCCCATGGACCACACTTTGAGAAGCAGAGTTGAGAGGGTCAGACTAAACACACACACACACTCACACAGTTTTATCTGTACTTGCAGCCATGATAAATCAGAGGGAAGATGTTTTATAGCAATTCCAACTTTAGAAAACAGGGAAGTAGAAGGGAAAATCCATACATCTTAATATTTTTTTTTTGACAGGCAGAGTGGAAAGTGAGAGAGAGACAGAGAGAAAGGTCTTCCTTTTGCCGTTGGTTCACCCTCCAATGGCCGCCGTGGCCAGTGCGCTGCGGCTGGCACACTGCGTTGATCCGAAGGCAGGAGCCAGGTGCTTCTCCTGGTCTCCCATGGGGTGCAGGGCCCAAGCACTTGGGCCATCCTCCACTGCACTCCCTGGCCACAGCAGAGAGCTGGCCTGGAAGAGGGGCAACCAGGACAGAATCCGGCGCCCCTACTGGGACTAGAACTTGGTGTGCCGGCGCCGCTAAGCGGAGGGTTAGCCTATAGAGCCGCGGCGCCGGCCACATCTTAATATTTGACAATAGCAGTTAATAAGGCAGGACTTTCTGCTCCAGACTTTAAACCTTCCCTTGTCTGGGTTGAGCAAGATATTGTTTTTCTGCCCCTTGGATATATCCCATTAAGAGCTTTGATCAAAGCAAACCTTTCCCTTTGAGGCCTAGGGCACATGTTAATGGCTTTGTTATTCGCATGTATCTGCATACATTTGCAAAGCAATTCTGGCTGCTTCTGAGGGGGAAGAGGAGTAAAGAGGCTGGTCCTTGAGCACAGAGTTTGATCTCTTGCATGGTGAGTCCTTAAAGGAAATCTGACAGCTGAGACTGAAGCCATCCTGGTGATTGGAGGCCTGCACTGGGAACTGGCCCAGTGTTCATGACCATTCCTGCCCAGGGTAGTTTTGCCCAGCTTCAGGTTGTGCCTCTTCCTTTCCTGGCCATTTTACCCAGTGTTACCTAAATGGTGAAAAGGAAATGGTCCTGGCTTTTAGGAGACCATAGTTATGCATGCTGAGGTCATTTAGGTCAGTGCTCCAGACCTAGAGCAGAGAAGCCAAATCTTCACCCTCCCCATATAACCAGGTCCCAACCCATTGCTGCAGTTTCTCTTCATAGCCCTTCTTGGGTCTCCATGCCTTGGCCAACCAGAGGTCTAACAGATTCCCCACCTTCAGGACTTCGTTCATGGTATCCCTTCGGGTCTGAGATGCTCGCTCTCTCTCAAATGCAAATTCTTTCTGTCCTCCAAGACCTAGCTCAAATCCCACTCCTTCCAGGATTCTCACCCCTGGAGAAACTCTTCCCTTGTCTGAATTCCCTTAGCCTTTAATCCACAACTTTCCCATCGCATGAAGTCCCTCCTTTGGGTAGATATAGGATCATCGATAGTCATTGCATGTTTTGAAGGCCATCCTTAATGGTTACTGCATTGTTGAATGATTACATGAATGAGTGAATGGCAGATGCTTCTGAAGTGTGATTGTAGGCTATTTGTGCCAGGATGTGTTCTTTCAATATGTATGGGTTGAGCTCCTGCTGTGTTTGGTGCACAGGGTTCTGCTAGTACAAAGGTGAACAGAGGAGAATCCTGCCTCCCAACCCCCAAGGGCTTTCCTGGGGATGAGGCCATCTCATGTTCTTTGTTTAATTAAGTTGGCTCCACTCCAACTAGATGCTTAATAATAAATGATTTGAAAAATCTGAAAACATCTGATATTTTTACAGATCAGTGACCTGTTAGATGAACAGGCTAAATCTTGTTTAATCTGGGCCTCTGTTCATCAAAGCACTATTTTGGGTATGGAGTATGGTAGCAAATTGAGAGCACTCATCGTGCTCTTTCCCTCCCTATCTGAAAAATAATAATGGTGTGCTGTATGTTTATAGCAGAAACTTGGAAATTTTAAAAAAGAGAGCTAAAAACACTCAGAATTTCACAAATAAAAAAATCAATGACTGTTACTATGTGGCATATTTGCTTTCAAGTTGTCTGTTTACTTATTTTGTTTTTAGAAATACACGTACACAGTTCGGGTCAAGCTTTTATTTAAGTCTTCCTATTGCTGATTTTTTAAACTAATATTGCACTTTGAATGTTTTCCTATGTTATAAAAATTCTTGAAAAGGATTTCTAGCTATATTACTTTTATTGTGTGCTTATTTCTGAATTTTTAAACCAAATCCCCATTACTTATAAAAGCTAAAAATCAGAAACAGCTACACTGGAAGCATGTTTATGTTTCAGTATTTTCCCAACATCTTGAAGTAGAATTAGTGAATGAAAGGGTTTGAATGTTTTTAAGTCCTTTGTTTCCTTCTTTATAGAATCTTTTAATCAGAGATAGCTAATTCTTCAGATCCTATGTTGGATGATTCTGGCTTCAGTTATTAAATACCCTTTTGTAATTAATATGCCTGTGGGCTTGAAGCCCCTCCCTCATTAAGGCACAGCAAGTCGCTTCAAGATGGTTTTTGAGACAACACCCACCCCGCTTCACCCCACTCCATCCGTCAGTATCCCACATTGCTGACTAATTGCTTTTTTTCTGACCCTGGGTGGTAGATTTTGGTCATAGCAAATGTAAGTGGATTTGACATAAGAAGCATTTTTTGTCTGTTCAACATGCGTTCTGATCTTTTAACTGAAATATGCCGTGAGTATTTCTTTTGCTCTCAGAACCATAGAAGAACAATCCCACTGAGGCTGCATTGAATTAGGTTGAATCACCAGCTTCTCATTGCTTGCTGGGATAAGGGCTAGCCAGACATGTACCTCTCAAGGCCTGGTTCTTAACTTGGTCTCTTTCTACTGAGGTAGAATCGGGGAGTTCATTATAGTTGGCATTAATGCTACACAGTGTAACCTCACTTAAATTGAACTACTTATAACCATCCTTTGTGTTTGTATAATGCCCAGTAGTAGTTTACAAAGCACCTTTGAGGGCATCCACTAATTTGATCCTCATTACCTGTCTAGCTCGCTATTCATACCAGTCTTGTTTCATACTTGGAGGGGAACTGGGACACAGGCAGAACTAGATGAGAGGGTTAGGAATGAAAGAACATGGGTCACTGGAGACATATAAACCCAATTTAAAATTGACTTAGCCACTAACTCCCTGTATGGCATGAATTCTTTGAGCCTCAATTCTTCATCTGTGAAGAGGATGGGACAGTTATTCTTTGTTATTCACAAAGTCCATATTTGTGAATGTGACTAACTCACTAAAATGCATTTATAACCCAAAATCACACTCAGGGCACTTGTGGTTATTAGCAGACATTTATAGAGAGGCAGTTGGACTTATCTGACATGCATGTTCCCAACTCATGTTGAACAAGGAGACACTCTGCTTTCCTGTTTCGGATCTCACATTCTATGCAAGTGTCCTCTTGGTGAACTTCAGAGTGTCATGGGCTTCATGTTTTTGAGGCTTTTTCTTGGCAATTTCACTATTTAATATGCCCCCAAGCATAGTGCTGAAGTGCTGTGTGGTATTTCTCAGAGCAGGAAGGTTCTGACGTTCTTTGTGGACAAAACATGTGTTAGGTTAAGTTCCATTTAGACGTGGTTATAGTGCTGTTGGCCATATTCAATATTAATGAATCAAAAATGTATTTTAAATGAGATGTCTTTAAACAGAAACACACATAAAACAAGGTTATATATTGATTCATTGTTGAAAAATGTTGTACATAGAGGCTCACAGGAACCTATCCCTGTGTTAGGAGCAATGGTTCTAGGATCAACGGTTCAGTGTTTGTGTGATGTCCTAGATAGTTAATTATTATGTAAGTAGTTATATTCTATCTTGTGGGTTACCATATTAAGAAGTGTGTATGTGCATAAAACAGCTGATATGTCTATATTCTATACTAGGGGACTATATTCTACACATGAGGAAACAGGCTTAGAGAAGTTAGCTGACTTACTGAAAATCGTTGACCAGAAAATGTCTCAGCATATAAATGCAGTCTGTCCGAGTTTATAACCAGCGGTCCTGCAGTAGTGGTGAAGATACTCGCATCCCACATCAGAGTACCTGAGTTTGATTCCTGGGTCTGGCTGCTGCGTACTCTGGGAGGCAATGATGATGACTCAAGTAGCCGGGCTGCTATCACCCATTTGGGAGACCTACATTGAGTTTTCAGCTCCAGGCTTAAGCCCCTGTCCAGCCCCAATTGTTGTGGGCCTTTTGGAAATAAACCAGATGATGGGAGCTCTCTGTCTATGTCTCTCTCTGTCTGCCAAGAAAAAAAGAAGTCCTCAAGCCATTAGGACTATGTCCAGTAAGTTCTCTACATTTCCACATGGGGAAATTGAATGTTTTTTAGTTCCATCTGAGCCTGTTCTTCACTTAAATACTTTATCTACATGTTTAAAATCCAAAAGTATATATAACTACCCATCATTACAATTTTTGTGTGATGCCTCGTGCTAACCACATGTCATCTCATTTCATCATACATTGATCCTAGAAGTTAGGCATTGTTACTAGTTTAAAGACACAGATAAATTAAATAATTATTCATGGTTATACAGTTTAGAAGAAGAGCAAAGATAACGATGTAAATCTTTCAGATTGGAGAGCCTTCATCCTATCCTGAAAGTCAGAGGGTCCAAGATTCTTGGGGATTTCCTAGGCCAATAAAAAAAAAAGCAACAAAATAAAAACAACAAATATGGATAAGGATATATAGATGTCAACTTGTCAGTGTTTATTTATCTAGGGTGTTAAAGAACATTTAAGAAAAAAAGTTTGACTTTCAAGATTATTTTATAAAGAAAAGTAATATCATAAAAATATGAAGAACTGAAACTTGGAGTTTAGAAAATTCAACCCATTCACCATTAGAAAAACCTTGTAACATTGTCTTTCTTATGTTGCGCAGAGCAGGGCCATCTCTGACATGCACACAGTGGCTTTTGATAACTACAACTCTCTATTTTCAAGTGATTCCCCCTGATCTGGCCTGAGATATATCAGGTATCCATGGTAGTGACTTGGATCTACAGTATCTAAGATAACGTCTTTTGGACAGGCATTTGGCACAGTTGCCATACATTGATTAAGTTGCCACTTGGGAGGTCCATGTCCCATATCAGAGTACCTGGTTTGAATCTTGGCTCTTCCATATGCAGTTCAGCTTCCTATGAATTCACACTGTGAGAAACAGCAGGTGATGGCTCAAGTACTTCTCTGCTTGATACCCATGTGGGCGACTGGATTGGGTTCTGTGCTTCTAGTTTGGGCTTGACCCAGCCCTAGTTCTTGCAGGCCTTTGGAGAATAAACTAACAGATGGAAGATCTCTTCTAGTCTATCTATCTGCCTTTCAAATAAATGACTGATAGATGATAGATAATAGATGATAGTTAAATTTGGCTTTAAAAAGTTAACTTTCAGGGATGTTTTTAGTTTCCAGGCCTAGGTGAAAGTTTCATCCATTTCTCCTACCAGCCCAGAGCCATGGGTCATTTCTCCTACCAGACTAGTATCATGTGCAGTAGATGTCAAGTCAGCAGCCTCTCCCCCATCAATCTTATTCTGGAAAGTTGGAGGCACCTTGCAAATTGACCTCCAGGAGAAGAATGAATGCTTAATGGTGACAAAGAAGTTAACTATTTGGAAACAGAGCACACACATAAATCTCCTGTAGATCTGTATTCCATAAGGAGATTCATCAGAGGAGAGAGGTGATTCATGGAACAGGAGGGTATAATTCTCTGGCTTTTTCCCCCAGAGGAGGATACCTGTCAGAAATGGAAATATCCAAAGACAGCTTAAGAACTCTCACTTCTCTATGCTCCCATGAATCAGGAATCTCCCATTGTTCAGGTCTGTTCTCACTTGTTGAAATGTTGATAAACTAACAGGAGCTAAAAGCAAAATAGCTTGTTAAATAGTTATATTATAGCTCCTGATGACATACTAAATTATTAGCTTATTTAATTATTATAACGCCTTGTGGGGTGATACCCTGATCATCCTCAGAGAGAAGCATGGAGCCTAATGTATCTCTCCAGAGCACTTACTTCTAACCAATACTATGTGCTTTCTGGCCTGTGCTCTGCGTCTTGCCATGTTTTGCAATTGATTGTCCAACTTTGAAATTTTTCCCTTTTGGAAAAAGGGAAATATATTTGGTAGGAAAATACTTGCTTGAATGAATGCAGTAAATATATTTGTATCATAATGTGTGCCAGATTCAGAGCTCTGGAGGCAACGGCATGAAGGACATAGGCTGGCTTTTGAGAAGTCCCTATTCCATGTGGGAGATGTGCACAGAAAGGCCTATACTATAGAGCAGTCCATTAGATAGTTCTTAGAGAAGATGCATCAATAGAGTGCCAAAATAGTTGAGCCAAAAATTTAAGGATGAGTGTTTGGAGTAACGGGATTCTCCAGGTGGAAGTGGGGTCACAAAAGGGAACTGTGAACTTTTGTAGGGAGCTAGACTATGAGATACGCATACATTTGGGTGATTCTCGTAGGAGATGGGGCTTGAGACTTATCTAGGAGTCACCTGTTGGAGGGCCTTGGATGCCACTCTAAGGAGACCACATTTTATTAATTAGGCAATGAGGAAACTTCAAAGGAATTTGGACACAGTGGGGAACATTATTAGAGTTAAAATTTATGTTTAAAGTCTTCATATATTTCTAGCTCATTTGTGTTCAAGAGAAGACAAATGGAAACAAAATCCATTTATGTAAGGTGATGGAAGTTTAAGCAACAGGGCACACCCTTAGAAACCAATTCTAGTTCCCTCAATTAAACCACTTAGAAGTTTAGCTCCCAAACATGGCTAGAGAAGTCGAGTATTGGGAAGCCTATTCAAAAATCCAAATTCCTGGGCTTAGCTCTACAATTGAATGGTTACCACTGGACTTTTGGGCCAGTGTAATCCCACAAAAGAGGGGAATGTTAGTAAAATGGCGCAGTCTTAGCTATGGCACGATCTACACCCTGGATGCCATCCTAGGCTGTAGCCCCCACGACCATGGCTGGAAGCCCCATGAGCCTATGGCTCAACCACTGGTGTCAGCTACACCTCCACCCTAAAGGGATTCGCTCATCCTACTTGCCTGCCCGTCCCTGGCAGTTTTAAGAGGACCTGTTCCTGAACACGTGGCTCTCTCTGTCTCGATCTCTCTCGTTCCATGTCTTGATCTCTCTCATGCTCTACTTCTCTCTCTTTTCCTTCTTTGCCCCTTTCCTCTGGTCTGTTGAGCTTCCCCCAATAAACTTTTCCCTTAAATTTTTTTTTTAAAAAAGCAAACATTCTAGTATAGGTTTGTGTATGTGTGTGTGTATGTGTGTGTGTATGGTTTATTTGTTTTTCTCTTTCGTTGTTTTTATTTCACATATGCAAAACCTTTGCTGGACATTTGGAATAGATTTCTTTACTCTTTCTCTTTGAGATGAGTTTTTCAAGGCACAAAGAAATGAGCTGACTTGTCCAAAGGCACAGAGTAAGTGACAGGGGCCAACTCAAACCCAGACCTTCTTTTGTGATCTTTCCTCCATGTGACATTAGTTCATCCCATATTCTTTGATGGCAAAGACACATATATTTTCATGTACTCTCATAACCATCAGCAATTTTCTGATTTTATGACTATATCTATTGCTGTATCTGAATATAGGGGAGGCACAAATTTACAAGTGAGAAACCAAGAGATATGTTTGTACTTAATGCTACTATATGTTTGTACTTAATGCTACTAACAGGCAATATAATTATAAGAGAGCTGAGAATGTTGCTTGACAAATTAATAAAAAAAAAACCTCTTGTGCCACTCTCAAGTACAAATTACACAGCAGAAGGCAAGAAGAGGCTGGGCTTGACAGTTGTGAGATAACAACCTTGAAATACATCTGCATTATGTGAAGGGGCTTTGGAGGTCTGTCTTCTGGACTTGGAGACCGTGCTAATGAACTGTCTTAATGTTCATATTTTTACAGGCTGTTTCTATTGAAAAGCTAAGTCTACTATGACTGGGAAAACTGCTTAGTTAGATGAGAGTTAATTCATGTGTTTGATATAGTTAAACAAACCCATCCGCTAAGTCACAAGATACTAGATTAGTATATAGGTGTTTATATGGCAATATTTTTAAATGAACTTGTATGAATAGGCTTATATAAATCATTTATATTTCTATTATGTTTTAGAGTTCATTCATTTGGCAAATATTTTTTAATTTTTAAATTTTTTAAAAGATTTATGTGAAAAGCAGAGTTAGAGAGAGAGAGAGAGAAAGAGAGAGAGAGACAGAGAGAGCCCTTCCATCTGCTGGCTCACTCCCCAAATGGCTGCAACGGGCATGACTGGGCTAAGCTGAACTGGAGACAGGAGCTTTATCCAAGTCTCCATATGGCTACAGTTGCCCAAGGACCTGGGCCATCTTCCACTGCTTTCCCAGGTGTATTTGCAGGGAGCTGGATCAGAAGTGGAGCAGCTAGGACTTGAAGTGGTGCCCATATGGGATGTTGATACTGCAGGCAGTGGCTTAACCTGCTCCACTACAACACTGGCCCAACAACTATTAATTTATTGAATGGTAAATGGTAATCTTTGCTAAGAACTGGAGTTATAGAGATGGTCTATAATTCTTGCTTTTTGGGAGCTCACTATTTTGCACAGAGGTTCTCTACTGTGGCTGCCTAGGAGATTATTGATGAACATTTAAACGTACCAATGCTCAGGTTCCAACACAGAGAACCTAATTCCCTCACTATAGAATGTAGGCATCAGTACTTGAAAATCTTCCCAGGTGATTTCAACATGCAGAATCCCTGATCTGCTGAGAGAGACAAGGGTACAGACATGTGATGCCTTGCCTTAAATACAGAGGAGGAATTTGTGTTGTTGTCTATAGGATTTGTGTGATGATGTCTTCAAGGGAGATCTGGAAAGCCCTTCCTGGAGCTGTCGTTTTATATTTGAAGGTATCAGAAGGGCTTACTTTTAAATTTTTTATAAAATTTTATTGTTATAATTTTTGAGCTGCATCTTGGGAGACGAATAGGAAATGATCAGAGAGAGAGGAAAAAACATACCCCAGGCAAAGGGTCTGGTGAATGCAAAGCACTTGGGGAAAACATCTCAGTGTCTTCAGAGAATTTGGAGTCCTCCAGTTGGGATATAGTACTGAGAGTGTGGATTAAATGATCCTTAATCCTTTCCTTTCCAACAACATTTATTGTGGATCTGTGCTGCATGAGGCATTTTGTGAAGTGCTGTGGAGGATTCAAAAGTAAGACGAAGGGAATCATGCCCCCAGCAAACTCACTGGCTCTTCAGGTAAATAAACAATGAATAAGGTGTGGGTGGTGATAGTGATATTAATATAGTAGCCAGAGCCTACGATTGAAATTCAGACTAGATGGGGCCGGCGCTGTGGCGCAGTAGGTTAATCCTCTGCCTATGGAGTCGGCATCCCATGTGGGTGTCAGTTCTAGTCCTGGCTACTCCTCTTTCAATACAGCTCTCTGCTGTGGCCTGAGAAAGCAGTAGAAGATGGCCTGGTGCTTTGGCCTGTGCACCCACATGGGAGACCAGGAAGAAGCACCTGGCTCCTGGCTTTGGATCGGCACAGCTCCGGCTGTTGCAGCCATTTGGGGAGTGAACCAACAGAAGGAAGACCTTTCTCTATGTCTCTCCCTCTCGCTGTCTGTAACTCTTACCTCTCAAATAAATAAATAAAATCTTTTTTTAACTTTTATTTAATGAATATAAACTTCCAAGGTACAGCTTATGGATTACAATGCCCCCCCACCCCGGAACTTCCCTCCCACCCACAACCCTTCCCTCTCCCGCTCCCTCTCCCCTTCCATTCCATTGATTCATTTTCAGTTCTCTTTATATACAGAAGATCAATTTAGCATATATTAAGTAAAGCTTTCAACAGTTTGTACCCACACAGAAACACAAAATGAAAAATACTGTTTGAATACTAGTTATAGCATTAAATCACAATGTACAGCACATTAAGGACAGAGATCCTACATGAGGAGTAAGTGCACAGTGACTCCTGTTGTTGACTTAACAAGTTGACACTCTTGTTTATGGTGTCAGTAATCACCCTAGGCTCTTGTCATGAGTTGCCAAGGCTATGGAGGCCTTTTGAGTTCACCGACCCTGATCATATTTAGACAAGGTCATAGTCAAAGTGGAAGTTCTCTCCTCCCTTTAGAGAAGGTACCTCCTTTTTTAATGACCTGTTCTTTCCACTGGGATCTCACTCACAGAAATCTTTCATTTAGGTCATTTTTTTTTTTTCCAGAGTGTCTTGGCTTTTTATGCCTGAAATACTCTCATGGGCTTTTCAGCCCAATCCGCATGCCTTAAGGGCTGATTCTGAGGCCAGAGTGCTGTTTCTGACTGGATACTGTGATTTGATAGAAGGGAATTTCCAAAAGCACAGTGCCAAATTATGATCACATTTAACAAATGACCCAAGTCTGAGACAACAGAGAGGAAGCAGGTGGGAGATGAGAGTCCCTATTTATTATTTGTATTTTTTAAAGATTTGTTTATTCATGTGAGAGGAAGAGTTACAGACAGAGACAGAGAGAGGTCTTCCATCCTCTGGTTCACTCCCCAAATCACCACAGTGGCTGAAGCTGGGCGGATCCAAAGACAGAAGCCCAGGGCTTCTTCCAGGTCTCTCACATGAGTTCAAGGAGCCAACTGCTTGGGCCATCTTCCACTGCTTTCGCAGCTGTAAGCAGGAGCTGGATTGGAAGAGGAGCAGGCAAGACATGAACCAGCACCCATATGGGATGTAGGCACCTCACGTGGAGGCTTGGCCTACTATGCCACAGTGTTGGCCCCAAGAGTCCATGTTTAAGAATGTTCTTGCAGAGTACTCTACATGGGAGTTTGGGAGCAATGATCTACTTGTAACCTTAAGCCTTGGGAGAGGTCAAGAACCTGCTCTCTAACAGCCTAGAGGCAATGGCCCTGTTTGTGCATCCAATGCTTGGAAGTTCGGTGAACTCAGTCTGACTTCCCCTTTTCTCTGGAAATAGAGTAGGCATCAGCAAACCGTTTATTCACAAAGGTTTTGAGTGATATATATGGTTCCTGTAACACATTCTTTATTTATGTTTTTCAATCTTTTAAAAATATAAATTTCATGCTTACCTCTGTGGGCTGTAGTTTTTAGGAGAAATGGCCTGTTACTGGGAGCTTAGATGGGAATCAGCCCATCCATGTTTCATGGGATCAGTGTTTTGTGAGTGCTCCCCATGGAACAGCCATGAGCTGCATGGGAAAGGGACCATGTCTGGTGTTATTTCAGGTCCTGCTCAGAGGGCTGTCTGTAGCGGCGGGGGGAGGGGGGACTCGGGAGTCAGAAGCTTACAGGGAATGCCTAGGTTTCCAAGGAAGGAGGATTCACAGCCAGGGGTACCATGTGACTCATGTCTCAAACAAAGACACTTGGGAGTATGAAGGGGCGCTTAAAACCAAGAAATGTAATTAATAATAAATAAGGACAACAGAACTAAACCTTCGCTCTCTTAGGCAAACCAGGATTCGTGGTCAGATTTCCCAGTATGTGGACAAGAGAACTGCAGCTAGAAATCGCCAAGGATTGTAGCCGCTAGAAGTACACCGTCCAGTAAGGAAGCTACTAGCTAGCTACATGTGGCCATTGAGGACTTGAAATTTGATGTCAAAACTGAGATGTTCTGAAAGTGTGAAATACCCCCAGTTTCATACTAAAGACTTAGTATGAAAAAGAAAGTGTCAAGTTTCTCATTAACATTTTTATATTAATTACATGTTAAATATTACTTTAGATATGTTAGATCAAATACACTCTTTAATTATTTAACCTGTTTCTTTTTACTTTTAAAATGTGGCCACTAGAAACTTGAAAATTATCTGTATGGCTTGAATTTGTGGCCTGCATGATATTTCTCTTAGTTTTTAAAACAATATCTATCTATCTATATTAATCTAAGAGGGAGGGAGGGAAGGAGAGGAGAGAGAAGAGAAAGAGAGAGAGAGGGAGAGACAGACAGACACAGGTGAGTTCCCATGCATTGGTTTATTCCCCAAATGCCTAGAAGTTGGGAACTCAATCTAGGTCTCCCACATAGTTTCAGGGACCCAAGTACATGGGCTATTACCTGATGGCTGTCATGGTACACATTAGCAGGAAGATGGAATTGAGAGCAGAGCTGGGACTTGAACCCAGGCACTCTGATACGGGATACAGGCATCCTAAGCAGTATCTTAACTGCTGTGCCAAATGCCTTAGGCACCATATCACACTTCTGTTGGACAGCTGTGCCCTGTAGAGTCCTCAGAATCATCTAGGTCAAGAAGCTACCTTAAACTGCAAGGTGCAGAAACCCTAAAGTCATTTGCTATACTGTCAGTACCGAGACCTCTCCTGCCTTTTTTCCTTCCTTGTCCCTCACGTCCCACTGCTGATTAGGACAGGTGGAAGAGGAGGTTGGGGAACATGGAACCATATTAGTTCACAAACTAATTTGTTCAGAGAAACAAAAGGGAGCAGTGGTCAGCCCTCCCCTCCCCCATTCCTACTGTGGGGTTCCATATCTTAATGTGGACAGAACCGAGGGACAAACGGGCAGTGTTAAATCATGATCAGGCTTTGATTTACTCCTTGCATGGACACTTTCATTTCCAAATTGAAACTGTATTTTTACTTAAAGAGCCTATAGTTACTAAATAATCAGCAGGAATGAAGTGGAGTTTTGCTGTAAGGACGGGGAAAGACTATTCTGGTGAATAAACACGTTTGCTCTCGGCTCCATTTATTTTGTAACTTTTTACTTTGAAAAATTTTAAGCATACATTAGAAAGAACAATTTAATAAATTCTCATTTACCCATTACCTAATTTCAATAGTTCCAACATTTTTCCAATTTATTCAGTCCATTTTCCTCATTTGGGGAATGAAGGAGGGATTCAAATATTTTAAAGCAAATTCTAGACATCGTATTATTATGCTCAAATACTAAAGTATATAATGGATAAGGACTGCTTTAAACAGAGTTGATTTTATTTTAGAGGGATAGTAGGAATTAAGAAATACGTGATTTCTGTACATCATGAATTGTGTCTTTCAGCCCGTTATCATCAATAGTAACTATGCTAGTAATGCTCTAGAACCTTGGAGATCATTTAGCTGCATCTTCTGCTGAAGCTTACAGTGGGAAAGGGACTTGTGTGAAGTCCCTGGAGGCAGGTCTGGGATTCAAACCCCAGTCCGCCCTCCCAAAATACCAGCCAGCTCACTTGGATCTCCATCTGTACCATGGAAAGACCTAACCTTGGCTTCTCTCCTCTCTCAGTCTCTCTAGCAACTTAAGTTGTTGCCTTTGCATTTCTGTTCTACATACTGAGAGTCAAGGAGAAACTTCTCAAATATTAGTTTCATTTCACTAGTGTATGAAGCTTGGCGATCTGCACAGTGCAGTTTGGCACTTAATGTCTTGGAGAGCCCTTGAATGATGCTTTGAGGAGCAGTCAAGGGCAGGCAGATCCTCAAGGCATAGGAGCTTTGAGGTTAGAGATTAGGCTTCTGAACAAGGATTTTTGCAAAGATCTCTGTCCATGGCTTCTTTCTTGGTTCCTCTGAGAGAGCAGGTACTAGCCTAAGTTTTCTATCATGGTGAGTTCCTCTGTCAAGCCCCTGGAAGCCATCCTTCCTGGACTGTCAGGAACAGCTTTGCTTGTAAGAGTTTGAACTAGATTGTCTAAGTTACCTTTCTGGGACCTGCTCTCAGCTTGTGTGCCGCTTCTGTTTTTTTGTTTGTTTGTTTGTTTCTGTTTTGTTTTGTTTTGTTTTTTTTTGACAGGCAGAGTGGACAGTGAGAGAGAGAGAGACAGAGAGAAAGGTCTTCCTTTGCCGTTGGTTCACCCTCCAATGGCCGCCGCGGCCGGCGCACTGTGGCCGGCGCACCGTGCTGATCCGATGGCAGGAGCCAGGTATTTATCCTGGTCTCCCATGGGGTGCAGGGCCCAAGCACTTGGGCTGTCCTCCACTGCACTTCCGGGCCACAGCAGAGAGCTGGCCTGGAAGAGGGGCAACCGGGACAGAATCCGGCACCCCGACCAGGACTAGAACCCGGGGTGCCGGCGCCGCAAGGCGGAGGATTAGCCTAGTGAGCTGCGGCGCCGGCCTTGTGTGCTGCTTCTGAGCATGATGGCAGCCTCATCTGAGTTCTCATAGCCTCAACTTAATTGGGTTCTTCCTATTGCTTAGAAGTGATCCAGGTCTTTCCAGGTCTACTGCCCCATGCTTTCATTTTACCTGCTTTTCCAATCTGCTGCGTTTGCTTCCAGGCTTCTATTCCCTTGGGCCAGTTGTACTCTGGCAATGAAGCTTCCGTTCTTGTCACCATCCTCTGTTTTGCTCATTTGGTCACATATTCCATGCTTTTCCCATATTCTAGCTATAGGTTGCTTCGTTACCTCTTATTTTTTCCCTTAAGCCAGCCAGTAGGTCCTCATCTTCTTAGCAGAAATTCTCTTGTTTCCTGTTCTGATCATCCCTTCCTGCAGTTCGATTCAGAATATCTGGAGCTCTGTCCTGGCTGTAATCTGTGTCAATTTAGACAGTAATTTAACCCCTTTAATCTGAAGTTTCCTCATCCTCAAAATACCTGGGATAAAGTAACTACCACAGAGGATTTTTATTAAAAATTGAATAGACCGATCTATGAAAAACATGTACAGTAGTGCCTGGCACATAGTAAGTGGTTATGTAGGTCATATACATGTGCTCACGCCTTATGCCCACTGTACAATAACCACAATAGGAAGATTAGACAATGAGGGCTTCCTGTCGCCATCTTTGCTGGGTTCAAACCAGTCCTTCCTATGATCCTCCAAGCTATGGATTTGAGCTCAGTTCACTAGTTGAGATGTTCTTTTTCCCACATAGCTTCAGTTCTGTAGCATTTTCCGTGGTTGGTGTCTTTTGAAAACTTAATTGGCCTTGGTCTTTTCTTCCTAGGGGGTGATTTGATCCCAAGCAAGCTTAGCAACTTCTCTCTGAGGTCAGCTTTGCATAGGAGGTCACCTTGGGAGAAGAAGGCTTCATCTTCAGGACCTGCCATACTCTTTCCCTGAAGGCAAGCCCACACAGAAGTCCTAATCTACATTGAAGTGGTCCACTTGTTGGAGAAGTAGCTGGAATTTCTCTTGATTAAGTACTAATAATGATGAAAATGATGATGAGGTCCTCTGAGGAAGTGTTCTGCTACACAAAGTTCCTTAAGACCAATCTCTGTCCTCAGCTCATTTTCTACTAAGGAAGCTCAAATTTATTCAAAACTCCTTATAGGAATTCCAGAGTTAATCTTTTTTTTTTTTTTTTTTTTTTTTTTTTTTTTTTTAAAAGCAGAAGAAAGCGTTATTTTAGGCTATTAGTGGCCCTGGCTTCATGTAGCACTTCCTTAAACACATAGAGAGAAAAGAAAGGAGTTCATTATGAAGCAGGGTAGCCAGCTTAATGCTGCCTGAGATTACGTGTGGACATTTCCTATACTATTGAATTAAGTTTTACATTCCTCCTTCTGCCTCCTGGTAGACATCTTAATGCAGTATAATAACTCTATGATTCATCAACAGAATCAAACAATGGTCCAAATTGAAGAGAATAAGTTGTGGACTTTTCTGACCATGAGAGATTTATTACTCATGAGAGAGATAGTTGTAGAAAACTTTACAAAGTAAAAGATACCATATTTTGTAGGTTCTGTGTGGGGGATTTGTGATATTTGCTTATTATTCTACTTGCAGTGACTTAAGGGTATAGAATCACTGACTCTAAAATGAAAAGGAGATTCAGGGGTCACCTAGTGCCACCATTCAGCTTCTACTCCCAGTACAGCCACCCCTCTTAAAATACCCTAAAATGCTGCTTGATTAGTCTCACTGATGGAGAGTTCTCTACTTTGAAGAGTATTTCAAAAGTGACATTAGTAGAAAAATCTGGGTCTGAGTACTGGACAGACCTGGGTCCAAATTTACCTCACTAGTTATAGGACATTGGACAAGTCACATCCTGCGGGGTCTTGGATTTATCATCTATAAAGCAGGAAAACAATGCAACCTCAGGATGTGGTCATAGATATGAAATTAGTTAACATAAGAAATATCTCTGTCCTGGTGTCTGGATTATTATAGTTACTCACTAAGTGGTAATTCAAAGTAGAAAGGCGATAAATGTTCATTTATGCTCTTCTTCCTGTGCTAAGTATTTTCAGGCCTTCTGGGGCTGAAAAATGTACCATGTTATCAGTGAGGTAAAAGTTATTAATAAGGCCATAAACACAAAAGCACAATTTTATTCCCTTTCTATTTTCTAAATTTAATACCTAATGTTAAAGCTTTGAAATCATGGACATTTGTTCCCACAGTGAATGGGGCCTCTATTGCTGGCCAAAGGAAATTTTCCATAATTTAAAAATAAATAAAATATGAATTGCTCTGGTGGTCAGAATCGCCCATCATTATTTTGCCATCAGAATGACCTGAGCCATTTTAGCATCTAGACTATTAGATATAGAAGTCATCTTAGCGGTCACCACGTCTGGGCCATTTGTTTTATAGATGAAGAAACTGAGGCCCAGAGAGATTGAGTGACGAGCTCAAGGTCATGCAGTTAGTGTGTGGTAGAGCCTGCATGTAATTCTAAATCCTGTGGCCTCCTCATTGTATTGCATTGCCTCTCCCAAGAGCAGTAATATTGTCAAATGATACCATAATGTCCCTATCAAATCTCCAAGGGATTGTGATACAATTGGAATTTTTCTCCTTTTTCATGCAACAGCTTTTACCCTGAATCTTACCCCCAGCAGTTCGATAATGCAGTGCTGCTACGTGTTTCCCAGGGAAGACCAGAGAGGCTCTGGAAGAGATAGGGATGTCTGTGTGGTTTTGGAAAGTGGAAGTGATTATGAAAACAATTAACACCTTTTGATTCCAGAAAAGCAATTAATGAGGATTTAAATAGGGACTAAAGATCAAGCAAAATGAATATTAACATGTTTGCAAAGATACATTGGCTCAAATATTCTAGAACTCATTTCTGTCTCTTAAAAGAAGGAGCAAGTATTGGTATACAGGGCTGTGGGTCAGGGTTAAAAAGTTAATGGAAAATGCATGTTATGAGAAAACTGTGTATGCATTTCCATTTTTTTTTGAACAAAATAAATTTATCTTTTAAATCTATTTTGTCCATTTGAAGTTGCTTCATTCTATAAGGCTTAAAACTCAGCTTCATTTAACCCATGGCAACCTGAGACTTTACTAGTCTTGTGTACATGCACTGTGGAAGAGATGAACTTGTGGCTGAATGTTTGATAGGTGCTTCCATTTGCTCTCAGACCCAGCAAGGAAGTTTGGTGGCGATGCAAATTTGAGATGACAATGACCTTTTGTGCATTCAGCACAGGTTGACCTGCTGTGTGCCAGCTATTGGAGTAGGCAACAGGAATGACACCATACTCCCTCATTTACTTGGCAATCATTTTATGTGCCTGTGAGATGCTAGAGATAATATTCTGTAGTCCTTAATTGATTTTATGCCATTAGTATTCCAGAAGTATTCCAGCCTTTACTGTGTGCCGGGTGCTGTGCTGGACAGCGCATGTCAGGTGTTTCAAGTATTTTGGGTAAGATTATAGAAAAGAATCTACCTACTCAAGCCATGTTCAGTCTGGCTCCAATCCTGTCACCATCACTAAATCCTGAAGGACCTGCTGGTGCTACCACCACTGTATAGGCATCATCTCCCAGATTCAGATTTGGGACTGGTTTACTCCAGCGCACAGAACTGCCCTGTTTGCTGTTCAGTCTCTCTCCATTAATCCCTGATCAGCCTGTGAACTCCCCTCCAATGGGGATCCTGTCTTGTTCATCTCCTAAGACCTGTCCCAGAGATGGCATACAGTGCTTCCCTCTCCTTTATTTTTCTTCTCCTACCTTCCCTCCTGTTCTCCCCCCTCCCCTTCCTTCTTCGCACTTCGTTGTTTCTTTCTTTTCTCTTCCCACTCCCCTGTCTCTCTATTCCTTCTGTCTCACTTTGTTTCCTCTCTCATCTTCTTATCCTACAAACACTCAGTGTGTTCCGTGTATTGCAGTAGGATCTGTGGAATCCGCTGTACTTGCCCTGGCAGAACTTCAGGCAAAGAGAAAACTGAACACAAAGCAACCAGTACTTTCTGAGGAATACTTGGTAGAAGCTAGTACCCAATAGAACATAGCACAGAAATGGCTCAAACCTGAGGGGTTGAGGCTGGGTACAGGCATTGTTTCTCATAGAGAAGTGTCAACAATGAGAACTTCCAGATGCCTACCCATGGGGCAGAGTGAAAGAGAGCACAGGATCAGCAAAGTCCACAGAAACTGATCCTTGAGATGGCAACAGATGTGCATCACGGCTGGTGTCAGAGCACTCAGTGAACATTTGTGAAATAAATCAGTCCCTAGCCCTAGAAATTCCAGGTCAGCTTTCCCCAAGCCTGTCCTTGCCAGCCATATTGCTAAGGCCCCAGCCTCTGGACAAATACCTGTTCTGAGACCTTGGCTCCGAAGATCAGGGACTTCATACTAAATCTAATGGTGAAAATGTACCATCTTTGAAGGGGAAGAGGGGTAGCCAGAAGCCTGGCCCATGCAGCCAGGGGAGGGAGTCAAGGGCTGCAGGAGAGTCTTGGAAGGTTTATTACTAGGCAAGCAGAGCCAAGGTTTGGGAACTTGTGGCTCTCTCAAGACCTGTGCACAGTAGGAAAGGTGAATCTAGACATGTTGGCAGCTGGAGAGTAGCCAAGCTATGGGAAAGAAGCCAGAAATGATCGAAGGAAGGAGCAAGGGGAGGGAGGGAGGAGACAGAGACAGAGAGACATAGAGATAGAGACAGACAGGAGGGAATGCAAGTGTTGTGCTGGGGTAGAAAAGCCCTCGGAATGGAGTAAAATACACAAGCTATGGTCAAGGGCTTCCCTTTGAATTTCACCCATGCACACACTGGCTGTCATTCTCTGAGCCTTGGTTTTATCTTCTGAAAAATGGCTTACTAATGTATTATAGTGGACATTAGGCAAGTTACATTAAAATTCTGTTCATGGTGTCTAGCTGTTAGTTGTCTTTCTATCAATGGGTCCAACATGCAGGTAGGACACTGGCTGTGGGAGGGGGAAGAGCAGCTTAGATGAGTGAGTGTGAACCCCACACTTGGGGAACCAGGACAGCTAAGCAAGTCAGGGAGACACAGGCATAAAGCAAGGGTGACTTATCTTGGTGGCACTGTTGTCACTGACCTAGACGATAGCAAATGTGGGGCAGACAGGGTTTCAAGATGGGAACCAGAGTGATATCATGCATAAGGACTCCAACTCTGAGGCCCCAAAACCCAAGCTCAAGTTCTAAGCCTACCATTTGCTTGACTCTCTGACCTGCTGTTCCTTTATCTGTAAAGGTGGGGATAATTAAACCCTGGGAAATGATAATTATGTTTACTGTGTTTGAAAACAACCCAATATCTGCAGCAGAGAAAGCTGTAGCCATAAAGAGGGCCTGATTGCTAGGAGCACCTCAACATATGCTTCTCTGCAGCCCCGCTTCAAGGGCTACACTCTGCTTCCACGCCCCAGTTAGGGGTTTGTCACTATGACTATGCCAATGGGAAGACGATTCCACAGTGAGCACCAGCTCGGATCTCCTTGATGCCCTTACTTTTTTGTAAATCCCATTGTCTTTCACCTGCCAGATTAACCCTGGGAGGTAAGCAGCATATAATTCCAGTATAGACGTGAGGCAACAAAGGGCAGAGGACAGCTGGGGACTTCCGGATTTGAACCCAGGTCTGCTCAGTTCTAGGGTTCAGTTCCTTTAGTCACCCTTGCTGTTCCATTTATGAAAGGAGGATGGCAGAGTAGAGGTAGAGGCAATCAAAAAGGTTCAACTCTACTTAGACCATAATTTCCTGACCGTGCATGGCTTTGGAAAGAGTACCTTGCATAGGTTTCCCTGATGCCCACCTCTCACCCACTCAACACACTTGGATTTTCACTTCTCTCTGGGAAATAAAGCTGTGGTGGGCACAGGTGGCAGTACTATTTGGCAAAGAACAGAGTGTAATGGATTTCCAGCATGGCCAGTTTTAATAGCCTATGCGTAATTGCACAGCCCTGTGCTGATGAGACATTTGTCTTGGGCTTTTTGCCAATGTGAGATCCAGGTATCATCTTAGGTATCATTGATGGATAGTTCCCAAAATGAGAATGTGCCTCAAAAAGCCAATGTCATGCAAGGATGGACCAGCAGGAGATTAGGGTCTGGGTTTTCATGTGGGGACAGATCTGCATCCTGTGTAGCTACTAGTTTGCCACTGTGACCACAGGAAGTGATGCAACCTTCCTTTGCCTCAGTTTCTCATCTAGGAGTAAGAGGTAATAATATATACATTCATGTTCGTCTTGGAGACCCAGGCTCTGGCTTTCAAGTGCCTAGTGCAGAAGCTGGGGCAAAGGAGGGTCTGAGGAATGGCAAGTGCTGAGTAGGATTTATTGTCCATCAAGAATCCCATCTTCAGCTCAGTGAGGTCAGGAAATGCATCTGCTTTATCCATCGTTATATTCTCAATTCTGGCCTTGTGCCTGGCACATAGGAAATAGTTTTGGATGGGTGGAGGATGGATAAGTATTTTATTGGTGTAATTGACAGGACAGGGTAGCTGGTTGATTCATGAAAACAGAGGCAATAAAGATGATGCAGGAGTTTTTAGTTGGAGCAGCTCCAGGTGATGGTGGGCATGTGGAATGAGAAGGGCACCTAGGGATGTGTGTGGGATGATAAAATCAATTTTGAATCTGTTGGGTTCAAGGTGCCTATAGGACATCAAGGAGGATTTGACTAACATATATAAAAAATTAGTGTATATGGGCTTCAGTGGGGAGAAATAGGGTCAGTCAGGTAGAATTAGCTTTGGAGATCAGCTTTATATCTCTTCAGGTGCCATGTAATACAGGTTACAAAGCACACTGACTGGGGATGACTTAAACCAGGAATAGACAACCTGCCTCATCCATCCCTCTGCCATATTTGTAAGTCACATTTTATTGGAACATGTCTTGCCTTTTCATTTGTGAATTGTCTAAGACTACCTCATGCTTGTAGGGAAGAGTAGCTGTTTCAGAGATGGTGTGACTGGAAAAGCCAAAAATATTTACTCTTTGACCCTTTACAGAAAAACAGTTGTTCTGACCCCTGACTATGAAAATAAAGAACTGTATTATCTCATTAAGTAAGTCTAGAGGTGAAGTTGGTTCCTTGGTTCAAGAACATGATGGGGATCCATGTCATGAGCTTTTCGTTATTACAACTAAAAACCTGACACAGGCTACTGTTTCAGATAATGGTTTTGGTGGCTCACAGTCCAAGATCAGGTGGCCCCACTAGTCTGGTATCTATGAGGGTGGTGCATGGAGGAATGCATATGGAGGGAGGATCATTGAGAGAGGGGGAGTAACTCTTATCTATGTTCATGTATTTTCTCCTTACAGACCCACTGTGATTCAGTGTTGGGATGCCACCCTAACAACCTAGTCCAATTAAATCACTTCCCAAAGTTTCTACCTTCAGACCCCATAACTGTATTGAGTCTTCACCTTTAATCCAGCAACCTATGACATTGAGGTTTAAACGTCTGTATGAGCTGAGGGCAAAATCATGTTCGAACTGTAGCACAGTTCATTCTATCTTATTCCACCCTACCATTCTCCATGTGTCCATTGCCACCAACCTCCTGCCCATTCTCCTGTGTCCTTTCTTCTTGTTACATGGTGGGAGCAGTTCCCTGCTTGACATTGGAGAATAACACAACCCAATGCAGAGGTAGGGCCATGTGTCTATCTTGTCTTCTTGTAGAAGCTCCCCAGACTCCTGTGTGTATTTTCCTCTAAGGTTGAATCTCAGGCCTATGCCCTTGTGAAGGGAATGGGATTGATAGATTTACTTACCTGTGATTCTCAACTCTGGCCACCCATCAGAATGACCCTTGATATGTTTAAAAGAGGATCTGCAACAGCCTGATATCTGGGCATCCCAGGTGATTTTAAGGTGCAACCAAGATGAAGTCATCATCAACAGAGACAAATTACTTAGGGGAGGCATAAATGTTGGGGGACACAGCATCATGACTAACATGGTGTCCATGGAGAATGCAAAAGAAGCTGTGGAGGGTGGGTCTCTGCTCAGGGGCTGGTCTTGGCGGCTGAGCTGGACTAGACAAGATGTTTATGTAGTTAAGGCCAAAGGCAGCATAATCAGAAGTATAAACTCTGGCCAAGGAGAAAAGCCAGACTTCAGAGCCAAGAAACAGAATTAAATATCAGGTCTGGGGGCAAACTGGAAAGAGGAAATAGGAAAAAGAGCCAAGAGAGTGAAGAGGCGAGGGGAAGGAAGGTTAAAGGGCCCGAGTGAGAGACTGAGAACAGGGTGTATGAGGAGGGAACCGGAGGCAGCTTGAGCTCTGTAGAGGCTGCTGGTGGTTCCACAGGGACTGAGGGAGAACTCTGGACCAGAACAGAAAAGCACAGCCTCTGTCTCAGGCCCATGGGCTCTATTTGGCTTTGTTCAGGCCGGCAGAGCTAAGGCCAAGGCTACAAACAGGGCAGCTGTCTCCTGGCTGCCTCTTGTTTAACTCTGTCTCTCTTGCTGGGCTCACAAAGGGAGCCTGCAGTTTTGCTAATTTCAAAGCTTCAGATTCACAATAGGTGTGTGAGAGATGAGCTTTGCAAGGGCTGAGCTTTGCACAGGCCCCTGTCAATGCTGTAAAGATGCTGAAGTTGTTCTCTAGTGGCTGCTATTTAACTGTTCCACATCACCCTCTTTTTCTTCTTTCTGTTTTCTCCTGTCTTGAGAGCCAGGCTCTTCTCTGTGAACCTCTGTTATAAACCCTCCAAGCCCTCAGCCAGGTAATTACAGTCCCTCACTCCACTGTCATCTGTTCGGCCATTAAACAACCATTTCCAACCATCCACCTCATGCCTGTCACCACTGTGCTCTACCCTGGTGTCCCCAAAATGGAATAGAAGAAGGCCTCTGAATCCATAGCCAACAGACTCACACAGGATGGGCAGAGGTACACACAGAAAGGTGAGCAAGCAAGCCTACTTCATGGGTGTGAAATATGATTGCAAGGCAACCTTTTAAGTTCTAAGAGTAGGAGAGTGTATGGAAGACCCAGGCCCCAGGGGTCAAATCTGTACCTGCCATCTTTATTTATCCCAGAACAAATCACCCAGCTCTAAGAAGTCAGCCATCTGATCTATCTGCATATCGCAACAGTGATACCCTAGAATCGCTCCCAGAGTTGCCTGGGGATTGCTATCCTTAGCACGTGAGCGTGAACTGTACTCAGTTGAGTAACCTCACCAAAAGACAGATGCATGTTAAGTCTTTTAGTTTGTCACTCTTCCCTCCCTGGGTATAGTCACCCTCATGCATTTGCTTCTAAAGTTTGCACATGTTTTTGACCCCATGTGACAGGGTAGAGATAACCTGAGTGTTGAGTCAGACACCTGGTTCTCCCAATTTGTTGCTGTGTGTCTTTCAACAACTTACTTTCCTTTCTGAGCTTCAGTTTCCACTTTGGGCATGGGAAGTGAGATACACAGCAGACCCATAGAATGGCAGATGTCCTAAACAGCACTCTGGCCTCAGAATCAGCCCTTAAGGCATGCAGATCCGGCTGAAATGCCCATGAGAGTATTTCAGGTATGGAAAGCCAAGACACTCTGGGGGAAAAAAAAAAAAACCTAAATGAAAGATCTCCGCGAGTAAGATCCCAGTGGAAAGAACGGGTCATCAAAGAAGGAGGTACCTTGCTCTGAAGGGAGGAGAGAACTTCCACTTTGACCATGGCCTTGTCTAAATATGATCAGAGTCAGTGAACTCAGGGGGCTTCCATAGCCTTGGCAGCTCATGACAAGAGCCTAGGGTGATTACTGAGGCCATAAACAAGAGTGTCAATTTGTTAAGTCAACAACAGGAGTCACTGTGCACTTACTCCTCATGTAGGATCTCTGTCCTTAGTGTGCTGTACATTGAGATTTAATGCTAGAACTGGTACTCAAACAGTATTTTTCACTTTATGTTTCTGTGTGGGAGCAAACTGTTGAAATCTTTACTTAATGTATGCTAAACTAATCTTCTGTATATAAAGAGAATTGAAAATGAATCTTGATGTGAATGGAAGGGGAGAGGGAGTGGGAAAGGGGAGAGTTGTGGGTTGGAGGGACATTATGGGGGGGAAGCCATTGTAATCCATCAGCTGTACTTTGGAAATTTATATTCATTAAATAAAAGTTAAAAAAAAGAACAATACAGAAACATCTATTTGCATGGATATTAAGAGGAATAAGTGATGTATAAGAGTGAAATTGACATTTTGAGATTCAATGATTGTTTACAGTCCTTGTCTCTACTATTGAGGAACAGTGTTGTTTTTTTTTTTTTCTTACTGTTTGAACTCTTTACTTAGTGTAGGGTTAACCTTATGAGTAGAAAGTAAACTGAAAATAGATCTTTGTAAAAATTAAGAGTGGCAATAGGAGAAGAATATAGAGGTAGTGTGGGATTGTGGGAGGGGGAGAGGGCAGGGTAGGAAGTATCACTGTGTTCCTAAATCTGTATATATGAAATACAAGAAATTTATATACCTTAAATAAAATTTTAAAATGAGGGTTAAGTGAAGTAACACACAGTACTTTTTATTAAGTATGGCATTTGGTGCATAGTAAGCATGCAGGGAGTGATAATTGTTATTATTTCTATTAATTCATTCCACCACCAGCCTACCCTCCCCCCAAAAAAAAGAGAGCAAGGATGGAAGGTAGGCAGATAGGAAGGGAGGGAAGGAGGCAAGGATTGAGGGAGTGGAAAATACGATTCCCCCATTTCTCTGTTTCTGTGCTGAATTCTCCCATCATGGCTGATTTCAAGCCCTGGAATTCATCAAATGAGGAGTTGGGCAAAGATGTACACAAAGACCCTTGTGAGCTGGGACGAGCCTTTGCCAGCACACCATTGATTATGGCTAATATCATTCAGATAAAGGGGACGCAATGGGACAGGAGCAGAGAGCAACTCTGGGTTGAAAACAATCATCCAGATGTTACGGGCAGGAGTCTTGGCCCGAGTGGGCCTGACATTTGCTGTCTGACGGACTCTCACCTAGGATGATCACTCAGTGTTTTAACTAAGGAATCATTACATGTGTACAAGGTTGCTACTATTAAAGGAGAAAGACTCAGAAAAGCTCCACACTCTTTGTGGAGTGTTTGGCTTGGGCTAGCTCTGCTGTGGCCTCTGGAAGAACCAGGAGCTCCTATCCCACACCATGCATCAGAAAAGCCTCCTTCACTGCCTTGGTAGTTGAAATCCCAAGTGGTTTTCTGGAGTAATATGAATAATGGCAAATTTAATGCATGAGATCACTTGGGATTTTCCACGTCCATTTTATGATGTGATGCTAGTGGCAGGGTACTATTAACTCCATGTTCAAGTAAAAGAAATAGTATTTGTAGGCTAATTTAGAAAAATCTGCTAGAACAAATAATCCTAAACTCCCCATGGCTTAGTATAACAAAGATGTATTTTTCTTATCACTGTCTGAGGTGGGTTGAGGCCTCTCCCCTAAGGGGTGACTCAGAGGTTTTCCATTGGTCAGGAACCACTTACATGGTCCATAACTTTGAGGAAATTTGGGAAATGCAGTCGTGGTGTGTCCTACAGAAGGGGAATGAGGCACTTCAGGTCAGTGTCCACCCCAGAGGTTCATAATTGGGGCTACAGTCTCTATACCTGTTCTAGGCCTGGTCTCTAAACCCTCCCTACAATCTGTCTCACCCCCTGTCTTCCTGCACATGGGCAGATGTCTTAGTCAGTTCAGGCTTCTATAACCAAATCCTATAGAACGTGTGACTTGAACAACAGGCACTCATTTCTCATAGTTCTGGAGTTTGGGACGTCCAAGATCAAGGCATTGGCGTTGGCAGTTTGGGTGGCCAGTTAGGGCCCACTCCTGGTTTGTCAGTGTCTGTCTTCTCATTGTACCTTCACACGGTAGAGGAGGCGGCGGTGAGAGCAAATTGTCATGTATCTTCTTCTAAGGTGCTAATTGCATTTATGAAGGCTCTACCGTCATGGCCTAATCCCTGCCTCAAAGCCCCACCTCCAGTGCCATCACACTGGAGATCAGGATTTCAGCTGTGAACACTGTGGGGACAGGAACATTCAGTTCCCACAGGGGGCCATGCACTTCAGCCAGGTTCTACTGCTTTCCCAGGCCATTAGCAGGGTGCTGGATCAGACGTGGAGCAGCTGGGACATGAACCTGTGCCCACATGGGATCCCGGCATCGCAGGCTGCAGCTTTACATACTATGTCACAATGCAGGCCCCATTAAATATATTCTAAAGGAAAAGAGAAAATGAGTCATTTAATATTTGTGGTTTTTAGGTAGAAAGTCTGAGTTTGAATCTTTTTTTTTTTAAAGATTTATTTAATTATATTGAAAGTCAGAGTTACAGTCAAAGAGAGAGAAAGAGAATCTTCCATCTCCTGGTTCATTTTCCAGGTGGCTGCAGCAGGCAGTGCTGGGCCAGGCTGAAGTCAGGAGCTTAATCTGGGTCCTGGACTTGGGCCATCTTTCACTGCTTTTCCCAGGCTGTTAGCAAGGAGTTGGATTGAAGAGGGGTACCTGGGACATGCCAGCATTGCAGGTGACAGCTTTACCTGCTATATCACAATTGAGGCTCCCTGAGTTTGAATTTTGCCTGTGCCACAAAACTGTGTAACCCTAGGCAAATTGCTAACTTCTTTGTTCCTCAGCTTTCTCACAGAATGAGGGTAATAATGGCTTTGCAAAGACTTATATAAAGCTTAAATGAGATAATGCCAGGTCTTGATTGAAAATGCAGATTTGGACTGACTTATCATCTGGACCCCTTCAAGTTCTGACAGTTTCATTTACAAATTACAAGACCATAGTCGCTGGGCAGGCTGGCCTTTTTATCACCTGGGATTAGTTTAACCTGGTACAGATTAATTTCCTTACTCCCAGGCTAGAACAAGCCCAGAAACAACCAGAAATTGAAGGCCTGTCGATGTGTGTACTGCCTAGAAGAGGCCAAGAAGAGTTCTCATCAGGTTCATAACTAACATTTGGGTAGGACTCTGAGCCATTTACCTCCTGTAAGAACTGAACTATCACTAGTTCATGAGAAGAAAATGGGAAGGGAATTAAAAAGTGAATGTTTGGCAGTAGGATGGCAAACAGCTCTCATTGTCCCATATCAGCATCAGTCAGTATTAGTTGCCTGGAAAGCTATGTTGAGGAAGACTGTGAGGTTTCCACTTGGCAGGAGTGTGGAAGGGGAGGAGGGAGCAGCTGATCCATGGCTGATATCTGCAGTGGGCGTGCGGTGGGAAGAGGGGAGCATAACACAGGGGCTGTGTGTCTGAGGAGCCCGCAGGGCCAGGACATGATTGGAACATCAGTAAATGTTAGTTGAGTCGAGTGGAATTTGAGCATAGCCATTGTGCCGCTCTCAATTTTTAAGCAAATAATTGAAGTGGAATATAAAGAAACTGAAATGGGATATGGGGAAATTAACATGGAAATCGTATTGCAAGCACTTGACAAAACTAATTAAACTGGGAACTGCGGCTAGATTTTTTTTTTTTTTTGGGTGCATAAACATTCTTCTTCTCTTGCAACAAGGGGGTAAAAGCGACAAGTGTTCAAATTATGCTTTTATGTGCATGTTCTTCCAAGCATGTGTGGGGCTTTGAAGAGGGTTCTGTTGTGTTTGTAGCAAGAGAATCTCCGTAATTGCTCTGAGAATTCTTGGAATTTTGTCAGATATGTGTGGTTTTTCCTGAATGAAGGCAAAACACAAAGCTTCTCTCTGTAATAAAAGAATACAGCTGCTCTCCAATCAAGTGTGTGGCCTTAGGCCTCAGGGTTTTCCTTTCTGAGGTGGGAATAATCCTGCCTATGTTCAAGGGCTGTTGGGAAGATTCGAGGGAGGAATGGATGTGCTGGTGCTTATGAACTGACCAGGACTGTTCTCACGTTCCGGTTCCAGTGATTGGCAGAGTGCCACACTGCCTGAGCTTGAATCCCAGCTCTGCTGTGGGCTGCCTAGCCATGTGAATTGGAGTAATCTGTTACACTTCTCTGTTATCTTATCTAGAAAATGGGGAAAATAACAGTCATCACCCCTAGGATTGTAAAGGCAGTTAAAGAGAATTAATGAATACCAAACACTTAACACAGTGCCTGACACATAGCAGTTACTCAACAAATCCTGGTGGTCATCACCATCATTATTATCAAATATGAGGGAATATAGTTTAATTCACCAAACTGAGTTTCTTGGAAATATCATGTGCTCTGCAGGGTGCTATGGTAGTGTCAAAGACACACAGGACACACTCTTAACCTTCAGGGAATTTATATCCTCATAGTAGGAAATAAAAACAAGTGTATAAAAAACAATTTTGCTTAAGAAATTTTCTTTACTTTCCTTCTGAAAAGAGAGCAGAGACTTTTTCTTATAGTGCTTGATATTGTCAAAAAGGTTTTCACATGCACTATATCACTGTATCCCCCAATAACCCTACATCCTATAAACAATTGTTTGTTCTATAACCTGGTTAGGATGAAGCCCTATGCTCAGCAAGCTGTGCCCTACACAATACCCTTATTTCAGCACACCTCTGACAGTATGTGGCATAAAAATAAATGAAGTCTGAATGTTATTCAGTGTGTAGCTGGACACTTCCAAAGGGCTCCACAGCATACAAATTGGAAACCACTGATTTTAGTGGTTATGTAAGGCAATAGTAATATGGCAGAGTGTGCTAACTGGGTTTTTCCTCTTTCTGGGGATGGGATCTTCGACTTGTCAAATTCTTGAGGTCTCAGTTTCCTCATCTATAAAGTGGAGATAATGTTTCCTATATTTCTGGGATTGAGTGAGAGACTCTTCGTATATATTTCTAGGCCTGGCCCTTGTTGTGTGTGTGTGCATGGTTTCTGGAATACGTGAGAATAAATAAATACACAGCAGGTGTTCTTTCAGTGTTCCCACTAATTGTCCTCTTACATGATTGGTCATGATGCTTAGTCTGACTAACCCTTGTAGTAGTAGGTCTTTTAGAATGGTATGATTTCCACCAAGCACCACAGCATGCTTGTGGAACTAGGACTTGAACTCAGGACTTTTGATCTCAGATGCCATGCTGGGACTAGCATATTCTCCAAGGAGGTTTGTGTTTTCTCTGCATTGATGTGTCTCAGATTAGCATATGACTAAGCATTTCTCCAAATCTTTTGCATATAGAAGATGGAATTAGGTGTTTTTTTTTTGACATTTGAAAAGAAATTTCTTTTTGTTTAAAAGGCAGAGAGAGAGAGACAGAGACAGAGACAGAGAGAGAGCCAGCACAGGAGGGAAGGGGAAAGAGAGAAAGAATCAAAGAGGTCTCCCATCTCCATCAACTGGTTTACTCCTCAAACACCAGCAATATCCAGAGCTGGGCCAGGTGAAAGCAGGGAGCCAGGAACTCAGTCCAGGTCTCCCATATCGGTGGCAAGGACCCAACCACTTGAGCTATCAGCTGCCTGTGAGGTTGCACATTAGGAGGAAGATGGAGTTCAGAGCTGAGCCAGGACTTAAATATAGTCCAGTATGAGATGAGAAAGTCCCAAATGGCATCTTAAGTGATGTGCCAAATGTCTACCCCTTTTGACATTTTTTTAATGGAAAATGCTTTATGTGGTGTCAGAAGTTCCATCATCTAATTCTGTACTACATTCCTACCCCCATTTTGGTCTACCTTCACTCATATTCCTTGACCTTAATCCACGTTTCCAGTTCTGTGCCTTTGCTCAGTCAGTTCCCTGACCTACAAATGTTCTTTTGAACGCCGATCATGATATGCCTAACTCCTTTAACACCTAGGACAGCTGCTTCCTCTTCTAGGGAATCACCCCCAACTGCTCCCATTGGGCCGCATTCGCTCTTTGCTCTAAGTTCCCATCATGCTTCTCTACTTCTTTCTTAGCCAGTGTTTATTTCCACCTAGCATCACAATTGTTTATCATATGGTCCAAATACCCTAAGCATCTTTTGGTGAAAAGAACACTGAATTAGAAGTGGGGTAGTTCTAGAATCCTAGCTCCACAGTTTCTTAGCTATGTGATCTGCTGGTTACTCAAATTCTCAGCCTCAAATTTTTTTGTTACAAGAGAAACGATTGGTAAGTCTCAAATCAGTAGAGTTACTGAGAATTCTCTGTACAGTATCTGACACATAGTAGGTATTCAATGCCTCTTCTTCCTTTTCCTGGAAAGAGGATATCTGTATGTGACATACTTCAGTCCCTGGCATAGTATTTGACACATAGGAGGTGTTCAATACCTGCCATGTACATTTTATGTAATTATAAAGTGACATCATTTATTCAATCATGAACTAACAAATGGCTGGACAGATGTGTAAAAGAATAGAGTATGGTCCCCAGAGCATAAGATACTTGTAACTCTGAACATTAAGTGCTTTGTTTCCATGGAAGGGGCATTTCTATTGTACAGTCCATTTTAGTGCTTCCTGCCTGGTATCTGTGTTGAAGCTTAAGCCTCTCCCAGGTCCTCAGGTAGGATAGGTGTTTATCATCACTTCTCTTTGTCTTCATTTAGCTATCGCTTTTCCTTTAAGTGACTCTCCAAAGAGACCACATCTTTGTGTTGTAAATGCGCAGACTGGGATGTGCTGATGACAGGTTAGCTCCCGGAAAGATGATGCCAAACTTGATTGACACGACTTCCATTCTGAGCCATGCTGATGACGTGGCCTGCCCTTGGGCAGCAGACACCATAGAGCCAGCTGACTTGCTGAACTTGAACTACTTCTGTTGCTTACACACTGAATTAGGTCCCATTCGTGGCTGTGAAAGTGGGAGAAGAGATGAACAAAGTATATGTTGAAGCTTGAAAGACTCATTAGTGGGCTGGGCCATGTTTTGGCTGCCAGGCTGGCTTGCTCCATAGTTAGCATAAAGCAGAACCTTTCTTAGCCTTCTCAGGGGGAGAGATTGGCTGGTCTGAAATCGGTTTGCTTTGTGCATCTTGAGATTTCTTCCCAGTGTTATCATTCTTATCTATCATACTTTCCAAATTGCCAGGAAGCTTCTCAGGAGCCTCTTTGCAGTTCCTTGCCTTGTTTCCAGATTTGCAAGGCTATGATGAAAGAAAGCTCCTTGAATGGTGAGCTCAAAGAGCTTCATGGCGCATCTTCCGCCAGGGCACCTGCCACCCGTCTCAGGGCTGGCGGCCATGGCTAATGGCCCTCCTTGCTGAGATGTGAAATGAGTTACTGGTGTACATAATAAACTAACATCTGTAAGGAGCATCTCCGAATGGGTGTCAGGGAAACTGCACAACAAAGCAGAGTGGCATCGTTAGGGCCAGATTTAGGACTCCAATTTGTGTATCATTTGCATAACAATGCCCAAGAGCAAGGCTTCCCAGTTCCCTTTCAGAAGTGTTTCACCTTCACAAGAACATTCCTGAGGGTGGGGAGACAGCCTGGGAGCGAGTCAGTCAGAGCAGACTTTCTGGGGCCTGAGGACTCACACTGGGTTCTCAGGAATGCCCCTGTCCTGCCCTGCAGGTAGGACTCCACTGTGGTGGTCCTGGTTTGGACAGACCCTTCTCTTCCTGCTCAGAGAGCGTGTCCATCTGCAGGTGCTATCAGTCAACAGCCATTTAGTGAGTATTGTGACGTCAAGAAAAAGGCTGGGAGCTTGTAGACAGGAACCTGCGCCACACTTCGGTTTCATCCTCACCTGTGGCTCCAGACTGTGAGAGGTCCCTTCCTGCTCTAAGTCTCCGGGTCTCTGCAGGATGCCACTAGTGCTCCTAAGGATTGGCTGTAGCTAAACAGCAAGATCCACTGAGGTAGATGATTTTCTTTCCTTTCTTTACCTTTGGGGAAACTGAGGCATAAAGAAGTGCCTTGCCAGTCAGTCCCCTTCTGAGTAACCAACATAAGGTATTTTAGTGGCTTTTGATCTCACAGGACAAGTACAGAAACACATGATAATCTCTGGGTGCCGGGCATTGCAGCAGCTGCTGGAAACTTCATAGCGGACAGAGACGTGGCCTCTGCCTTCACTGCTCCCAGAGGGACTGAGAAAATAGATGGAGACACCTGCTTAAATGCTGGCCTGCTGGCCCCACGCTGCCCTGATACTGTTTTGTCACTACTGTGTTAGCTGGGTAGAGCACAGGCTTTTGGACCACATGGACCTGGCTTTGCGTCCTGGCTCTGTTACCTACTTGCTGGGTGCTCTCGGGCAAGTCTCGGCCTCTCTGAGCCTTTTCTTGGGTTCACAATAGGAACTGTGTGTGTGACTGCATTGAAGAGTGATTGTGAAAATTCAGTGATGTTATAGTGGATGGGATGTAGATTTTTAGTGCAGTGCCTTGCCACAAATTAATTTCTAAACAATGGTAGCTCTTACAATGATTATGTTCGCTATTGATTAACCTGTAGAGCTGAAGTACAGCTCAGCTCCAGTGACTGGAAGATCAGAAGGGCTCTTGCAGTTCAGATCTTATTCAGGATTCTTCTGTGGCCTTGGGCCTCCAGACAGTTGATTCTTCTTCTTCTTCTTCTTTTCTTTTCTTTTTTTTTTTTTTTTGCCACAGCCAGGCATACAGAGCCTGTCCTGACCACAATCAGCTGGCTGGGCATCAGGACGGGGGTCCCTGTGAGGATGGAGTAAGTTTTCAGGTTTCTCTTCAAAGCAGCCTGCCTGAAAGTTGCAGTTGTTGCAGAATCACAATATCCTCTTGCACACACTTAAGAAGCTCTCAGTGCTGCGAAGGGATGGTCTTGTGTGTCTTGCATGACAATGATCCACTCAGTTGCAGACAACAGCTCTCTGCCGCAGTCTCACATTCCAGCCTGTGTATTTGGGCGGCCCCCTTTAGTGTTGCACTGCCTGTAATACCTCCCCGGGCCCCCAGCCCTTCCAAAGTCATGTCATTGCTGGCAGGGCCAAAGAGTATGGGTATGAGAGATTTTATTGTGGTGATGAAAATCTTCTAAAAATGATTTATGGTAATGGCTACACAGTTGGGCAATTTTGCTAAAAATCGTTGAATTGTACAATTGAAGCAGGTGAATTCTATGATATGTAGAATACCTACAATGAGGTGGTGTATAAAAAAAGCATGTAGATGTTTGGAGACACTCAAGCTCACTCTAGACTGATAAAAATGTTTTCTCCTAGGCAAACAGCGGGGAGTTCTTGTAGCAAATGGTTTACAAGTGGCTGAGAGGGCTGTGGTGTATAAATTTTATTATAGGTGGGAGGAAGTATAACTGTGTTTTTAAAAATCAAAAACCAGTTCCCGGAGGAGTCAACTTGAATGTGTTTATTTCCACCCTTCAGGAGGCTGGTTTTAGGTCTAAAATGCTGTGACCATTTTTTTTTTTTTTCATTTTATTTGAAAGGCAGAGAGAGAAAGAGGAAGTGAGGGAGAGATCTTCATCTGCTAGTTAGTTCACTCTCCAAGTGGTCACAAAAGCCAGGGCTGGGCTGGGCTAAAGTCAGCAGCCAGGAACTCAGTCCTGGTCTCCCAAGTGGGTGACAGGGATCCAAGTCCATGCTGCCTCCCAGGGTGCATGTTAGCAGGAAGCTGGATTGGAAGCAGAGGAGCCGGGACCCGAATCAGGCACTCCAATAATGGATACAGGTGTCCCAAAGGGCAACATAACCGCTGTGACACATACCCGCCCAGGAAGAGACCTCTCCGTGGTAGACTGTGGCACCTCCATTCTCTCAATGAATACTCTGGGACGTGATCTTGAGCCAGCACTGTAGGAGAGAATGTTGGGATATTCATCTGCTCCAGGCACTGGATACTTACTTTTTTCAGGATATTCTCCTTCTAGTCTCACAGAAACTCTTCCAGAGACATTCTGTGTATCCACAATGGGGAAGCTTGGCTCAGAGGTGGAGTACCAGTACCTGGCCACACGGAGCCTCCTCTGCTTGCTCCCACGGAGTCTTGAATATCTTCCTCTGTATCTCCCCAGAAATATCTCCCCAGAAAGCCTTCTAATGGGATCCCCTGCTCCCCACTGCATGCTTCCACATACTTACTGTATCCTCCTGCTGACCCAGGCTTTGAGATGAAGGATTTGCAGGCAAGTCAAGTACTTCCTTTTTTTTTTTAAAGATTTATTTTATTTGTTTGAAAGACAGAGTTACAGAGAGAGGTAGAGATAGTGAGAGGTCTTCCATCCAATGGCTCACTCCCCAGATGGCTGCAATGGCCAGAGCTGTGCCAATCTGAAGCCAGGAGCCTGGAGCCTCTTCCGGGTCTCCCACACAGGTGCGGGGGCCCAAGGACTTGGGCCTTCTTCCACTGCCTCCCCAGGCCACAGCAGAGAGCTGGATTGGAAGAGGAGCAGCCAGGACTAGAACCAGCACCCATATGGGATGTTAGGGCTTCAGGCCAGGGCTTTAACCCACTGCGCCACAGTGCCGGCCCCAAACCAAGTAATTCTTTTTTTTTTTTTAATTTTTATTTATTTTTTGACAGGCAGAGTGGACAGTGAGAGAGAGAGACAGAGAGAAAGGTTCACCCTCCAATGGCCGCCGCTGCCGGTGCACTGCGGCCGGTGCACTGCGCTGATCCGATGGCAGGAGCCAGGAGCCAGGTGCTTTTCCTGGTCTCCCATGGGGTGCAGGGCCCAAGCACCTGGGCCATCCTCCCCTGCACTCCCTGGCCACAGCAGAGAGCTGGCCTGGAAGAGGGGCAACCGGGACAGAATCCAGCGCCCCAACCGGGACTAGAACCCGGTGTGCCGGCACCGCTAGGTGGAGGATTAGCCTAGTGAGCTGCGGCGCCGGCCTCCCAAACCAAGTAATTCTAATGGCAAGTAGCTTAGTGTCTCCATGTGGCCAGCCTTGGAGTCGGAGCTGTATTGCAGGCCAGCACTATTCTCAACTAGCTCTGTGGCTGCAACTAGAAAATACACTGCATGTGTCTAACATATGTGTAATATACACTACACGTGATAGTGTGTGTGGTTACTGACCTTTCTGGGGTGGCTGTGAGAAGTACGTATTTCAGTGTAAGTGAGAGCCTTTCAGAAACGCCCAAATCACTTCTGCAATGAGACATCTTACATCTGCTCATCCCTTCTAGTTTCGACTGGACTCTTTATTGCAGATCCTCTGCCTCAGCACAGTGAGTTAATGCTCAGCCTCCGTGGCAGAGTTCCCTGTGGCCTAGCACCAGGTCTGAAGTGAATAATGTATGCTAATTTATTTTCCTGGCATTGTGATGCCTACCTCCCATCTCTTTACTGGGCATGGCTGAGAAAGGCAGAGGCCTGCCTGAAAGACAGATGGAATCTTCACACAGAAGCAGAAAGGACAAAACTAGACAGTGACTGTGAGAAGGGCCATGTCGGTTTCAGATTTCTGTTTGTAAACTTCAAGGCCAACAGGTGCTCAGGGCAGTCATCTGACAGTGATGGCCAGCAACATTTCCCACGTGGCATCTCTGCCCAGGCAGCATCCACAGATGCCAGTCAAAAAGCAATGACCCAGTGGATTCTCAATCTCAGTTGAAGGGATTGACAAGGACCCAGAGCGCATGAGAGGCAGTCTGAATGCAGAAGTGAGCCACAAAGAGCCGAACAGGCCTGAGCCACACAGGTGTAACCTATAGAACGAAAGGGGTCCAAACAAGTGGTGTTAATGAACATTTCCTACTTTGAATCGTATTAGGGGATTGCATTTTTATAGGAATGCCTGAGCCTTTGGCTACAGAAAGAATTGTCTGGGAAAATGAAGTCTCTCCCTCTTACAATGCAAATTTTAAATCATGTCAACTCAATTTCCATAAAATTGAGAACCATCTATTTAAAAACAGAACAGTCAAGAGAAGCTATCCAAATCAGATTTCTTCTTTGAGGTTTCTCTTGTCATTGAGGCAGAGTGGAGAATTCTGAAGAAGAAGGGGCTTATTATGAGTTCCTACTATGCTGTGGTGACTGTGCCAGCCACTGTCACTTATGAGATTTCATCAGTTAGCTAGTGGGTGAGGGACAGTTGTCTCCGTTTTCTAGACAGGGCACTCCGGACTCCAAGAATTGAAGTGATTTTGCCATGAAGATGCAGATGATAAAAAGAACACAGATATGACGGCTCTTATTAATAATACCCGTGATCATAGCCAAAGCATGCTCTATGCTAGACACTGTCATGAGCATGTGCATACATCTTAATTAATTCTTATAACAATGAGCCTACATGGCAGACAGTATTGTCTCCATGTTACACGTAAAGAGAAAGATGCAAAGGATAAAAGAAATAGCTAATATTTAGAGGACTAGTAAGTGGTTGAGCTAGAATTCAAACACAGGTTTGTCTGAGTCCATAGTCTTTGCTGTTCTTTTGTATTTTACTTTTTTTTTTTGACAGGCAGAGTTAGACAGTGAGAGAGAGAGCGAGAGACAGAGAGAAAGGTCTTCCTTTCCGTTGGTTCACCCCCCAAATGGCTGCCACGGCCAGCGCGCTGCGCCGATCCGAAGCCAGGAGCCAGGCGCCTCCCCCTGGTCTCCCATGAGGGTCCAGGGCCCAAGCACTTGGGCCATCCTCCACTGCCTTCCTGGGCCACAGCAGAGAGCTGGACTAGAAGAGGAGCAACCGGGACAGAATCCGGCGCCCTGACCAGGACTAGAACCTGGTGTGCCAGCGCCACAGGCGGAGGATTAGCCAAGTGAGCCGCGGCGCAGGCCTGTATTTTACTTTTTGTTTTTATTTATTTATTCTCTAAAATATATTCAGTGTCCAGGCATTTGTTTAAGATGTTGTGGATCCCCCCTTTAATATGCCTTGTGTCACCTGCTTGTGTCTTGCATTCTAACTGCAGGTTTCTGTATAATAACCATGTAAAACCTTGCAGGTAAGAGCTTATGTGTTCTTTTTATAGCTTCATAGACCAGGGAAGAAAAGAATACAGGTTTAAGGATGATGAACATGCACAGAGTAGAAGAAAAACAGGCAAATTGAGAATGGCATTATCTTTAACAACTGTAGAATTAACTAATAACCTACAGAACCTGCCAAAATACGCTGCCTACCCATAAGACAAACCCAAAACAGTCTGTAAGATCTTAACACAGGACCCTGTCAATTTGTCAGCCAAGGAGGGAGTCACAGCCTAATAGAAAAAAAGAGTGTTCAAACACCTAGTTGTTAATGCTTTGGAAGCCTTAAGGTTCAACAGCAGTGCATTGGGTTCTTGTGGCTGCAGTGACGAAATGACCACCAAGTTGCAAGCTCAAAGAACAAAAAGTTTGGAAGCTGAAAGTCCAGAAAGGTCTCACTGATCTGACATGAATGCTGCCTCTGGAAGCTCTAAGGAGAACATTTCCTTGGTCTTTCCCAGCTCTTGGTTATCAGAGTTCTTGGGCTTGTGGCCTTAGCCCTCCCCTGCCCATTATCTTCTCTTTCCTGTGTTTGTCCAATCTGCCTTGGTCACATAGGATATTGTGATTGCGTTTAGGGCTCATCAGGATAATTTCCTCCCTAAGAGTCTTTAAGAACATCTGCCAAGACTCTTACCTCACAAGGTAACAATTACACATTCCAGAGATAAGGACCTGTTGTCTTTGAGGGCCATGGCCTTGCCTATCACAGTCACAAGTTGGAGCCCAAATGTCAGAGAGGTGATCTTTTTGTTTCTGTATGTGTGGAATTACCCCAGCATCCACCCACCCACTAGATGACAATATTTCCTTTCCAAAACAATGTTAGAGAGGTATGGTTTCAATAAAGATTTACTGAGATGGAAAAGCCAGTGGTCTGGAGCCAGATGGAGAGAGAACAAGTGAGGGGCAAGAGAGAGACCTACAAAATTGAGGGTACAAGAAGAGAAAAGAAAGAAATTAAGGAAGCAAATAGAAGAGAAGACAAAAATAAGAGAAAGAAAAAATTAAGAATGATTAGGGAAAAGTGAAGAAAAATGAAGAAGGAAAGTCTTTAAAATTGGGGAAGAAGAAAAAAATTAGAAGAGTGAAGGGAAGATAATGAGAAAAAAAATTGAGAGAGGAACAGTAGGAGAGAAAGAGATTGGCAGGAGAAGGAAAGAAGAGGAAAATGTGCACTGAAATGCAATAAAGAAAGGAGGAATGGCATATGTGTTTGGCCTAGTGGTTAAGATGCCCATGTACCTTATCATGGAGTACCTGAGTTCAAGCTCTGGCTCTGGTTCCTGACTCGAGATTCCTACTAATGCAGGCTCTTGGAGGCAGTGCTAATGGTTTCTGTAACTGGGTTCCTGCCACCAACATGGGAGACCTGGATTGAGTTCTTGGCTCCTGGCGATGGTCCTGGCTCAGCAGCCCAGATTATTGTGGACATTTGGGGAGTCAAAACAGCAGAAGGGAGTGTTTGCTTTCTCTTAGACACACACTTTCTCTCTCTTTCTCTCTCTCTGTGCATGCATATTTCAGATAAATAAGATTTTTTTTAATGAAAATGAAAGAGGAGAAGACTTGGTCAAGAAAAGAGGCCTGAGAGGTATGAGTTAGAGCAGGTAGAGAGAGGAAAGGCAGCAGCCCTGGAGCTCATGCTGGGGAAAAAATATTAAAGGTGACAAACGCCTACATGTTAATATGCTGAAATAAATACAGCAGCTGCAAGTTACAAATCACATTCATTGGCTGGTACAGTCTGCTAATTGTCCATACAGATATTTTCTTTCTGGATCCAGACCCTGGCTTATCAGAGGACAACATGTTTTTGAAATGCCACGTTAGTAAGTACATTTCATGTCCAAAAGTCCCACTAAGTATGATATCCTGAAGACTTACCAAGTTCCTATTCTGCAGAGCTGCTAGGCTCCAGCAAAATTATTTTTTAAAATCAATTTATTTGAAAGGCAGAATTAGAGGGGGAGAGAGAGAGAGAGAGAGAGAGAGAGAGAGAGAGATCGATCTTCCGTCCATTGGTTTACTCCCCAAGTGGCCACAGCAACTAGGGCTGGACCAGGCAGAAGTAAGGAGCCAGGAGTTTCTTCCAGATTCCCCACATTGATTCAGGGACCCAAGAATTTGGGGACATCCTCTACTACTCTCCCAGGTGCATTAGCAGGGAGCTGGATTGGAAGTGAAATAGCCAAGACTCGCACTGGTGCCCATGTGGGATGCTGGCATTTAAAGCTGTGGCTTTAACTTGCTGAGCCACAGTGCTAGCCCCAGTACAATGATTTTTAAATATCTGTTTTGATTGTCAGTTTCCTGCCATCCAAGGGCAGGACAGGCCTTCCCCCTGGTTACCTCCAAATCATTTAGTCCCTCCGTCTTTCGCTCTCTTCCTCCCATCTTGTCTCCCTCCCTCCCTCCTTTCTTCCTTCTTGTCTCTCTTTCTCTTTCCTTCACACCCCTACACCCTTTTCAGTGTCTTTTCACAAGCCAGCAAAGACCAAATCTTCTCAAACTTCAGCCCCTCTGGCATTTGGGGGCTAGATAGTCCTTTGTAGTGAGGTTTGTCCTGTTTCTGGTAGGATTTTAGCCACATTCCTGGCCTCTATTCACAAGATATCTTTAGCAACTCCTCCTTGTGCTGTTGGTAATTATCAAAACCATTTCTGGTTGTCACTGCATGTCTCCTAGCAGTGCAGAATCACCCCTGGTTGCGTAAGGCCCTTTTTGGTAGAGTGAGTTCCTATCCCACCATACTGCTTCCTGGCTGTGTGATCACAGGCAGGTCTCTTCAGTCTTCAGACACATTGTTAGCAAACCCTACAGATGATTCCAGAGAGTGCTGAATGTCACACCTGGATCTTGTGGGGCAGTAGATCTGGGATGGACACCTGTGAATGTGCATTTCTAAGGAGTCTTCAGGTGCTGCTGGTGGTCCAGGTACCCTTTGAGAACCACTGTCCTACCCCTAACATGGCTGCTGTTTGGTATGCTTACCAACATACACAGTTCATGAGACTTCCCCTTCTGGCTTGTTCTACAGATCAAGAGAAGCAATGTCTATAAGATACCCAACACAAGGACATGGTTGCTGGTATAGGTCATAACTCAAGGAGAGTCCCCTTAAAGGAAGCATGGTCCTTGACAGAGATTGTGAGGATTAACAATGCGTGTGGATGCATTCACAGCAAGCACACTAATGCTCCCATTTTTAAAGAAGGAGTTCAATGGCTTTTTAGCCACAGAGTATGTGCTCTTATGAATGAATCTTGTCTAGTGGGATCAGTCTCCTGCAGTAATGGAAGATAAATGGTGAAAGCTAGCATCTCACCTGAGATCCTGGAGATCTCAAACAAATTGATAATCCACACACATCCTTGTTAATAACATCAAGTGTAAACTCTGTTGCAGATAAATAGAAAGAAAGAGTATCTTTGGACATGACTGCCCCTCTAATGGCTTCAGCCCAGCTGAAGTGGAATTAATATTTACCCGTATATTTTGGGATGTGTGAGGCATATGCTAGATTATAGCCATATATACACTTATTTCTCATACTACTTTATAAAGTCTTACCTCAATTTGTTTACACTAAGTAGCTGGGGCTCAGAAACAGAGTAGGTAACGTTCCCTGTGGCATCCAGGGAGTTGGTGCTGTGCCCGGCTACACCCTGCTCCACGTGAACCACTGCCCCAAGAATCTGGCCCAAAGTAGGTGGGCACAGATGAACACCTTGCTGTTTAGAATTCTATGAAACCATTCATTTCTCCTTATAATTTTTCTCTTTTTTCTTGATTTTTTTTTTTTTACTTGAAAATCACAGTTACAGGGAAAGAAAGAAACAGATACACAGAGAGATCTTTCATCCACTGGCTCACTCCACAAAAGGCTACAATGGCCAGAGCTGGGTCAGGTCAAAGCAGAAGCCAGGCACTTCACCTGGGTCTCCCATATGGGTGCAGAGGCACAAGCACTAGGGCCATCTTCTGCTTTTACAGGCATATTATCTGGGAGCTAAATCAGATGTGGGGCAGCTGGGACACAAACTGTTGCCCGTACAGGATGTAGGCATTGCAGTTGGTTACTTAACCCACTACACCACAATGTCAGTCCCTTTGGTAATTCTTGTTCCTAGTCCAACATGTGAATTTCCAATGAGTGGTACTCTGATGCGTTGCCTCTGGGGCAAATGAATGCATAAGTACGCTGTCCATCAGTCAAGAAATGTCACTGAAACAACATTGGATTGCATGTTAGAATTTCTGTGTTCAGTCCCAATTGACCATAGGTTTATTGTGTAACCTTGATGAAGTTAGTTTTCCTCCCAATTGTGGGCTGAATTGTGACATACACCCCCATTCAAAAGCTCAAGGCCTAACCCCTAGTGTGCCTCTGTTTGGGGAGGTAATTAAAGTTTGATCATACATTGTGGGGGGAGGCTAATTCTGTTTTATAGGTCTAGTGGCCTTATAATAAAAGGAAGAGTCTCTCTGTCTTTCTCTTGATGTGTGTAGGTACATGTGTGCACAGATGCACACACACACAGAATAAGAGTCACATGAGGACATCATGAGGAGCCAGCCATCTACAAACCAGGAAGAGAGCCCTTTCCAGGTCCTAAATTGGCTGCTTGCTCTGGAATTCCTCGCCTCAAACCACAGTGTCTGATGTTTAAGCACCCAGTCTATGATATTTTGTTATGGTAGCTCAGGCTGATGAACGCACATTCTCCCCCTGCAACCACATTTCCTCTGCTGTGAAACAGGAACAGTTGACATTTGCCTGGCTGTTTTCTAAAGGATGTTCTGCGGAAGGTCGTGCTTGGCAAAACACTGTCGTCAGGGAGAATGGTATGGTCAGAGGAGTTGGGAAACTGGTAAATGCTCTGTCTGCTCCTAGAAACCTATGAGTACATGTAGGTTAAAAGAATTCCTGCAGGAGAAACAAAAACAAACAGAAACCCCCCAATCAACACAAAAACCCTTTTCACTCTGTTTAACCCAACAGTCCTCAACCTTATTGGGGAGGTAATGTGTATTTCATCAACTCCATCTGCTTTATTTTCTTGTAGTTTGTTTGTTTAACAGATGAGAGAACTGTGGTGAAGCAGCTTGAAATGCCTCTTCCAGGCATGTAACCAACAGATGGCAGAGAAAAGCTCAAACTCAGGTTTGTCTGCTTCACACACCCAGGTTCTTTTCATTTAGCATCTGCTGTAGAGCATCCAATCCAGACGCTTTACTTGTGGAGAATAGGAAGTGTCAGGTTTGGGTCAAATGGGCGGAATATCAATAGTATTTATACCATTTCTTGAGCTTCTAGTATATTGCAGACACTCCCCTAAGTGCTATAGATGTAGTATTAACTCATTTGAGGTTCACAGATAACTCAGTGAGGAGAGCACTGTTATTATTCCAGCTTACAGCTGAGGAAACAGAGGCACATGGGTATTGAGTAACTTGTTCAAGGTCACACAGTCTAAGACACGATAGAATCAAAGTTTGGAGCCATAGAGCCATCATTCTGGCTTAGCAGGTTAAGCTGATGCCTGCATCACCAGCATCCCATATGGGTGCTAGTTCGGGTCTGGCTGCTCCACTTCTGATCCAGCTTCCTGCTAATGGACTGGGAAAACAACAGAAGATGGCACAAGTGATTGGGCCCCTGCCACCCACAAGGAAGACCCAGATGAAGCTCCTTGCTCCTGGATTGGGTCTGGCTGAGCCCTAGCTGTTGTGGTCATTTGGAGAGTGATCCAGAGGATGGAAAACTGTCTCTTTCTCTCTCTCTCTCTCTCTCTCTCTCTCTCTCTTTCTCTCTCTCTCTCTGTCTCCCTCTCCCTCTCCTCTTCTCTCTCTGTAACTCTGACTTTCAAATAAATTAATAAATAAATAAATCTTAAAAAGAACTTGGACTTGGCCAATTCTGGCTTAAGGGCCTCCACCATCCTTTATCCATATATCTTTATTCCACACAGCTTTTGGAAGGGTATGGCATTTCTAGGAGTAGCAGGGAGAGGTGAGGAGGCAGCACAGCATAGGCAGTAACTGTTAAAGGTTTTCTAAAGATGCTGTTTTCTTTCTCTCCTGACAGTGATCATATTTAATACAATGATTTGTTCATTTCCGAGTCTCTGAGAGATAGGGCATATTCAGCTCTTTAGTTCCTCTGCTTAGCATGGTAACCGGTGCACAAAATACACTTGTAGTTGTTCTATTAGAGACCAATGAACTTCAACTCTAGACAGCAATGGAGTTGTTATCTGGGAATCAAAGAGACCAGAGTATCAAGACGTGGCTTCACACAGTGCTCTTTCAGATCCTTGTGCTGCAGGAACATTCCTCTCTCAGCCCTCAGCCCCCAGGCCCACATTCCCTGGCCCAAGGTTACTTTTCTAAGGCAGATGAACTGCATTGTGCAATCCCTCCTCTCCCCATACTGTGGACTCTGCAGCCCCCTCACCCCAAGAACAGATCTCTGTGGTAGACACACATTTAAGAACCCACTGTTGAAGGGAAGGATCATCTACGCTCATGTCTGAGAGTTATAGAAATTATTTCTACCGTGGGCTGGTGAGGTGACCGAAGTTTCCACAGAGCTAGATGGGAGTGTGGTGTGCTCTGTTATCAGATCCGCACGCTAGCGCTCATCTGTGTTATTTCTGCCACACTCAGAAGTCAGATGCTGTCAGGTGGTTTGACAGCTATGAAAACAGAGTGTGTAAACCAGGAAGGCTCAGCGTAAGGCTGGAAGGCTCATGAACGCTCGTCCTAATTTGAAGAGGAGATGAGGAATATGAATGTCAGCCCAGCAAGTGAGGTGGTTTCCCAAATTTGGAATCCTCAAGGAACAGGGTTTACAACTGCCTTTGCTTTACAAATGGAACACACCTTGTTTTTGATAGGATTTAGCCTGAAACGTCATTTATCCTAGTGCTGGTTCTATATGCCCCTCAGTGAGGGAGTGAGGGAAGGTGGGTGGGAAGTATTAGAATGTTCTTAAAACTATATACATGAAATCTGTTCTTTTATATAAAGAAATACATTTATTTTAAAAAGAGAAAAACCAGACATTGGTGGACAGTAGTAACTACAACAAAACAACGAAAACAAAAAAGCCTAGGGTTTGAAAGATACATCCTCTTACTTTGCCCTTACTGTGATGCTAAACGGGAGATGTTGTCATCCTATTTTCCAAATGACAGAGCAGGGTGAAAAGAAGCCCAGTGACTCTGCCAAGACCACACAGCTTAGGACCAGACAAATCCTAGGTCCTGGGTCCAGGCTGAGGCTTGGTCGGTGGCTTCTGTGCCTATCTTTGTGAAAGACCTGTGACAGGGCCAGGACCCCTGCTGGTCTCCTTTTCTTCAAGTCTTTAAACTTTCAAAGTTTTCAAGGTTACAGTGTCACTGGCAGGCCCTTCCCCTAGAGGATCTTGATCTTGATAACTCAAGGTAGGATTTGTTTGAATAATCCATTAATGTTGAGAAAATTACCTTCTCATTATGAAATACTCTGTGTCACTTTAATACTAATTACTCTAACCATATTTATTGAGGATTAATGACTGAGCAATATTTTATTAATAACTGACTGGCATTTATTATTGCATAAATAATAAATATGGTACCTCATTAAATATAAATGCATTTTTTATTTGGGTACCTTGGTGGAAAATATTGCCAAAATTTTTTGCATTGATTAAGAATCTCATTAAAACGGTTGGTTAGTCTTGCCTTTGTGCCCTTCCCCCATCCCCCAAAAAGAGTCCCTGACAATTCCTGCACAATAGGGAGACTTTGGGATTATTCATCAGCCTGTCAGGAGAAACCCCATCACAATGCACTGCTGCTATGAATTCTGGTTGCCATGAGAACCTTAACTTTTTGCTCTTCTCTCACTTTGTTCTATTTACATCTGTAACCCTCACCCGGTGTGAGGAGGTTCTTGTAGTTAAAAGCCCCAGCCCCCTGTAAGTCTTGCTCATCTGAAGTCAGGGACCCAGGGGAGCGGACTGCGGTGTTCCTGCCTTTCATTTACAGCTGAGGAAGCGCAGAGGGGAGCGGCAGCTGGAGTTGTGGTCACTGCGTGCTGTGGAGTCTGGCCACCTGCCTTCTTCCAGTGGACCACCCTGCCGGGCCCCAGGAGTGCTGCTCAGTTGCTTTCTCCTTGTGCCAACGGTCTCACACCTGGCTGACTCTGCTGTGGGTTTTTTTTTTTTTTTTTTTTTTTTTTTTTTTTTTTTTCATTTTAACACTAAAAATCCCCTCTGGTAGAAAGCTGCTTGCTTGTTATCAAAGCCCCTCCCGGAATTCCATGACCCTTCACAGTGATCCTCACCCCCAAGAATTCACAGGTGTGTGCTCATCTGCTCTCCTGAAACCCATCCATCTGTTTCCCAGGTCACATCTGCCCTCCTTGCTCTCTGGGACCCCCTGCTGGCTGCTCTCCTGTCTGTCGCCACCCCAGCAGTGCCCACCATGAGAAGAGCAGTGTCCATTCGGACTGCTTCATCCTCATGCCCCAAGGCTGCGGGTGCTAGGAAGGCTGGAGTGAGCTGGGATGGGTGAAGGAGCCAGGCCTGCTTCCCCAGCTCCTGCAAGTTCCCTGCAGCTGCCCACCTTGGCCCCAGGATTGTCAGACTTTTGGAGACACAGGGGCTTTCATTCTCACCTCAACTTTGTGGCCACAAGGGCTGCCCCCAAGATCAGAAACAGGACGTGGGGGCCATAGGTGCTCTTCTCTCCCTTTGCTGTCTTCACCCTCCCCCCCCCCCCCCAATTTCAGGTCTCAGATTATTTCCTCTTTCAAGAAAAAAATAAAAACAAAAACAGAAAGTGAATGTTCTCAGACATATCCCTCTGATGGACAGGGGACCATAGAAACATCCAGCCCATCAGTTCTTCACACACTAGGGGCCTTCTAAAGCTTCATGGAAAATGTGTATCATGAAAAAAACTACACTTGTATTTAAAAATTATTTCACACCAAAATAATATCTTCTAATTCCTTTTTCTGTGAACTTTTTGAGGTCCTGTTGTAGACAAAACTGCATTTCATGTTTGTCTCAGGTGCAGCACCTTACTCTAGGTACATTTCAGTCATGTGACCTGTTCCTTTTACTCACAAATCTACTCATCTGAGGCCTTGAAGCTCAGCTGCTCCTGCTCTTAGTTCACACTGGAATTAAAGAAGTGTGCCTAGGGGCTGGCGCTGTGGCATAGCAGGTAAAGCTGCCTGCAACACCGGCATCCCATATGGGCACCAGTTCTAGTCCTGGCTGCTTCACTTCCGATCCAGCTGTCTGCTATGGCCTGGGAAAGCAGTACAAGATGGCCCAAGTCCTTGGGCTCTGCACCCACATGGGAGACCTGGAAGAAGCTTCTGGCTCCTGGCTTTGGATTGGCACAGCTCTGGACGTTGTGCTCATCTGGGGAGTAAACCAGCAGATGGAAGACCTCTCTATCCCTCCCCCTATCCCCCTCCCTCTCTCCCTCTCTCCATCTCCTTCTCTCTCTCTGTAACTCTGACTTTCCTGTAAATAAATAAATCTTTAAAAAAAAAGTGTGCCTGCTGTGCAGGCTTGCCCAGGGGCCCTAACCTTGCATTTTTTTCTTTTTAAGGGCAGATACTTTTTTGTTATTTTTATTATTTGTATTCTCTATCATCAGCTCTTTTTTTTTTTTTTTTTTTTTTTTGGACAGGCAGAGTGGACAGTGAGAGAGAGAGAGACAGAGAGAAAGGTCTTCCTTTGCTGTTGGTTTACCCTCCAGTGGCCGCCGCGGCCGGCGCACCGGGCAGATCCAATGGCAGGAGCCAGGTACTTATCCTGGTCTCCCATGGGGTGCAGGGCCCAAGCACTTGGGCCATCCTCCACTGCACTCCCGGGCCACAGCAGAGAGCTGGCCTGGAAGAGGGGCAACCGGGACAGAATCCGGCGCCCCGACCGGGACTAGAACCTGGTGTGCCGGCGCCGCTAAGCGAAGGATTAGCCTATTGAGCCGAGGCGCCGGCCTATCACCAGCTCTTAAAACAGAGCCTGGCATAGTGGGGTCTCTAGAGACATTTGTTAAATATTTTTTTAAACATTTACTTATTTATTTGAAAGGCAGAGAGAGAGAGAAAAGGAGAAAAAGAGACAGAATGAGAGAGAATCTTCCATCTCTCCCCAAATGGCCACAATGGCTGGGGCAGGACCAGGCCAAAGCCAGGAATCCAGAACTCCATCCAGGCCTCCTACATGGGTGGCAGGGGCCCAAGCACTTAGGTCATTCTCTGCTGCTTTTCCAAGCACATTATCAGGGACCTGGATCCGAAGCAGAGCAGCCAAGATATGGGATGCTTGTGTCAAAGGTGGCAGCTTAGTTCACTGCACCACAGCCCCAGCCCTAGTTGTTAAATATGAATGGATGAATGGCTTGGTGCCTGTTCCCACTGGGGTTGGGATTGCAGGCACCAGCACATCGAAGCTCTCTTTGACCTCAGGAATAGGCTAAGCCTTTGAATCAATGTCTAGTCCAATTTGCAGCCATAGCCAGCACAATGAGCTCTCAAACGTGACGTTTGCATCTATTTCACTAAGATTCTTGCACTCCCCTTCCACCATGCCCCCCAGCCCAAACCTGTAACAATAGAAGTCCTCATTCCCCTAAAACTGTGTCATTTCTTTAGCGTTTTGAGGATTTGAAATGAGGACAAGACTATCAGGCAAATGCAGCGGGTACCAGTGTACCGACTGTATATCTTATCAGATATTCAAGAATGCAGCAAGAAATGTCACGGGGAGCTTTCGACAAAAATATTTAATTAATAGCAACAGCTACAGAAATGAATAACAGCATCCAGGCAATTACAGTGTTCAATAAAGCAGCTCTCCCAGGATGAGGTGGCAGCAGATTACCGACTGATGGACTGCATTTAAATACGTTATCTGCTCATTGGAAAGACTCCAGTGGGTCCCTCCCCTCCAGGACATAACCAGCAGTAGTATTGTTACTATATCTTTTTTTTTTTTTTAATGTAGCAACAAATTGAATTATCTGGGAGAGTGGTCAGAGATTCCTAGCCCTCTCTGAAATTCGCATCGGTTCTTTGACCCCAGCAAAGGAGCGTATGCAAGAGCTGAAACGCAGTCCACGCATGTTATGTTTCAGGGTAAGAGTGCTCACAAAAGTGCTAATTGTAGCTCAGTAGGGAAAGTTTGGGCTTCAGATTTCTAATCTCCTATATATGACCTTGAATGAGTTACTGCGTTTGTGTAAACTTCAGTTATTTACTGTTGTAAAAATGTAGACTGAGATTTACCTAGCAGTGTAGTACAGTGATGAAGGAAGGAATCCCATATGTATTTACTACCCTAGTTCAATCTTGGTGGTTTTTCATCACGTGCATGGTTGCTGTATGCTGAGGGAGGCACTTAGGATCACCAACGTGTGAGGCTTATTTGCTTATACTAAGTGATCCCACTCTGCTATGCTCTTAGAGCCTGTGTCTGCTGTTATAGCTCTTCTGATATGTCCCTCACTGTCAGTGTATTTGTTTGATACGTATTATCAGGGCTGGGGATGGAGTGGTTGATTTCTTGGCCACTGAGGGGTTCATGGGACATAGATCATGTGAAGACAGCAGGAGTAAAGCTAAGCTAGAAGGAAAACACAGTGTCTAGAAGAAACATCACCATAAATATCCAAGCAGAGTCAAAAAATTCCATGTAAACTATAGGGTTGCATTATTATAAGATTACTACAGTGATGAGCGTCTGTATCCTACAGATGGCAGGAGCCAGTCACCAGTTGCATTGTTATCTAAATGTGCATCCTGTGGACTATCTCACTATATAGTGTTACTCCAAAAGAGCTTGTGATTGGTGCTCCTCCGAGGCAGTAACTGGAACCTGGAGACTGCAAGTCGTGCCTCTGGATGTGATTCAAAGGCAGGATATCAATGGTTGGGAGACAGGGGAGCTTCTCAAGGTAAGGTCAGAGACAGAATTTTCACTAAAGCATGTTCTTTCTTTTTTTTTAAAAGATTTATTTATTTATTTGAAAGTCGGAGTTACACAGAGAGAGGGAGGGAGGCAGAGAGAGAGAGAGAGAGAGAGAGAGAGAGGTCTACCCGCTGTACTCCTTTTATGATCTAGACCTGATTTTGGAGCATTGCACATCCATACAAAAAAGTGCATGCATCATGTCTATGGAACATGATGAATCTTCTCAAGCAGACATACCCATGAAACCAGTACCCAGATGAAGACACAGAGTATGTCCGATACCCCAAAGCCTATCCTGCCCCTTGCCATTCAGTTCCCCACCAAAGTAACCACATTGCTGCCTTCTCACAGCATGGCTAAGGTTTGCCTGGCTTTGAACTTCTTAAAGATGGAATTATCCTGGGTGTATTCTATGTCTGACTTCTTTCACCCAACATTTTTGTAGTACTCTTGTGGTCAGAACAAAAGCTGTCCCAATTTGTAAAAGAAACCGCATTCGAGCACAGCGTCTTTGGCACATTGCAGTCCCCACTCTGTACCCTGTCCTAGTGGCTTCTCATACAGGTCTTGCTGCCAGGCTTGCCCTCCCCAGTTGTACCTTCTCAGTTCTTCTAACTCCCTTTAGCCATCGGCTCCTCTGGAAAGCATCCTCCAACCTGTAGCACTGCCTAGGGATCCTATCTCTTTCTCCTCTGGACCTCCCTCTAGTGGCCCCCAGTACTGCTCACTGTCATATCCCTATCCATCAAGAATCCAACTGGCCCAGGAGGGATGACTCAGGTAGGAGCCACATTTCAGTCTGTAGCCCCAGCACAACACCTGGCTGAGGGTGTACCTTCATCAGCGCTTGTTGAACATCACTCATTGAACTGAAGCAAGATAGCAATGTTACCCACTAAGTGTTGACTGAAATCATAAGTTATTTGAAGAGTTATGGATCATTGGTGTTTAAGAGAATTTTTCTTTTTCTTTTTATTTTTTGACAGGCAGAGTGGACAGTGAGAGAGAGAGACAGAGAGAAAGGTCTTCCTTTGCCGTTGGTTCACCCTCCAATGGCCACCGTGGCCGGCGCGCTGCAGCCAGTGCACCGCGCTGATCTGATGGCAGGAGCCAGGTGCTTATCCTGGTCTCTCATGGGGTGCAGGGCCCAAGCACTTGGGCCATCCTCCACTGCACTCCTGGGCCACAGCAGAGAGCTGGCCTGGAAGAGGGGCAACCGGGACAGAACCCGGTGTGCTGGCACCGCAAGGCGGAGGATTAGCCTAGTGAGCCGCAGCGCTGGCCAAGTGAAGTCTCAGTTAACTATCTCTCTTAGACCCTAGTCCTGGGAGCAGATGAACTGTCTCTGCCATCTGACTGGCTCCTCATCCCTGGCCTTGGCTTCTTCCCTCCTGTACCTCTCATTAGTGAGTTCCCAGAGTACCTTGCAGACTGGTTTGGCTGGACTATGATGGTGGTCAGAGTTGCAAATGACAAATACAAGTCCTGGTCCACCATCGAGTCAAGGTGATTCATCTGTCTCTTTCCCACCAACACTCTGAGTTTTGAGTGGGAAGAGATAGAGGGCGAGGTTGTAAGGGACAGTGCAAAGTCTCAGCAATCAGTGAGGTGATGGGCAAGTTATTTCCTTCCCAGTGAGCTGGGGGATGTTCCTGAGGAGGGACAACAGAAAGCAACAGCTGATTAAATAGGCTCAAAGTGGAGATCAAGCCAATAGGCTGAATAAATATGTGTCCAGTGACATTATCTGTGACAGTTACTTCTCTGAAACTCCAGTCTCCAGTGTCCCATGTTTGGGCTACAGATGCTTACTTAGCAGCCCCAAGCTTGACATCCTAATGTCTTCCTGCCCACATTTAAGATGGATGTCTGCTTTGAAATTCGTGTCAGTCTTCAGTGTTGCTGTCAAAACCTTTCTGCTCAGAGAAGCAGCAGGGAGAAATTCCAAGATAGTGGCACCCACATGGAGTGAAGAGGTTTGGCTTTTGGCCCTGGCTTCCTCCTTTACTCACTGTGTGACCAAGGGCAGGACACTCCACCTGTCTGAGTCAAAAGAGAAATAGGCTTCTGATCCCTGCTCCTTGCTGTTCGTGTCATTTGTAGTGCCTGTGTTTGTTCAGGTGGGTGCTAAAGTGCTTACTGGTAATCATAAAGTGAGAGCAGTCTGGGACTGTCCCTAGGGGTGGCTGCTCCAGGAAGAGGAGGGATGAGGCACCTGCCTGCTAGACTCTGTTCTAGGTACTTTACTCACAAGCCTCATGTCTACTGTATTAGCTTTGTGTTACTGCGATGAAATGCCTAATGAAACATCTGTAATGAAAAGAGTGGCTTATTTCACTGACAGTTTTGGAGATTCAGGATCTATATGTTACATCCAGGCTTTGGTTCTGGCCAAGGACCGAGAGAGGATGGTGGATATGCACAAAAGAAGTTGGCAAGCCAGGAAGCAGAGCAGAGCCTAGGCCCAAAGTCAGGCTTCCGTAGCCACCCTCTTGTGAGAACTCCCTTCCATGGGGCAGGTCCCTGAGGACCTCCTACTAGGCGCCAACTACTGAAGGTTCCACTGCCTTTCAATACCATCACTCTACGGACCAAGCCTTTAACACATGCACCTGTGCACATTCATATCCAAACCACAACATCTACTCTTTGAAGTATTACCTTCATTATCCCATTGTGCATTTGGGGAAATTGAGGCACTGGCACTTTAAGTAATTTGCCCAAAGTCACAGAGCTAGTAAATGGCAGAGCTATGATTTGGAGACAGGTCAGCCTGACTCCTGAGTCTGTGTGCTCCTCACAAAGGGGAGGACCAGGGACTTAAGTGGCTTCTGACAGTGCTTTCCCAGCTGAGGCTGCTGGAGCTTCGAGAAGCGTGGAGACAGCGGTGCCTAGAACTGAGGCTGTTGAGAGCTGGCACAGGTTCCAGGCATGTTCTGCTTCTCGGCTGCCCTTGATGGAAGCCAACACTGGGGATTCCTGGTGAGTTTAATATGGTGTTTGCATTTACTTAACTTTGTGAAGGAGCTCCTGGGTACTTTGGCAGTTAAGCAGTTGGAAGTCTAAGAAATGTTGGCTCCTACAACCCTCAACTCTCTCTCTAAATTCTCCTCCCCTAGCCTCTGAATTGTCTGCTAGGAAATCTGTAGTGTCTAACAGCCCAGTCAGTTCCATGCTGTGTCTGAGTTACACTCTCATGTTTATAGGAGGTAATAGGCCTGGAGGACTCCACCTCATTCGAGGCCCAGGAGGAGCTTGTAGGGAAAATGAATCTCAGTGACAGAACTCATTCCCCAGCACGGGGTGAGGGATTCTGCCAAGAGGACTGAACTCAAATTTGTTGAACACCTACTATGTGCCAGGAATTCTGCAGAGCTGGTTAAATGCTACATTGAAATCTCCAATCTGAGGTGCATTTCATTTTCCTCATTTGAACAATGAGGACACAGGGCTGGCATTGTGGTGTAGAGGATTAAGCCACTGCCTGTCCCGCCAGCATCCCATATGGGCACCAGTTCAAGTCCCAGCTGCTGCTCTTCCAATCCAGCTCTCTGCTAGTGTGCTTGAGAAAGCTGCACAAGAGGGCCCACGTGGTTGGGCCCCTGCACCCACATGGGAGACTCAGATGAAGCTCCTGGCTCCTAGCTTTGGCCTGGCGCAGCCCTAGCTGTTGCATCTCTCTCTGCCTCTCCCTCTCCATCACTTCACCTTTCAAATAAATTAATAAATCTTTAAAGTAAATGAGGACATGATGGGTATATGGGGAGACAAAATTGGAATTCAGGCTGTGTGGTTGCAAATGCCCCACTTTTCCTATTCTGTGCTCCTGCCTTTTATGAGATAACCTCAGGGCCTTTCCCCCTGGCAGACTGATTCTGCATGGGGAGGGGGAGCCCACTTCTGGTTTTCTCACCCCAGTGTCTCCAAAGCTGTGATGGACCAGTCACCTCCTGTATGTGCTCATGATGCCCTCCAGAGCAGCTCCACTTTTAAACCAGAGGCGTCTCTGGTGGGCAGTACTGGGTGTCCAAGTTCTCCCCTGGCCCCCTGCGCAGTGGGATGCCCCCGTTGTCAGTTCTCTCTCGTATTAAATCCTTAATTGCAATCTCTAGAAGGAAAGGGCCAGTGAGTCCTACCACCAGATGCTCCAGGCGTGAGGTTGCATCCCAAGTATGCTCGTCATCCATGGTGCTGTATTTATTTTTTATTTTTTTCTTTCCTTCCCTTATTAGTAACCGCAGTGTTTTCGTGTGCAGAAATCACTCCTGCTTTGGAGGGGACACTTCACAGCACTCTCCATTCCCTCCCCCAACTCCTTCAGCATCAAATTAAAACTTCTCTCTGAGCACCAGCAGAGGCAGGCAGGCTTCTTATATAAATGGTAATTAGTGCAGCCTCACTGAAGAAGGAGGCCTCTCTTTTTCTGAGCTGAGCTCCTTTAACATATGTTTGGACACTCTGCCACATATGACCCTTCCTTCCTTCCTTCCTTCCTTCCTTCCGTCCGTCCGTCCATCCGTCTTCATTTAGACGCATTCCAGTTGGAATCCTAGGATTCTTGACTTTGCCGTTGGACTCATCTTTTGACCTTGAACCATAGTCATCCTTTTCTGAACCCTACTTCCTTATCTCTGTAACTAGAGAACAAATTCCACTTTCATAACCTAGTGGTAGGTTAAATGGAATCATGTCCGTGCAATGGTTGCAGCGTGTAAAAGGTAACAGCAACACAGATAACTGTGACTTAACTTTATAGAAAACAAAACCCAGATCTCTTGTAGCCAAGTACAGTTGTCGGCTGGAGGGTCTGCCTGTACACGGAGCTGGAACTCCCATACCTGAAGAGCATTCTATAAATGAGTTGACTGTTGTGTGATTTCAAAGGGAGACCATAGTCAATGAGTAGAAATTCCAGAAAGACAGTCTTTAGTTCTATTTACGAAATATTTTTGTAACAATCAGAGACTACCAACAAGGCAGTCTAGAATAGTTAGTGCATGTTCTCTGAAGCTGGAATTCTTGAGGTGGAATGCCAGCTCTACCTCTTAAAGGCAGGAAGAGTCAGAACCATCATTTAAACTCTAATGTTGGGAATGACTAGCTCATGTGGGTGAGAATTAAATAGGATAATGCATGTAAAGTCCAGTGTGCAGCATGTAGTAATGCAAATGCAGGGAATCACTAATTATGGCTGTGAAAGCCCCCTAAGAGGTGGGAAGTCCCCTGCAGTGAGCCAAGGAGGGGACATGGCTTTGGAATCCATCTCAGCAAACGGCTCTGGAAGACACCACCATGAGGAGGTCGAAAAGGAAGAAGCTCCTGGTTAGTGTCCCAGACAGAGGGACTTTTAGAATTGAGGTATCTCACCTCTGCAGACCCTGTTTCACACTAGTAGAGAAGGGGAGGCAACTGAGAGCATATTCCTTGTCTTCAAGGTGAGACTTGGGGATCCCTTCCCTGTCGCTCCCCCACTCGCGGAGGAATGACACCAGTCCTTCCCGGATTTACTGCCGCTCCCCCGCCTCCGCGGAGGAGCGGCACCAACCAGCCGACTCTCTCAGGGGGTCCCGCATGTTGTCTCTCTCCCCCTTTTATAGTCCTCTCCCACCAATCCGTGCTCTGCTGCCCACATGCTGAGCACGCAGCTCTCTTCCAATCAGAGGTTGGATCAGGAATCAGCTAGTTGACGAAGCAGCTGTGTAAGATTTGTTTACTTCCTCTCAGCGCCATATGATGGGAGATCGGATGCATAGAATTAGTTTCAGTCCACAGTTTCAGTACTTATCTCTCTCCCGGGCGCCCCGCCATGTTGAGGGAGACGGACCCTGCTCCCCACATTTCCCTCCCTTCCTCCGCAAGCACCCATGCTACAGGAGAAGCCAAGCCAACATTCACAGGATAGCTTCATATGTCCTGCACTTGGCTTGGTGTCAAGTGTAAAAGATATTGAAGACCTTGGAATATGTGTGCATGAGACATGTTTGTGTCCATCCGAATAAGCTGGTTAATTTTGCCAAGCCTCTGTTCCTTATTTGAAAAAGAAGGGGTCACAATATCTACCTTATGGGGCTGTCAGGACCAAACGTGCTGACACGTGGGAAGGCCCCTTCTAGTGTCTCTGGAGCATAGTGGGGCACTTCCGTTGTTCACACCCTTCCTGAGTTCACTGAGAGCCCCTGGCTCACGGGCGTGTTTGAGTCTCTGTTATTGCAGTGCAGAAAGAACCTTGGGGCACACATCTTGTCGTGTTCTCCCCCATGTCACCAGTGGACAACTCTGCTGGAAACTCTGATGACTCCTTCTGCCCAAAGCCGAACTCAGATCTCAGTGTTGAAAGACTCAGAGCCATTTTTCCTCTTCTTTGTTATTTTTTGAGGGCCTGCTCTCAGGTTCCACACTAGAAACTGTATGTTTCCTCATTGGATCCTCACATGAGCCATTCATTCACTCATTCCTTTGAAATTATCAGTTTCTATTTAATACACTTAGTAAGCATCTAGTATCTTCCAAGAATGGTGCTTCATGCTAAGATACAGAACGAAATATCACATATTCCTTGTCTTCAAGGAATAACATCTTACACAAGAATTCAACTTGTAAACCCAAACATCATAATGCAGATATCATTGATTGCACATTCCAGGTGCAGAAACAAAGGATTTGAGAGGGATTGAAATACAAAAGCAGGTTTCCAACCCCATTCCCACTGTGTCTTCTTTAACCTTTCCCATAAAGCTATGTTTCCAAAGTCCCTAGATTGAACTATGTGCTTTCCAAGTTGAAGCATAGCATTTGGGAGAAAAGAAAACTGGGAGGATACAGTAGACAAGGAGCAAAGAAATGCAATGTAACTGACTTTTAGACCCTTTTAAGCAACTGACCTTCATGCTTTCATAGAACCTATTGAGCTAATAGTATGTTGGGGTGCCCAAATTATTAACATGTGGTAGGGAAATGCGTTGTTCAAATGCAAAGTAAAAGTACCTTGCTTCAAAGTCTAGATCTCATTAAAGGAGCTAATTCACCTACTGCTTAATTTGCTAGAAGCCCTATGAGTAATTAGGCTGCTGACATCTTCCAAAATTATATTCTTAATTGTTGCATTCCTTTGCATCACAATGAAGCTGGCCAGCCTTTGTCCCAGAGTGCCTTACTCCTCTGTCTGCCACAGCTCTGTGGCCAAGCAGTGAGTTTTGCATTTAGCACACTACCATCACAATTGCAATTAGTGAGGAATATTAATTAGAAACACAAGACCACCCTGGAGAGACAGCAGAGTATTTGAAGCAACGGGTTGGGTTGATTTATTTTTTTTCCTTTGTTTTTTGAAAGCAAGTCCTGAGCTCAGAAATCTTGCAGCTTTTGCACTACCAGGGTGAGCGCATATTGATATTGTTTGTAACAATTTATAAGTGCTTACTGGAGCGACTCTGCCTTGCTTTGGCTTGTAACCCACAGTGCAATATTTCACTCTTGAGATGTTGCATCCATTTGTCATAGTAAATGTATGTATGTATGTGTGTGTGTGTGTGTGTGCAAGTATGCATGTGTGTTTATGCATTGGGCAAGAGCAGAGTCTTCCTTACACAAATAACATGCTATTCTGGGGAAAATATGCACCAAGCCATTTCCTGGAGAACTGCCACACCTTCTGGGCTCACTGCACGGCCGTTCTCTAATTGCCTTGAATTTACTTTAGTCCTTGACTGGGGATTGCTTTGAGGGGCTTCTGAAAGAGAGGGCTTCTGCCGGGAGAATTTAGAAAGCAAACATTTAGGAGGCCTGCTCTTTTCAAGTGGCTGTGTGAGTGCACCTCAAGGTGTTGACATGGGTGACATGGAGGCAGACTCTTTCACAGGAACAGTCTGGGGTCCTCCCCTGGGGGATCTTAGTTTGGCATGATGAATACAGCTGTGCCCACCCTGCTATACACTTTCACTACGTGGGAACCTCTGTTTGCTCCAGCATCCGAGCTGCTGGAGAGCTGTTCAGGATTCGTTTTTTTTTTTTCTGCTGACAGGTCTGTACCCAGGCTACGGTCCTCTTCAGCTCTACCCAGTGAGCTCATGGGTCAGCTGGGATTCCCATCCCTCAGTGCCCAGAAGACTTTGGCCTGGATCCCTCCCTTGAATCTTTCAGTGTGGCTGTGAATAAGGACATGGCTTCTGTGTTTGGAAAGAGATTGTTTCTGATTTGTATTCCACTGCAAACTTTCTATGTGGGCTTGGACAAGTCATTAAAGCCCTTGATATCCTTTTTATTTAGATGTTAAAGGCCAAAGCTCCTTTGAGCTCCAAGTTTTAGTGAATGCATGCATCTTGGTGTGAGAAATCTGACTCAGAAACTGAGCATTTTGAAGGCTTCTCTCTTGCTGTGTTTTGCTTTTCCTGAGGAAGAGAGACCAATGACCTAATTGAGTAATGGGAATGGACAAGAGTTCAGAGTGCACTGTAGGAACAAGGATATGAATTCCAGCAGACTGGACTGCAGGCCAGCTGCACAATTTAATAGCTTTGTGACCTCAGGTCCCTTGCCCTCTCTGAGTCTCCGTGCCCTCTTTGGCAAACATAATACCTATCTCAAGCCCAGCTGTGAAGATTCAGCAGGAAAATGTTGGGGGAAGAGTTGAACACAGTATCAGGCGTATAAAGTTCAGCAGACAATTTAATCCCCCCCCCAATCTACCTCACCATCCACTTTGGGTGGACAAGATGCCAGAAGTGAATTCATGAAACAGAAACTGAAACCAGTAACCAGTAAGAGAAGGCAGTGAGGGCAAGGAGGAAAATGAGGAGCTTTCTGATTTACTTACAACAAGGAATTTTGCTCTCTTAAAGACAGCTTTGAAAAGATGAGGTGCATACCTGCTTCTTCATCTGCAGCAGAGCTTCTTAAAAATACTGAGCCCGCAGCAAAAATACCCACACTAACCATTGTCTATTGAGTGAGGCATTGGGCTTGTTAAGGATACACATGGACTGGATCTAATCCTGATGTTAGTTTGGTGTTGCTAACACAAAGACACCTAGGAAGGAACAGAGCTGTCAATTGACTTGTTTGTGAAGTCACCTGAGCTAAATCCGTAGTCTTGTTCTATCTGTGTCAAATGGACACCACACAGGTACAGTAGTTGTTTAAGTGAATCACATGATTGACTCCTCTGTTAATGTGGTTGCATTAACAAGAGCAGATGGTAAGGACTCTGTACTCAGGCCTAACAATCCCTGGTGGCCAGCATGGAGTTAGTCATACAGACCAGTGTTCCTGTTGACAAAGCCTGTTGCTAGTGGATCCAAGTGCACTATGTGGCTGGTTGTTAAGAAGAGGCCAGTGATGGAATGGACTCCCAGACCATTTTCTTCCTGAGCCTTGGACATTTTAGAATAAAGCAGAAGAGCAAATGAGGTAAGAGAAAGCAAGCTAACGTTACTGACCAGTATTCTTTTCTAGGTACTATCTGGAGTGTATTCAATAAAAAAACTCATGTAATCCGTACAAAAACCATGACATACATTTTCCTCATTTACAAATGGAGGCACTGTCACCTGTTCAGTCAACAAGCCTCATTTGCCCAGTACTGTTTTCATGTTGACAGACAAAAGAGATGAAGGCAAAGTATGATATGTTTTTGCCATGTCATTCAGCATATCAGTGATGCTGCTTGGGCAAGCATAAGCACACACAGCAAAACAATATATAAAGTCAAGATACTAAAGAACCACAAGTCCCTACACACACATGTGTAATCCCATCAATGAGGTATGACTATGGCTGGCATTAAGTACATCTATTTCTAACATTTTTCATGATTTTTCAATTTTATTGGTTTATCATTGTCATTCTACCCACAGTTTAGAATATTGCTTTTTCACTAATACTTTTTCCATTTTACTATTTGAAACTCAGTAAATACAAAGCTTAGTAACTGTGTAATATTCTAACCAGTGGCTGTCTCTTCTAGTTTTTCCCCTCCTGCTTTTCTCCCTTTATGTTTACTGAGAGCTTTAAATGTGTTCAACTTTGAGTTAAATTCTTTCCTTGTAATCTTTTTCAATTCTCATGGTAACCCTGTGACATAAATTCTGTTATACCTTTGTAGAGATGAGGGTATGATTGAGAGAACCAAAGCACAGAAATGCTAAATAATTTACCTAAAGTAAGGTACAAAGACTTGGATTTTGTCCTAACTCTAGAGCTGAAGTTCATAATCACTGTCATTTCCTGATTCCAATCATTCATTGTCATATCATCCTTTCATGTATATGTATTTGTGTGTATATATGTTTATATAGATAGATGGATAGATAATTGTTTTTTATTAGTTTCTTTTTTAAAAGTTTATTTTTATTTATTTGAAAGGCAGAGCAAGAGAGAGGGAGAATCAGAGAGACATCTTTAGTATGCTGGTTTTCTCCCCAAATTCCCATAATAGCTGGGACCAGCCCAGGCTAAGGCTAGAAACTTGTAACTCCTTCCAGGTCTCCAACATGGGAAGCAGGAACCCAGCCACTTGGCTCATCATCTGATGCCTCCTAACTGCATTAGCAGGAAACTGGATCAGAAGCTGTGGTAGGACTTGATTGCAGGTACTCTGATATAGTATGTGGATAATCCAAGCAGCTTAACCCTGAGTGCCACAATGCCTGCCTGTTGTTGAATTTCTTAATATACATTGAGAGAAAATGAATGAATTAAAAAAGTATGACTATTTTCTAGACTAACATATGGTGCCAATTTGCTTTCCAGTGTACATTTCTGCCCCCAATGCATGAGGGGGCCTATGGCCTTCTACATTTGTTAGAAATGGAAAGTGTAGTAGAGGAAGAAGTAAATGACCCTGGCTGGCTGACAGCTTCAGACACATTTAGAGCCCCTAGTATCTTTGGGAGGGTGGAGAAGCAGCATAGGATGGGGGCAAGAAAATATGAATGGAAATATTTAGAGTTGGATAACTTGAGTTTGAGGCTCAATTCTGATTCAATTACTAATTGTTGGCTCAGAGATACCAGTCTTCCTGATTGCTAATTTACATCATTGATTCCTATTCCTGAGGCATTGGATAAAATGAGGTTAGAAAGGGTTGTAGGAGAATGAAAGTGTTGCAGGAGGGCCTTGGATTTTTGGGTAGGTTTGCAATGGATTTTCAAGGAGGCGTGGAAGACCATTTTATGTAGAAACATCTCTTGTGCCAGAGCAGAGTCCATGTTTATTCTGGGGATGGCAAGCATTGTGAATACTGACAGCAGATGGTAATGGCAGGTGTGGGGTTGGCATGGTGATCTTTGGCAAGACTTTGGGAACCTTGACTATCATTCAAAGGAGTTTGAACTTGATTCATAGATAAAGAGATTCTACCAGTGGTGGCTCTAACTCCTAAACTGAGAAGAGTGGCTTGATCTGATTTGCGCATTTAGGAGATAATTTTGAGTGAATAGAAATTCAGAGTAAAAGACTGGACAGAGGGGCACTAGTCTCTAGCTAAGGTATGTGGATGAACAAGGGAGCCCTGCAGAGGGAGTAAACATTTCCACATATGTTACAGGTCAAGGAATGGAGGTAGAGGAACTAAAATAATATTGAGTAAGACACATAAGCATCCTACAAGAAGAACAATTTTATCCCCATTTAACAGATGAATAAAATGACATAAGGTGGGCTAATGATGATAGTCAACATCATGCTGTCAGAAGTAGTACTCATGTGAACCAGGACCCCAAATCCCTCTTCATTCCAGTGCCTCTGCAGGTGTGGTGGAGGAGAGGACCTGAGCCTTAAAAGAGATGATCTTTCACCAGGTGGCCAATTGTGAATGAAATCAAATCCAGGGAGAGAGTATTCTAAGCAAAGGCATTGCATCAGAATGTGTGAGAATCTGTAGTCTCTTTAAAAATAGACATAGTTGCTTTCAGAGATATGTGTACATTGGAGTTATTATTACTCCATTGCTGAGTGTTTACTATGTGCCAAATCCTATTTTTAGTTAAAAACACATACTGAATCTTTCCATCTTGCCTAAAGCATTTATTAGTTATATTGCAGCCTCTCTCTATAGAAGAATTGTCAGAAGACACGAAGTGGTTAATTCCCAAATTCTTACAGCTGCTAAGTGACAGAGCCAACACAAGGATGTCCTGGTCCCAGAGCTCTTTCTCACTTCAGTGTAGCTTCTTCTCTATAATGTGGAGGCTGGATGGCCCCTTCTTCCTTGGGCCCCAAAGTGCAGGAAACAGTTGAAGGAAAGCTATTGTCTTCTTCCCTTGGAGAAGACATGGATGCCTTTGATGAGGACAGGGACCAACCAGAATGCTGTGGCTCTTCCCTCCTTTATTTTTAAATGAGAGTTACAATAGCCAACAACTGTGCTGTTGACCAGGCATTGCGTGGGATGCTCTATAAATGTTCTGTCCTGTGCTAACATCAGTGAACAAGAGTGGGTGTGTTGGCCTGCGAGAAGAATGACTGACTGGAGTGTAGGACACTGATGTGGAAATGGAGAGGGAAGCATTGTAACCCATGCTAAGGAATGTGGGCCCTGTCTATAGGGCAGTGGGAGTCCAGGAAGGGTTTGAAGCAAGTGACAGATACAGTTGTATCTAGTGATTGAGAGAGGAAAGATAGCAGATTTAAGGAGTGTTGGGAAGCCAGAGGCAGCTGACTGTGGTAATCCAGCTTACCTAGTAAGAGCCTTGACTAAAACAGTGGCCGTGGGAATAGAGAGGTGAGAATGAACCCAAGAATGATGATAGATTCACTAGGACTTAATGTCAAATTGTGTGTGTAGAGAGAGGCAAAGAGCAGCGTTGGGGGTGGCATTCATTTTCTTTCTTCACAGATTACCTGTTTCCTTGCTTGTTTGGAAAACTATATCTCTATCAAGAAAGTGTATCTAATGTTGGGGCCAGATGCAATGCACTTGCTTATTTTTCTGTACAAGGAAAGCTCAAAGTGTCACATAGTGATGTGCACTAGTAATAAAAATCCAGATCTCCCACCCCTCCCTCTTAAGGAGAAAAATTATTTTGCTCATAACTTTGATGAGCTTGATGAATGTTCAGATATCATCCCAAGCACGCAAACCACCCAGGCGCTGGGCAAATTATTAATATTTTACTGGTGGACTTGGTTGAGCAAACACAATAAAAACAGGCTCAGTGTCATTGCGCACTGGAAAAGCAGATGGCAGTCGAGCAAAGCTGCATCCGGCAGTTTGAAATTTCAAATTAAATCAATTTGAAGGCTTGCTTGTGCCTCAGGCAAGATTTCCCCTCAAATGAAGGAGACGGAGGAGGTGAGCCCTTTATTCCCCAGGCTGGTTTGGCAATGGCTGCTGAGTGCTGCAGTGCCTTTGATCACACAAGGTGGTCTTGAGAGCTGAACGGGATCTGGGCTGCTCCTGACCCAGGTTCCGAGTGCAACCCAGGGGAAGGAAAAAGAGAAAACCCTTAGGTCTCTAGGAACCCATCAACCCTGTCCACAGGATCTGAGGCCTCTGGCCCCAAGCCATCTGGAGGGCTTGGTGCTCTCAGACTTGACCCTACCCAGAAGTGGCTTGCACCAACTTGCCCAGGTCATGGGCAAACAAATCCATCATGTTGACAATACTACAGTTCTCCGAACTTTTGCTGGCTACCACTAGAAGGGGAAAATGAAGTGGCAATTGTCTTTGGAGTCCTAAAGCTTGTCAAAAGTGTATTTGCAGTGTTTGAGAACTGGCTAGCTTAGTGTTTATTTATTCTGTTCCTATGGGAAGGCAGTGATGTGAGTTCATCTAGGCCTGGGGGTTCTCAACTCAGCTTGTCTATCACAGCCTTTTAGCAAGTTTTTTAATAAGGCATCAGAGATTCCAGTGTCATGAGTCTGGGATCTCTTCTTAGCTGTATTCTTCAGTTTCTGAGACATGATAAGCAGTAGGATATCTGCTGAATAAACAAATAAATTGCATAATTTACAGATCCATATACGAACCATACATTCTAGCTGCTATATTCTTGCACATTCTGTTCCCTTGGCATCGCATACCGTTCCCTTTTCATTCCCTCCTCCCAGCCTAAATAACTTCTGTCCTTTAGGACACAAATCATGCACTGCCTGTTTTAATTTAAATATAACGTCAGTCTGGCAGTCTCCTGCCCTCCCATCTGTATCCCTACAGCCTCTGTGTAGCTTTCTCTAAAACACGCACCATCTTGGATTGCCGTGATTTGCTTTGGTGATTGTCTTAGTCAGTTTGGTAACAGATTACCATAGATGGGTGGCTGAAAAAGCAAACATTTATTTCTCACACTTTGGGAGGCTGAGAAGTCCAGGATCAAGATGCCAGCAGAGCTGGTGTCTGGTGAGGGCCCACTTCTTGGTTTTGCTGTGGCTTTCTTGTCACCTGGCACCAAGAGGAAGCAATCTGCCTTGTGTCCTTGTGTCTTCTTATAAGGGCACTAGTCTCAACCATGACAGCTCCAACTCTGACCTAATTATCCTCCCAAAGTACTACTTCCTAACAATAGCATATTAGGGGTGAAGGTTTCAACATACTAACTTGGGAGGAATACAAGTATTCTGCTCACTGTAGGCTGTGAGTTCTTTGACAACCAGAACTAGCCTTTGTATCCCTATATGCCAGTTATAGTATCTGGCACAAAATACATACTCAATAAATGGTAGTATCATTATAATAGGTATATGATACGTATAATGTATAAAGGACATTGTATGGAGCATTTGTGTATGTGGGGTATGTAACAAATATGCATAAAGGGAGGGGGCCAATAAGTGTCCCCATGATGTCTTGTATAGAACTGGATGTGGAAGGTGCTTGTGTGTGGGCTGTGGGTCTCTATGTGGGGATTTGTACCCTGGTTAGGGATTTAGATCAGTGGCACTCAATCCTGGCTGCTTATCGAATCACCTGAGGATCTTTTTTTAATATGTAAGTTGTGGAATCCAATGCCTTCAGATATCTTAAAAATATAGGGTTATGTATAAAGATCCTCACATACAATTCAGATTCCTCACCAGGGCTGAGAGCCATTCATTAACTTTGTCAGTTATTTAGTGGGTACTCACCATATGCCTGTGCTTTCATAGACTCCAGGGATGCACCTGTGAACAAGCTGTAGTAACTGCTCTTGTGACACTTTTGAGTGAGGGAGGCAGATAAGAAGCAGATCAATAAATACCCAAAAGTATTTAACATGATTCTAGGTATTGTAAAGAAAACACAGCAAGGTAATTAATGGAGAGTGGGTTAAAGTTGAGAGTGATCAAGACAGCTCTCTGAGGAAATGATAGCTAAGCTGAAATACAAATGATGAGGAGACAGCCAAGTGAAAATCTAGGGCAAGGCAGTGTAAGCAGCATCACATAATGGCCCTGAGACTGACGTGAGCTTGGCTTGCTACACAGGCATAGAGAAGGCTATTGTGTCTGGACCACAGACAAGGAGGAGAGGGTGGGTGATGTGAAGTCAGAGAGAGAGAGAGAGAAATGGTAAAGAGAAGGTCAGATCATCCAGGGTATTTAGGAAACAGAAGTTTGGATTTATTCAGAAAAATTGAGAAGCTCTGTTGGGTGGGTGACAATAGGAATGTGAAATGATCCCATTAAGGATTTTAAAAGACTACTCCGTGTGTCATCTGACGTTGTGTAGAGAGTCAAGAATGACACAGAGAGACTGGAGACTAGCACAGTGGTCTCAGAAAGAAGTGATGCTAACTTGGAGGAGGATGCTAGTAGGAGAGGTGCAGAGAAGTGAGTGGATTGGGGATGCTTTTGAGGTAGACAAAATAGGACTTGTTTTTTTAACTTATTTAATAAATATGAATTTCCAAGGTACAGCTTATGGATTACAATGGCTTTTTCTCCCCCATAACTTCCCTCCCACTCGCAACCCTCCCCTCTCTTGCTCCCTCTCCCCTTCCATTCACATCAAGATTCATTTTCAATTATCTTTATATACAGAAGATCAATTTAATATATATTAAGTAAAGATTTCAACAGTTTGCACCCACACAGAAACACAGAGACACAAAGTGTAAAATACTGTTTCAGTACTAGTTATAGCATTAAATCACGATGTACAGCACATTAAGGACAGAGATCCTACATGAGGAGTAAGTACACAGTGACTCCTGTTGTTGACTTTACCAATTGACACTTTTGTTTATGGCGTCAGTAATCACCCTAGGCTCTTGTCATGAGTTGCCAAGGCTATGGAGGCCTTTTGAGTTCACTGACTCTGATCATATTTAGACAAGGTCATAGTCAAAGTGGAAGTTCTCGCCTCCCTTCAGAGAAAGGTACCTCCTTTGATGACCCATTCTTTCCACTGATCTCACTCGCAGAGATCTTTCATTTAGTGTTTTTTTTTTTTTTTTTTTTTTTTTATTTTTTGGCCAGAGTGTCCTGGATTTCCATGCCTGAAATACTCTCGTGGGCTTTTCAGCCAGATCCGAATGCCTTAAGGGCTGATTCTGAGGCCAGAGTGCTGTTTAGGACATCTGCCCTTCTGTGTATCCTGCTTCCCATGTTGGATCATTCTCTCCCTTTTTGATTCTATCAGTTAGTATTTGCAGACACTAGTCTTGTTTATGTGATCCCTTTGACTCTTAGACCTATCAGTGTGATCAGTTGTGAACAGAAATTGATCACTTGGACTAGTGAGATGGCATTGATACATGCCACCTTGATGGGATTGAATTGGAATCCCCTGGTATGTTTCTAACTCTATCATTTGGGGCAAGTCCAGTTGAGCATGTCCAAAATTGTACATCTCTTCCCTCTCTTATTCCCACTCTTATATTTAACATGGATCACTTTTCAGTTAAGTTTCTACACTTAAGATTAATTGTGTATTAATTACAGAGTTCAACCAATGGTATTAAGTAGAACAAACAAAAAAATACTAAAAGGGATAAAGTATTAAGTTATTCATCAACAGTCAGGGCAAGGGCTGATCAAGTCACTGTTTCTCATAGTGTCCATTTCACTTTAACAGGTTTCCTTTTTGGTGCTTGGTTAGTTGTCACTGATCAGGGAGAAAATATGATATTTGTCCCTTTGGGTCTGTCTGGCTTATTTCACTTAGCATAATGTTTTCCAGATTCCTCCATTTTGTTGCAAATGAGTGGGTTTCATTGTTTTTGACTGCTATATAGTATTCTATAGAGTACATGTCCCAAAATTTCTTTATTCATTCTACTGTTGATGGGCATTTAGGTTGATTGCAGGTCTTAGCTATTGTGAATTGAGCTGTAATAAACATTAAGGTGCAGACAGCTTTTTTGTTTGCCAACTTAATTTCCTTTGGGTAAATTCCAAGGAATGGGATGGCTGGGTTGTGAATGGTAGGGTTATATTCAGGTTTCTGAGGAATCTCCAGACTGCCTTCCATAGTGGCTTAACCAGTTTGCATTCCCACCAACAGTGGGTTAGTGTCCCTTTTTCCTCACATCCTCGCCAGCATCTGTTGTTGGTAGATTTCTGTATGTGAGCCATTCTAACCGGGGTGAGGTGAAACCTCATTGTGGCTTTGATTTGCATTTCCCTGATTGCTAGTGATCTTGAACATTTTTTCATGTGCCTGTGGCCATTGGATTTCCTCTTTCGAAAAATGTCTATTGAGGTCCTTGGCCCATCTCTTAAGTGGGTTGTTTGTTTTGTTGTTGTGGAGTTTCTTGATCTCTTTGTAGATTCTGGTTATTAGTCTTATCTGTTGCATAGTTTGTTGATGACTCGAGGAGCTGGGTTCCTACCACCTATGCGGGATACCCAGATTGAGTTCCTAGCTAGCTACCAGTTTTAGCCCCCTGGTATTAGAAGCGAATCTGGATAAAGAAATTATGGGATATGTACTCTTTAGAATACTATACCGCAGTAAGAAACAACGAAATCCAGTCATTTGCAACAAAATGGAGGAATCTGGAACACATCATGCTGAGTGAAATAAGCCAGTCCCAAAGGGACAAATACCATATGTTCTCCCTGATCGGTGACAACTGACTGAACACCAAAAAGGAAACCTGTTGAAGTGAAATGGACACTATGGGAAACGGTGACTTGATCAGCATAGCCCTGACTGTTAATGAACAACTTAATACATTATCCCTCTTAGTAGTTTTTTTGTCTGTTCTACTTAATATGCCTGGTTTAATTCTGTAATTAACACACAGTTATTCTTAAGTGTTGAAAATTAACTGAAATGTGATCCCTGTTAAATATAAGAGTGGGAATAAGAGAGGGAAGAGATGTATAATTTGGGACATGCTCAAGCTGACTTGCCCCAAATGGTAGAGTTAGAAACATACCAGGGGATTCCAATTCAATCCCATCAAGGTGGCATGTACCAATGCCATCTCACTAGTCCAAGTGATCGATTTCAGTTCATAATTGATCATAATGAAAGGACTAAGAGTCAAAGGGAGCACATAAACAAGTCTAGTACCTGCTAACACTAACCGATAGAATAAATAAAGGGGAGAGTGATCCAACATGGGAAGTGAGATACTCAGCAGACTCATAGAATGGCAGATGTCCTAAATAGCACTCTGGCCTCAGAATCAGCCCTAAAGGCATTCGGATCTGGCTGAAAAGCCCATGAGAGTATTTCAGGCATGGAAAGCCAAGACACTCTGGCAAAAGATCTCTGTGAGTGAGATCCCAGTGGAAAGAACAGGTCACCAAAGAAGGAGGTACCTTTCTCTGAAGGGAGGAGAGTATCTCCACTTTGACTATGACCTTGTCTAAACAAGATAAGAGTCGGAGAACTCAGAGGGCTTTCATAGCCTTGGAAACTCATGACTGGAGCATAGGGAGATAACTGATGCCATAGACAAGAGTGTCAATTGGTAAAGTCAACAACAGGAGTCACTGTGCACTTACTCCTCATGTAGGATCTCTGTCCTTAATGTGCTGTGCATTGAGATTTAATGCTATAATGAGTACTCAAACAATATATTTCACTTTGTGTTTCTATGTGGGTGCAAACTGTTGAAATCTTTACTTAATGCATACTAAACTGATCTTCTGTAAAAAAAAAAAAAGAAATTATCAATTCCCAACTTGACTCTCACTGGGATTAAACATAACAATAGGTCTGATCTGATTTCATCATCATTTAAAAAATCATCTATTATTTTTCACTTTATATTTCTGTGTGGGAGCAAACTGTTGAAATCCTTACTTAATGTATGCTAAGCTGATCTTCTGTATATTAAGATAATCGAAAATGAATCTTGATGTGAATGGAAGGGGAGAGGGAGTGGGAAAGGGGAGGGTTGTGGGTGGGAGGGACGGTATGGGGGGGAAGCCATTGTAATCCATAAGTCGTACTTTGGAAATTTATATTCATTAAATAAAAGTTAAAAAAAAAGAAGCGAATCTGTCTTTCCAGTGAAAAAACTTAAAAAGTTTTAAAACATGGTACTATCCTTGTTTTCTCTCAATATCTGCATAGAGTCCTTTAACAAGTCCTTGATATCTCTGACCTATTTCAACTTAATAAGCTCCCCAAACCCTTGTGGTAGAGATGAGACAGTGGCATTAGTATTTTAAGCATGACTTAATAGAGAAGAGATGCAAATAGTTTCACAACTTATCTGATATCACCAAGCTGAGATGTGGAATTTCGGATTGTAGGCCTCTTAGCTTGTAGAAGGGTCCTATTTTCCTCATGCTACATTGTCTTCTTTGTAATTTACCTCAACTCCAGGCAGTTCCCCTTGTTACTGACAGTGGCTAGACATCAGAATCAGCTCTGATGCAATAGAAGCAAACAGGTTACCTTCAACAAGGGAACATGGGAAATCTCTCCATTTCAGTTCAAGACATGTGGGGACAGGTAGTATGCAGGAAAGCACATAAAGGGTTTATGAATAATATAAAAATTCTGAACTAGCCAAAGGAAAATCAGAATGGCTGAAGGCAGACAGTGAAGAGCAGAAAACACAAATGAAGGAACCAGAAGAGCCGATCCTTGTCTTGCTGTTCTTAGACAGAATAACTCCCAGAACACAGATGTGTTTCCATCTGTGAATGAGATTATGCTGTGATGTCCACCTCCCTGGTTCGCTGTCGTGAAGATCACATTGAATCAGGCAGTCCCAAAAACTGTGTTTTATCATGAAAAGCAGCACCATGGTTGCTAACTCTGTAGTATGGAGTACAGTCCAGGGTGCTTTCTGATAATACTTGTTTTTCTTATTGGGAACTAATTTTCAGTCTATATAGTCAATAAAGTTTTTCTGGTTTCTTCTAGAAAATTGTGGGTTGCTGGAAGGTCTGGATCTTTGTGACAGACCTCAAGGACACAGGTAATTGGGAAATTGCATGGTGAGTTTCCATAAAGGCCATTGGACCAGACTTCTGAGTTACTTGAGTTCCTGCTGCAAATGTTTACTGTAGGCAGATAGATGCCGGGGAAGTGGGCTTGAGACTGAGTGACAAAGGACTTTCGATTCGAAGGGAGTGTGTTTCTCATTCATGTGTTAAGTACCAGCTTTCCACATTCCCTTCTGGGTCATATTTTGATTTTGGTAAAAATTTTCTCCGGAACTGATGCCACCAACCATGGTAGTTCTTTTTACATGCTGGACATACCTGTCCCTCATGCTCTGGATTCTAGATTTGACAGTGGCTTCAGAGTACCTCAGCAAGCAGACCTGGGAGTATCAGTGAGGGTCATGGTGGGGGTTGCAGGGGTCTATAGTTAATCCCAGGGGCTAAGCCACCCCCTGAAGGAAAGGTGCACAAGTGGCTGAAGTATTCTCTGCTCATGCTTTTGGCCATTTCTGAAGCCACGTTCTCCTATCTCTGATTGGGATCCATTTTCCTTACTCCTTTATCGACTATACTCTCTGTCTTGATCTGATCAGGTTCCTGTAGCCTGGGTGTCTAGTACACCTGAGCTTACTTGTCACATTTCTGAAGGCCAGGAAAAACAGAGCACCAGCAGATTTGGCATCCTGCGGATGGCTCAATTCCAGTTCATCAACAGAGCTCTCTGACATCTCTTTCATCCTGTTAGTGCCTATTAAGGACACTAATCCCATTCATGTAGGCTCCACCTCTTAATGTCATCACATTGGTAGGATTTTAGCAAATGAATTGTGGGGGGACACAATCTATAGCCACCCCCAAAGCACAAAAATGATCTAAAATTGAGAGATAGTAAATTCTTATTTAACCAGAACCCAATCAGGCAGAAGGATAGCCAGACAGAATCTCGCAAGTGCTTTAGTCTAACTGTTGGTTGTAAGAATTAAATGAGACAGAGTATTTTAGTACCTTATAATCTTGTATATAAAGAACAGTTTCCAGCTTTCTTAGACTGAAAGCTCCTTTTTAACACCAGGAATCTTTCTGATGCCTCATAATAGTCTTACTACGGCATCTGTTAGTTAAGGAAGGACATGATGATACAAAGCCATGATAAATAGTATGGTGTTATTTTTAAATGAACTTGCCTGTTAAGCAGATACAAATACTACATCAACACACATGTATTAACATTTATGGAGCTATACATACTCCTTATAAATATTAGTTCATATATCAATAAGAAACATTGTGTTTTCCATCTACAGACAATTCTTAAGGAATATGTTGATTCTTTCTCTAGAAACTTCATTGTTTTTCCAGGCTCTATTACCCACTGGTTGAGAAATACTGAAATACTTAAACCATTTTGTTAATGGTTTAAAAAGTGAATATCCATACAGAATATGAATGGTGATTCAGTAACCAGGTTATCTAACTTTTTCTTTAGTGATTCCAACTGGACAAGGATGATACAGAAAGGTTGAAGCACATAGAGGTGTCATTTCTTTGCCTTCACTCTAAAAATTCAACAGTGTCAGAATGACACAACTTTGCAGAGTAGGAAGGGGTTTTGTGATATGGTGGAAAACTTTAGAAAGGACTAGATCCTCAGTTTGGTAGGCTCCATTGTTTTTTAGTTGTGTCTCCTTGAGGAAATCTAGTTTTCTAAGCCTTGGTTTTCTAATTTGAAAAATGGGCATAACAACAACTGCCTCCAAGTGTGATTAAAAGGCTCTACATACAATAAGTATATGACACATACAGCTGTACTTTAGTTCACCCTGCATTTTACATCCAAGAAGCTCAGGGTCAGAAAGATAGGAACTTAGAAAATACAAAAAGCAATAAACAACACAACTGGTTTGTGATAGTGCCAAGTTCTCCTGACCAGTGCGTGCATCTGTGTTCTACTGCAATTCTCAAAAGATTATACTTTCTGCTTTCTAGCCACAAAAAATGCATGCCAATTTTCTAGGCTGGAATTGGCAATGAACAGACAGGCAGAGGTTTGTTTTTGCAAAAGATGAGATAACAACTTGGAGCATCTTTGATCTGGTTTCTCAGAGTAGTGTTTAGCGAGTGCTTCCTACCCTGCGTGCTCAGATGGTGGGTTTCTGCTCCCCCTTCCTTCTCTGGTGCTGTTGTTGGAAAGCCCTGTGGTTTACAGCTAATTAAAGAGAAATGGAAGAAAATTATACCTCTGCTGATGCTATTGTTTTAATCTATCTCAAAGCTTCTTACTAGCAAGGCAACAAGCGGTGGACTGAGTGGAGTTCCCTGTGACAGGAGGGCACAAGAGACCCAAGAACAATCTGTGTGAACCCCCATCACTTCTATCCTTTCTGTTCTTAAAGATCCACCACCCCCAATTTCAGATACTATCCCAGCCTCTGCTGAATCCTCAGGAAGAAGGGGTCTCAGAAGAGAATAAAATATCACTTCTATTGCATCTTTCTTACATGCTGGCACCATGTTTTCCTGGTCATTTCATCAATTTAATAACCACAATGTTTCTCCATTTTATGTATGAAAATACTGTTAAGCCAAGATCACACAGCAAGTGGCAGAGCAGGGATTCAAGGCGCATAGCGTTTATCATCATTATTACCATCAGTCATTAGAATTATCATTCACCATTTTCCTGACATTTATCGAGTGCTTGTTATGAGTTGACTCCTCTTATAAGTACTTTGAAAATATTAATTAACCTAATTTACTTGTATATATTTAACCAGTTTATACAAATTCTATAAATTAAGCCCTACTTTTATCCCCCCCACCAGTTTCCCAAGGTGCTGCACCTGGTAGCCCAGTTAAACTCCAGAAGCTGTACTTCAACCCCACTGCTCTGTCTAAATAACAAACCAGGCACTTTTCTTTTTTCAATCAAACTTTTTTTAGATTTAATATAAAGGGAGCAAATTTCATAACTTTAATATATGCAGTTTTAAGAGCATAACAATAATTCTAACCCTACCCTCCCTCTCTCCCTTGCTCCCACCCTTCTTCCTTCCTTTCTTATTTTTCTTCCAAGCTTTGCAATCACATACTTTTCAATGTAACCTCGTGCCTCCCTGAGGCCTTCAAGGCTAATAGGCCTTGTGGGAGACTTGTGAGAACTCAGAGAGCACATCTTCTTGAGCTATAATAAGGACATAGAACATAGATCTAATTCAGGAGTTCTGAGGTTGAAATGCTCCCAGTAATATGGCTCATCACAGCCTTGCTAGTGATCGGTAGGGAGAATAGTAGATATAGTTCAGGATCAAAAGGCAGGCATAATGGGCCATCTGAGTCTCTTGTTGTTTAGCAAAGCAAGATATATTTTAACATGATATGATAGTGTGACTGAATAACTCCCTGTAAGAAAACACTTAAGGTGATCCCCACCTAGGGACAGTGCTAATGAACAAGAAATGGGCAAGACAGTGTAATCAGCAGTTAGGACACTTCCAACTAGCTGTGGTTCCCACACAAAGCTGACCTTCAATTTACACCTCTGTGCTGCGCAATTGGCCGTACTGTCAAGCTCTGTCAAAGCTTTTAACATTCATGAGTGTGTGTCTGTGTGTGTGTGCATGCATGTGTGTGCACGCACACCTTTGTGTGTTTGTTAAAATTTTAATGTGGTTAGGATACTTAATATGAAACTACCTTCTTCATAAGTTTTTAAGTGCACAATATGGTTTTGTAAAGTATGAGCACAATATTTCACAGGTATTTGAAGAGATACTCAACCTCACTAATCAATAGGGAAACAAATCAAGACCACAGTGAGATGAATATGTTCTTGACAGTTTTGAGCTAGACAAAGGTGTGTAACTGTCTTGGTACATGTATCACTGAAAAAAGTACATGCAATTGACACAAAAGATCCCCTGAAAAACTAAAAATGTGCCCATTCACAAATTTTTTGCCCATATTTTATATGATTATGGGGCCTCCCTAGCATTCCAGTTAAGGTCTCAGTTTTAGTTAAATATTACTTCTAAAATATAAGGGTCCCAAATAACAACAATATGTTATTCCCTAAGAGCCTGTGTATTGCTGAACAGTCCCTTTCCAGGATCCCCTGCTCTTGCTAGGCAGGTACATTCAGCTGGAGGGTAAACGGAGTCAAAAGTCTGAGATGGCTACACTCAAATGTCTTGCGGTGAGTGGTAGATGGTGGCTGGGCTGCCTAACCTCATATTGCTATGACATCTTGTCCTCCAGGAAGCCACACCATCTTCAAGGCTAACATTCTTTCTCTGGAGGGCTAACCACAAAACCCTGCAGAAAGTCAGTTCTCCTATAATCTCATGACCAAAACAAGTTCAGCCCAAGATTCAAGAGATCAACTCCTCTCCTCCCAATGTCCTTAACATAACTGATCAAGACAAGCCAGAGGAAGAAGTCCCACCACTTTTCACTGGCTCTTCAATCCACTCCCCACTAGCTCATTACTTATAAAACACTGCTATTTTGTATGTACTTCTATTATAATACTAATCCATTTGTGCATTGAATAAGCAATTATTGAAGATCATTTGTGAGCAAGGCAAGATGCCAGCTCTTTATTTACATTAGCTTATCCAGTTATTGTAAGAAGTTATGAGATTTTATCATCCCCCACCTGTTTAAAGATGAGGACACTGAATCTCAGGAAGATGAAGGAATTTGCCTCAGTGTACATCATCAGGGCATGGCAGTTTCCCACCTTAGTAGTCTGTTCATCCTTTGCATTTAGCCAGCTAATGTACACTGCCTACCCCAAATGCAGTGAGCTTCCTAAGGACAAGTCTGTATATTTTTCCTTTGTACATTACCAATCCATAGGACACTGTTGAAGGTGGTTTGTAGGTTCTCAGTAGATGTCATTGGATGGAGAGAAGAATGGGTTTCCATACTGGGGAGGCTACACTCTTTCCTCTACACTCACCAGTCTGTGTGATTTGAGCTCAAGTATCCGAGAATAATGTAATTGGAAATAATCAGCAATCTAGATCAAAAGGTTACTATATACCAGAACTTATTAAGATTTTTTGCAGGCCGGCGCCGTGGCTCAATAGGCTAATCCTCTGCCTGCGGCACCAGCACCCTGGGTTCTAGTCCCGGTTGCCCCTCTTCCAGTCCAGCTCTCTGCTGTGGCCTGGGAGTGCAGTGGAGGATGGCCCAGGTCCTTGGGCCCTGCACCCCATGGGAGACCAGGAGAAGCACCTGGCTCCTGGCTTCAGATCAGTGCAGTGTGCTGGCTGCAGTGGCCTTTTGGGAGTGAACCATCAGAAAAGGAAGACCTTTCTCCCTGTCTGTCTCTCACTGTCCACTCTGCCTGTCAAAATTAATTAATTAATTAATTTAAAAAGAATTTTTGCATATTTATTTCATGGATTCTCATTACCTCTGAAGGTGGGTACTGTTATTTTGATTTTGCACATGAGGAGCCAATGACTTGGAGAACAGAATTCAGTTGCCCAAGGTGATTCACTTGCCAGGTGGCAGAACAGAATTTGAACTCAGGGCTACCTGACTCCTAAGGCTGTGTCCTGATGATTGGATGATTCAGTTGATGCAACCCTGTGGCCTTTCTATATTCTCTTCTGGGATAAACGTGTGTGAGTTCATGTGAAAGGAAAGTTACCTATGAGATAAACTTCCCCATCCCCCAACAAATAAAATAGAAGGTAACTTGACCCTCTTCATGATCTTGGTCCAAATGTCTTTCCAGCTTTTTCCTATTCTTCCTGTCTACGGGTTCTACATTCCTACCATATTACTCGCTTTTTTATGGCATGGTCTCTGTGGTGCTACCTTTGCCGGTGCTCCCTGCATTCTTCACCACACTACACTTCTTATTCTTTAGGACTAGCTAAACTTACTCTTAGGCACAACTTTTTTTTTAATTCCTTCACCTATTTCTCAATGTATACTTCTATTTATTCTGATTGTATTCCTGTTCACTGATTACGTGCCTGTCTTCCGTTAGGTAGTGAACAACTTCTTACTTTTATCTCTCCTCTCTTCTCTTTTTTCCAGTAGTTTTCACATGTCTGCTTTGTTCTGTTCACATGCATTATCCTAGGACTATGGAAATAATTAAGATATAAACCCTGCCCTCAGGAAACTCACGCTGCTCATTGCCAAGATGCCATTAAATATACATCAAATGAATAAATGAATGAGCTTGCAACCTAGTGGGGAGCTCAAAGGTGTTAAGTAATTGACAATATCAAATCTACTCTAGAAACATGGACAGTGCTTCACACTGCAGACACACAATAAATAATTATTTATTTACTCTGTATAATGAAATAAGCCTAGATTCAAATCCTGATCATACTCTCTTAGTAACTTCAAGCAAACCATTATAGCCTTCTGATGCTCAGTTTTAAACCACTGAAAACAATCAACAATTCCTGATTTGGTAGGTTTCTGTGAAGAGTACATATGCAGCAAATGCCTGTAGTAAGAGCTTAACATATTTTAGCATTCTACCTTCTTCCCTAAGTTAATTCTAGAAAGAGTATGTAGCAATTCAGAACACATCGTTGAATGAATGAGTGAATAAACAAATGAAAAGTGAATGAATGAGTAAGATTCCAAGGTATGATGATACAGATTGTGTAGGATAAGGCAGCATCAACTTCCCCCCAGGGGATCTGAGGCACCAAGGCCCTGAAAGTCACCCTCTTCTGTTACTTCAGTCCCCCACCCCAAAGGGCATGCCACTGCTCCTCCCCTTCACAGGGGGCCCAAGCAGCTTGTTTTTCCTCTTCTTTGTGTGTTGGGGATATGTGATTTTACTGTCAGCATGGTATTTCTAATGAAAGGCAAATAGAGTCCAATGTGACTTGGGAAAAAATGTACAAACAACAACAAAATTATATGTTCTTTTTTCCTGTAGTGTTCGCAGGGAGAATATGTGACTTGTTTGCTGTCAATACGGCATATAATGACATGGCACAGAGAAGCACTGCCAAATGTGTGCGGTATTCATTATACACACGTATTAAATGTAATGCAATCGGAGTCTGGCAGCCGAGCAGATGAGAGCTGCCCTGGGGCTGATTTGGAGTTATAGCACCCCTTCCCCTGGGATGATCCGGGAGTGGGGAGAGGAAGTGGGCAGCAGCATGGGCTTGAAGCAGGGAGTCTAGACTTTTCAGGACCAGCTCTGAAAGCAAATGTTACAGTTCTAATCATCCTTAAACATATATTTTCTCTTCACAACAACAAAAAGTCATTTAATAATCAAATCTTGAACCCCTACTAAGTACCAGGGTTATAACAGGCCCTAGAAATAAGATTCTGCACCAGCTTTTGAGAAGTTCACACTGCAGTTGGAGAGAAACACGCAGAACAGGAATGCTGATGTGCCATGATGAAAAGTGAGGTTGGCATCAAACTCCAATGGAGAATCCCACAACCAGCCTGATGCAGCTTCTCTTGAGATGTCTTTCCTGACCCTTCATATATGATTAGGTCACCCTGTTCAACGTGCTCATGACATCTGGGATTTTCCTGCATGGCACTTACCATTGTCTAATGGTAGTTGTGTGTATGTGTATGTGTTTAAGTGATAATTTCTTCAATGTTTGGCTACCAGACTCTAAGTCCCATACAGGCAGGGGATCACATTTGTTTTGTCTAGTACTGCATACCTGGCACCTTGCACAGTATCTGATGCTTCTATAATATCTGCGGTTTAATATACATATATATATATAGTAATATGAGTTTAATTTTGAAGAACACGGACAAAATAAGAAAAGTAAAGAGGACAACAGGAAAGAAGAGCCAAAGGAGCGAGTATACTCCATATAAAAGTATGGAAATGAGAAAAGGCAATGGTTTCTGAGGGTTCTTAAACATATCATTTACATCTCTTTAGTAGAGCAAATGTTTATATGAGAGACCAAAAGTCACCTATGGTGCATTTGAGTATGCATCCAATAAACACTGGGCTCCTGATGGAATCCTGGGCAAACGTTTTAGGAGATGGGCTGAGCATAAAAAGCACTAGTGTGACTGTGTGTCCTTCTTTGTCTGGAGGAGAGTTTGTCTAAAGAATGTTTCAGAAGCTTTCCTTGAAGAGGTGAGATGATCATGGGGAGGGGCACATTAGTTGCATTGTTGAGGAAGCTTAGTGGTATAAGTGGCTAGACAAGTTGTAGATGAAAATATCTCCAGAAACACACACCATATCCATGGAAAAATAAGAGTAATTATAATGATAATGGCTGTGTTGCTAAGTTACTGTATTCCAGGTGTGTACAGAGGCCATCTCACTTGAAGGTGAGTAAAAGGGGAAGATTCCAAGATGGCAGAATAGGGAGTGGCCTACTCTGCTAGGCTAGGGATAAATAGTAAAAAAGAAAAAAAAAAGAGTAGGAAGTGCATTCTCAGGGGAGAATTAGAGAGAAAACCACAGTGGAAATGGTGGAAGGAAGAGGAAACCCGTGGACTTGTGTACAAGGTGTGGACACCTAACAAGAAATGGACGCAACACATGACTTCAGCAGCCAAGAGCCAGAAAAAGCCCCAGCTTGGAGATGGAGATGAGATCAGACCGCAGCAACCTGTAGTAATATAGCCAGAGAGCATGGCGTGAGTCCAGGCTGGAGCTGTAGGGGCTAGAGGGTATCCGTGGACCCAGTGGAAGTAAAAGGGGCATGTTTCTCTCACCTAATCATCCCCACAATGACACCCAACACCAGTTGAGGGAGGGCAGCTGCCTATTTGGGCGTAAGTGGCAGCTGCAGAAACCTTTGTGCATGCACAGAAACTGGCTGAGACAGGACACCATTTTCTGAGCAGTACAGGCAGCAGCAGTGGGGAGAGGGCGACTTTTGGCCAATGGCTCTTGTATGTGAGTGTGATCTGGAGATTCTAGCAGAGGGAAAAAACTGTGGTTCCCACTGACTTTGAGCCTGGCTGGGGAATTAACTGGGGGCTGGACACCCATGTAAGACTGTGAGGCACCCCAGCCTCCGAACAGACCACAGGTTCTGAGGCTAAAGCCACCTAGGCAGAGTACCTTTGGACAGCTGGATTGGGTAACATCTGACTCTGTGTGGATTGCACAAACTGGCAGGGCATAGCAGCAACTGTGGAAGCATTGTGTGCTGAGACTGTGGGGACTCTGTGGCTGCATGAGAGGGTGCAGGGTGTAACTGGATCTCTGGACAGTCATCATGTGTGGATCCACACATTTGGGGTTCCCTGGTTGCCTGGGGTGGTTCATTGCATCGGGATCTTTTCTCAGAGTGAGAACTCCACAGATCATTTGTGTGGTTCATATGGTAGCACAGATGAGTGTTGCATCCACTGGGGGCTAATACCAGGCATTGATCAACTTGGAGGATAGGAGGTGAAGGTGTGATCACAGCAAAAGAACTGATCATTCCCCTCTTCTGTTAACAAGACATCTTCCATGCCCAAATTGGGTTATCCTGGTTACTTGCTCCACCCTTGAGTACTGACCAGAGCTCCCTAGCCACACACAACACAAACCTCTTGGTATTCACTGAAAGTACAGACATTCCACTAAACCACAGAGGTATAGTTCAAAGATTAAAAGGCATCGGAGGAAAAAACCAACAAGTATTTCCACAAATGTCTAAAAATAAATGCAGAAATTTAAGAAACAGGAATAAAGAAGACAATATGATTCCCCCAAAGGAACACAACAGCATTTCAGTATTAGAGTGTGAAAATGAAGAGATCAGTGGAATGCCAGAAATGGAAATCAAGAGATTAATCATAGGATTACTCAAAAACAATCAGAAGCAAATCCATGAATTAAAGAAATCCATACATAACATGAATGAAAATTTTTCCCATGAAATTCAGATTTTAAAGAGAAACCAAAATAAAATATTAGAAATAAATAATGCAGTAGATCAAATACAAATACATTGGAAAGCTTTAACAACGGACTTGGTGAGGCAAAAGAAAGACTATCCAATCTGAGGACAAATCTTTGGAAATCTTTCAGACCAAAAAAAAGAAATTAGAAAAATTAAAAACAATGTTAGATTTTTATGGGATACTGTCAAACAACCCAACATATGGGTCTTAGGTATTCCTGAAGGTGTGGAAAGAGAGAATGGACTAGAAGATGTATTTAGTGAAATAAAGAAAACTTCCCCAATTTGGAGAAAGAACAGGACATCCAAGTATGGGAAGCGTATAGAATTCCTAAAAGACATGACCAAAAAAAAGATCTTTACCACAACACATTTTAGTCAAACTTTCAACAGTAAAACATGAAGAAAATAGTCTAAAATGTGCATGAGAGAAACACCAGATTACCTTGAGGGATCTCCAGTAAGACCCACAGCTGACTTCTCATCAGAAATCTTACAGGTTAGGAGCCATACAAGGTTGCTCATTCTGACCGTTGCTATTCAATACCATCCTGGAAGTTTTAGCCAAAACTATATGGCAAGAAAAAGAAATCAAAGGAGGAAGTCAATCTATCCCTATTTGCAGATGACATGATTCTATATAAAGGATCCAAAAAATACTCCACTGAGAGACTATTGTAACTCATAAAAGAGTTTGGTAAAGAGGCAGTATATAAAGTTAAGACTCAAAAATCAATAGCATTTGTATATACAAACAATGCCATGGCTAGAAAGCACTTCTAAGATCAATCCCATTCAAAATAGATAAATTTTAAATACATTGGAATAAATTTAACCAAGGATATCAAAAATCTCTGATGAAAGTTACAAAACATTAAAGAAAGAATAAGACATTTAAAATGGAAAAATCTTCCATATTCATGAATTGGAAGAAGAAATATTAAAAGGTCCCTACTACTGAAAGCAATTCACAGATTCAATGTAATACAAATCAAAATACCAAGGATATTCTTCTCATATTTAGAAAAGATGTTAAAATTCATTTGGAAACTCAAGAGGTCCTGAATAGCTAATGCAATTTTATATAACAAATACAAAGCCAAAGGAATCACGAGACTGGATTTCAAGACATACTACAGAAGAGTTATCATCAAAACAGCCTGGTACTGGCACACAGACAGACATATAGATCAATGGAACAAAACAGAATTTGAGAAATCAATTTATGCATTTACAACAAACTTATCTTTGATGAAGTACCTAAAATCAATCCCTGGATCAAGGAAAGTCTCTTCAAATAATGGTGTTTGGAAAAATGGATCTCCACATGCAAAAGTATGAAACAAGACCCCTGTCTTACACCCTATATAAAAATCCACTCAAAATGCATCAAAGACCTAAATCTACTCTCAGTACAATCAGATTAATAGAGAACACTGGAGAGCTCTGCAAGATATTGACCTAGGCAAAGACTTCTTGGGAAAGACCCCAGAAGCAGACAATCAGTGCCAAAATGGATTACATCAAGCTGAGAAGCTTCTGCATTGCAAAAGAAATAGCAAAGTGAAGAGGCAACTGACAGAATGGGAGAAAATATTTGCAAACTATGCAACTGATAAAGGGTTAATATCCAGAACCTATAAAGAGCTCAAGCAATTCAACAACAAAGCAAACAGTCTAGTTAAGAAATGGGCTTTTTTCCAGAGAGGAAATTCAGATGGTCAACAGATACTTGAAAAGATGCTCAGGATCACTAGCCATCAGGGAAATGCAAATCACACAAATGCAAACCTCACAACGAGGCTTTACCTCACCCTAGCTAGAATGGCTCTCATACAGAAATCAATGAACAACAAATGCTGGTGAGGATGTAGGGAAAAAGGTACCCTGACCCACTGTTGGTGGAAATGTAAACTGGTGCAGACACTATGGAAGACAGTCTGGAGATACCTCAGAAATTTGATTATAGACCTACTGTATGATCTAGCCATCTCTCTCCTGGGAATTTCCCCAAAAGAAATCAGCATCTGAAAGAGTTTTCTGTACCCCCATGTTCATTGCAGCTCAATGCACAATAGCTAAGATTGGGAATCAACCTAAATGCCCATCAACTGATGACTGGATAAAGATATTATTATATATATATATATACACTATGGAGAACCACTCAGCCAGAAAAAAAATGAAATCCTGTCTTTTGCAACACAGTGGATGCAACTGGGAAACATTATACTTAGTGAAATAAGCCAGTCCCAGAAAGACAATTATATATTTTTCCCTGATCTGGGGTAACTGATAGAGTACCTAAAATGTAATGTATTGGAGTGAAATAGACATTTTGAAATTTGATGGCTGTTTACAGCCCTTTTCTGTTGAGGAACAGTGATTTTTTTTTCTTCATACTATTTGTTGAACTCTTTACTTAATGTAGGATTATCCTTACAAGTATTAAGTAAACTGATCTTTATAAAAACTGAGAGTGGGAATAGGAGAGGGAGGAGTAAGAAGGGTTGGAGCGTGGGCAGGAGGGAAGTTAGGGTGTGAGGAATCACTATGTTCCTAAATCTATGTATATGAAATACTTGAAACTTGCATAACTTAAATAAAATACATTACATTTAAAAAAAATTTAAATAGAGTAAAAGGAGACCTACTGAGGTTAAGTAAGTTGCTTAAGGTCATTCAGCCAAGCATATCATAATCCAGATCTGAACTGAGATCATTTGACTTCTGTTCGACTCCTGTAACTACCAAATTGCTGGACCAGGCATCAGGCAACTGCCTGGATTTAAATACAAGCACAGTGGCTCCCTCGTCCTATGAACTCAGCTTTAAGGAAGGAGCATATCTACTCATCTGTTGATCTTTCCAAACAAGGATTTGGGTCCCTGTGCCCATTTCTCATGGACACTTGATCTTTCAGCTTTCCTGTTGACCCCATGAGTATAGAGATGAGCAGAGGTTTTAGGAAGTGACTCTTAAGAATAGACAGATTTACTATGGTTTGGCTTGGCAGGCAGGAAAAGGATGCAGTTAGTCAGAGGTGCTGCTGGGTTGGTGATTGGGACCAGAGGAAGCCTAATGTGTCAAAGGTCACAGCGAGGAGTTTGAGACAACTGATAAATTTAAAACAAGGATACTTAAAACTTCAGAGGTTAAGAGCTTCCCATTATATTTTGTAAAAGCTATGATGTATGTATGTATTACATATACATGTATACACACATGTAACATATATAACGTGTACACATCCATTGTACATACGTATATACTATATATACCTACATTTTTAGCATAATGCTAAATAAATCCAATGTATGAATATACTTCTTCCACCTTGAGTTCTATCAGCTAACCTTTATTGAATGCTTATGGACCAGTACCATGCAACACATTAACAAGAATTCTCTCATTTAATGTCCATGGCAGTCTGAAGAACTGATTATGATTTTTCAAATGACAAAACAAGTTTAAGAGAAGTTAAGCCATTTGGCCAGGCCACAGTGCTAGTAACGAATTTAGTTTGTTTGACTCCAGTAGTCCTTTTCACGAACAGTCCTGTGATTGCGTCTTTCCCTCCGGCTCACCTGTTTGCACGTCTGGTTCACTGGCTCCTCTGTGAGCTCCTCGAGGTCAAGGGCTGGATTCTGTTTGTCTTGCGTTCCAGAGCCTAGCCCTCATGTGCAGTCAGCACCTGTAAATGTTTATGGAGTAAATGAAGGAATGAATTGCCCCATAAATTGAGAGACAGAGCTAAGCTAGAACTGGACTTTCTGAATAGCCTCCAAAGATCCCTCTCTCCTCTGAATCTGACACATAAAACCATTCCCTCTTTCTAAGTCACTAATACAGACTAATGTCCTATGGCATCTTAAGTTACTGGGTTTTTGTTATTGTTTTTACTATTTATTTATTTATTTGAGAGGCACATAAACAGAGAAAGAGATCCCATCTGCTTGTTCCCTCCCCAAATGCCCACAAGGGCCAGGGCTGAGCCAGGAGTCAAGAATTCAATCTAGGTCTCTTGCACGGGTGACGGGACCCAGTTAATTGAGTCATCACTACTGCCTCCTAGGATGCACATTTTTCAGGAAGGTCAAATCGAAAGCAGAGCCAAGACTCAAACCCAGATACTCCCATATGGAACGCAGGCATTTTAACCACTAGGCTAAATGCCTACCCCTGTATTTTTTAATATTTAACACTTGTATGGAGCTCTCTTTTTGTCAGTTTGCTTCTGTATCTTAACCAGACTATAAGCTCCTCAGGAGTTAAAAGAGGAAAAGGAAAGTGTCATTGACTGAACTTGTGCAATGTGTAAGCACCATGTCGGAGACATAGCACACATTGAGTACATTGGTCTGCATGGCAATTCCTAGAAATGGTTCTTGTCTGACTTTGATAGGGAAGAAATTTGGGACTCAGGGAGTGCAGTCATTTGAGTGGTAACGCCTAGCAGGAACATAGCAGAGCTGGGATTTGAGCCCACGAATGAGGTCACTGCCTGTCCACCCTCGGCCTCATGGCCACACGGTCCCTGGGCTTCCTCTGCCAGACACAGCCCCTCCCCTGCTCTCCTCTGCCTCCCCTGTAGCAGGCCCCGATGGCGGCCAGCCCAGGCAGCATGGAGGGCTGTAGCAAAAACTCTCTCTGGCATCTTAGAATGCTGCACAAGGTATGCCAGCGAGAGAAGGAACAGTTGGTGAACAGTTGGCGAATGGATATTTTTATGCAAGGGTTGCCTAGAGAGAGGGGGGAAAGGAGTGAAAAAAAGAAACTGTTTCTAAAGAAGCCACAATTAATAAGGTCTTTGTTAGCTTTTTGCATTTAGATTTTCAAGTCCATTGCTTTGGGTTTGAAAAAAAGCAGAAAGGTCCCTGAGGAGCCAAGCTCCCACTTCCAAAGCGTGAAGGCATTTAGGAAGCCATTCCAAGCCTCGTGTGTTGAGGGTTTTAATTATTCAGCAAGGAGCGCAAAGATGCTCTGAATTCCTTTGGACAGCTTCTCATCAGGATTGCTGATATCATGGCATGCTCTGTGTGTGAGCTTAAAACTGCAGGATGGCAAAAAAGAAAGAAAAAACGCCTTTCTCGACATTACAGCCACTCATCCTTTATCTACCATTTTACATCCCTCTCTCAGCCTCAATTTTCATATCTGTAGTATGGGAATAGTAGTACCCATCAAAGTGGGTTATTCAGAGGATATGAAAATGCCCTTAAAACAATTTAGAATTGAGTTTATTGGCTTTTGTAAAGCCCTCTACTTCCTTTATTTTTTTTGCATGTAAATTCATTCTGTAAGCATTTAAAAGGTACATATTATTATCTGTCATTTATGAAAATACATAGAATATATCAGGTGCATATTTTGCTCTACAAGCTAACACTTGGAATGATTCTATAAGGCAGGTACCATTCCTACTCCCTCTTCCCACTTTTTCAATTGAAACAGGAGCTCACAGATGCTAAGGAACATAACCAGTGTCAGTAGGAAGCAGACTCCGCCCTCAACGACTGTACTGGGGTAGACACTGGTCTCTGCTGCAGTGCCACTTCCTGAATGCTCCATGCCAGACTTCAAACTCTGGAGTGCTCAGGATTTTGCTTCTTTCTGGCTAAACTCACTCTTTTGTGACCTCATCCTGTCTTGAGTCTTTAAATATTATCTCTGTGTTAACAACACCCAAGCTGATATCTCCTGCATTAGACTTCTACACTGAACTCCAGACTTTTGTATCCAATAATCTCATTAACATATCCACTTGGATGTCTAATACATATGTCAAAGTCAATATGCTCACATCCAAACTCTTGATTTCTCCCAATACCCCTTCTACCTACAGTCTTCCCCTCCTTAACAAATGCTGACTTGGTCCTCCCATTGCTTATGCCCAAACCCTGACGCTGCCCTGGGCTTATTCTCTCTTTTCACATTTACCATCCAGTCATTCAGCTAATCTCATTGGTATTACTTACCAAAACTACTTGGAAATTGGCCACAGCCATCATAATCTTCTTTGCCTATTATATTGCATTAGATTCTTAGGTGGTTTGCCTGGGTCAATCCATGTCTCCATTTGATCTCTTCTCAACCAAGTTTTCTGAGCAGTTCTATGAAAAAGTAAAATCTTGCAACAAATCTAAGTAATTCGTTCTCCCCCACCTCTCTGACTTCATTTTATTCATTTCCCTATTTTACTGGGTCATATTCAGTTTTATTTTATACTGCTTTTGATCAAGTCTCAAGAAGTAAGCATCTGGTATACCTGTGACTTTTCTCAAGGAACAATATCAATTTAATCCTTTGTGTAAACAAACTTTTCTCCATTCTTGCCAAACATTTCCTTGGACAGAACTAAATAAACTGCATAGTGCTAGCTTCTTAGAATATTGATGTCATTTGTGTATGTTTTCTCACTTTATCATGTTAGTCAGAAGAGCAGCTCATTGGAAATGGTGCAAATGCCCTTATTATTCCATTTCTATTTTGATTAAATCTCACCTGAAGGGGCTTGCTCACTTCATTCTTACGGCTACAAGTAGGAGAAGCCTGCTCTGTATTTTGTCTGTTTTCTGAATATCATGGAATTGAATGTCTGGATGTCTAGATGTTTTCATTCCACTAGGTCCCTGCTCACCCCTTCTTTGCCTGTTTTCTGCCCCAGAACGCTGACCTGCATAAAGTGCACCAGCAGTCTTCTCCACCCTTAGAATTCTTAAGGAAAGGCGAGTGAGATCAGGTAATGTTTTCCATGGTTTCCTTCCCGTGAAAATACCTTGGCTTGGCTGTGTCCCAGAGTCACTAATCCTTTCAAAGTGTTCCCTGTCATTCAGGGTTCCTTCCCATTTCTCCCCTTGCAGTCTAGGGGGAGCAACTTTCCCTATGATCAGTTCTGGATTACTGTCTCATTTCTTGGAATGCCCTTCCCTTGCCTAGAACTTTGTAATTGGACCCTCCTTGAGCTATTCTGAGTGTGCCACCAGTTTCTTGCTGGGCCTTGGCACGTATACCTGGTGATTGCTAAGTGTGCTCCTGTGGTAATCAGATTTGACACATTCCCTTCCTCTGGCAAAACAATTCTTTTCCTGGTCAGTACTACTTCAGTGAACAAGAGAAAGCACATCTTACACTAAAAAGGTGAGATTCTGAAGACAAACTGACCTACTAATCCTACTCCAGACAATGGCCAAGTATCTTGATGTTCTAGCACTTCACTTTCCATTAGCCTTCGTGCATTTTAAAATGGGATTAATATGACTAATACAGACTATGTGTAGTGGGTACTTTGAAAATATTAATTGCTCTTCCTTCCTTTTCACCTTGGTGCATTTGTTTTTCTAGCCTTATTTTCCTTCTGCTAAATTTTGGTTAATCCAATACCTTAACCTCAGTGGAGCCCATGGAGTAGCACAGTATGTAATTTGCAGTTGGATAATTTTCTCATCAGTGGGAGTTGCTCTGATGCTAATTTGGGCTGTATCCTCTATTTCAGTCTTTTGTCTCATTTGTAAAGAGCACGCTGTATTGTTCCAACTTCCCCACTTTTCTTTAGGAGGTTGTACATTGTGACTGAAAGTGAAACTTTAAAAAATGTCATTCCACTCTCAGAGTCATTGACTGCAGGGCACGTACACAAAAAGACACCCTATTAGGGAACATCTGAGTGCACATTTTCTGAATATGGGAGCCTTCATGCACTCTTGGGTATAGCCTTGATTGACATCCACTGAAAAGAACCCTGGCCTAAGTTAAATTAACTGGGAACCTTCAATCCTCACAGCTACCTGAACTTCTGGGACTGGAGTCAAGGTCACATTGAGCAATGCCATCGAGGCTGCTCATAGAAACAGTTCAAAATATGGCTGAAATAAAGCTGCTAAGGTTAAATCAGGAGGGAGGGAATCAACCTTGAGCCTTCAGGTGTACAGCACATCAGAGAAGCTAAAGGTAGAACACTGTGAGCTACTGCTCAAGCTGGAGATAGTAATAGAACAGATTGACTATCTCAAGCAAAGAGCATGAAGAGTATTCTCAAATACAAATAAGACGGTGGCAAAAAGAGGTTGGGCTATAGCCCAAGAAACCATCCAGGAACAAATTATGAACACAGCCGCTGTGCCTTCCTAAAGGAAGGCTTGTAAGATCTCACCCAGTCAAAGAACAGAGCTAATAGTGGTTTTCTCTTTAGGACCTTGGCTTCTCTGAGCCCTAGGACTCATGTCACTTAGTTGGGGATAATATCCTTTGCTTTATTTGTCACCCAGAACTTATATAAAGATAAAATTAGATAATGAGTGTAACTGCTTTCCATAAACCACAGAGCATTACCCAGAAGCAAGAATATAGCAGGCAGTTCACCATGGAAAGCTGAACTCTTCTCTAAGAGGTCACGTATCTGGCCAGCTGGAGTCAAACCAATCCTGAACTCTGTCTCTACCCAGGATGCATTAATCAGGAGAGAAACTACACACAAAGGAATTCAAGCAAAAGAAAAAAATCAACCAAACATGAGATTGCAGGAGGTTGGTGTATGGTTGAGTTTGAAAATGAAACGAATCAGTTCCTCAAACACAAAACAAACTGGCTCCATGTGAAGTGTACACTTTTTCCTCTTGCTCAGCTTCCCTGGGCTCCCATCATAACCCAGCTTTCTTGTGGAGGCTGAAACATGGTCATTATAAACCTTAAACCCATCACTTCCTGACACCATCACCCAGATGGAATGGGTCTTCTTTTCAGAGTTCCATTTCATAACTCCCTGAGATAAACTTGTCCTGAATTGGGTCACAAGCCCATTCTACATCCAGGGCATTTGATGGGTACCCAGTCATTTCACGTGGTTTCCATCAGGGAAGAGGCCATTCTTTATTCCTGGGAGAGGAAGTGCTGAAAAGATTAAAAAAAATAGATGACCACTATGGAAATCTAACACTGCCTCCTATAAATGATGTTTTTTTAAAAAATATTTTTTATTTGAAAGGAAGAGTTACAGAGAAGGGAGGGGGCACACACACACACACACACACACGGAGGGAGAGAAAGTGAGAGAGATACATCTTTTCTACCAGCTGGTTCATTCCTCAAATGCCACAATGACTAGAGCTCAGCCAGGCCAAAGCCAGGACCTGGAACTCCATCTTGGTGTTACACATGGGTGACAGTGGCCCAAACACTTGGATCATCTTCTAGTGTCTTCCCAGGCACATTAGCAGGGAGCTGGATTGGATGTAGGGCAGCTGAGATTCGAACTGGCACTTAATGTGGGATGCTGGCATTGTAGGTGGCAGCCCCCACTGAACCACAATACTGGCTTCTAAAAATGATATTTTAAAAAATATTACATCTGGGCTGGTACCACAGCTCACTAGGCTAATCCTCCGCCTGCGGTGCCGGCACCCCGGGTTCTAGTCCCAGTCAGGGCACCGGATTCTGTCCCGGTTGCTCCTCTTCCAGTCCAGCTCTCTGCTGTGGCCCGGGAAGGCAGTGGAGGATGACCCAAGTGCTTGGGCCCTGCACCCCATGGGAGACCAGGAGGAAGCACCTGGCTTCTGGCTTTGGATCGGCGCAGCACGCCGGCCATAGGGACCATTCGGGGGGTGAACCAACAGAAGGAAGACCTTTCTGTCTCTCTCTCTCTCTCTCTCTCTCTGTCTTTCTCACTAACTCTGCCTGTCAAAAAATTTTTTTAAAAAAGAATCTTACATCTGGAATTTTTAGAATAGATTCCCCCTTTACTGCCACTGGAGGTACATCAGAAACATGACTAATAGAGAATTAAGAGTGCTGGCAGTGGACCCATTGTACATGTAGACAGGAGGTATTAGAAAGCTTTAAAGAAAAGACTATTTGCAGAAATGTGGAAAGAGTTAAGGAAAGCCAAAAGAGGATGTGACTTATCCGAAGGTCATCTTCAATGAGCAGTCATTTCCATCCCCTGGGTGAAGGAATGACTTTCTGAACACATTGGAACATGTAGCTGTGGGGTGGGCCAGCACAGGAGCTGGGGCCTTCAGTGTAGGTACCCAGTCACTGCTTACTGGCAAACCAAGAGGGAAGGAGCTGAGGCACAGCAGAGCACAGCAGACTTTCTGTCCATCTGTCTATTTCATGCTGTGCCTCTACTGGAAATCCCAACTAGAAATCAGAATTCAAGGAGCTTCGCTTGATGCAGTCCTGGCTGGTTAGATCTCCAGGGTACAGAGCAATGTGGAGAAGAATGGAAAGGGAATCTGGGAGTGTGTGTCAGGTGGGACAATGAGTAGAGGAAATTCAGCACAGGAATACATGTGTTCTCGTTCAGTCAGAAGACAGGCATAGAGTGCATGTGGTACAGTACAAGGATACAATTTAAAAGAGCCATAGGGTTTAGGACATCTGCCATTCTATGGGTCTGCTGTGTATCTCACTTCCCATGTTGGATCGTTCTCTCCCTTTTTTATTCTATCAGCTAGTATTTGCAGACACTATTTAGGGCTACAGAGTTCCTTAGCATCATTCTTTCAGTCCATAGTTCACAAACTTACCTATATCTAGCTTCAGATATGCTTTGTATGACTGACATAACTTTAAAATCCAAAGCAAAAAAAAACCTTCATAATTTAACATTATTATTCTTAGTTCATTGTTGCACATTCCTGTTCAGCATAGTCATCATCATTCTCAGGTGTCTGCCACTGCACACATTCATGTCTCCTGAAAGTATTTGATTTGAGGGTCAGTAATTAGAAAAAAACAAGATTTCTTCATTTTTCTTATAAAAAAGCTGGATCTGGAAAGCAGAATTTGCCCATGGCTGCACATGGGTGGGAATTCTGTCTACACAGACAAAAATAGAAATGTGTCAGTAGGGTGCCTAAATAGAAAAGTTGCTTGTGGAAAGAATGGGTCATCAAAGAAGGAGGTACCTTTCTCTGAAGGGAGGAGAGAACTTCCACTTTGACCATGGCCTTGTCTAAATATGATCAGAGTCAGTGAACTCAGGGGGCTTCCATAGCCTTGGCAGCTCATGACAAGAGCCTAGGGTGATTACTGATGCCATAAACAAGAGTGTCAATTTGTTAAGTCAACAACAGGAGTCACTGTGCACTTACTCCTCATGTAGGATCTTTGTCCTTAGTGTGCTGTACATTGAGATTTAATGCTGTAACTAGTACTCAAACAGTATTTTTCACTTTATGTTTCTGTGTGGGAACAAACTGTTGAAATCTTTACTTAATGTATGCTAAACTGATCTTCTGTATATAAAGAGAATTGAAAATGAATCTTGATGTGAATGGAAGGGGAGAGGGAGTGGGAAAGGGGAGGGTTGTGGGTGGGAGGGAAGGTATGGGGGGAAGCCATTGTAATCCATAAGCTGTACCTTGGAAATTTATATTCATTAAATAAAAGTTAAAAAAAAATCAAAAAAAAAAAAAAGAAATGATGCATAACAACACTTCTTGGCATATCCCATTGTTTAAAACTTACCCATGTGGTCCTGTCTGGAGGCAATGAAGGCTGGGAAATAGAGTTTCTAGCTGGACACCTGCTTGTTCAGTTAAACTGGGGGGTGGGGGTGGAGTAAAAGGAGGTGTATTAGTAAAAGAAAGGAGTTGAATATTGGAGGTGAACATATTCAGGATCTGTCTTTTAACCAGCATGGTTGCCTTTGGCTTTTCGTGAAGCTCAGGTTCATCATCTTTCAAATTCTGGTTTGGATCTGCTTTCTCTGAAAGTTTTTCCAGAAAATTCATCTCTAAGACTGGCTTCAGTACTCTGAGAATGGACTCAGGATTGTGTCCATAGTTTGTACTCAAGGAATTCATGGAAAATTGGTTTACATGCTCCCCTCCACCACCTTTTATCATTGTTCCCAGGTCAGCAAAGGGAAGGAATGATAGTATGAGCTAACAATTATTGGGAACTCACTAATTACCAGGTGCCGTGCAACTGTCTTGCAAGCATTATCTTGTGGGATCATTGCAGTTGCCTGTGAATTAGAAACTGTTAAACAGTTTCCAGATGAGGAAATTAATATGCTGTGATATCATCTTTCCAAATCTCTGTAGCTAATGAGTGTCACATTCAAAATTCAAATGTAAGACTGTCTGGTTCTAAGATTATTCCTCTTTGCATCACACTGCAACTTTTCTTTTTCTTTTTGACAGGCAGAGTTAGACAGTGAGAGAGAAAGAGACAGAGAAAGGTCTTCCTTCCGTTGGTTCACCCCCACAAATGGCCGCTATGGCCGGCGCACTGCGCCGATCCAAAGCCAGAAGCCAGGTGCTTCCTCCTGGTCTCCCATGCAGTTGCAGGGCCCAAGCACTTGGGCCGTCCTCCACTGCCTTCCTGGGCCACAGCAGAGAACTGGACTGGAAGAGGAGCAACCGGGACAGAATCCGGTGCCCCGACTGGGACTAGGACCTGGGGTGCCGGCGCCGCAGGCGGAGGATTAGCCAAGTGAGCCGCAGCGCTGGCCACTGCGACTTTTCTTTAAAGAGCTCTGTAACGGGGCAGCTTCAAAACTGCAGCTATTGGGTACTTGAGTGCTGATATGTTGCTCAGACTGGTCATTTGAATAAGAGAGGAAGAAAGCTTCTAGCCATGTTGTTCATGCTGCTAATTTAATTTTCCCGGTGTATGTTTCTTTGTGAATCAGCTTCTTCCTTCTCCCTGCTCTGTTTTAAGAAAGTCAATGTAGAAGAGTTATATCTCCTCCCTGTTTCTATCTTTCCATGATTCCTTCCATGATTTCCTCTTGGGGGAAAGGAGCAGATTGAAAACTGTGGTTATATATGTAACCATTCAAATAGATGCTCTGCCTATAAAAATGAACTTGTGCTGGGGTCTAATAAATTACGTGCTAATATGCCAGCTCCCCAGTCTTCAGGGGAATTACAATCACTCTCCTGATCAGAGTATCATAATTCCAAGCCTCCCGATCTGTTAGTTCCTTAACCCAGCACAGCTGAGGACTTAATCTGCATTCAACTCAGCTGACATTCTTGAGTACCACAAAGTGCCTAGTTATGAACTAGGACTTGCAATTAGAAGTGAAGAAAATATGCTTTTGCTTTCAGGGAGGGGCATCCACCTGGAGATAAATAAATGTAGGGCCATAGGATATGCCCAGTGGGTGAAGTGTGCTGATGATACAGTTTTAAAAAAGAAGACTTGACTCTGAAATGAGGAGCAGAGGTTATGTCTGAGCTGACTTTTGGAACATAGGGCTAATTAAATGGAGTGAGGAGCATGACAGGCGCAGGGAACAGAGCATGCAAAGAGAAGCAGGCATAAAACACATCCTGTGTTGTGGGAACCATTAGCAGGTCAAAAACTTTACAGTGTGAATTGATCCTGGCAGCTAACAGACCCTGCTTGACGGGTGATGGAGTGAAGTGAGGAGTTTTAGGCAGGAGAATGAAGGAATCACATTTGTTTTTAGAAATATACCTCCTGAACTATGTCAGCAGAGCTCAAGGAAATCAGAGAGACATGTTAAGAAGCAGGTGCAAGTATCACAGTTGAGAAATAATGAACTCTTAAGTGTGTGGTGGTCTGAGAAGTGAGAGTAGAGAGTGAATGTGGGAAAGTAGAGAATGAATATGGGGTAATTGTTGTGGATTTACTGTGTCCCAGGCACTGTTTTCTGTTCTTTGATATGGTAAATTATTTCATCCTCTCAACACTAAAAGGAGGTCAATATTATTATTATTATTATTATACAGTTTTTTTTATAGGTTTTGAGCCTGGCTAAGAATTGATAGAACTAGTACTTGAGCTTGGGGTAGCCTCAGAGACTTCTGCCTTAAGCACTAAATGAAGATGCTAGAATTTGATTTGCTTTTCCTATTTTAAAATTTGATTTTTTATTGAAATATCAGACTTCCTAAGCTGCTGTGAAAGGGCATGAGAAGAGCCATGTGTCAGGGAATTAGGAGAGGACAGACAGAACACAGTTGGATTGCATCCCTGTGCTTGACTAGCTCAGTAACCTCAGGGGAAGCATGATAGTCTATAACCTCATCTGTAAATTGGACATGCTCAGATACACTTCATGGGATTGTTTGGAGGATTTAAGGGACAGTGTGCATAAAGTGACTACTCCCATGCCTGAAAGTAGTTCTTAAATACATGTTCCTTTTCTGTTCCCTCACATTGGAGGATGCTGAAAATTTTTCAAGCCCTATTGAAGTTCTTTATAAAAAGGAATGCACATTATTAGAGTGCTAGGAATAAATGCACCACAGCTAGCTGCAAAAAATATAGATGAATCTTAAAAGAAATAATGCTGGGTGAGAAAAGCAATTCTCAGAAGAATGCATATGGTAGGATTCCATTTTTATAAAGCATAACAACAAGAAAATCTAAAAATGTATTGTTTGGGGATCTGTTCATATGTAGAAACTTATTTTTTTAAAAAGAAAGGAGTTGCTTAAGTCAACACCAAGAGTGGTGATTGCTTCTAGAGGAGAAGGCAGTGAGACAGAACAGGGGAGGAATGCATGGTTGATAAAGTGGTAAAGGCAACGGTAGATCAGTGGTGAGCTCATGGATGTTCAGATTATTGCTATTATTATTAAAATTAGTCCCTTGTAAGATGAAATGTTATGCATGTTGCATCTAAAGAGATATTAAAGGAAAATAGTATCCAAGGAGGTAATTAAGCTTTATGCCTAACTTAATTAAGTATCCAAACAAGCACCATGGTTTCATCTTTTGGTCCTCCATCCTCTAGATTAATAGATTCCTCAATCTAAGTAATGGCAGCTCCTCCTGGTAGCCTTAGGCACCATCATTCCAGCACCCAGTCTGGCAAAGGAGAAACTGTCTACTTCCCCCAGTAACTCAAGAAAAAGACTCAGAACCTAATCTTATCAGTTCTGACTGTCTTGCTGAGTCACTGCCAGGATTGGAATCAATCCCTATGGCCAAGATTTCCATTGATTGACTTGGTCTAAGTCATATGCTAAATTCCTGTAGAGTGGGCTAGAATCAACTTGCTCAACATTTGTTGAGAATGAAGTAGTGGCTGACTCCTCCAGGGAGGGCCAAATCAGGATATGGGTGCCACACAAAGAAATGGGTGCCATTGGTGGAAACAACAAATGCTTGCAGCTGTTTAAACCACCTTGTTTATGATTACACAAGCAATACATGTTTACTTTTGACATTTTTAAAGTTTCAAGAATTATAAAGATGAAAATGAAAGTCACAAGCAGCCTTATAACTCTGAGAAAACCAATATTAACATGTAGATTTATTTCCTTCTATTCCTTTCTCTAGCCTCTTTATTGCATTGATGATTGTATATTCAATTATATAGCCTGTCTTCTTTTCACTTAACAAATACATGAGCTCTTTCACAGGCTAAATTCACAGTCTACTCCTGAGGAAGTAATCACGGGAAAATACGTAAATGAAATATTATTATGGGAACATGGAGCAGAGCCTCTTACCCCAACGAGGGTTTCCAGAGATGTACTTGAACTCAGTCTCTAAGGGCACATTGGATTTCAGCAAGTGAAACAGGGCAGAGAGAGAAGTTACAGAGCAGAGAAGGATCCAGGCAGAGGGGAGATCATAAGCATGGACATAGAGGGGTGAAGCTGCTGCTGCTTCTATTTTTTAAGGGAAAGGTTTACTATCGGGTGGGGGAAGCCTGACAGGCCAGAGGGGAGAGAGGGCGAGAGAATAAGAGAGGAATCAGGAGGACATGTGTATGGGAAGCAGGTCCTTTTATACCTTTGCAGGGAGCAGGGAAATAGGAGCAGCAAATCCAATTAGGGCGGAGGTGGAGCTGACACCTGTGGTTGGGCCATCTGGTCACCTGGCTTGTAACAATGTGAAGCTTCTCAAGTCATGAAGTATAAGGCACTGAGTGAAGATAGCTGAAGCGGGAGAGGTGGCCATGGAGGGCCTTATATAGCCTGCAAGAGAATCTGGACTTTCCAAAGGGAAGTCAGAGTTCATTCCACTTTGGGGATATGATTTCAGCCCTTGCTCAGGACATGCCCAGTATCAGAACTGCCTTCCTTTCAGGCCTTTTGCGTGCATTTCAGTATACACATTTTGTAGAGCATATGAGCTGCTCACTTCAGAAAGCTTCCCACACTAAACACACTCTACCCTCTGTCAGCATCAGCCTCCTCTGAGCCATACTAAGGGCCTGGTTTGAATCATCTGAATTTCCTGCCAGACCAGGTACTTGGAATCAGGTGAATATTTAAGGAATTGAACTCTACCAGTGGTTTTCAACTAGAAGAGATTTTTCCCTCCATGGGATGTGGTGGAATGAGAAGGCCATGTCAAGATGGCCGCTGGCAACAGAAACTGCCTGGCAACAGGCTGTGATTGGATGGCTTTGGAAACCACATGACAATGGAGCCTGACAACAGGCTGTGATTGGATGGATTCAGAAACTGCATGGCAACAGGCTGTATTTGGTTAGGGCATAGACCGCCCCTTGACTGGATTGGCTGCCTTGGCTATATAAGCTGCTAAACCAACTGAAATAAACGAGTCTGTAGGCTGCTCCCCTCTGGCCTGCTTTAACTCTACTCCCGGGGTCTGTGTGGTGACTCCGTGCCTCTTGCCTCCGCTGCACTCCTCCTCTCAGAACGAATCCACAGCAACAATGGGACATTTGACAATTTTGGAAAAATTATTTTTTTTTTTTTGGCCATAACTGGTGGAAAGAACTATTGGTTATCAGTAAGTAGATCCAGGATGCTGCTATATATCCTATAAAGCTCCAGACAACCCATGCAACCAAAGATTATCTGTTCCATAATATCAAGTTGTGCTGAGGTTGGGAAACCCTGAAATATATAAACAGCAGTATAGGGGTCACTAAGTGAGTGGTCAGGTGCACTCATTTCTGATCCTAGTTCAAGGGGGATTTTACTTTGGGGAAGTATACTTCTCCTGTGTGTCAGGACAGTCATCCTACAAAATCTAGTATGTCAACCACAAGCTTTAGAATCAGATGATCCTGGGTTTGAAATTTTGTTCAGTCCTTGTGAGCTCCTTGGAAAGTTGTGCTTTGTGCCTGTGCTTCTTAATTTTTAAACAGGGATAATGTTTCTGCTTTGGAAAAGAAGGGGGAGTTGAGACTAGCTATGCAAGCCAGGACCCAGAGTGTTGGTGCATGGAAGATGCTCACTAGGTTGCTACGAAACTTCTTTCTTTATTGTGACTAAAACATAGTGCCTGAAATGGCTTCTAAGTTCTTTTCCACCTAATACTTTAGACTGCCGAGATTTGTTTTCTCTCTTTGTACACATGAATATCATTGTTCAGCTGGGATGGATGTCATGGCCAGGCATGCATATCTCATGGAGTTCCTCTGATTCCTATGGCACACTCAAACTTGGGAAACTTGAGGACAGTTTATTGAAGAGATTATTATAAAGGTATGGGCATGGTTTAGGGAAACCCATAAGAGGTAAGATAGGACTGCTGGGCTAGTGCCCTGTGTACAGACTTGGGGGAAAATTATCAGACCTTCTCCTCTTCATTCTCTTCCTCTCTCTGGTGGCTTCCGTTGTCTGAACCCAAAGAGCATCTAGGGGATGAGGAATCATTGAAGCATCCTTATATCAAATTCCAGAACAGAGATCCTGGTAGAGAAGATACAGAGTGAATCTGGGAGCAAAGGACACAGGTTGGTGGAGTAGCAAGTAGTCTGGGATTGGGAACCATGACTTGCTGTCAGATTCAATGGGTGCATACTCCAAATACTCACAAGGGAGAGAGAGAGTTCCCTGTGCAGTGTGGTCTGTCCTGCCCTGAATGCTTCTTACATCCTCAGGCTTAGGGTGAAACAGCTCCATTCTGATAAAGTCATCTGTGACTTCTCTGAGTAGCAACTGCTCAATGGAGAGAAAAGTAAAGGAAACCTTTGTGCTGGGAGGAAGGAAGCAGTGGAGGCTATTTAGGAAGCAGCATAATTTGGTGGTAGCCTGGTGACCTGGGTTTCAGTTCTATAGTTCTGACACTTGCTGGCTTTGTGATTTCTGGGACTCAGTTTCTTCAGTTATGAAATGGGGTAGCAGTCTCTAGTTTACAAATCTGCTGTATGAGTTGGAGATAGCTGAAAGAATGACGTTCACAATGTGGCACCATGTGGTGCTCATATATTTAACACTTATCCAATGAACAGGTACTGAGTGCTTGTCAGGTACTGGGCCTTGACATGCAATCATGATAGCTAAGCTAAGGTCCCTAACTGTAAAGAAATCACAGTCCTGAATAAGAGTTTCTTTTTTGGGATTGATAGGATTTGAAATTTCCATAAACCCTTGAAATTGAATGTAGAATGTGTATATGTAGATGTATAAAATATATATATATATATAAAATATCATTAGGTTCTCCAAGATAAGAATCACTCAGGAAGGGCTTTTAGAGGAGAATTCCTGAGAATGAAAGACAATAATACTCTGTTTCAGTAGAACAGCTATTTAAAGCTTCACAGAACAGACAATATTTAATATAGAGAAAATATGATCAGAGAGTGGCCCCATGGTCATCTTTTTGTGGCTCTGCATGGAAAAATTTTGTCTGGAGGGCACATACTGGGGTAGAAACTATCAGCTCCATATGATAAATCACATTACAATAATCAGAGATTTGAGAATGTTGATGGGGATGTATAATGTATAGCACAAACTCTGTTGGAGTAAGAAGTCTATAAAGTTTCTGTCAACGTTCAGGCTTGAATGTCTCTTCCGGGATGAGCGTCATGATGATGAAGACCATGGAAGAGAGAGGAGACATGGTTTTGAATTTGTCTGTGCTTGCTCTGGTTCATGTGTACGAGACACAATTACATGATTAAGTGAGAGACTGTAATCAGCCAGGGAGTGGATCAGCAGATGGCTAACCAGGTACAGGAAGATAGATGAGCTAGCACGTTTTGAAGTATCTTGTTGAGCTTGTAAGGTATGCCTCAGTGGAAAAGCTGTTTCCACAAATACCAGCAGGTGTTATTAGACACTTTCAAGTCAGCTTATTAGCCTTAAATCTGACTAAAGCTAAGAATCCTGGAAAGTTCTCTTCTTGGAAACTCCTGAGGTTCCAAAGATGTGGCCAAGGATAAATAATATTGTTATATAAGAAATCACATTCACTCAGTATCTATCAAGTACATATCACGTGGCAGAAACTAACAAGTATCAGAGAGGCAGGGGTGGATAAAGGGGAAGTATTAATTTAACACTTACTGGACGAAAGAAAGTATTTATCCAATCCTGCCAGATGTATGTATATCCACTTCCTTTTATCTGTATGTGAAATAGGGTAAACAATTTGTCCAAAGTTTTGAAATTTTTCATTGTTGGATTTTAGATTTTAATTCAAGGTAGAATCCCTTTAAGGCCTGTACTTTTCTCATTGCATTGAAATCTCTGCCCTTAAGATGCTGCTAGCCTCATGTGGGATAGCTACACAGGGAGAAACATCTGCAGACCTATGCATAGTACAGTAACACAGAGAGTAGACTGGCCACTGAAAAGCCAGCCAGTTCTGGAAGACTTACTGAGGAGCTCATATTTAAGCTGAACTCTGAAGGGCATGTGGGACATGGTCAGGATGGAGACCAGGAGGGTGGAGTGGTGAGTTCTAGGCCTAGGAAAGGGTTCCAGGCTGGACACAGGGTTTGGGGAAAGAAAAATTGTGTTGCCTGAGGGATGTGGGTGCTGTTGGATTTGAGACTGGAAGAGTGAGTTGCAAGAGATTACAAAGAACTTAGAGTGCCTTGGCTTCAGCATGAGCTTTAATCTGAGTCAACAGGAAGCCTGTGAAGGGGCAGCATTTGTCTGACGTGGTCAGTGAGTGTGAAAGGAGGAATACTTCCTAAGTCTTTCAGTGGAGTGATGGGCAGTGTTGTCCATCTTCCCAAGTCAGAGTAGGCTGGGTCCCTATGAGCCTTATTCCTTCCACAGGAGAATGCTCACCGGCCCTTTCTCCCATTCTGTAGGTCTCCTCATAAATCAGGAGGAAAGGCCCTGGGTCCCAGCGTGACTCTCTTGTTACCATAAATCTCGGGGTGTCGCTATGGTGGATAGTGGACTTAGGTAATTACATAACATAAAACTGCTCTTGCCTTTCTCATGTCTGAAGAATTGTTATCTGTGTATCTCATTTGGGATTTATAGCCATTCTGGACAAGGGGGAGAGTTTTCACAGCCACTGCCTGTGAATTATGTTTTTTCCTACTGGTGAATATTCCTGATAGATAATGACTGTTATTTCTGTTTCTACAGGCTGCACTCATACATGCATGGTAAATACATCACATAGGCTGATAAGAACCAATTTATCAAGGTTCCTCATTTAGAAGGAAGGGCCCATGGGAGGCAGGCGTATGTAGGGTTTGTGCTTCTCTGAACTGGCTCTTCCAATAGAATAAGGGGCTCTTCCAGTGGGGCCCCTGGAGCCCCTTACCATGCAATACACATCAGTCTACTGCAAAGAAATTTAATTTAATTGCTCAAATAATAATTGCTTATGTTGATTTCATCACATAACGGTGTGCACTTGGGTTTACTCTTATATTACTCTTTCATTGTTTCTTGATTCTTCATCACAGCATTATTTCTCAAAGACAAAGTCTTATAATTCCTATCTCCAACTCTTGTGCAATGTTAAGTAAGTATGATGGAAAGAATATAACTATTTGTAGACAGGTGGATTTTCAGTTTGGTCCCTGACCAGACCTTTATTAACTCTGCAACCTTCAGCAAGTTTCTGTATACCTGTGAGTCATTGTCTCCTTGTCTGTAGAATTGGGATCACAGTGATGTTTGGCTTAGCATTGTTATAAAACTGACTGTGATAATGTGCATGAAAGTGTTCTGTACAGTGCTAAATCCTTTGTAAAAGCCAGTAAATGTTGAATGAATGAATAGACCATAATTGCAAGTTGTCTACAGCTTAATATGCAATGAATTATGTTAGGTCACAGCTAAGCCCCAAACCCAATGACTCAGCAAGACAATCATTTCTCTGCAGACAGGCAGTCCAAGACAGGCAGTGCCTCTGTCCTGCATGGTTCAGGACTGTTGTCCCTTCCACCTTGTTGTTCACCTGTTCCCCAGCACTGCATTCTCTCTTGAATGGCCCATGTTGTTGCATCACTATCACATTCACTTTCTAGCCCACAGGAGAGAAGGAAGGATGAAGTGTATAAGGCAGCCTTTTGAGAAGAATGACACCTGGAAGGTGTACACATTATTTCTACTTCTTTACTGGATTTGCGTCCCTTTACCATTCTGAGCTGTAGCATAGCTGGGTGACAAATTCTGTTGGGTGGCTACATTCCCAGCTGAAATCTGGGAAATCATGCCAAGAAATACAAGAAGAGAAAAAGGGATTCAGGGCCAAGTGATTTTCTCTGCTCCATACATACCATTTGTGTGTTTATGTGTGTATTTGTATGTATACATATCATATATATATATATATGTAAAGATAGAGTGTACCTTGTGTAGTTATGTAGTTATTTGTAGTCTCAGATGTTCAACTCTCTAGACTAACAAGCTTCTGAAGGATGTGGAGCTTACTTATTCCTCTTCTGGTTATCTTCCGAAGCTTGGCAGCTGCCCAGTGTTTAAGGCTAACTGACTGATTATGGTGTGCCCTGGGATGGATGCTAAGCCAGTCTACAAGAACACATGATGACAAGAACATGGGTCTACCCTTCACTTAGAGTAAGGCTGGACCAGAGGATCCTGGCAGCCAAGCAGCTCTTCCATTACTGGCTGTGTGTGTGGCTTGTGGGTGACATCTACTCACTTTAGTGCCTTATCTACCCAGAAAATAAAATAATTAAAAATTCTTGGCATATTTCATTTTACAAAAGAGACAGTTAAGGTCTAAAGTTGCTAAATGACTTGCTCAAAGTGAACTAAAGAATTATTGAATCCCTGAGACCACTCCCCAGTTCTCCAAACTCATTAGTACCCTTGTCATCATCACACAGATCTCTTCTACCAGATAAAAACAATGACAACAGCAGCAAACATGGTGATCTTTATAATTATTACCACACTTCACACCCATGATCTCATTTAATCCTTCTCATTACCATCTGAGCTGGGATTGTTTTTAATGTGCCTCCCCAGTAGAAGAGGAGACAGAGGCCGAAAGAGTGATTAAGCTATGTTGTGCCAATAAGTGAGATGCTAGAACCTAGACTCAGTTTTTGGATCCCAATTCTGTTGGGCAACATCCGTGCAAATAAAATAATGAATAGCAAAGTACCTTGGAAACTGTAGACTATTTCCAGTGCCAGACACTATTATTAATGTATTATTTCTGGGAGACTCAAATATGCACTTGAGTCCACAACTTGAGAACCCTGCAGTATATTTTAATTATGGCCACTTGATAATTCTGGGATGATGGAGGTGGGGGTAGTGCTATTTCATGCCTAAGTGTCATGTAGGAGGGACCTGCTCATGGTACATGAATATTCATTGTGGCTAAACCACCACAAGCTGCATTTTCCTTCATGTACAATAGTCAGATGCTTACTGTATTGCTCTTAGAATTTGCAGTCATGAGCATTTATTAGGTATCTGTACTATGTCTTCCTGTCTTTATTATGTGGGGATTCCACAGAACCTTAGCAGAGATTACTGGGTGAGGTTAGAGGGCTCAGCAGGGCCCCGAACATAATGGTGTTTTAGGCCCTGGTAAAGGGTGTAGATTTAATTATGAGAACTATTGGAAACAACTCATGGGTTCTGAGCAGGTGGATGACATGATCTGTTTCATTTTTTTTTAAAGTAAAATTAATTTTAGGGGGGTGAAGAGGTAGAGAAGAGTGAGGAAGACCAGTTAGGTCCTAAATCATTGGTCCAGGCAAGAATGGATGGTGGTTTGCACCAAGAGAAGCAGAGGAATGGATCGATTTATGATACAGTCAGAGTCAAATGCAGGTGACACTGGCCCTGCTGGTGATCACAGAAGGAAAATCAATTAGTACCCATGTGAATTATGGCTGCTGGGCTTTCCCTCCTCGTGACTGATTATTTATTTAAGGGCTCCCTTATTCTTTGGAGTAACCACCCTTTAGCATTTTATATTTCATGAAATAGCTGTCTTTCTGATTCTCCCAACAATGTGCCCATTTTCTAGATGCGAAAGCTTAAGATGCAGGTGACCCAGTCTTAAAGTCACTCTTTGGGAAAGATAAGAAGCCTGAGATGAAAAGCAGGGCTTTTGATGATTCAGTCTATCCTTTTCATTATGCGTTGTTCCTTGAAAAACTGAGATCTGCCTTATGTTTCCTCCTGGAGTGGAGCAAAGTTGCCTCCAGCATTGCCAGCAGACACGGACAGCCCACGCAAGCAGGGAGGTACCAGGAATGAGCTGCCTAGGATGGCTTTCTGTGCAGTTACATTTTTTTTTTTCCAAATGGTAATCCTTCACTCTGATAGCTTAGCTGCCCTTGGGAATGCTGCTTAACCATTTTGTGACTCTCTCCCTTTATCAGTAAAATGGGAACACTAAGCCCCTTTCTCCCAGAACAATTGTAAAGATTTCATGTAGCGAATCCAGCAGTTGGTTAGTATTGAATTGATGGTAGTTCCCTTTTCCTCTGTTTCCTAACATTGATCCATATACATTTGGTACCTAGCAGTAACATTATTTATTAATCTCCAAGGGTAACGGACATCATTAACCAGTCCCCATAATAACCCCGACACGCATTGTGAACGAGGTCATGATGAGTGAAATAGATTATATATCTATTATACAGTCATTGCCTTATTTGCTTCTCAGAAGAGCCCCAAAAGGTATCTTAGGATTCTTACCCCCATTTTACAGATGCAGAAATAGAGGCTCAGCAAGCCCATGTAATTTACTAGAAGTCACACATCCACAAGGGAATAGAGCCAGAAGTCACAGCCAGCCTCTCTGGCTGTAGAACAGGTGCTGCTAACCCCTCAGCCCTCCTGCCTCTCGTGGCAAGATCGGCAGTGCTGTTTCCAGTGCCAGTTTCTCCTGTTGCTCATCCTCAGTGCAGGCATTAGTCAGCATTGGGTCTTAGGCCGGGGGCAGGGACTGTATGTCTCAATTAGGTTTTGAGTTTAGCTTCCAGAGAAAGAACAAGAGATTGAGTCTCTGAATCTGCTAAGTGAATGAAATTGAAACAGCTAGAAATGACTTGCCTTAGGGGAGATGGACTCCCTGCTTTCCCGGGTCACAGGCATCTTGTTTTCTCTCCCTGGCAGAGTGCTGAGGCAGCAGTGGTCAGAGCCTACCTTAGAGATTGCTTAGATGGGAACTTTAAAGAGCCTTGGAAGCAGGAGGCAAATGCAGACAGAAGGCTCCAGGGCGCAGTGTCTCCCATTGCAGGGCAGCCTGTGGCACGTGAGGTAGCATAGCGCCAACACCTGGGTGTCAGGCCTGTGGTGAGAGGGATGTGTGTTCAGATCTTGGCTCCAGCACTCACTGATTTTAGGCAAATCAGATTCTTCATCTGTGAAAAATGGCGCTCAACATGCAGTTGGCAGAGTGGTAGATTTAATCAGATCAAGTTCAGGGCTAGGTGCTTAGCACATAGTGATCTGTGGATGCATGCTAGTTGGTGGCGTGAACACATGCGGAGTTTGAAACGTGAGCAAATGGTATCAGCTGTACACGTTATTACCTTCGTGTTATTGACAGCGGCATAACACGACCTCTTTCCTGCCCCTCAAATGCCCCACACGTCCTGAAGAAATACAACCAGAAAGATAACTCCCTGAAAACTTCTGTGGCTCCTAGCTGTTCATTTGAGTTATTTTCAGATAACTTGAAGTCTTTGCAAAATCCATTTTCTCACGAGATACCACTGTGCGCACCCTGAAATGTGACGGTGCATATTGGCAAGTACATGGATGCCTCAGCCACTCAGGCCTTGTTGGCAGAAATGTAAAACGGGACAGCCTCTTTGGAGAGGAGCCTATTAGTCTATTACAAAGCTGGAATGGTTGTGCCGTGTGCTTCAGCAGTTCTGCATCTTGCCACTTACAAAAGACAAGGGGCACCCACATCTATTAAAGACTCTTCCAAGGATTTCATAACTAACCTGTTCATTCTAGCCACAAACACGGAAAGGCCAGGAGCTTGCAAACTAGAGAATGAGTAAACAATGTGTGGTGTATTTATATAAATGAGTACTTCTCAAAGAATAAAAAGAAACAAATTTTGAATTTTTATGTGATTCTAAGAATTACTAAAGTAGTCTATGCCTTCAATCTCTACAGAAACACCTATTAACTATTACAATTGGTTTATGCAGGATTAACGTTTTTAATGTTAAAATTGTTAAACCTCATGCTTACTACTGCACATCAACTCTCCATAATGAATCTGAACTTCACAGTGATTTGCTACTTTATTAAATTACTGATTAAATAATTGAATAATGTTCTGAGCCAAATGAAACTTAAAATGGGCCATGAATAAAAATAACCTTCGAAAATTGTCCACATACACATCCATTTCAAAACCATCTTTTCTGGCTAACCCCTTTCCCCAGTGGGAATATAGGAAAGGGCCATAAGCAAAAATTAAAAGATATCCATTTCACTCATCTACAGTAAATTCTAAAATAATCATAGATTATCAAAACTATGGTAATATATCCTTCTTAACCATTGGTTTGACAAAGATATAAAACAAAGTTTGATAAAACTATAATTTTTTTAACTTTTATTTAATGAATATAAATTTCCAAAGTACAGAATATTGATTACAATGGCTTCCCCCCCATAACGTCCCTCCAACCCGCAACCCTCCCCTTATCCACTCCCTTTCCCCTTCCATTCACATCAAGATTCATTTTCGATTCTCTTTATATACAGAAGATCAGCTTAGCATACATTAAGTAAAGATTTCAACAGTTTGCTCCCACACAGAAACATAAAGTGAAAAATACTGTTTGAGTACTAGTTATAGCATTAAATCTCAATGTACAGCACACTAAGGACAGAGATCCTACATGAGGAGTAAGTGCACAGTGACTCCTGTTGTTGACTTAACAAATTGACACTCTTGTTTATGGCATCAGTAATCACCCTATTTTAGCAGTACTGATACACACTTTCTTTTTTAGTTTTTGGTTTTTGATTTTTTTTTCTTTTTTCATTTTAGCTCCTGAGCATAGAGGAGAACATGTAGTACTTGCCTTTCTGTATCTGGCTTATTTCACTCATCATCATAGTCTGCAGTTGCATCCTTTTTGGTGCAAATGGTGAATTTCATTCTGTTTTATACCTGAATAATATGCCATTGCATATGTGTGCCACACTTTCTTCATTTATCTGATGATGAACTGCTTGGTTGACCTCATATGCTGGCTATTGTGAACAGTGCTGTTATAAACATGGTGGTACAGGTATCTCTTTGTGCAACATGTTCATGTCCTTTGGGTGTATACCCAGTAGTGGCTTTACTGGATGATAAGGCAAGTCTTTTTCTAGTTTTTTAAGAAATCTCCACGGTGTTTTCCACAGTGGCTGCACTAATTGAAATTCACACCAGCAGTATGTAAGAGTTTCTCCTTCTCCACATCCTCCCTAGCATTTGTCACCCTCCATCTTTTAGATAAAGTCATTCTGACACGGATTAGGTGATATCTAACTGTGATTTTTATTCACATTTTCCTTATGGCTAGCGATGTTGAACATTTTTTCATATATCTGTCAGCCACTTGGGAAATCGCAAACCTTCTACCAAAAAGATGTTTAGAACTGATTAACCAATTCAGGAAAGTTGCAGGTTACAAAGTCAAGAAAAAAAGTAGCTTTTTAATAAAGTAATGATGAACTCACTGAAAATCAAGAAATTTCATTCATATAGCCACAAAAAGTCAAATATGTAGGAATAAATTTAACCAAAAAAGTGAAAGATCTCTACAGTGAAAAGTGTGAAACAATGATGAAAGAAAATATAAAAGACACAAAAAATGGAAACATATTCCTTGGTCATGGATTAGAAGAATAAATATCTGTTTTACCTCCATTAACTTGACCTGGTTCTCACGGTGAATACTGGAGGGAAAAAACCTCCCCTGGAGAGGGAAAAAGAACCTTTTTGAAATACACCAGAGCACTAGTTTACTCAATAGAGTCTAACCTCAGGAAAAGCTGTTTAAGCAGAGCCTAATCTTCTGAGAGTTATCAGAGGTGAACCAGCCTGGAGGAAGGGAAATTCGCACTCCAGCTGCGTTGAGTCTTCCATATGGGAGAGGGAAAATACTGAGCTCCAGACCACTGTGGCCATCCTGTCTCATCAAGGTGGGACAGGAGGAGGAGCAGGGACAGAAGTACAGGTGTAGTGTGCAGTCCAGAGTCCAGGATTGTGGAATGCTTCCCCTCCTCCTACACTTCACCACCTCACTACTATAGGGTAACCCACTACATCACGTATTTCTACCAAGGAAAAAATATAAGGTCAGTACAGAAGGCAAAAAGCCATTGAGGAGACTGCAGAAATCAAATCCAAATTCAGCTATGACAGAGGTGTTGGAAGACTGGGCATTTGAAACAATAAGGACAACCATGTTAGGGGACTCCAATGGGTAAACTAGACAACATGTAAGAATATATGGGCAATACAAATAGAGGTGAAAATTCTAAGACAGAACAAAAAAGAAGTGCTAGAGATAAAAAACACCACAATAGAAATGAAGAATTTATTTAATGATCTTATTAATGGACTGAAAATGGTTGAAGAGAGTACTTTAAAGTTGAAGGTATCTCAGTAGAAACTTCTGAAACTGAAAAGCCAAGAAAAAAAAGATTGAGGAAACAACAAAATATGTGGACTATGCAACAACTACAAAAAGTATAAAATAAGCATCATGGGAATACTAGAAGAATAAGAAAGAAAATTGAACAGAAGAAATATTTGGAACAATAATGACTGATAATTTCCCCCTGGTAAACATCATAACAAACTACAGATCAGATTCACGAAGCTCAGAGGGCACTAAGAAAAGCAACTGAAAGAAGTAGACCAACAATAAACCACCTTGGCTTTTCATGGGGAGGCTACAGAAAACCAAAGATAAAGAAAACGATTCTGAAAGAATCTGGTTGCAGGAGGACATTTTACATTTAGAGAGATAAAGATAAGATCACATCCCACTTCTACTCAGAACCATGCAAGCAAGACAAGAGTATAGTGAAATACTTAAAGTGTGGAAAGGAAGAACCCACCAGCCTGGAATTCTATACCCTGCAAAATTGTCCTTCAAATGGGAAGGAGAAATAAAGCCTTTCTCAGACTTTGTGACCTGTATACCTGTCTTGCAAGAACTGTGGAAAAAAATTCTGTATAGAGATGAAAAATTATATCAATGAGAAATTCATGCCTACATGGAAAATGAAATGCATCAAAGAAAGGATAAGCAAAAGTAAAAAAAAATCATTACTTTATCATTCTTGGTTGATTTAACAGATAATTTGTTCAGTAATATACATGATGGAATATTACTCAGCCGTAAAAATCAAATCCTGACATTTGCAAAATGATGGTACTGGAGCTCATTATGCTAAGTGAAATAAGCCAACCATAGAAAAATACCATGCATTTTCTTTCATATGTGGAAGTTAATATAGAGAGAGCATGAAAATTGAGTGGATGTCATTTGGCATATAGATAATTATAAATATGGTCTTCACTGAATTATACCACTACATGACAATATACCCTTCATTCCTCACTTTATGATTATTGTCATTAATCCCACATTATGTAATGTTATTCATACTGTTTTCAAGAAAAAAATTGCATATATGTGTATGTATATAATACCTATATATAAAGTTAATATGTCAAAATGTGGAAATTAAATCTTACAATAAATTTTAAAAATGCTTCCAGGAGCACAAAGAAAGAAAGAAATGCCATACCATACTCCATAAATATGTATTATTATTGTTAGTAAAATATTTTTAAAGAGAAAAAATTAGAACTTCCAAAAAACCTCATTCCCATTTGTCAAATACAAAATATGAACACTTGTTTATTTTGACAGGCAGAGTGGACAGTGAGAGAGAGAGACAGAGAGAAAGGTCTTCCTTTTTGCCGTTGGTTCACCCTCCAATGGCTACCGCGGCCAGCGCGCTGTAGCCGCGCACCGTGCTGATCCGAAGGCAGGAGCCAGGTACTTATCCTGGTCTCCCATGGGGTGCAGGGCCCAAGCACTTGAGCCATCCTCCACTGCACTCCCTGGCCATAGCAGAGAGCTGGCCTGGAAGAGGGGCAACCGGGACAGAATCCGGTGCCCCGACCAGAACTAGAACCCGGTGTGCTGGCGCCGCAAGGCGGAGGATTAGCCTAGTGAACCGTGGCACCGGCCATGAACACTTGTTAAAGCTAAATAGCCTTTACAAAAAAATTAGAAACAATGTACTCAATTATGCATCTATATATTAATATGTATGTGTACATATAGATTCTTTTTCTTGTGTGCTCTTAGGTATAAGTGAAACAAAATACAGGATGGAAAGAAGGAATTAGATTTCCTTTATTGTAAAATAATTGCATGAAGCAGTATGGTGTTATTTGAAAGTGGACTTGGCTTAGTTATTAATTTATGCTGAAAACTCTAATATGACCACTAAAAAACATCAAAAAAAGAACTACAAATGATATTGTAAGAAAGGAGAGAAAATCAAAAGTATTCAGATAACACCTTAAAAACATAGAAAAAGTGAAAGACAAAAGTAGTAACAAAGAGCAAGGATAGTCAATATAAAACAGTAACAAATAGTATAGATTAATGCAACAATATCAATAATTACTTTGAATGTCATTGCTCTAAATGAAGCAATTAAAAGATAGATATTGTTAGAGTAGACCATAAAACAAAATCCAACTATTTGTTGTCTGCAAGTAACATAACTCACTTCTTTTTTTTAAGATTTACATATTTATTTGAAAGGCAGAGTTACAGAGAGGCAGGAGGGAGGGAGGGAGAGAGAGAGAGAGGATTTCCATCCGCTGGATCTTTTCCCAGATGGCCACAATGGCCGGAACTGCACTGATCTGAAGCCAGGAGCCAGGAACTTCTTCCAGGTCTCTCATGGGGGTGCAGGGGCCCAAGGATTTGGGCCATCCTCTACTGCTTTCCCTGGGCATAGCAGAGAGCGGGATAGGAAGTGGAGTAGCCAGGACTCAAGCCAGCGCCCATATGGGATGCCACGACTACAGGTGGCGGCTTTACCTGCTACACCACAGTGCGGGGCCCCATGACCCACTTTAAATACAAAGACACAAATATATGAACCATAAATGGATGTGGAAAGATATACCATGCTAACACTAATTAAAAAAAAAGTAGACACCACTGTGTTAGTTTCAAGAAGAATGTATTTCAGATAATGAGAGATATTATATAATTTGAAAAAAAGACATAACACTCCTTAAATGGGCAAAAGTTAGTAGAACTGAAGGAAGAAATACAAGTAGGGTGAGTCTGCTATAGCTGTAGAAATCATTTCTCTATCAGAAATAGGCAGATCTCATGGGCAGAAAATTAGGAAGGGTTTGAACTGAAAAGCATCAAGTAACTGGATGTCATTTACATCTGTGGACTAAGTCATCCAAACACAGAAGGATTCACACCTGCCACAAGCTCGTATGAAACCAAATTAAATGAAATTCTGAGCCATAAAATACACTTTAACAAATTTAAAGCAATGCAGTAAAATCATGCCATGTCTGCTTTCAAAACACAATGGAAGTAACCAGAATTGAATAGCAGAAAGATAGCTATAAAGTCCCAAATACATGGAGATGCTTCTAAGTAACACACAGGTCAAAGAAAAAAATTTCAAAACAAATAAAAAACCGATTTTGAACTTAATTAAAAAACAACTTCCCAAAATTTGTGGGATGAAGCAAAAGTAGTGCTTAGAGGGTGATTATATCATTGACTGCATGTATTAGACATGGAGAAAGATCTAAGGTTAATGATCTAAGCTTCTACCATAAGAAATCAGAAAAAGAAGAGCAAAGGAAGTTCAAAGTGAGTAGAAGAAAGGAAATAAGAAAAATTAATGCAGGAATCAATGAAATTGAAAACAGGAAATCAATAGAGAAATCAATGGAATTGAAAGCATGTGAATGAGATTAATGCCGTTCTAAAAGAAGCTTCCCCACAGTAGTCAGCCGTTTTTGTTCCTCTGCAGTTCTGCCATGTCAAGTTAGGGCACAGTGCCCTTCCTCCCCTTTGCTGTGTGGGGACACAGCGCTCCTCCCCTGTGGAGGATGCAACAACAAGGTTCCCTTTTAGAAGCAGACAACACCCTCACCAGCCACCAGTGCTGGTGCCTTGAGCTCACACTCCCTGGCCTCCAAACTGCAAGCAATGCATTTCTGTTCTCTGTAAATTGTCTGGTCTGTGGTATTTTATTATAGCAACATAAATGGGTCAGGACAGCTGACAACACCAAATGCTAGAGAGGATGTGGAGCAACAGGACATCTCATTCAATGCTGACAGAAGGCAAAAATGATCCAGGCACTTTTGGAGATAGTCTAGCATTTTCTTATAAAACTGAACATACCATGTGATGCAGACGTCATGGTCCTTGGTGCTTGTTTACCCAAAGGAATGGAAAACTTATGTCCACCCAACAGTCTGAGCATGGATGTTTTTTGCAGCATTTTTCATAATTACCCAAACTTTGGAAACAAGCAAGATTTCTTTTAGTAGGTGAATGGATAAACTGTTGTGTATGTAGACAATTGGATATTATTCTGTGCTAAAAAGGATTGAACTATCAAGCCATGAAAAGACGTGGAAGAAACAAAAATGTACTTTGTATGTAAAACAAGCCAATCTTAAATAACCATTTACTGTGTGATTCCACTATGTGGCATTCTATAAAAAATAAGATCCAGATCCGTGGGTCCCAGAAGTTAGGGGAGGAGGAGGGATGAATAGGCAGAGGTGAGACTTGAACTCAGTCTGTCTATATAGGTTTCAAATTTGTGACCCTTGTGGTTTAAGGTGGCTGGAAGGGAGATGTCTTCTTGAGAATTTATAATCCAGAAACCAGATGACTTTTAGGCAGCAAAACTATGTATGAAACTATGATGGTGGATACATATTGTTATGAACTTATCCAAACCTATAGAACCTAGAACACTAACAGCAAACAATAATGGGTATGGGCTGGGGAGCTTTCTGAAGCGAGTGCTGTGTAACACATTGTAATAAGGACTTTGGTTATGCAACTTTATGCATTTTCCTAAATTCAGCAAGAATGTTCACATAAAACATGCGCATATCATTGTATCTAATTTTTACCTCAAAGCAAGAAAAAACAGAAACAAATGTTGAACTCTAGTTAATGTGTTTAAAAACGTAGACTGAATGGCTTAGGTATTCAGATAGCTGAGGTATTTAGGGAGAAATGTGCATATGGTTACAATTTAATATAAAAGCATCAAAACCCAAGATGGATCGATTAATGGCAATGGTAAAATATTAAGTGGTGAATATGTGCATGCTCATTATAAAATTTGTATATATATAAAAATTTTCATAATGTTGGGGATAAAAAGGTAAAAACTTCATTCCTTGGGACTGGCTTTGTGGTGTAGCTGGTAAAGCCACTACCTGCAGTACCAGCATCCCCTATGGGTGCTGTTTTGTGTCCCAGCAGCTTCACTTCCAATCTAGCTCTCTGCTAATGGCTGGGAAAAGCAGCATAAGATGGCCCACGTGCTTGACCCCTGCCATCCATGTGGGAGAGCTGGATGGAGCTCCTGGCTCCTGGCTTTGGCCTGGTCCAGCCCTGGATGTTGCAGTCATTTAGGGAGTGAACCTGCAAATGGAACATCTCCCTCTCTCTCTGTAACTCTGATTTTCAAATAAATAAATCAATACATCTTTTGAAAAAATTCATTTCTTTAACAGCTTCTGGCCTTTCAAATAAAGAGGTCATTCTAACAGTTCTATCAGAAATCTCAAACATATGTAGCATGTTAAGGGATATACTTTCAGGTTTGTAGTTAAATTTTGTTTTTATTTTTTATTTTATTTTATTTATTTATTTATTTATTTTTTTGACAGGCAGAGTGGACAGTGAGAGAGAGAGACAGAGAGAAAGGTCTTCCTTTGCCGTTGGTTCACCCTCCAATGGCCGCCGCGGCCGGCATGCTGCAGCCGGCACAACGCGCTGATCGGATGGCAGGAGCCAGGTGCTTCTCCTGGTCTCCCGTGGGGTGCAGGGCCCAAGCACTTGGGCCATCCTCCACTGCACTCCCTGGCCATAGCGGAGAGTTGGCCTGGAAGAGGGGCAACCGGGACAGAATCCGGCACCCCGACCGGGACTAGAACCTGGTGTGCCGGCGCCGCAAGGCGGAGGATTAGCCTAGTGAGCCACGGCACCGGCCTAAATTTTGTTTGTAAGCCTTGTGTGACAAGCCACTTAGGATACAAATGCAGTGTGATTGAAAAACTTGGAGTGGCAGTTCAAAATCCTGCCTTCTAGTGCCCCTGGGTAAGATTTTGTGCATGATTTGTTCTTGTTGAGTAAGGAGGCAAGCCTGGCAGGGAGGGGGTGATCCCTGTAAGACTGATGCTCCGGAGCCACTCACTCCTCTGTGAGGTCAGTGGGGGAGACTTAGGCTGGAGCTGTCACTCTGGGAGCAGCTGCCTTCTGTTCTCAAATTACAGGGTTTCCAGGAGCTACTGCTATGGAGCTGTAGAAAGGTGCCTTCTGTATGCAAGTGAAGACATTCAACAAGTTCTCATATACAGGGAAGAAACTTTCAAGGATGTGGTAGTTACTATCAGCTTCATTTAATGTTTACCAGGTGGTAATCAGAAGCTTCATTTGATACAGAGATTGAAGACCTGAGAGGTTCATTCATTTGCCTATAATTGCATAGCTAGGCAGCAAGAGAGGTGGGATTTGAACCCAGCCTTCCTGTTTGCTAAGTTTTAACCTCCTATCACTTAATGCTGATAGGAAAGGAGATATCTTCTGGGACTCCAAATCCAGAATCAATCTCTCTCTCTCTCTCTCTCTCTCTCTCTCTCTTTCTCTCTCTTTCTCTCTCTTTCTCTCTCTTTCTCTCTCTCTGCAGTTTAGGCCTAAGTGGGATTCTGTAAACTTCCTGGGAGCCTAACCCCTGCATATAATATTATTTTGAGAACATTTGGTGTCCTGGGATCTCAGCCCAATTTCTTACCAACCTTTGAGACAAGCTGTTCATAAGCTAGAGGTCATCTATGCTAGTGCTTGACCTATCTGACATTCCCACCCAGCTTTGCTCTTCACAAAATGCCTTCATGTGTTTTCTTGCTTGAGCCTCTAGCTACCCAGCAAAACAGAAATAAAAACAGAATAGGATCATTTTCTCCATGTGATAAGTGCCAGGAAGACAGGAAGACCGAGAGAAAGAGGGAGGGAGAGGGGGAGGGGAAAGGAATGGGAGAGAGGGAGAGATCCAGAAGCTGGCCCAAGGTTACACAGCTGTGTAGGGACAGAGCCACATTGAGAACCGAAGCCTCTTGACCCCTTGCTCAAGGTGGGTTTCATTTCACCTGCTTTTTATCTATTTTGGCTCCAGGCCCCTGGGCACAGGCTGATTTACATGTGATATCCTGCAAGTTCATAGTAGGTGACCAAGATATAATGTGTGGCTAATGAGATAAAGTACAGTTTCACTTTTGTTCCAAAAAAGGAAAACTCCCAAGACGATCATAATAATCCAGTGTTTCTCAGCAGGACTCAGAGAGCTTTATGGGCAGCAGGGAACAATCCATCTTTACAATGGACCAGTGTGCCTGGGAACTCCCATTGTCCTCACCATTCAGTAGAGGAGGAAAGAACATTAAGAGATTGGCCCAGGGTCACTGGACCCACGCTGTCAATCATACAGTCTCAGTGGCAGAGCAAGGACTGGAACCATGACTCCCATGTAACCATCCATGAGAATATGCTTCAGCTATCACACTGTGTAGTGTATTTTTAAATACCCCAAAGAGCTCCTGTCAGGGAGCTGCGGATATCCCATTTGACAGCCTTGAGACTCAATGTAAGCCCCAAGTCCATGGTCAAACGGAAATCAGGTAGATCCAAGACAAACTTCAGACCTCTTTGTATCAAGCTTATGCTCATGACCCAATGAGCATTTGCATTTTTAATCTGGGTCATAGGCTCTTGTGGAATGGGAGCTTCCCTCCCATGTTCATACCTTTGCTTAAGAAAGGAGAATATCTTGGGAGAGTGGGGAAGATATCAGCCCAACAGTGGGTGGCCTGGACATCTCGTCTTACCTGTGCTACTGACTTGGTCACCTTGAGTGAGTCATTTTCCATTTGGAAAACCTCAGTTTATTCCTAGAAAATGACAGAATTGGTCCAGGTGATGTATGTACTTTAGAAGAAAGAAAAAAGAAATCCTTACCCAGAGAACACTGTACATTTTTCTAGCCTAAGACACTGTGACAGCAGTGACTGTGTCCTGTTCTCTGTGGCCCCGGTATCTAGCCCAGTTCCTAACACATAAATGGAGCTTGATGGATGTTTAGTAAGTGAATAAAAATGGCACAACCCCTTTGCTTAGGATGAGCAATGTTACCATAAATTCTGCACATACCTTGCATGTATTTCAAGTGTGACCCATTTTATGCTGGCAACTCTAGTTGTTAATCATCCCAGAGACCTGTCAGAATATAATCACCAACTCCAAAAGGGTCTCCTGATATGGAAGGCCAAGACTTTCTCCCTGTTGCCCTCAGGTGTGAATGACTGATGTGCAAATTTAGAGAGGGACCACAGGCCTCAACTCCACACATACTTTTTCTTTTTATTTGTTTGTTTTTGTTTTTTAAGAGAATACATATATTTTCATTTTTTTTAAAAAAAATTTCTTTAAGGTATACAGTTTTCATGTATTTCATATATGCATAATTAGGAATGTGGTGATATGTCCCCATCCCTCCCATCCATGCTCCAACCCTTCTTCATCCTCTATCTCCTATTCCCACTCTTAATTTTTCCAAAGATCTATTTTTGGTTTACATTATACTGATGAGGTTAACCCTACACTAAGTAAAGGATTTAACAAATAGTATGAAGAAAAAAGTGTTCCTCAACAGTAGAGACAAGGGCTGTAAAAAGTCTTCAAATCTCAAAATGTCCATTTCACTCCAGTACATTACATTTTAGATACTCTATTAGTTTCACCAGAATAGGGAAAACATATGATACCTTTTTTTCTGGGGACTGGCTTGATTCACTAAGTGTAATGGTGTCCAATTGCATCCATTTTGTTGCAAAAGACAAGATTTCATTCATTTTGTTTTACAGCTGAGTGGAACTCCATAATGTATATATACTATAATTTCTTTATCCAGTCATCAGTTGATAGACATCTGGGTCAATTTCGTATCTTAGCTATTGTAAATTGAGCTGCAATGAACATGGGGGTACAGATAACTCTTTCATATTCTGATTTCTTTTGGTTTGGGTAAATTCCCTGGAGTGAGATGGCTGGGTCATATGGTAGATCTATATTCAGATTTCTGAAGTATCAGCATACTATATTCCACAGTGGCTGTACCAGTTTACATTTCTACGAGTCGTAGATTAGGGTAACTTTATCTCCACATCCTCACCAGCATTTTTTGTTTGTTGATTTCTGTATGAGAGCCATTTTAATTGGGGTGAGGTAAAACTTCATTGTGATTTTTTTTAAATATAATTCAAGTTGTTTTTTTTTTTTAAGATGTATGTATTTATTTGGAAGTCAGTTACACAGAGAGGCAGAGAGAGCAAGAGCGAGAGCGAGGCTTTCTGGTTCACTCCCCATCTGGTTGCAACGGCAGGAGCTGCGCCGATCAGAAGCCAGGAGCCAGGAGCTTCTTCCAGGTCTCCACGCGGGTGCAGGGACCCAAGGACTTGGGCCATCCTCCACTGCTTTCCCAGGCCACAGCAGAAAGCTGGATGGGAAAAGGAGCAGGCGGGACTCGAACCGGCGCCCATATGGGATGCCGGCGCCGCAGGCGGCAGCTTTACCCGCTACACCACAGCGCTGGCCCCCATTGTGATTTTGACTTGCATTTCTCTGATGGATAGTGATCCTGAGCATTTTTTCAAGTATCTGTTGGCCGTTTGAATTTCTTCAGAAAAAAGCCTGTTCAAGTCCTTTGCCCATTTCTTAACAAGATTGTTTGTTTTGTTGTTGAATTACTTGAGCTTTTTAAAGAGTCTAGATATTAATCCTTTATCAGTTGCATAGTTTGCAAATAATTTCTCCAAATCTGTTGGTTGCCTCTTCACTTTGCTGGTGTTTCTTTTGCAGTGCAGAAGCTTCTCACCTTGATGTAAACCCATTTGTCAATTTTGGCTTTAATTGTCTGTGCCTCTGGGGTCTTTTCTAAGAAGTCTTTGCCTATGCCAATGTTGTGCAGAGTGTCCCCATTGTTCTCTAGTAATTTGATGGTACTGGATTGTAGATTTAGGTCTTTGATTCATTTTGAGTGGATTTTTATGTAAGGTGTAAGATAGGGGTCTTGTTTCATACTTCTGCACATGGAGATAAAGTTTTCCTAGCACCATTTGTTGAGCAGACTATTCTTGCTCCAGAGATTGATTTTAGTTCATTTGTCAAAGATAAGTTGGTTGTAGATGTGTGGATTGATTTCTGGAGTTTCTATTCTGTTTCATTGGTCTACACGTCTGTTTGTACACCAATACCAGGTTGTTCTGATGATAACTGTCCTGTAGTATTTTTTGAAATATGGTATTGTGGGTGGCAGGAGCCATGGTGCAGTAGGTTGATCCTCTACCTGCGGTGCCGGCATCCCATATGGGCACCGATTCTAGTCCTGGCTGCACCTCTTCCAATGCAGCTCTCTTCTGTGGCCCGGGAAGGCAGTGGAGGATGGCCCAAGTGCTTGGGCCCTGCACCCCGATGGGAGACCAGGAGGAAGCACCTGGCTCCTGGCTTCGGATCAGTGCAGCGCACCAGCCGTGGCGGCCATTTGGTGTTGAACCAACGGAAGTAAGACCTATCTCTCTCTCTCTGTCTCTCTCTCTAACTGTCTAACTCTGCCTGTCCAAAAAAAAAGAAAGGAATGTGACTCTCAATCCCATTCTGAAGTGCATTAATTGTGTAACTTCAGGTAAATCTAACACTAGTGCTGTTAAGAATAACAACCGTAACATTTATGATGATAACTGGCATTTATTGAGAGGTTATATGTGTCAAGTATGTTGTTAACTGTTTTTTAGTCTTATATTAACTCATTGAATTCATTTAGAAGAAGGACCAATTATCACCATCCATCAGATGAGTAAACTGGGAAACAGAGCATGTTAGTAACTCACCTCGGGTCCCCTAGTGAGAAGGTGGCAAATCTATGGGTTAATCTTCATGACTGTTCGACTCCAAAGTGAGACTTCTTAATCGGTAAAAGTCTATCCCTTCACTTACTAGACCGTAAAGTTGAGATTATAATGCCTGATCATTCTTCCAGCATAGCTGCACAAATGAAACGATACAGGTTTCCAATTATTTGTCTCTTCCATCACATAGTCAGCCCCTTGAGGTCCATGGCTCATCCTTCAAAGTGGCTGATTTATAAACAGTGCTCATTAACTGCTCAACATGAATTAATGGAGAGCGTAATAAGAAACTGATTTACAAAGAGTCAAACTGCTGTGCAAAGATTTCCTATTTATTTTTTGATGTTTTAAATTTGTATTCAGCCTGGGTTAACACACTTTGAACTCACAAGGTGGACAACAGAAAGAAAGCTGCTCATTAGCCCAGTGACTTTGATGCCCACATGTTTGTGTATGAAGAGCATTTCATTCTAATGCTTCTCACTTCTGTTTAGATTGTGTTTGATTTGTGTTTGCTTGATTTGGATGTGAAAACTATGGCCTGTGTTTGTACTTTCTCCATTCATACTAAACGCATTTCATGTTTGAGAGGCGTTTATTATTCATCCTATTTCTGGTAGAAGAAGCGACCCAGAGTGTTCACATTGTACCTACAAAATCTTCATGGGCACTTTGTGAGGTTCGTGACTTAGCTCTGTTATGTACAGGAGGACACTGAGACTGGGTTCATTCACTGCCACTGTTAGTTCCTTCCTTCATTCAGCACACATTCAGGACCGTACTGAGCTCCAGTGTACGTCATTGCTTCAGACTTCATCTTTCCCTAAAGGAGTTCTGTGGAGGACACTTCACTGATATTTATTAGTGACTTCACGTACTCACTGTGGTGCTTTGTACTGAGAATGATTTTGAAGTTTGCTTTCTAATAGAGGGAGATGAAATTTTACAAATGGGGGGGCAATGTTAACACATGTTGGAATCCCATATGAGCACTTCTTCAAATCTTGGCTGCTGCACTTCCATTCAAGCTTCTCGCTAATGCACCTGGGAAGCAGCAGAAGGTGGCCCAAGTGCTTGGGTCTCAGCTGTCGATATGGGAGACCTTGATGGAGTTCCAGACTTGCCTGTTGCAGCCATTTGGGGAGTGAACCAATGGATGGAAGATCTACTTCTCTCTCTTTCTCCTCCCTCTCTCTATTTCACCCTGCCTTTCTAATAAATAAAGTCTTTAGAAAAAAGGAATTGTGCAGATAAACAGATAGGACAAACACTGTCAGGTAGAAAATATTACCATGCAAAAGGAAGGGAGAATGTGAGGGACTAGATATTGATAGGAGTGCTGTGTTAAAAAGTGGGGAAGAAAAGGACAGGGTGATGTTTAAGGAAGTAAGAGCCAGCCATTTGTGATAAATAAGCATCTTCCAGGCTGAGGACAGATGAGGTACACAGGTGGGAGCCCACTCAAGGAACACAAGAGGGCCAGTGTGGCGGAGTGGGATGAGCAAGGGGGTGAAGGTAGGAGGTGGGACTAGTGGGGGTGACTAGGGTCACACCACACGTATCCTTACGGACCGTGGTACCTTCTGCATTATCAACGGATATGAAAGAACGGTTCTATGGGATTTGAACACAGAACGATGTAATCTGACTTAGGTGTGTGTGGGGAAAAGAGGCTGGATACCAAGGTTTGTGGGGAAAGTGACACGGAGATTGCTGTGGGCCAGCTGCGGAGTGACGAGAAGCGATGTGAGTCAGGGTCTATGTCAGAAGTCCAGCAGCTTGGACTTGCTGATAATTAGACCTGAGAACTAGAAGAGATGTGTGCAGCTCTGGGGATAAGCCTGTAGCTTGAGACAAGGTGCATGATGTGCTTCTGCCCCCTTGGAACTTAGCATCTAGCTAGGAGGTCAGCATTTTATGGTCTTTTTATTTCTGTTGCTATAAAAGCAACACATAGCCTCCCCATCAAAAGAAAACCACAGAATGCACACAGCAAAACTTAGATCCCTGATTTCCCTCCTACTAGGTCAGTATTGTTCCAATCCCTTTGTATTTTTCCAGACACTGTCCAAGAATGTGTCTGTGTGGACATTTTATATTCACTTTTCTTTTTTAATACAGTGATTCCACTCTATATCTTGAACAGCAGCTTACTCTTGCTACTAAATAACATATCTTGGAGGTTAGTTCATACCAGAACATACAGAAATACTTCATTGTCTTAATGCAGTGGTGCATACCTTCACATTGCCATATTATAATGTGTTTGGTTAATTCCCTACTGAAGGACTCTAGGTTCTTTCCAGTATTTTTACCTTACTAATGATATAGTGATGAAGAATGCCTTTGAACAAGTATATTATATACATGTAGAAGTAATCTATGGAGCTCTAGAAGTAGAATTGTGGCTCAGAAGGGAAGCATCTACTTAAATGTTGGTAGCTAGGGTCACTGTGTCCTCCTGAAGGGTGATACTGATGGACAGTTCTAGCAATGATGTATAATGGTAGCTGTTGTGGAGAAAGTCTTTATGATGATTGTGACCCCAGTGATAACTATCGCATGTGTTGTGCTTTATGTTTGACAGAATACCCTGATAATCTGTTGTTGTTATCGTCTATGTAGCCACAAACTCTGGGACTTAGGGCTTTTGTGTTCTGACTTTATAGCTGGGAACATAAAGAAACTCATGGTTTATCTAGTTGGTAAATGGTGAAGTTGGCACTTGAACTGAAGTCTTCCGGATGCCAAAGCCTGGCTCCAAAGTAGCCTGATCAGAAAAGGACTTTTCCAAGCCCACACATAGACACCTTTCACACAGTAGGCTTCAGGCCCCTACAGCTGCGGCACTGCTGGCTGTAGAAGGCCTCGGAAGAATGGTGCTGAGGTCATGACAGCTGCAGAGCAGGGGCAGAATGACGGGCCTCCGGGTTCCTTTCAGCCCCACAGCTCTGTGGGTGGCAGCTGACTCACCTCTGTGCCTCAGAAGCTGCATTGATAAAAGGCTACTACCACAACCAGCCTGTAACTACATGAGCATGTCACAAAGGTGAATCAGAGAGCACCCCTGCAGTGCTCACAACAACATAGCAAAAATCAATACTTTAAAGCCGTGTTAGGCTGGGAGCAGGGTGGCTGCCACAATGCTGGGGCATCCAGTCCACCTGACCTCCATGGGCTTTTCTTAGCAAAAGATTCTCTAAATCGATGTTTTAAATGTAAGTCCAAGTACACACACGTGTGCACACACTGAACTACTTTGTCAAATACATGCGTGTCATATAAAGATTCACAGATTGCTCTGAAAAGCTTGTAATAAGGCTCCCCCTAATCCGACATCTGGCTTGGTCCCTGAACTCATCCTGGTTTAGCTGCTCCCTCCTTTACCTTTAGTCAGTGTCTCCTATAAATTTTACAACAATCATGTGAATTCAACGAGGTGAAGTTTTTCTGTTAAGGTCACACGGTGGGTAGAGGGCAGAGCAGGGTGAGAACTCAGGTTGTCTGTGAGTCACTTCTCTGGCCCTGGGATGTCATCCCCAATGTCCCCCACATTCACTGTGTTCTGTGCTCCTTTTCTGTGCTTCCCAGCACCTAGGCCTGCCCGTCCCTTGGAGCTGTATGTGAACATGTGCAAATGTACCTTTTTTTCTATAAGTTCCAGGAACCGGGGAGCGCCCCACGGGCAGGACCAGTGGTTTGTTCCTCTCCACATCTCCAAGCATTATCACAGAGCCTAAGCCACAGGGATAGAATCAAGAAGGACCTGCCAATTAAAAAAAATTAAAATTGACATGTCATATTTGTACTTGTTTACAGGGTACAGGATTTTAATCTGGTACATATATCCAAATACAAATTAGGGTAATTAGGGAACTGCTGATGTTTGAGTGCCCAATTGTATCAGGCATGTTATAGGTGTCTTTTCCTTTAACCCTTCTCACAACAGGGAGCAGTTCCCTCACCATTACCCCAGGGAGAATACTGAGACTCAGGGAGTAGAGTAGCATGCCCAGGGCATACAATCAGTGGAAACACCACCCCTGTATGAATAGTATATTCTGAAATCCAATATATTTTTGCAAAAAAAAAGTTTTATTCTTTCTTTAACATTCGTTTATTTATTTGAAAGGTGGAGAGATGAGCAGGGAGAGAGAGACAAGGAGGGAGGGAGGGAGAGAGTGAGAGAAGAGAGAAAGAAATCATCCACCTGTTGGTTCACTCCCCAGATGACTGTAACAGGCTGGGCTCGCCAGGAGCCGGGAGCTTCATCTGGATCTCCTACTTGGGTAGCAGGAGTCCAGGTATTTTAAGCTAACATTGATAGCCTTCTCCTAAGAACATGCCTGGGTTTGAATCCTGGCTCCACTGCTGGTTGCATCCTGCCAATGTACTTCCTGGGAGGCAGCAGATGATGGTTTAAGTAGCTGAGTCCCTGCCACCCACCTGTGACACCTGGATTGAGTTCTGACCTCCTGGGTTTGACCTGGTACAGCTCCAGCTGTTGTGGGCATTTGGGCAATAAGCCAGCAAATGGATGATCTCCCTGTGTCTGTCTCTGACTCTGTATCTTCAAATAAAAACCCAACCAACCAAACAAGAAAAACACAAACTTACTCTTGACTCTTTTGCTCTTTGTGGGTTTTGAGAAGGTGTCAGTGTGTTAGGGTGGATTAAAATAACAGGGACCCTGGAGTCAACAGGCCAGAGCTGGGGTAGCTGCTGGGTGCTTTTTGGCAGAGTTGTTGTCTGTGAGACAGGAGGGCTGTGCTGCTGGCTGCACTTGGAGTTTTTCAGTGCCTGTCATGTCGCCTGCTCTGAATTGGTAGTTTGGCTGTTAAAACCTAGCTTGTGCTAGGGAATACCTTGCCTATTATTTTATGGGAAATAAGGATCATTTCCATTCACCTGCCTGGAGGTGCACCTGTCTTTCTGGGGCAATGAGAAAGAAGTCCTGCAGTGTGCCCAACCTTGCTGCAGACCTGAAGTTACTGGGCAACCTTGCTGCAAGACCTGGTGGCAGGTGGGGAGCATCAGCCCTAACATGCAGCCCTGCTGAGCGGGCTTCTATTTTAAAGGACTCACCTAAAATTCTCCATGGAGACGGTGTACCAGCCAGCCATTAAACTGTTTCTGCGTAGTGGCAGGGCCCAGGCTCAGGGTAACAAAGCCCTCCCAAGATGAACACCTGTCACGCTTGCAGTCTTCCCCCTGCCTCCCGGCATAATAACTGTACACACTGTTGAGGGTTGCACTCAAGGGGCTCGGAGCTGCTCCAGGGCTTGGCTTCTTTCCCCTTCCACATCCTGTGCCTACCCAAGCCTTTCATATCCTGTGTGTGGGCTCTCTCCAACTTTGCCTCCGTCCGGAGAGAGCTTTGGCTTCAAAGTGGTGCCCAGTAACTTCAAGGGATCAAATGCTTTCGAGAAATTTTCCTGCTAAGAAGATGAGCTGGAGGGAATTGAAAGCAAGGCTGGCAGCTTTGATGTCTTAAGTATGAAATTTCAACAGCTTCCCAGCCACCTCGCTCTAGTTTCTGTGTGGCTGGGCTAACATGTAAGCAAATGACTAGATAGTGTGCTCTGCTGGTAAAGACGGAGAAGCATGGAGAAGCAGCCCAGGGGACCTAGGAGGGGACAGCATGGATGCTCTGACCAGGGGTTTTCAGCTGGCAGAGGCGATCTGATCTCTTTCTCCCACTTTGAATAACTTATTTCAGATTTTCTCCAGTTCTGATCTTCAGAAATTCAGAAACTACAGAAACTGGAAATAAGAAGACAAAGACAAAGACATAAATTTCATCTTCCCTCACAAGAAATATTTTGTTGCATTTTCCTCTATTTCTCGTCTGTGATTTTTAAAAGAAAAAAGTTTTGTTGGTTCTTTTTGTGTCTACCTTCCTGCATGTCTACATATCTGTTGGTCTAATTCAGATGTATAGTTGTAATTGTTTTTATTTTTGTCTAGCCCAACTAGCATGGTAACATAAACTTTGCAAGCTATTGCAGACTTTCTGCAATTTGCATATTAGATCAGGACTGTTTAAGAGTTAGAGCACACAAAATCACCTTGAAGAGCTTATGAAAATCCTGAGGTGTTTTTCAAGTTATGTGGCAATTTTGACCTTTTTTCAAATGATTTATTTGATACTTTTAAAGGCAGAGTTACAGAGAGTCAGAGACAGAGAGAAAGAGGTCTTCCATCCACTGGTTCACTCCTCAAATAGCCACAACACAAAGCCAGAACCAAGAGCTTATTCTGGGTCTCCCATGCAGATACAGGGGCCCAAGCACTTGGACAATCTTTTATTGTTTTCCCAGGCTATAGCAGAGAGCTAGATCAGAAGTGGAGCAGCCAGGACTCGAACCGGTGTCCATATGGTATGCCGGCACTGCAAGTGATGGCTTCACCTGCTATGACACAGCACCAGCCCCAATTTTTCCATTTCCAAAAATTTTTGAATATATTTTAAACAATTTTTTTTAAAAGAGATTTAATTATTTGAGAGGCAGTGATATGGGGGGGGGGGCAGAGAGGGAGATCTTCTATCCACTGGTTTACTCCCCATATGGCCGCAATGGCCAGAGCTGGGCAGATCTGAAACCAAGAGCCAGGAGCTTCTTCCAGATCTCCCACATGGATTCAGGGGTCCAAGCACTTGGGCCATCTGCCACTGCTTTTTCAGACCATTCTCAGGGAGCTGGATCAGAAATGGAGCAGCTGGTACTCAAAATGGTGCCCATATGGGATGCTGGTACTGCAGGTGGAGGCATAACCTACTACGCCACAGTGCCAGCCCCCCTAAAATAATTTTAACCATAATCTTGGCACTATTGAGGCTGTGGTTCAGTGTCAGATATATGTATGTCAGGGTAAGTATCATGTTTGTCTTGACCCATTGAGTAGATTTTTCACAGCCTTATCCATTTCTGTAATATTAGACATGTAGCTTATATAAGCAATGCCATGATGAATATCCTTGGTTATTCATTTATTCATTCTTCCAGTGGAATTTTTTTGAACACCTGTGTAGGGTAAGCTTGATTTCAGGTGCTGGAAGGACTGGAGAGAAGACAGATTCAGTTGTGTCGTGACTGAGCTTTTTCCTAACAGAAGGAAAGAAAAACAGAATCTCAAATGTAGATGCTGTGAATTGTAATGAATGCTGCGAAGGAAAGGCCCAGACTGCTGTCAAGAGCCGAATAGTGTGGATGCAGTGGCTAGGAAAGCCTTTGGGAGAAAGTGACACATAAGTGAAACTTGAAGGAAGGGTCAGAGTCAGCTGATGTCACCTTCAAGATTTGCAGAGGTAGAATCATTGCATGAAAGGGAACTGACTTTGAGAACAATCTTTAATCTCCTTTGTGGTCAACTTTCCATGTCCACATCCAAACCTGGAGGGTGTGCACTGGTTGGGTCCCAGATGGGAAAGGACGAAGCACACCAGGTATGTCACACAAAGGATTAATTATAAAATAGTGCAAGGCTGGAAAGAGCAGATGGGAAAGTTTGGGGGACTCGGAGACTTGCAAGCACAGGAAGCACTTTCCACACATACGGCTGAGAGAACAGAAGAGAACTGTGATGTGTTTCCAGAGCACACCAGTCTCTTTAGCTAAGCTGCACTGCCTACAAGCTAGGGATGCTGCTCAGCCTGTACTAGAATCAACAGGTAGGACCTCTAGGTCTGCAGTTGGGACCAGAGAGGTGGCACCATGGCTCGTATTGGGAACCCCAAGTGTGGGACTATCGAGGAGCTCACTGGGTGATGGTGAAAATGCTGAGCACACACACGGGCTGAAGCTGGGTCTGAGTGGGCACCAAGGGGCTGTGCTAAGACTGTGAAGGGTTCTGCTAAGCTGTGGGCCTGGGATTAAGGAAGAGGCTTTGCATTTGGGGAAGGAAGCTGTCAAATGATGCCCAAGGTCACAGCTGTGCACTGCTACTGAAAGGCTGCTGGCAGAGTCTGGAGGTAGGAGGCAAGCTCCTTCTGCCTTCCTCCTGCCTTACAGTATCCTACCAGAACTTTCTAGTGACAAGATGGAAACAAAAGCCACCAGGCAAGAGAAAATGGGAAATGTAGGTTTGGAGCTTCAAAGCAGAGAAAGGCAAACACAGGACCTGAGGGAAAGGAGTATAAGGGCAGCAGCAGAGAAAGGAAACACCCTGTTACCTGCTGCCGCTCCCCCACTGCCTTTGCACGCTGCCCCTGGGAGAAACAGGCTAGCTCAGCAGCTACACATTCCATGGCTCTGTTTTTCTCATGAATTCGTTTTTCCCCCTAAATGTCTTTTTTTGCATAATTCCAACTGAATTATCAAAGTCAACACTCTGTAAATGCCAATTGTATGGGTGAATGATGGATGGGTGGATGAATGAATGAATGAATGAATCCTCTGTGTGACATACCTGGTGTGCTTCGTCCTTTCCCATCTGGGACCCAACCAGTGCACACCCTCCAGGTTTGGATGTGGACATGGAAAGTTGACCACAAAGGAGATTAAAGATTGTTCTCAAAGTCAACTCCTTTTCATGCAATGATTCTGCTGCTCCTACATACTGCTAAGTATCTGGTACTGGGCTACATTCCTTCTCTCCTTCAAGCATCACTTCTGTCCATATAGCAACATCTCTCCCATTTGGCAGTCGACTGAAGGGCTGGGGTGACAAGCTCACCATTTACACACCTCCTAAGTGATGAGGAGACCCAATTCCAGGTTTGTTGGCCTCCATAGCTGCTACCCCTTTAGAAACATCACTATGGTAGGTTGACATTTAAAGGTCATTCTTCAGTAATCTTTAGATGCAGGTGCAAGGTGGCTTGTTCAACATACCTGAGGTTCTATCAGGGTACATTGGGAGTAGCCTAGAAGCTTAGCTGAGCCTGGGAGCCCAATGGAAATGACAGCCTTGCCATTCAAGGCTACTATGTGGCTTGAGGCTCCTGTCTCAAAACTCTCCCCTGACCTTTTCCCAACACATGGCATTTTAATGTTCTGTTGACTACAGATCACTTGCATGCAGCACACAGTTGACTGTAAAAAGGGAAAATAGGGGAAAGAAATGGAAAAGAAGGTAGATGTTTTGCCAGAGCAGTGCTGGGTAATGGTTGTTCCCAAGGTATTCATCTGGGTAAGTCTAATCACCTATAATTAAATCAGCTTTGGAGCAGTGCCTCTTGAAGAGGGCAGAAGAATCAACCCAGCAGCATTTGGATCTTGTTCTTTGTGTACACTGCTCAGCAGTGAAGATGTTCAAAAAGCTCCAGTGTCGTGGCTAAGAATTGCATTCACCTATCAGGGTGAATGGATGATAGTCTGATCTTGGGAATGTCCAAGCTCAGGGTAGCAGAGGGAAAGAGACAAGTGATGAATATGGCAACTTCCAGTTCTCTGTGTCTGTACCCCGATCTCATTTCCTTGCTGGGGATTTGATGTTTGTACCTTGGCTATGGCGATCACTGGGTGGCTTTGTGTTAAACAGCTAATTAATGGGCACTGAAGTCAGCTGTCTTATTTATGAGATTCTGGAGCAGGCAGAAACACTTTGCTCATCTGGAAAAATAAGTTGGGATCCAGCTGCATCTTCTATATAAATCCGTGAGGCACTGCTGTCAGACGCCGCTACCAGCCAGTGCTGTCTGGCTTCACATGAATCACCAAAATGACCCGGACCTTTAGTCTGAGTTGATTGTAGCTAATGTGTGCCATATAATCTCATATGCTCAGAATGTCTTGTGAACTAAGCATGCTATCAAGATACAGTTTTAATTAACATTTGCTTTTTAGATAATATACGCAATTTATTTTGGCAAGAGTTCATTGAATGTAAAATCTACATAATTAAGATACTAAACCTGCAATATTTTTTCTTTGCAGTATTTTTTGCTAAATGACACAGATTCAGCAACATTTATTACCCAGTAGATAGCTGCAATGGGCAATTGCAATTTCAATCCCCCTCCCCTTAATTGTTTCTGTGAGTCTAACCAACAGATACAATGTCATAGAGCTGATTTTGTTCACTTTTTCCATTCAGGGGGTTTCAGGTCTTTTTCCTGATTCAATTTCATGTTTAAAATAAAGCAAAGAATGCACATAAACGATTCATGATTTTCCCTGCAGAAATAGCTATACAAATGCAGGTTATTTTAGAAATTGATATTAATTTTTTACCACAAATGATGATGCAACTTGGGGGCATGATCAGGTGGGAATTAAAGCACATTTTCACTTGAAGAGGGTGGTCATGGAGTCTCAGTGGAAATGAGGGGCTTGCATACAAGGTCCTGCAACACGTGGGAGCCTGAGTGAAGCCTAGAACCCATAACCCTCAACTAGGCATGCTTATTTTCTGCTACTGCACCTGCTGCTCTTTAAGAAACAGTGCCCCCTGTTTTCAGAGCCCCTCTTCCACCATCGTCTGTGAAGCCTTCTGAACTTGGACATTCCTGTATGTCATAGGAAATAGGCATATTTGGCAGAGAACAAAAGGAAAATAGACCCAGTTCCTAAAACGTTTTCCTAAAGTAAGAGCAGCACGATGGCAGAATCCCAGTCGCTTTGTTCTTTGTGATAATTCCTATATTTGGGTCAGAGGGCTAATGACTTGGCTTCAGGAATCTGAGCCACATGCCTCGATGATTTGCAGCAGCTGAGTGCCCGCCCCAAGCGCCGTTCAGCGTGGAAAAGCCCCGGGCCTCAGCAGAGGGAGGCAGCAGCCAGACTGGAGCTGGGAGCGGGGAACAGAATGCACCCTGGTTATGAGGTCATTTTCTGGATCTTGCCTCCACACCTTCCAATCTGCTTGGTTTCTGAGCTGCCAAGTTCTTCCCAGACAGGCCGCTGACGGACCTCTCCCAAGAAATCTCTGACTGTGCCCGGAATGTGGTAGGCAGGGACTGTGCCTGTGTCCGTCTCTCTGCTCGGATCTGCAGTAAGCTGCTAATTAATGTCAGTAATTGCTGGAGGAGAGGAGCGCTGCCTGCCCATCAGTCGGGGGAGGGGGCACTCCCGCTCTCCCTCCCTCTCTGGCAATAAATCTATATTGGTTAAATCGCCTGTAAGGCTGCTTGTTGAGAAGGTCGTTGGTGCAGCCCTGTCGGGATAATGGGTTTAGCTAATGTATGAGCATAAGGATGAGTAACCCTGATCAGGCATCATCGCCAAAAGCCAGCGGATGGAGGTGGCCTGGAGTCATCAGAGCAGGCACTTCTAGGCTTATGGGAGAGAAGACCCAAAAAGCTTCTATTTTGTATCACTCTCTTAACGGAAGTAGACAATAGTTCTGTAACCTGTGAGCCCCATGCCGGTAGAGGTGCGGAGGAATTGGGGGCGCAGATTTCAAATAAACGGGGGTCTGCCACAGGTGCTGCCTCTAAAAGCTGGAACCTGGAGTTGACTCCTTTCAGCCTCAGCTTTCTTACCACTGCAGCAGGGCTGTAAAGACATTTCTCTCTCTCGTAGGGTTGTTGAAAGGATTAAGTGAGCTAATACGCATACAGTCATGCATTGCTTCACAATGGGATATATGTTGAGAAATGCATCCTTAGACAATTTCATTGTGGCACAGACATCCTGGAGTGCATTTACAGAAAGCAAGATGGTATAGGTCAATCACTCAGTGCAATCAAGAGATGAGCTAAACATAAGATATACACACTTGCTGACTGTGTTACATGGCTCACTGTTTTCCAGTAAATACTCTTATAGATAGAAGCAACACCTACTAAATTAATGATGCAATGTATAGTGTAGTGATACATAAACCAGTAACATACTTGTTTGCTTTCACGATCAAGTACAAGTATTGTGTACTACACATAATTGTATGTACCATACCTTTATACAGTTGGCAATGCAGTCAGTTTTACACCAGCATCACTACAGACGTGTGTGGAATGTGACGTGCTTTGACATTGGGACAGCCACAGTGTCACAGGGCAATGGGTATTTTTGCCAGTTTTGCCCATGATCTTATGGGACCACCTTCAAATATGGGGTCCATTGTTGACTGGAACATCATTACACAGTGAGTGAGTGAACATTGCTCAGAGTACTAGGTAGGATATAAGCACAGTTTTTTTTTTTTTTAAAAAGATTTATTTTTATTTGAGACAGAGTTACATAGAGTGAGAGGTCTTCCATCTGCTGGTTCACTCCCCAAATGGCTGCAATGGCTGGAACTGGGTTGGCTGATCCAAAGCCAGGAGCCAGGAGCTTCTTCCTGGTCTCCCACGTGGGTGCAGGAGACCAAGGACTTAGGCCATCCATTGTAGCTTTCTCAGGCACATTAGCAGGGAGCTGGATAGGAAATGGGGTAGCCAGGACTCGAACCAGCACCCATATGGGATGCTAGTGATGTAGGCCAGGGCTTTAATCCACTGTGCCACAGCACCAGCCCCATACTTACACTTATTAATTGGGAGCACTTATTATGTATTATGAATTAGGTTAAAATATATAACACACCTGGGTAACTTGGGTGCTCATTCATTTCAGTGCAATTAGGTACAGATCCTAGGCACCTGCCTCTGCGATTGAGTCAGGAGACCTACTGGTTTCTGTTTGCCCTGTGGTCAGTTCTCTCTTCACCACCCCTCTCCCACTTTTCTGTGCAGAAGATGTGAATGAACTATGGCACCAGATACAGAGGGCTGTGCTGTGTGCAGCCTCCCCCATATGTGATGATATCTTAGTGCTCAGTGTGGCAGAACTGAAGGAGCTGGGAGCCCAGCTTATACCCTCATAAAGCATTCTAAGACATATGGCACATCCCCAATCATTTGGATGTGGAATACCCAATGACATGGAGCAGCTGGGTTCTGGCTTTATTTGCATGGGATATAATTGTAAAATGATGTGATTGATATATGCGTGTATGGGTTTTTACCTTCAATTTCCCGAAGATCTGGGAGTGCTTTCTTTGCACACAATATTCATTTGCTTAGCAAATATATATATGTATATTATATTATTTTTATATATGTTTGCCAAGAAAGTGTGTATTGCCTGGGTGCATACACATTTGTTCACTTATTCATTCAACAAATATTTACTGAGCACCAAGAGAAGTGCATAATTTTAGAATGGAAAAGGACTTAGGCACTCATCCCACTCAGAGCTCTCTCTATTCTGAGAGGGGGAACCTGGGGTCTGAACATCACAAGACCTACCCTCCCTCCAGGTGCCTGCCTCCCTTATCTGCATTTAGCTTCTGTTGGCCATCAACATGAAGACGTAATAATGGGCTTCGGACTTGGGCAGCTTGGCCTCTCCCTGTCCCTCGTGCTGGGCTGAGCAGATCATCATGCTAGAGCCCAGCTCTCTGCCCTCTGCCAGCCACCTGCATAGAGGGGGCTGAAAGCCTACATTGGGCAGCCGGATTGCTCTTCATGACCACAAATCTCCATCTCAGGGCGTGTGCAAGGGTAGCTCAATGCCAAGCCTTGTTGCCTGGATCTGTATACTGGTTCTGCCATGTTCTAGCTATGGAACTATTTATTTAATAACCTCTTTGTGCTTTATTTTCCTCATGTACAATGAGGATATTTTTTATCTCATAGAATTTTTTTTAGGACTAGAGAATTCATCATATATTAACTATTTGAAATAATACCTGACTGTATAGGTACATGGACATTCTACATTGTTGAAGGACCTCTTCTATACACTGTCGCTGCTGGGACTCCAACCATCCAATTCACATTCCAGGTAGCAGGAAGGACAATAGGGGTTCTACCTGATGAGTTGATCCTTTAAGGATCCTTTCTGGAAGGTTCTCAGGACATTTCTATTTACAGAACATGCTTTCATAGACATATTTATCTATAAAAGAGACCAGGGAGGAGGTAGCACTGTGACGTAGTGGGTAAAGCCACCGCCTGCAATGCCAGCATCCCATATGGGCACTGGTTTGAATCCCAGGTGCTCCACTTCTAATCCAGCTGTCTGCTATGGCCTGGGAAAGTATTAGAAGATGACCCAGGGCCTTGGGTCCCTGCATCCATGTTGGAGACCCAGAAGAAACTCCTGGCACCTGGCTTCAGATAGACCCAACTCCAGCTGTTGCAGCCATTTGGAGAGTGAACCAGCGGATGGAAGATCTCTTTCTCTCTGCCTCTGCTTCTCTGTAACTGTGCCTTTCAAATAAGTAAATAGTTTTTTTAAAAAGAGATGCCCCAACTTTCAGTTATTAAAGAAGAAGTGACAGTGGAATCACCAAGCAGTGGCAGAAGCTGTTCCATCTTTGTGGCCTTGTGTAGTGGATTCCTCTTTGCCTTCCTCCCATTCACTTATCCAGACACATTCAACTCACTCCTGTATACGCATTTGTCTGTCTCAGGCTCTCTGGCAATACCCCACCCCTCCCCGGCTTCCTCCTTTATTTATGGCCACTGTCTTTCCATATTTTTCCTGACTTCTCCTCCAGACCTCTGTTTATTAGCCTCAGTTTCTTTTTTTTTTTAAAGATTTTATTTATTTATTTGAAAGAGAGTTACACAGAGAGAAGAGAGGCAAGAGAGAGAGAGGTCTTCCATCTGATGGTTCATTCCCCAATTGGCCACACGGCAGAAGCTGCACCAATCCAAAGCCAGGAGTCAGGAGCTTCTTCTAGGTCTCCCACACAGGTGCAGGGGCCCAAGGACTTGGGCCATCTTCCACTGCTATCCCAAGCCATAGGAGAGAGCTGGATCGGAAGAAGAGCAGCTGGGACTAGAACCGGTGCCCATATGGGATGCCGGCACTTCAAGCCAGGGCATTAACCCGCTGCTCCACAGCACCGGCCCCTAGCCTCAGTTTCAGTACTAAATCTTCCCCCTGTTCCACCTACCCTTCTCTGCAGCAGTAAATACCCCGCATACACTGGCAGCTCCAAAGCTTGCACCTTCAAGCCGGACTTCTTCCCTGACCTCCAGACTCAGAACTACTTGAGCATGTCCATGTGCCTATCAAGTACTCACCTCAAGATGTATGTTTCTGAAGCATAGCTCTTTTTTAAGATTTTTATTATTTGAAAGACAGAGTTATAAACAGAGAGAAGGAGAGACAGAGAGAAAGATCTTCCACCTGCTGGTTCACACCCCAAATGGCCACAGTGGCTAGAGCTGAGCCAGTCTGAAGCCAGAAACCAAGAACTGCTTCCAGGTCCCCTCCATAGGCACAGGGCCCCAAGCACTTGGGCCTTCTTCCATTGCTTTCCCAGATATAGTGGCAGGGAGCTGGATCAGAAGAGGATCAGCTGGGACTCGAACAGGCACCCTTGTGAGATGATGTTGCCACAGGCAGAGGCACAGCCTGCTTGACGACAGCACCAGACCCTGAAGTATAACTCTTTTTTTCTTTTTAACAGGCAGAGTTAGACAGTGAGAGAGAGAGAGAGAGACAGACAGAAAGATCTTCCTTTCTGTTGGTTCACCCCACAAATGGACGCCACGGCCGGTGTGCTGCACCGATCTGAAGCCAGGAGCCAGGTGCTTCCTCCTGGTCTCCCATGAGGGTGCAGGGCCCAAGCACATAGGCCATCCTCCACTGCCTTCCTGGGCCACAGCAGAGAGCTGGACTGGAAGAGGAGCAACTGGGACAGAATCCGGTGCCCCAATCGGGACTAGAACCCGCGGTGCCGGCGCTGTAGGCAAAGGATTAGCCTAGTGAGCCGTGATGCCGGCCTGAAGTATAACTCTTGATAACCCTGCAAGTGGGTTTCTCTCCCAGCCTTCCCTACCACAGCACATGGCCACACCAGCAACCTGCTCCACGTTCAACATTGAGAAACCATCCTTGATGCCTGTTCCTTCCTAAGCCATCACTCATTTGCAACTTTACAGTAATTCTCCAGTCTGCCAGCCTCTTCCCCTCAGTGGTCCTGCTGTACTCCAGACCAGCAGCATCCCTCACCTTGACCTCTGTGATTGCCTCCAGGGAGCCTCCTCACCTCCAAGCTTTCTGCTGTAGCCAAGCAGAGGAGTTGAGAACAAGGACTCTGCATGAAGCCAGACTGTCTGTGTTGCAATCTTATATCCAGCACACACAAGCTCTATGATTTGGACCGATTTCTCAATGTTTCTGTGTTTCAGTCTCTTCACCCATACAATTAGAATAGTAATAGTCCCTATTTCCTGTGGTTATTGTGAGTGTTAAGTGAGTTAATATAGCCAAGTGCTCACAGCAATTCCTGGAGTATAATAAGCACAATCAATAAGTGTTCACTATTATCATTAGCTATTATTACTACCCATTCTCTATAGAGCAGGCAGAGTGATCTTTTAAAAGCATACATTAAATCCTATCATTCTTGTGTATAAGACTCTAATGATTTTCCATTTGGTTACAATGAAATTCTCATAAGTTACCAAGGTCAAAGGTCCTCTACCACCTGGCCCCTGACTTCTCCGATCCCTGATTTTAGTTCCTGGTCATGTTCACTCTCCTTAAGCTACTCTGCCTTTATTGCAGGCCCTGCAACTATCCAGGCTCTTGGTTTCCTCTGGGATGGTGTCTTTGTTCTTTGTGGAGTGCTTTGCCCCACTTCCAGCTGCTACTAGGACTTGGTTCTTCTTCTTTTTTCTTTTTTTGCAGATCTCAGCTCAGTTATCACCACCCGTACCCCCAGGGAGTACTCCTGTGCTGGTAGCTCCCCATCTCTATTTTCCACAGTGTTTATCCACAAGTTGCTGTTTTCTTGTTGGTTAATTTATAGTCTGTCTCTTCTATTATAGTATGTGAAAATTCAGACTCCCCTTATAGAGTCATGGATTTCTAGGACCTAAAACAGAAGTAGCACATAGTAGATCCTCACAAACCAACTGACGAGAGAAAAAGATTTTAAGGGATGAAGAGGACCTTTTTTTTTTCCAGGCAGAGTTAGACAGAGAAAGAGAGAGAGCTATAGACAGTGAGAGAGAGACAGAGAGAAAGGTCTTCCTTCCATTGGTTCACTCCCCTAATGGCTGCTATGGTGGGCGCTACGCCGATCCGAAGCCAGGAGCTGGGTGCTTCCTCTGGGTCTCCCATGTGGAACCCAAGCACTTGGGCCATCCTCCACTGTCCTCCTGAGCCACAGCAGAGAGCTGGACTGGAAGAGGAGCAACTAGGACTAGTACCCGGGGTGCCGGCGCCACAGGCAAGTGAGCCACGGTGCCAGCCAAAGAGGAACTTTCAAGATGCTCAAAGAGAGACAAGGATTTGAGGAAAAGACATCAACACATACAAATGCCCACAAATGTGAAACAATGTAGTACTGAGCTATTAAAAGTGTGGTGTGGTCCTCAGGCCAGCAGCATTGTCCTCACCTGGGATGATGATGATAGTAATAATAATACTAATTCCGTGATGCACCAAGTGAGATCAAGTGTGGTTAGGCAGAAAAATAGCCTTTCTCTTAAAGATACATGCTAAAGAATTTAAGGGTAAAAGATAGCAATATTGCTAACTTATTCTCATGTGATTTCAGAAAAGGAAAAGAAAAAGTATACATAGTGAGAGATAAGACAAATGTGGTGAAAGTAACAGCTGGTGAAACTAGATACACAGTAGTCAGGTAGTCTTTATGCTGTAACTGTAATTATATTTTAATTTAAAAATTTTTTGTTATCTCTGGTTGCTGATTCTATATGGACCAAGTTGAGAACACTTGATGGATTCCCAAAGTTCACATCATTTGGGATTTTATCTTAGTCTGACCATCAGCCTGCCCCCAAGGGAGTGGGGTTGGCTGGCTCTGGACAGAAGGAATGGATAAGCTGATATTCAGCAGGCTGGTTCAGCCCCTTCCTGAATCTTGCATTATTTGCCTTCTCTTTGGGGGTGTTGGAGCTAACAAGCCATGTGTCCATGCCTGACAGATCAGGAAGTACTGAGGATAAAAGCCTGCTTTCCTTTTAAATGAAGATCGAGCCGCAAGGCTGCCTACTATATCCATTTCTGTTTCTTCCTGGTCAGGGACAGCCTGGGAAGGAGCAGCAGTCAAGCCCAGAGGGTGGGACAGGGGCTGAGGTTTTTATTTATGGGGCTAGGGGTGTTGTTAGTGTGGGGAAGAGAGATGGAGATGAGATGAAATTATAATTGTGAGAGTTGAGGAAGAATGAATTTCAAAGAACATTTTTAGTCACAGATGGTTGAAGAGAAATACAGAGAACAGACCCAGCACCTCGTCTTCCTCGCTGATTGCAGGGAGGGGAGCTTGCTAATGAACACATTGATTTCCCAGCTCCCCAGAACAATAGCAAATGCTTTTTGCAGTTATTAATTGGGCTCCCACAGCAGGTGTGGGGGATGGGAGGTGCTGGTGACTCTACCTTTATCTTTGGGAGTAGGTGAAGATAAAGGGCATGGGGAGAGCAAGGCAGAAGATTGTGTAGTAGGGAAGCAAGAAAGCTGGTTGGACGTGACCTCAGTGTTCAGCCTTGCTGCTGAACAGCTTAACCTCTCCAAGCCTGAGTTGCCCATGTTGGTAAAAATTAAAATAGTGATTTTCCTTTCCATGGATACTATGTGAGAGCTAAGCTTACTAGTGAATACATACAAAAAAGTACTTTATAAGCTTTCAAGTGCGTTATTTGCTTGTCTTCAAGGAAACAGTTATTCAAGAAATGTTTATGAAACATCTGGTCTGTGCCATGCTCTGTACCAGGTTCAAGTACAGGTTCAAGATAGGTGGCAGTGAACTGGAGATTTGGTCCCTGCCCCCATAGAGCTAGGAATCTAGCAAGGAGGAGGTTATTGGCACATTACAGCGACACTCCATATCTGCAGGTGCCCAAATTGAGAATATTAGGAAATGCAATTATATCTGTACTGAGCAGGTTAATTGTGAGAGTTGGGGAAGAGTGGTTACATCTGTATTTAACATTTTTTGACTAGTCACCATTCCCTAAAAAAATACTCTTTAACAATGATTTATACAGCATTTGCATTGTCTTAAGTTATTATGGGTAATCTAGACAGATTTAAAGGATATATGAGGATATATGGGGGTTCTATGCAAATACTATTCAGTCTTGTAAAAGGGGCTTGAACATCCCCTGATTGTTAGTGTCCTGATTTGGTGGTCCTACATCCAGTCCTCCGTGGGTACCAAGGGACAACTGTGATTACAAATGCACTGAGTTTACCTGCTGCTATTGGAAGCATAAAACAGGTCAACCTGGGAAGTCAGAGGAGACTTCTTGAAGGAAGTAATGTCACCAAGGAGACCCATCAGCAACAGTGATACTACTATCTTCTCTTCCATGGTGGAGTCAGACCCTTTTAAAAACTGATTTATTTTATTTATTTGAGAGGCAGAGTTACAGAGAGAGAAAAAGTGAAGCAAAGAGAGAGGGAAATCTTCCATCTGCTGTTTCACTCCCCAAATGGGCCCAATGACCAGGGATAGGCCAGAACAAAGCCTGGAGCCAAGAGCTTCATGTGGGTCTCCCATGTAGGTACAGAGGCCCAAGAATTTGGTCCATCCTCTGCTGCCTTCCCAGGCCATTAGAAGGGGGCTGGATTGGAAGTAGAGCAGCTGAAACTTGAAACAGCACCCACATGGGATGCTGGCATTGACTTTACCTGCTATGCCACAGTGCTGGCCCTGGGGTCAGATAATTTTACATGCTGGCCTGGTTGACCAAATGGACAAAAGCCTGAGCCCTTATGAAGGACAGGTTGACTCATATTTTCCCATGCAAGAAGGATAAGCCAGGGTGTACTTGAATGATCCTCATCGCCCATCTTGCCCAAGTAGCTTCACTGTGAGCTAGCCCAGTCATCCAGTCCTACAAAGGCTCTGCTACACAAACTCTCTGTGAACTGGCTGGCATCCTAGAGCAGATACTGCTCATTCCTGTGAGGCTGGCACCCCGATAACAAAGCTCAAGTTTCCCTCCAGGGTGGTCAGGTAATTCCTGCCCCCTGCCTAGAAGAGAGGCAGTGGAAGACCTTCCAACAGTGCAGTTCATCTTGGCCAGCCCAAGCACAATCCTTCATGAGACACTACACCCAGTGCCTAGGGCCTGCCATTTTCCCTAAGAACTCTGCCATGCAACTATGCCTGGTGGCACTAGTATTTGTTCTCCATCCTCTTTTGTCGTGGCACCCCTTGAAAAAGAGGACTCCTGGAAGCTGGTGGATAGTCTAGGTTAGTAAGCACATAGCAGGGAGACAGGAAGTTGCCCTCACTTTTCTTGGGAAGTGAATTTCCTGAGCAACTGCTGATAGAGAAGCCGAGTGCTGTGCAAGGCCTTTTGAAGGGGTAAACACACCTTGAGTCTAGTAGGGGGGTCAGGATCATGAACAAATGCTGTTCACTGAGCAAGGATTAAAAAGAATGAGAGTGCAAGTGGCCTGAGGCTTTTGAAGTTCTGTTTTCCCCCCACTTCTCGCTCCCTGGGTGATTTTGTGCAAAATAGTGAATCATGGTATCCTTGTGGACTTGGCTTCCTCATCACGTGGTGATGGAGATGCTGGGTGGGGTTTGCTTTCTTGATCTGGAGTAGGAAGTAATAAGTGGAGTAGGAGGAGGTGAACCTAGTAGCATTTAAGATGCCCTTAAATCCTTTGACCTTTATTCTGTTAAACCTTCATCTGCGTAGTTATTTGTCAGTGTATCCAATGAATATCATCACCCCTTGTGTTCCATAGAGAGGTCTCTCCTAACTAAGACACAATGAGAATGCTCTGAGGGCTTCTGCATCAAGCAATGAAACCAGCTCACGCACTTTTCAGTTTGCCTCTAGAATCCAAAGTAATTCCCATCCCTGTGGGCTTTGAACACACACACTTCTAGCATAAATGAAATTAGGAAACAGCTTCTATTTTGCAAGGAATTTTTTTAACATGTACTCTCTATTCAAGACTTCACAAAAGAAAGATATAAAATTCTCACATTTGCAAGAAACTGCTGTTGTCTTTGAATATCTCCCAGAAGCAGGGAAATCTGTTTTTTTAAGTTGAATTTTCCACATATGAAAGAGTACATTTATTGAGGATGTGTATGAACAAAACCATAAAGCAAATGTTCTTTAGGTAAAAAAAAAAAAAAAAAATGTATCCTTATTTCCAGGTTCTAGATCTGGAGCAAACCTATCCCTGCCCCCACCATACACTACCTGTACCTTCCCTGTAAATGGCAGAGAAGCTGTGGGAAACATTGAATTTGCTTTCTCAGTTCACACACTCAACTATGAGCATGTGCCAGGAATGTAAAACATCAGCTAGTTTTGTGTCTTAGGCACTTCCTGTGTATTAACTCATTTAATCCCATAATAATCCTATTAGTTTGGGGGCCATGATGGTCCTTTTTTCACAATTGTGGAAACAGGCCAAGTAACTTGCTTGTGACCATAAAGCCAAGGAGTGGGATGTGGGGATTGGAACTCCTGAAATAGAGCTCTGGGCTCTGCAGCTTTTACCACTGTATGTGCTGTTTCACATTGACTTCCTCTTGTTTTTTGTAATTTTAGTTAAGGGATACCAGTTTCATGCATTTCCTGTGTACAGATTCAGGAACATAGTGACATTTCCCACACTACTCCCCTCCTGTCCATGCTCCCTCTCCCATTTTTTCAAAGATCTATTTACAGTTTACTTAATGGTCATAGAGTTAACCCTACACCAAGTAAAAGAGTTCAACAAATAGTACCAAAACAAAACAAAACAAAACAAAACAAAAAACAAAAAAAACACTGTTCCTCAATGGATGAGACGTTACTTTTAGTTTTAAAATTGGTGCATACTGCCGGCGCTGCGGCTCACTAGGCTAATCCTCCGCCTTGCGGCGCCGGCACACCGGGTTCTAGTCCCGGTCGGGGCGCCGGATTCTGTCCCGGTTGCCCCTCTTCCAGACCAGCTCTCTGCTGTGGCCAGGGAGTGCAGTGGAGGATGGCCCAAGTCCTTGGGCCCTGCACCCCATGGGAGACCAGGAAGAAGCACCTGGCTCCTGCCTTTGGATCAGCGCGGTGCGCTGGCCGCAGCGCGCTGGCTGCGGCGGCCATTGGAGGGTGAACCAACGGCAAAAGGAAGACCTTTCTCTCTGTCTCTCTCTCTCACTGTCCACTCTGCCTGTCAAAAAAAAAAAAATTGGTGCATACTAATTGTGCATATTTATGGGGGACCTAGTGTGATGTTTCTTCTTATGAAGTCCCACTAGTCTAAAGCATTCCGTATCTAATATAAAACCTTCATCAAAAAGTTGACTATTGTATATGCGGAACCTCATTACTATATTTTCCAACTTCATGTGGACCTGTAATTAGCTCAATGAAAATTTCTGTGAAGAGTTGACTAGCACCATGCCTGCCTATAAACAGTTTTCTAATGTACAAGTGAATTAAAGTCTGAAGTAGAAAAAAAACTATCCGTTTGAGAGTTAAAATAACGTTGCAAATGTAAAGATGTATGTGGAAACATCCCAGCCATTGATAGTAGCAGGCTTGAAAATAAGATGGGCCACAGTCCAAGTCATCTTCTGCCTGTCTTAGTTTGCTAAATATGTAAAATCCGATGGGAATGCTGACCTCATCGCATTGTTAGAAAAGGCAGCTTGGAAGTCAAATTCGTCTGATTGCTAAGCTGCTTGCTTTTAGCCTCTCTGTGCCACCCTGGGCAGAGCAGCTTTCAGTCCCAGCTTCCAGAGGGGTGACTCATGGGGTTTGCCTGCTGTACCCTGCCACTTACTCTTTCAGCCCCATTCTTCTGCCTGTTTGCCTGGAATCAATTCCTTCCAGGTTGTCATGTCAAGTCCACTGGGACCAAACCCTCCGTCATTCCAGTTCAACATGCTTCTCTTTCCCCTCTGAAAGAAACTGAATTTGCACTCAGAAAAAAAAAAAATCTCAGTTTCAATGCCCTTTGCTGTGTACCTTCTGGCAAGAGGCCACCTTCTGAGCCAGGCTCGGGTTTCACCTCCACGACATGAAGGGGGGCACTGTGGACTACAGCATGTCCAGGTGCCCCCCTCTGCCCGGAGTCCAGGCCTCCCCTGTAGTGAGAACTACCTCCATCCACCCTTGTGGATGAGTTTCCTCCCCATGTCTTTAGCCTCTTTAAATACACTGGACCGGAGGAGGAGGAGAATGCAGTTCCAAGGCTTGGTGTCCAGGAAGTGGCACTCACTGGGCAGCCCACCCCTAATATGTCTGAGCTTTCTGTCATGAAGGCTTGAAGTAGCTTCTAACCAAGGGAATTGAGACGATGCGATAATTGGAGAGACTTGGTGTTGCTAAACTGAAATTTTGTGAAATCAATTGAGAGAAAAATCAATAGATTTTTTTTTTCCTGTGATGAAAAGACAAGATTCCAGCACAATTAAGAATCGGGCCATGGTTTCCTCACTCTGCCTGTCTTGTTCTCTCGTTTCTGTGCCACAATTGTTCGTCAGAAATAATTAAACATTTTCCCATGGGCAACAATTACTTGCTTAAAATATTATGAGTAAGGAGAATACATTTATAATTACCTAACCTTTCTGAAGGTGAAAATATATATTATCCTTTGATAGAATGGAAAAAAAAAAAAAAGAGTGCCTAGATATGCCGGCATGCTGTACTCTATCCATCCTGATTACACTAATTGCCTGAGGAATGGAACAATACTTTTTTACACATCAGACCTTCCCTTTCATTTTCCATAACTTTTAGGCATCAAATCGCGGTTACTCTTTCTTGTTGTTTTTGTAAGTCATTAAATAGCCAGCCTGTAGCTATTAGGATTGCCAGACCGCATCTTTGAATTGTCCCAGTGCTGTAATATAATGAGACTGTTGTCAACTCTCCTTTCTTTGGAGTAGATTTCACTGTTGGCCACATGCAGAGACGAGCCTTGAGCTCAGTGTTTCATGTTCTTTAGAGTTTCCTGATGTGCCTTATGCACACATGCAGTGGAAACAGCAAAATAGTCATTACCATAGCTGCTGCTTATTGGATGTTTGCATAGATGGTAACAGTTTCGAAATGCTCAGTGTATACTATCTCACTTAACACGACAATCCCATGAGGAAGGGGACTCTCCCACTCCCCTCATAGAGATGAGAGAACTGGGGCCCAAAGGTGTGATGTAGCTTGCCTGGGACCATACAGCTAAGAAGTGGTGAACCTGAAGTTGGTCCAAAGACTGTGCCTTCAACCACTACATGGAATTCACTCCCAACTACCTAGATCAAGTCATCTGGTTCAGTATTTTCTGCTAGCTGGCAAAGTGCATATTTCCTGTAAAATATTTATCAAAGAGCTGACTGTGATCTTGCTTGATGCTAATGCTTCTTTCCTCCCTAATGTGATTGGCCTTGATGCTAGTTTTCAAGTCTCTAAGCATATAATAATAGTAATAGTAGCAAGAGCAATAATATTGGTAGCAGTCTACTTCGTGAATATTTACACTGGGCTAAGCACCGATCTGGAACTTTCACACTTGCCCCCATGTGCAGGATAAGCATACAAGGTAGGTGATATCATCCTCGTCTTACACGTGAAGAAACTGAGGCCCAGAGGGTTAAGGGACATAGCCAGGGTCACACAGAAAGTGGTCAAGTAGGGACTTCAAGGATGTGCACATCACCCTCAGCCCATTCTAGCCCATGGATCCTGGGCCAGGCACTGTCCCTGGCTTGGGAAATACCCCCGTGAACCAGGCCTCTCCGCTTTGGGCCAGCAGTTGCTATGGCTGTGTGCATGCTTCCTTCTCAGCTGTTCTGCTGTGTTAGGAAATGAAGGGTTTTGGTAATTCTTTGGGCTTTGTTGATTCTCCATAGGCTCTAAAGTTCGATCAGATTTTAGTGAGTCTGCAGAGTTTTCCAAAAGCCAAGCCCGTGTTTGTGTTTGTGTGCTCACTTGGGTGAGGACACTATCTCAGAACACGGTTCCTCTTGCTGATGCTGATTCTTCCCTTCATAGTGGCAGATACTAAAGCTCAGTATTAGCTATTGGTCAGAGCTCAATGACTCTGTGCCAGGAATTATGTGAGGAATACAACACAACTTCCCATGTGTGGGGCGCCCTCCCAAGGAGCGGTGACTTCTTATTTCACAGTGAGATGAGGGTAAAGACCACAACTCTCTAGCCAGACCGCCTGGTTTTAAGTCTGAGCTCCAGCACTGAACCACATGTGCAAATGACTTTCTCCACTTCCTCTTCTATTTGATTAGGGTTGTGAAATCATAGTACCTGCTTCATGGGTCTATCGTGTGGTTTGAATGAGTGGAACACACATGGCTGCTTAGGACAACAGAGGCTGGTGCATGGGTGCCATGGAAGTGTTGACCTTGTCGTTGATAGTCTTCCGAAACCTCGAATTTCATTAATAATTGGAAAAGGGTTTTTCTGTAAGAAAAACAGCACTTCACTATGTTCTTTCATTCAGCACTCAGAGGGTCGCTATGCTTGGTCAACAGCCCTTGTGGGAGTGACAGCCTTCCTGGTAAAGGTGTGAGCAGTACAAGCCCTCTGTGGAGGTGCCCGAATGCCAGAGGTCTGCATCCCAGCAGGTTGCTACAGTTAGCCCATGCCGGTTCTGTGAGTGCAATGCAAGTGTAAAGTTTGTATTGGTGCCGCTGATGAGCTTCCCCCGCTGCCACCCCTGACAAGCCTTGGGTGTTTCATCTTCCACAGTGTGGAGTAGAATCAACTCCGGACTGATCCTTCCCCTTCTGCTGGTGCCCCTTGCAAACCTTGCTCCAAGGGGCAGCCAGACGGATCTTTTTCAAATACAAATCACACGTGACACTTCCCTGCCAGCCCCCTGTGAAGTTCAAGGCCCAGCTCGCCCCTGTGTGTCAGGCACACTGGCCCCCTGTATATTTCCAAAGCTTGCTAAGCACCTGCTAGGGCCCAAGTGTTTGCCTTTTGTGGGTTCTTCAGTCTGGAGCCTTTATTTTCTCATCCAGAGGGCTCCAGGTCCAATATCACTTCCCCAGCCCAGCCTGCCCTGCCCAGCCTGCCTTAAATGGACATACTCCCACCCCCACCCCACCTCATCCTCCTGCTTAGCACCCAGTTTCTGACCTTGTTAGCAGGCTGCCCAATCTGTAACTATCTCGCTTCTTCAGATATTCCCTTGCCGTCTGCTGGGCCATCCTGCAGAACTGGACTTTCCCTTGCAGGTAGGGCCTAAGGCTCTGGCCTTCTCACTGTACCCCAAGCTCCTGGCTCAGAGAACCCAAGGGCAAGTTCACGGGAACCAGTGGTTGATTCAGTTGCCTCTGGAGCATCCAGGACCAAATTCCCCATTTGATTTTGGCTTTCTCTCTCAACACCAATTACTTCTTTACCCAGTTTCTCAATTTCTCCCTCCTAGAAGGTAAAACCAGTCTCTGACAGGGCTGCCAGTTAGGAACTCTGACATTTATGTGATACTTCATTCAGGATCCTGAGCAGGAGACCTAGGGATCCCCTGTGGTACCAGGGTTTTCTGTATCTCTATCTGGAATATGATGGCTGCTGAAGTACCTTCAAAAGTTCTCTGAGAAAATGATGAGTCTGTGTGGGGAATAATAAATAAAGCAATGGTTTCCAATGTGTCCCTCGCCAGCAGCAGCAGCATCACAGGGCACTTGTTAGAAATGCATATGTGGGGTCAGCACTGTGATGTAGCAGGTAAAGCCGCCGCCTGCAGTGCCAGCATCCCATATGGGCACCAGTTTGAGTCCTGGCTGTTCCCCTTCCAATCCAGCTCTCTGCTATGACCTGGGGAAGCAGTAGAAGATGGCCCAAGTCCTTGGGCCCCTGTACCCATGTGGGAGATCTGGAAAAAGCTCTTGGCTTCTGGCTTTGGATTGGCACAGCTCTGGCCATTCGGGCCAATTGAGGAGTGAACCCATGGATGGAAGACTCTCTCTCTCTCTCTGCCTCTCCTTCTCTCTCTGTGTAACTCAGACTTGCACATAAATAAATAAATCTTTTTTTTAAAAAATAAATGCATATGTTCAGGTGCTGCCTCAGAGCTAGTGAAGCAGCATCTCTAAGGGTGGACCAGCGATCAGTGTTTTAATGAGTCCTCCGGGTGATTCTAATATGACGGGGCTTTTTTCTAGTCGAACAAGTTACACTGTGTTCGATATTTTAGCGATGTTTCCAAATACATATACTCTTGTCTTGAAATTTATAGAGGGCATTGGACCTTCTGGTAAATGTTTTCATAAGTTGTTATTTAATAGTTAAAATGGTTTGCTAAGTTTTCATTTGATATTAAGTTATTGACAGTAAGGGATCAGGGAAGCCTGACTTGTTCCCTCATTTGTCTATTCTCTTCAATATTTGAGAGTGAGTCTATTCTGAAGGATTCTGTTCCTTTTCATTTACTAGAGAGTGTGTGTCAGGGTTACTTCTCCCATCCATTGATTCACTATGTAATCCCTCCAAAGGCTGGGGCTGGGTCAGGCTGAAGCCAGAAGCCAGGAACCCAATCCAGGCATTTCTTGTGAATGGCAGGAACTCAACTACCTGAGCCATCTCCTGCTGCCTCCCGGAGTGTGCGTTAGCAGGAAGTTGGAATCAGAAGAAAAACTAGGATTAGAACCCAGGCACCCTGATATAGGTTGTGGGTGTCCCCAGTGGTGACTTACTAGTTACACCAAACACCCTTGGGAGAACCATTGAAATCAAATAATCATTAGTGAAGCCTGGAAGTGTTGCTCAGTTCTGGGACTGTTTCAGAAGGTCCAGCAGTTTGGAAATAAGTATTTAACAGCTGCAGTGTGCCAGGAGTTTCCCGCTGTGCCTGGGATCCAGTCACCCAGACAGGGTCTCAGGCTCAAGAAACTACTTCAGCTAGGGAGATTCTCGGGTAAACTGTGCATTGTAATGTTTTCCTGTACATGTTAGATTAGAGGAAGACAAAAACAGCTGAGAAAGCACAAACGGGCTTCTATCAGTTGGAAGTTTTTTTTTTTTTTTTTAATTTATTTGACAGGTAGAGTTATAGACAGAGAAAGAGAGAAAGGTCTTCCTTCCGTTGGTTCACCCCCCAAATGGCCGCCACGACCGGCGCTGTGCCGATCTGAAGCCAGGAGCCCCGGTGCTTCTTCCTGGTTCCCCTGAGGGTGCAGAGCCCAAGCACTTGGGTCATCCTCCACTGCCTTCCCAGGACACAGCAGAGAGCTGGACTGGAAGAGGAGCAACCGGGACTAGAACCCGGTGCCTATATGGGATACTGGCGCCGCAGGTGGAGGATCAACCAAGTGAGCCACGACACCAGCCCCAGTTGAAAGTTTTTGGATAAAGATAAAAAAGTGCAGATTTTGCAGGCAATTTGCTTAAGTCAACGCCCACTATTTGCCAGCAGTGTGGCCCTAGGTAAGTCACAGGGCTTCTGTGCTTCAGTTTCCTAACTTAAACATGAAAATGAGAATACTAAAAGTCATATTTTACTTTGCAGGATTGCTGTGCTGCCTGAATGGGTTAATCCATGAAAAGTATTCAGAACAGTGTCTGTGTCATCCTAAGTATTCATTAAGCATTGATTGCTGTTATTGTTACCAGCTGATTGCCAGCAAAGGCTGTCAGATATACCTATTTCCTTGGGGTGAATGAGTGAAGGGAGGTTATTCCAGAAAGATTTCCTGGGCCGGTGCCATGGCTCACTTGGCTAATCCTCCGCCTGTGACACCGGAATCCCATATGAGTGCCAGGTTCTAGTCCTGGCTGCTCCTCTTCCAGTCCAGCTCTCTGCTGTGGCCCAGGAGGGCAGTGGAGGATAGCCCAAGTGCTTGGGTGGTGAAAGAGGTGGGTATGGTCAAGGCCATGGTCAAGGCCATGGTCAAGGCCATGGGAAGGGGGCTGGACCTGACCCACTGGCAAGTGTGGAACAGGGGATCCCAGGCTGCAGCTACATTGTATGGGGAAAGTGGAGGTCAGAGTGTGGAGGGACAAGAATGCAGGACAATCCTAAATCTACCTCTGAGGAGACATGGAGGAAATGAATGTTGAGGATAATGGACAAGTGGTTCAGGGGAGCAGGACATGGGAAAAGTGGAGTTCAGTGTGACTCCGGCTTTGAACGTAGGTGACTGACTTTAAGATGCTACTCCTTGTAAGCTGTTCTTCCTGACTCAAAGGTTTCTCTCTGGATCTACTTCCTCAGATGTGGCCAACAAAGGCCATTTCTTTACGCATGTAGGAGTTTCTTCAGCACATTCAGCAAGCATTTGGTTTTGTTTCCTGCCACACAAGGTTTTTGGGACAAATGTCCTATCACATTCTGAAAAAAGCTAAGATGTTCTTCCATCTTTGTCTAATGTCTCTGGTGTCTGTTCAGTTAAAGCAAAACTTCAGTTCCCAGATTCCTCATACAATGAGTCATTCCATGCCAGCAAGGTTTTCAGCCGAGAGCTAATTTTATAGGTACAGAAAATTGTTATTTAAAATATACTGTTTTTGAGGATGTATCTTAATGTGTTACTTTAGTGCATTTATTATGCTATCTTTTTAGTATTGGGAGCCATTTTTTTTCCAAATAAAATTGTATGTGCAATCCTTAAACAGAATAAAGAGAGTTACCTTGTTCAAAGAAGAAAGGAGGAAGCCAATCCCAGCTCTTGTCTTTTAATTTATTCAAAATATGGTCTCTGAGATGACTCCATAGCTATTTTGCACACTACTAACCAATTTTCAAACCATGGTTTTAAAATATACTTACTTTCTATATCAATGACTTCTTTTTTTATTTAGTAAATATAAATTTCCAAAGTACAGTTTATGGATTACAATGGCTTCCCCCCCCATAATTTCCTTCCCATTTGCACCCCTCCCATCTCCCACTCCCTCTCCCATTCCATTCACATCAAGATTCATTTTCGTTTTTTTTTTTTTTTTGACATTTTTTTTTTTGACAGGCAGAGTGGACAGTGAGAGAGAGAGACAGAGAAAAAGGTCTTCCTTTTGCCGTTGGTTCACCCTCCAATGGCTGCCGCAGCCGGCGCGCTGCAGCCAGAGCACCGTGCTGATCCGAAGGCAGGAGCCAGGTGCTTCTCCTGGTCTCCCATGGGGTGCAGGGCCCAAGTACTTGGGCCATCCTCCACTGCACTCCCGGGCCATAGCAGAGAGCTGGCCTAGAAGGGGGGCAACCGGGACAGAATCCGGAGCCCCGACCGGGACTAGAACCCGGAGCCCCGACCGGGACTAGAACCCGGGGTGCTGGTGCCACTAGGTGGAGGATTAACCTGTTGAGCCGCGGCACCGGCTAAGATTCATTTTCAATTATCTTTATATACAGAAGATCAATTTAGTATATAAAAAAGTTAAAATTTCATCAGTTTGCACCCACGCAGAAACACAAAGTGTAAAATACTGTTTCAGTACTAGTTATAGCATTACTTCACATTGGACAACACATTAAGGACAGAGAGAACTTCCACTTTGACTATGACCCTGTCGGAATAAGATCGAAGTCGGCGAACTCAAAAGGCTTCCATAGCCTTGGCAACTCATGACTAGAGCCTAGGGAGATTACTGACACCATAAACAAGAGTGTCAAATTGTTAAGTCAACAACAGGAGTCACTGTGTACTTACTTCTCATGTGGGATCTATCCATCACTGACTTCTTGCATAGAGGAACCAAACGTGATGGTTATGTGATCAGGGAATTATTATCAATATCATTATTATTATATCAATATCATCATTATCAACATCATTTGTTAATATCATTTAAAAGGTGCAAATCTCTTATGTTGAAATTCATTTAAATCTAATGAATGTAGGCAAAATTCTGTCTCAGCACGTGTAACTAGAAAGCCTCAGGGTGATGGTACTGTATCAGGAAACAAGTAGATTCCCAAGTAGATCCATGTAGCACCTGTATCCAGGTACTGACATGACTGTATCAGACTCATTCTGTCTCTTCCCTCATTATTCTACTTATGTCTGTTTCTAAATGTGGCAACACTTAGTCATAGTCATTCCTGTTGGAAGGGGCTCTATCCTCATGGCAAGCAAGTAAACTTGACAATTTCCACATCTCAGCTCAAATGGTAGAGAGGCTGTCTTCCTCTGTATCCATTTATCCATTCTTATGGAAGGATTCTTAATTGCCCTGCTTGGTTCATATGCCCACTCCTAAAGCCAGGGGACAGATAAATCTGAGTTGACACCATGTGACTGGGGTTCACTGCAGAGACTAAAGATGAATACATAGACTAGTGCCAGGATTGAGCATGCAGGTGCAAGGGTATGTGTATAAACCACAGACTAGTATGTTGTGGTGAATTGTGACAAAAGGGAATGACAAGTGTTCTGAGAAATACTCATTGACTAAATAGAGGAGCAGTTAATCATGCCAGAAGAAATCAGGAGTGGCTGGCGCTGTGGTGCAGTGGATTAAAGCCATGGCCTGCAGTGCTGGCACCCAATATGGGCACCAGTTCAAGTCCTGGCTGTTCCACTTCTGATCTAGCTCCCTGCTAATGTGCCTGGGAAAGCAGCAGAGGATGCCTCAAGTCCTTGGATCCCTGCACCCATGTGGGAGACCTGAAAGAAGTTCTTGGCTCATTGCTTCAGCCTGGCCCAACCTGGTCATTACAGCTGGAACTGAACCAGCTGATGGAAGATCTCTCTCTCTCTCTCACTCTTCGTATTCAAATAAATAAATGTTTTTTAAAAAGAATAAGAAATCAGGAGGGACTTTACAGGGGAAGTGATATCAGATGGCATCAGCAAGGTGGAAGGGAGAAAAGCTTGTTGTGGGGAGGAACTGAAAATGCGAAGGCATGGAGGTGTGAAGAGGATGGAGTGGCCAAAGACAAGAAGGTCTGGTAGCAGAGTGACTCTTTTTCCTCCATTTATCCGCGTACCCCTCCATTATCCCTTGCCTCACTTCCCCAAGAGAAGATTTGCCCTTCAAGGACTGGGGAGATGGTCTGTGTGTCATGGCTACTGTCCAGTCTCTCTGCTGCCAGACTGGAGACCCCCGCCATCTCCAGTCCCCTAACTCTGGCCTTGCTCTCCCCTCTAAGAGTTTCTGAGATCCTCAGGTCACCACTGCCCCATTCTTAATGAGTACCTCTTGTCCCCACTGCATCCTATTCTTGTCCCTAGCTGCATCCCATTCTTCCTGCTCTCCCACCATCTCTCCTTTCCTGTGTTGCTTTTCTTCTCTACTTTTTAACCTTCTTATGAGAAGCAAGATCACCACTTTTCAAGACCGTTGCCAATCAGAACATTCCTCAGTGCCAGTGATGTTTGTCTTTTACAATGTGGTCTACCCTGTGTGAGACTTATAAAAAAGTTTGCTATGTTCAGGTTCCACCCACAGTCTGTGACTCAGAGGTCATCAGTAGAACCTACACTTCAGCAGTGTGTCAAGTTCTCCTGTTGACTACAATATGCAGCCAGTCTATGTGCAGAGTGCCATATATACTCACCAGTCTTGGGACCCTTCTCCAGGCTCCCCTACCTAAACACCCTGTACTGCTTCGGAAACCCAAGGCAGTAGAGGCTGATCCCTTGATAACCCCTAAAACTTTGCTGTAGTCAGGCTTAATGACATACTCCTAGCTTGTTAGGCTGTTGTCTTGTTCATAAAAATTATGTTTTAGCCTTCCAGACATCTCATTTTGCAAATCAGTGTCAGGTATGGAAAGGATCCTGTCACTTGAGCAGCACATTCAGTAATTTTAAAGGTCAAAGCCTCACGTGGAAATTAGCTTTCAGCTATTGAAATGCATTGATTTAAACACACACAACAGAAAATGTAGTCCTATGGCACTCTGGCTATTTATGCATAGATAAATTAGCCCATTAGATACCCTGATAACTGATATCTCAAGTACTACTCACTGATGATCACAGCACCAGCTAGGTAGAAAAATACCAATAAATGCAGAACCAGGTTCTGTTTTAAGGACACCATGATAATAGCTCTCAATGATAGAGCATCTGTGGCAGGTGCTATGCTGGAAGTTTACCTCTAAGCCTCACAGTCACCTTGCAGTGTAGGGAAATCAAATAGATATAAGGGATCTCACCCAGGATAATCTAGTTTCTTACAAGGTCTGGAACAAGGATCTGAGTCCAGGCAGTCTGGGCTCGAACATTCCCAAGTCTGCCCCACACACTGCTTACCGTCAGTGCCTACAGCCTGCAGTGGCTGTGCTCTGTGTGAACAGGCACTAGGAACAGCACTGCCACTTGACATGTAGCAGGATCTGTCCCAGGACCCTTGCCTACACTGAGAATTATTTTCTCCTTAGAGAATATTGCTGATTTGAGAGTGAAAGATGATGGCTCCTGTATATTTTTATTTTATTTTGTGGATGTATCTCAGATCAGTTTCCTTATTTGTGCCTTACGTGTCCCAAGTGCACTGCATTGGGGGTGAAAGACTAGAATGGGCTTGTTTTTTTGACCTATTCAATTGGGAAAGGGGAAAAGAGTAAGCAGCTTTTGAATACTAACTTTTCTCTGTCAGTCAGTCATGAAGATAGAGAAGCACAGATCTCCAGTCATGCCCACCAAAAGATTACAAAGCATATTTTGCTTATTTTCAGATGGTCGAAAATTGTGTCTTCTAACTGGTATCTGGGAGCAAAACAGAACTCACTAGTAACATGTCTGCTTTGATAAATCGGGAACAAAAAGAACAAAACTAATGGCTTCTACAATGAAAGGTGCCCTGGGAAATATAATATAAAATAGTGGGATCGGGGGCTTGTTGACTGTGATTCTGTGTATCCATCTGATGGGGGAGTATAAATAGGTTTCTGTATACAACGGTTCCCAGGGAAAACTGAATCGGGGAATAATTGACTTGTCTTGGTATGTTTGTGAATGTGCATTTTTATCTGATGGCAAATACGCTGTTGGCCTTTGAGTCAGTTACCCACCATAAAATTTCCTCAGCCTCATATGCGCCAAGATAGTGTGCCCATCCCCCCAAAGAAAACATTTCAAATTAGCATTAATCATCCAATGTCGTGGTTTGGGCCCTACGGTGAAAGCCACCTACTGCAGCTGAATGCCATTCAGCAGGCAAAAAGTGATTTGCAATATAATTTAAATGAAGACTTGGTTTCTTTTCCCATTTAGAACACACCAGTATGGAAAACTGATTGTCAGACATTCTGGTGATGTGCATCAACTTGGCTATTCACTCAGAAAATGAAGTTTCCTGAGACACCGGCACATTTAATTTATTTTTTTGCCTGTGAAGTTAACTTCAGCTTGTTAAATACAATGACTATCCAAATCACAAGAAAACCAACGCCATTAATTTTAATGCTTAGTATGTAATGGAAGGAGATTATATTCATTTGGGATTTTTTCCCCTTTTAATAGAATGTTTACTTGCCCCTCTCCTTATGAGTTAATTATTATTTTCCCTCCATAGCATTCTGCTTATATCTGAGCAGGCAATGTTAATGTCCCAAGTTTAAGAATTGCTGGTGAATCTATCATTTTGCAGTATCTGTCACTAAAGCATCAATAGCTTGGCAGTGTGGTGAGTGAGTGTGTGGCTGATAGGAATGCAATTTGTCCTTTAAAGAATTCTCGTATGTATGTTTATGAAACACGTAGTATTAGTACAGTTTCTCTTCTATGCTTTGATCATCAAAGAGAATGATGTTTTTGGTGAATGATAATAGTAGTGAGTTGAGATTTGGTGACTCTTCCTCTCCCATCACTCGGGCATTTTTTTTTAAGATTTATTTTATTTGAGAATAGAAAATGAGTCTTGATGTGAATGGAAGAGGAGAGGGAGTGGATAAGGGGAGGGTTGCGGGTGGGAGGGACGTTATGGGGGGGAAGCCATTGTAATCCATATTCTGTACTTTGGAAATTTATATTCATTAAATAAAAGTTAAAAAAAAGAAAAAAAAGATAAACACCACCACCACCAACAACAACAAAAGATTTATTTTATTTACTTGAAAGAGTTAGAGAGAGGTAGAGATAGAGAGAGGTCTTCCATCCATTGGTTCATTTCCCAGATGGCCACAACGGCTAGAGCTGCACTGATCCGAAGCCAGCAGCCAGGAGCTTCTTCTGGATCTCCTACATGGGTGCAGGGGCCCAAGGACTTGGACAGTCTTCTACTGCTATCCCAAGCCATAGCAGAGAGCTGGATAGGAAGAGTAGCCAGGACTAGAACCAGCGCCTATATGGGATGCCAGCACTTTAGGCCAGGGCTTTAACCCACTGCACCACAGTGCCAGCCTCTCGGGCATTTATTTTTAATTCATTATTGTACTCAGTTAAAAGGCACATAATAAGCACTGAGGTTATATCAGCAGTGTGCCAAGTATTAGGGATTAATGACTAAAGACATAGTCCTTATCTTTAGGAAGCTCAGAGTTCTCATCAGCTATTAGAACTGGAAATTGCTGCAGATACAGTGTGATGAATGGTACAGGAGAACAGGGTGTAAAAGGTAACAAGGGCACAATGAGGGGAGCTCTTTCTGGGAAGAGGATTGCCAAGGAAAGCTTTGCAGAGCAGCAGATGCTAGAAACACTAGGCCTTGGAGCCCGGGGCCTTGATTTCTTTAAATTGGCAGTGGAATGATGAGTGCTGATGGGAAAAGATAGTACAGGAAGAGGGAAGTGCATATGCAAAGTCCTGGCATATAAGACTTTTTAAAATGATTTTCTATATACGTTTTAGATATTATTAATAAAAATATAAGCGAACATTTGGCAAGCCCTGTTTTTTCTATCTATAAAACTTAGCCTTCCAGTCTTATCAGTGTCCTCTCTTAAAAATTAAATCAACACGTGGAGATATTTGGTAACTTGCCAGAGAGCACACAGCTGATAGAGTCAGGAACAAACTACAATCCAAAGAATCCAGATTCTTTTATTTTTTTATTTTTTTATTTTTTGACAGGCAGAGTGGACAGTGAGAGAGAGAGACAGAGAGAAAGGTCTTCCTTTGCCATTGGTTCACCCTCCAATGGCCGCCGCGGCCAGCGCACTGCAGCCGGCGCACCGCGCTGATCCGATGGCAGGAGCCAGGTGCTTCTCCTGGTCTCCCATGGGGTGCAGGGCCCAAGTACTTGGGCCATCCTCCACTGCACTCCCTGGCCACAGCAGAGAGCTGGCCTGGAAGAGGGGCAACCGGGACAGAATCCGGTGCCCTGACAGGGACTAGAACCCGGTGTGCTGTCGCCGCAAGGTGGAGGATTAGCCTAGTGAGCTGCGGTGCCGGCCAAGAATCCAGATTCTTTGACTCCAACACCTACAGGCTTAAATATTACACTCATGGCCTGTTGGCCATCTAGAGCCCTCCTCAGTCCAGCTGTGCAGATAAGACTTAGACATAGTGCCCTCATGACTCTCTGAGAGGGGATCGCAACAGAACCCATGACTCGTGAGAAGATGAAATGAGATAGGAAGTGTATTTGTATTGTGCCTAGAGCAGTGCCCACTATATAAGAAAGCATTTCCTGACTACTGCCATTGTGGTGCTTAATGTCTTAGAAGTAGTAGAGTCCAGTTGTACTTAGGAGTTCACAGACAGTGGTATTTTACCTCAGTGGGCATTAATCAAAGAACACTTTGTGAAGTTGGTGGCATTTGGTGTAGATCTGGGTGGCTTCTTGGCTTAAATCTTATAAACAGGACCTGAGAGCCAAGCGATTATTTCAGCAAGATGGATTGGGATACAGAAATATGAGTGGCCAGGAAAAGTTCATCATGTTTAAGGAAAGTGAATAAATAAATTTGGTTAAATCAGAGCATCTGTATGGAGCAATGTGAAGAGTAGGATCAAATAAGCAGAGAGAAATTATTACAATATTTGCTGAATTATTGGCATCATTTTTATTTTGTATTATTTAAATATTGTTGACTATTTTTCTTTTCAGTTGAAGAAAGTAGAGTTCAAATAAGTTATGTAACTTTTCTAAGGCCACCCAGTTGAAGATTCTTAGAACTTGGACTTCAGCTCTAGTCTATGTGACTTAAAACTGTATACTCTTTTGCCCACACTGCACTTTCATTTAAACTCTGATCATTCTAACAATCAGTATTTATCCAATTGTTTTTCTAGTAAAAAGGTAGGGAAAACAGTGTTAACTTGTTCTTAGGGTTCTGCTTTTCAGTCACTATAGTCCAGTATTTTCCCAGTTAAACCAGTGTCCACTTTCATTAACCTAGAAAGATCTGGACTCTCTGCTTGATTTCCTGCACACACACACATCTTCAATCTTCCTACTTATGTACATCTGCTATAATACGTACTGTCAGTATACCATCACCTGAAAGAAGAGGTAATGGTTAAGGAGTTACGGAGGTAGGTGTTATGGTGCAGGCAGGTAAATTGTCACTTGGAATACTCCAATCACATATCTGAGTGCCTGCTTCCAATCCAGTTTCCTGCTAATGTGCATGGGAGGCGGCAGATGATGGCCAAAGTACTTGCATCCCTGCCACCCATATAAGAGACCCAGATGGAGTTTTGGACTGCTGGCTTTAGTGTAGCCCAGTCCTGGCTGTTGCAGCTGCTTGAAGAAAATGAACCAGAGTATGAAATCAGTTCTCTCTCCTCTCCTCTCTCTTCCTCCCTCCCTCCCTCCCTCTCTCTCTCTCTCTCTCTCTCTCGCTCTCCTCTCGCTCTCGCTCTGCCTTTCAGATAAATAAGCAAATCTTTTTTTTTTTTTTTTTTTTTTAAGAGTCTGGGCTTTGAAGAAATACTACTAATTGCCCTGGCTAGAATCCCAGCTCCACCTTTCATAGCTATCCATGGTCAGAGACAGGTCTCCTAAGTTCTCTGTTTCTATTCTCTTGTCTGCTTAATGACCTACATTGGTGTTTGCTCTTAGGAATAAATGGACTAACACATAGAATGACCAAAAGCTGTGTTTGTATGCTAAGATCATTCACTGAATATTAGCCTCACTATTGCCATTATTATGACTTATACCTCATGTCTCTCCTGAGAAACAAATATGACTAGCTCTGTTGGTGAAAGCACAGAAAAGTGCCCCTGTTGCACACTGTCAAGGAGAATGTAACATTGCACAGACTTTGTGTAGGGTAATTGGACAATACCTTTCAAAATTAAACTATCCACATTCTTTACCAATAATTTCATTGCAAAGTGTAATCCTATAGATTCATACAAGTGAAAAATGGATAATTTATGGCTTTTGAATTATAGCATGTGTATATTAAATATTATAGCATATATATGTAAAATATGTTATAGCATATATGTATTATATAGCACACATACACGTACGTGTGTGTATGTGTTTGATGCTTTGCTTCTCTCCTCCTCGTAGTCTAGCGTCTGCTAGGCTTGGCATCCCTGACCATTCTCCTTTGGTTGAGCTTAGCACAGTTCATATCCGTCTCCTCGCCCTGTGCCCACCTACACACCCCACAGCCTCTTTAGAATGGTACGCTTCACTCTGAACCGCTCACGTCAAGCTCTGTTGGATGACCAACTCCATACTTCACCCTTCTTTCATTTTCTTCCAGCATTGACGGTGACTGTTTTTCACTACAGCTGTTTCCTTGGCTTCTCTGGATGAGGATTCCTGCCTTGTGACCCTGGCAGTCTCGACAAAGCATCATCCAGTTCCTGCAGTCTAGACGCTGGACCTCCCTTCCCCAGCATCATCCCCATCCAGCTTGGACACATTGAAGGAGCCGTTTTCTAGTTGTAAGTAAATCACTTGACTTTTGCATGAAAACTGTTCAATTCATTTACTGCCCAGCTTCCTCAACTTTTGAGCATGATTCTGTGTCTCTCAATAGCTATTCCCATTTCTCTTTCTTTCTGGAACTCATTGCCTGCCCCATTGTTAATACTCTGAGGTTCATTATTTGTTTAATCACCGGTTTACTCAAAGAGGTTGTAGCCAGTGGAATCTGAGAACTGAAAGGCACTTGTCTTTGTTTTCCTGCAAGGTTCCATTCAGGGTTACTTGTCTCTGACTTAGATTGGAGACTAAATGGATTAGAATAAAACCAATTTATGGGAAAAAGGAAATGTTCACAGAAACAGCAATAGAGAGTCTTGCTATCTTGGCTGCATGAGATCTGCAGGCCTCACCAAGGAATTTAAAAAGTAATGTTTCTTATCATAAGTGACAGAAATATGCTGCTTTCTGCATCAATAGATATGAAGATTAAAGGGTCTGACCGTATTAAACAATTTTGCACAGCACCAGGCACTCTGGGCAGTGCTCTCTGCCTTATTACCCTTCATCTTGTGGCTATTTCAGGCCCAATTTAAGAATACAATGCAGTCTGGCTTTGCAAATTGACATCCTTTAATTTAAACTGTCTTGTGAGAGAATTAAGAAATTATGGAACAATTATTCGCCTTTAGCTGAAAGCTGGATGACATCCTGAGATTCCTGTATGTTAGCCATTTGAATTGATTAAGTCACATAATTGAATTACACCTTTGCCCCCATAATATCTTGTGGCAAATACGTTGGTGTTTCGTGTTGGGAAAATGCTTCCGTAAAAGTAGAGTAGGGGTCAGGGTGAGAGTTTGACTGGGTGTCAAAAAATCCTCAGAGCATTGTGGGCTGACACTTGGAGATGCTGTGTGGGAGGTGGATTAGCAGAGCAAATGTTGCATTTGGAGTAGCCCTGGAAGTTGGAAGATGAAAGCTACGTAGGATACAGAATACATCCTTTCCCTGTCTCCCTTTGCATCGCCCTTGAATATTCAGCTGATGCGTCTGCCACTCATTCTTAAAGCTTTTTTTTTGGCACCCCCACCCCCACTGCATGAACAAAACAACTGGGATGTGGTTCCTTTTGTCCTGCACAATCCCCACGTCCGTCTTCATAGCGGTCTCTATCACAGTGCTCCTTAGTCTCCCTGCCCAGGCAGGATGCTGAGCTGGAAAGCATGTCCTGCTCACCCAGGACAGTAGTGACACTCGGTAAATCTGTCGAATGAGGTTCTGTGTGAAATTCTCAAGGGCTTAGCCTCTAAACTGTTTGCTTTTGTGATGTGCACATGGAGGGAAGTAGAATCTGTGAATAATTTTGAAAGCATTATTTTCAGCATTTACATTACTCCCGTTTTTAGACATTTTCACCAAGGATGTATTAAACCACAACTCTTTCCATTTAATAAACGCCTAGTATACTAAGGTTCTACGCAAAGTTCATGAAAAAATGTGTTTGATAAAAGAAACTATGCATGAATTTCAAAAAACTTTTGCATTAAAGGGCAGACATGTTTTCATTTAATTTTTTTTCATGAAGGTTTGAAGTACTCTTACATACAAGAGCTGGGTTAGGTGCTGAGGAGAAAAGTAGCTAAAACGTATTTGCTGTTCTTGAGAGAAGAGCAATCCAGTGGGACGATTGCTGAGGGCTGTGCAGGAAAGAGCCTAGGTGAGTGCAGGGGCAGCTAGGAGGCAGCGGAGTGGGGCAGGGCCCTGAGAAGGGGCCGTGTACACTCTGTCTGGGTCCTCTCTGAAGTTGGCACTGCTGGTGTCTGCCCTGCTCCCGCGACCCCTCCCACATCATCCATTCTCGGACCCAGAAGAGAAGACAACTCTTAGAGGAATGTCCTGCCATCAGGCTGCACGTGTGCTTTCCGTGGAAAAACTCTCAAGGAGACAGTGGCGAAAGTACTGCTCCTCTACACCCCTCCTGAACCCATCACACTGCAGCATTCTGGGGCTTCATGTTCTTTGTTTATTCTGTATGGCGCAAGAATCTCTCTTTCTCCCTCTCCCTCTCCTTCCCTCTCACCCTCTCGCCCTCTCTCCCTCTCTCCCTCTCTCCCTCTCCTTCCCTCTCCCTTCTCTTTTTAAAAAATCTTTCACTTTTCCTTTATCAAAGCACACTCTCAGAGCTTTAAAGCCCAACCACAGCCATCCTCCTGAATATGTCTGTGTGGAAGGGATTAATCAAGTCTGCCAAACACTGAGCTCTAAAACCTTTAATATTTCTAAAAGGTTTAAAGCAAGCGTATTTATCACATGCATCATTGAGAATGAACTTTCTTTAAAAAAAAAAATAAATGCTCCTGTAAAATATTGTGGTGATGGGCACGGTGGGTGAAAGCCCGGTGCAGGGCCCCTGTTGTGATATTGGAATGGGGGTTCTGGTGAAATCTTCCCCTGACGTCAGCCACTAGCAGCTGCCCACCATCTCCCACACATCTGTTTATATGGATATTTATATTGTGGGATTCAAGAATCTCAGTGCTCTGAGTGAAAAGCAGGAGAAAGGAATTAATTGCTGTTGAGTGCCTGTTCCGTGTCAAGTGTAAGTCTGTATGCTTGGTTCTCACATTTTAAAATCTTCAAAACAATTTTATGTCTAGCCTGGTAACTGATTCAGAGACAAAGAAGCTGAGATTGAAAAGCGAATCAGTTTTCTCAAGATCACGTAAATATTCATTTGAAAGCCTGGTGTCCCATAAGCGTATCTGATTCTCTCATTCTGTTTATAAGGCAAATGCTTAGCGCAAGGTGAATACTTTTAAAAGGTGTTCCAAAGTTGTTATGACCAATAGCCTCACAGTTTCTGGGAATTCTTATTGAAAGATTGTTATTCTACAGACAGAGATAGAAAAGATCTGTAGTGCGAGTCTGGGGATCTGAGACGTGTGTTTTAGGTGTTGAATCCAGTGTGATGGGAGCTCTCCTAGAGCAGGGAGAAACTTACTAATGTGCACACTGTGTTTTCTTCTCTGTAAAATGCTTTTGCATGCTTGGTATCTAATGTGCTAAGTCCTATCATCACCACTGCCCCTGAGTAGATGAGAAAACTGAGGCCCAAAGACATGAAAAATGATGGATAGTCATTGGGCTAGAAGCTGCTGCACTGATGTTCATACTGTTTCCTGGTGCCGAAGCCACCATCTTTCCACTAATACTTTTAGGCCATTGAATTATTTTTAAGAATATATTTTATTTATTTTTTATTTATTTTTTTTTTTGACAGGCAGAGTGGACAGTGAGAGAGAGAGAGACAGAGAGAAAGGTCTTCCTTTTGCCGTTGGTTTACCCTCCAATGGCCACCACGGCCGGCGCGCTGCACTGGCGCACTGCGCTGATCCAATGGCAGGAGCCAGGTACTTCTCCTGGTCTCCCATGGGGTGCAGGGCCCAAGCACTCGGGCCATCTTCCACTGCACTCCCTGGCCACAGCAGAGAGCTGGCCTGGAAGAGGGGCAACTGGGACAGAATCCGGCACCCCGACCGGGACTAGAACTCGGTGTGCTGGCGCTGCAAGGTGGAGGATTAGCCTAGTGAGCCACAGCGCCGGCCCGAATATATTTTTTAAGAAAAATAGCTTTTTCCTGTTTTGATGGTATTGTTGTGAAATATACAGTTTCAGGGCACTTATAGTTGTTTTCATGCCGTATTTCAATTTAATACATAGATTTAAATTCTTTTGCAAACACAAGATATTTAAAATATCTAAAAGATTTCTTTGCTGTTGTATCAGTGCTCCCATGTAATACTCTTCCCAGCTTTATTGAGGTGTAATTGGCAAATGGAAGTTTGAAGCTTGAAAGGACCTTAGAGACCTTGGACAACTGGGTGCTAGGCGCTGGAAGTAGTAGAGCAGAGACCCACACAACAGTCTGTGATAACAGAGAGGAAAGATCCATTCTTTTGGATGTAGCTGGGGAGTATGAAACCAGGGAAAGTGTCACTGAGAAGGGGTCTCTTGATGATGTCCTACAAGGAGAAGGATTTTAATAGAGAGAGATCAACAAATGATGCTAAATGGAAGAGAATGACTAGGTGGCAAAATGACAGCACCATGGGCAGAGTCGCTGCATGGAAGCTTGAGTTTGTTGCTTCAGTATAATTGGCTGTGGAATTGTATTGCCAGCCTGCCCTCTCATGCTGCTGTCCTGTGTGATTAACCCCCTTGCCAGCCAGGTGGTGTCTTCCGTATGCCTCCACTTTAGGCCTCCAGCTTTAGCATTGGAGCAAGAAACAGAGAGAAAGGTCCTGAGGTTTAAAGAGTTGCAATTGCAAGCCGGCGCCGTGGCTCAATAGGCTAATCCTCCACCTTGCGGCGCCGGCACACCGGGTTCTAGTCCCGGTCGGGACGCCGGATTCTGTCCCGGTTGCCCCTCTTCCAGGCCAGCTCTCTGCTATGGCCAGGGAGTGCAGTGGAGGATGGCCCAGGTGCTTGGGCCCTGCACCCCATGGGAGACCAGGAAAAAGCACCTGGCTCCTGGCTCCTGCCATTGGATCAGCGCGGTGCGCCGGCTGCAGCGGCGGCCATTGGAGGGTGAACCAACGGCAAAGGAAGACCTTTCTCTCTCTGTCTCTCTCTCTCACTGTCCACTCTGCCTGTCAAAAAAAAAAAAAAAAAAAAAAGAGTTGCAATTGCAAACTCTGGTTGTCCAGAAGGAGGGTAGTTTAGATAGAGGAAGAGCTTTCCCCTCCTAGGTTACTATGAAGACAACAGGCCCGTTTCTGGAACTCCTCTGGGTGGGTGAGATGTTTCCCCAGTTTACATTTAGCAAACTGTAATTAGTATCAGTAGGAGAAGAGAAATGACTATGCTGGAAACACCACTTTCCTCTGCACAGTGTCTCTGTCCTGAAGGGCTGTTCCCCAGCTTTGGGCTTTCCTTATGGGAGCCCATGTGCAGGTGCCCTGTACAGCTGACATGGGCTGATTGGGGGGGAAGGTCTAAAGTGCAGTAGGGGCAGAGGTCAGCGGATGATTCTGTGAAGATGGCAGCAGAGTGGGTCTTGATTAACTGCCAGCCAGTTGGAATCAGAGCTCTCGTGATGTTTCCTTCATTCTATAAACACACACATGTCAGACACAAGGGGCCACGGATTACTGTGTGCTTCTGTGAGCAGATATGCTCGTCAGCAGTTCAGTGGGTGGATCCACAAAGGGCCAGCTGTGGCTTTTGGTTTGGGACAATTGAGAAAATCAGACACTCACTGTATTAATTAGGATGAGTAATGCTAGCTGCCTTAACCAATGACCCTTCCCAACCAAAGAATTAACACAGAAGTGTATTATTATACACGGTGCAGTCATTCAGGGAATCAGGTTTTCTTTTCTGTCTTAACTACATCACTGTTATCTTCAACATGTCCTCTAAGGTCTTTGAGGAAAAGCGAAAAAGGACAAGGTGACATTTAAGAGATTTTTAGAGTACATTTCTGAAAATGGTATATACCTGTTTCCTACTCATATTCTGTTGGCCAGAACTACTCACATGGTCCCACTTAGTTGTAAGGAGACTGGGAAATGTAGCTTAGCAAAGTGCCCAGTTTAAAAAATCACATACCTAGACATAGTCTTAGCATGTTTCCTTAAATTCAGTTCCTATTCAAACAAATGCACGATTGTTCTTCACTACCACTTTGAGGGAGCTTTTTCAGGAAAATGGTCTTCCAGTATATAATGGAACTGTACCAGTGAGAATATAATTAATACAAAATATCTGGTGCATATGAAATTACTTCATGACATTCGATCCTACAACTTCTCTGCCAGTATTCGATCCCCAAAATAGAAATAAAAATTCATAAACAAGCACATTTATTCTCAAAATACTTGCAGTTTTTGGAAAAAGTCTAAACAACTTAAATTTCAACAAAAATGTAAAAGAATTTCAATGAAACTCTAGACAACTAAATAATGCAGTCATTAAATAAAACACTTGTAAAGAATTCTAATGTCTTTAATGAAAGACTAAAACATGAAATGGGCTTTGCAATTTCATATTTGAAATGATTCTAGCCGGCTCCGCGGCTCACTAGGCTAATCCTCTGCCTTGCGGCGCCAGCACACCGGGTTCTAGTCCCGGTCAGGGCGCCGGATTCTGTCCCGGTTGCCCCTCTTCCAGGCCAGCTCTCTGCTGTGGCCAGGGAGTACAGTGGAGGATGGCCCGAGTGCTTGGGCCCTGCACCCCATGGGAGACCAGGAGATGCACCTGGCTCCTGCCATCGGATCAGCACGGTGCGCTGGCCGCAGCGCGCCGGCCGTGGCAGCCATTGGAGGGTGAACCAATGGCAAAGGAAGACCTTTCTCTCTGTCTCTCTCTCTCACTGTCCACTCTGCCTGTCAAAAAAAAAAAAATGATTCCAGTTTTGTTGCAAACATATATTTAGGCGCATAGTCAGACACCCAGAAAAGACTAAGTGCATTAAAATATTGAATGGATTTATGTGAGCAAAATGAGTATTTTGAGATTTGATTATTTACAATAGCCCTTGTCTATGCTCTTGAGGAACAGTGATTTTTTCTAGTTGCTACTTGTTGAATTCTTTATTTATGGAGGGTTTGGCCTGGACCAGGCCCAGTCATTGCAGCCGTTTGGGGAGTGAGCCAGAATATGGAATATCTTTCTCTTTCTCTCTCTTTGTCTTTCCTTCTCTCTCTGTAGCTCTGTCTTTCAAATAAATAAATGTTTTCTTCAAAAATAATCTGTGAAGACCTTTTGTTATTGTTGTTGAAGTGGAAAGAAGAATGGCTTTGGGCCAGGACTGACTCTGGTAGGGTGAGAATTATCACAAGTATTTCAGACAGAAGCAGCCAAAATGTGTGTATGTGGGTCATTTCCTACGACTGTGACAAGAGCAGGTATGGAGTGGGGGTGGGGGGAAGAGAGCAGGTTGCAGGCCAAAGGGTGTAATAAGGGCTGAGATCACACAATCTAAAAGGACATACACACTTTGCTCAGCTGGGCTTAAGAGCACAAATCTCAACTTCAACTGGACTTCACAGAACGGATTTGAAGGTTAAAGACCCAGGCAGTGAATTCAAGTCCCTGACTCCTCTGCTTTCTGGATGTAGAGCTACTAGCATTGTGTCCTAACTACTTAGCACCTCATTTGTAAAATGGAAATAACAGCACCTACTTTGTGGTATTGCTGTGACACTGAAAGTGCTCCTGTTTTCAAAGATTTCATACACACACACACACACACACACAGGCCTCAATGACAGGGATTTCTGTCATTGAGACCCTCACCTGCATCTTGACCATGTTCTTCCGGGGAAGTCTCCCTCTCTGCTTTTCTTTTTGCCCTTGATTTGGCGCCCAGGCAATCAAGGCCCTCTCTGTATCCAGCCTGCATATCAAGAAAGAGGAAAGTGAAGGATCCTCAACTAGGTGTTCTGAGACAGATACCAAAAGTCAGGGAATTATGGGTAACTCAAAAGTTTCTGGGTCCTGGGCCACTGGGGCCATGACACTACACAATGCTGGTGAAGCAGCCTGGGAACCATGATTTCACCTCCCTGCTGCTTGAGCTCAGGGTCCCGCATCCTTCTCCCAATTCTGTCTGACACCAGTCTCCACAGATCATCACAACAACCACCTCAAGCAATGAACACATGTGTGAGAAAGACTTTGCAGACAAGATTGCCACACCTGGTGCATCTGGCTCTCCCATTGCATTGTGTTTCCTCCAGCAAGAAGAGTTCTGTGTTATTCCTCTGCTGCCTCCTCTTTCCTCCTCCTGGGTACCTTTTCATTTTTATGGCTGCCAAACTGAGTGAAGACTGGATGGGAGTTGGGGAGAAAGATGCAACACAGATGTGTTATTATACATTTTTTCCTGCATAGTTGAAGAGGTCAGGCTGGATGGTGATCTAAAAGTCTTCAGCTTAACTTAAATAGTGCCTGAAGAGTGTGAAAGGAGATTGCTCTGTTGGCAGCCTAGAGACCCCCCCTCCCCCAAATTCTGGCTCGGCCTCTGATTGATTCTGCCAAGAAAGCTGTTGCTGATTGCCCTGGATGCCCCATAAATTAATGGGAGCTGGACTTAGAGGTGACAACAGTCGCTGAGTCCGTGGAGCAGAAAATGCAGCCCCAATACGTACGTTTCAGAAACGTCCCTTTGTCTATATGTTTGGAGGAGAAAGTGCTGATGAGGATCAATTTCATATTGACTTTGAATTTTTCAATTGACCTGGAGCTCTTTTTATTAAGTAATGCACATGAGAACGTTTCATTCAAGTCCAGTGTGATGGCTTAAAGAATTCCCTTCAGAATACTGCAACCTGGGTAGAATTTGAAATGCAATTCATTCATTTATTCTCTATTCATCCTCTAATAAATATTTATTGAGCACCTGCTATGTGTTCACTTCTCGAAACTGTGCTAGACTGTGAGCAAGTCCCAATCTGCCCTCAAGGAATCTAAAATCTAATGAGCTAGACAGGCACATCAATAAACAATCCTGGCCCAGAGCGATATGTTTTCTTAGTGGGAAGTTCAAGGTATGTAGAAATATGGAGTCAGGACTCACAACATATTTTCTAGGCACTTTGTCCACACTTAGTCCTTGTTGAATGAATGAGATGGACCTTGAGCTGAATTTGGAAGTGAAATAGAAATTTGCTAAACTGAAAATTAGGTAAATGTTTTTGGGTGTTGAGGAAATAGCATGTGTAATGACAGGGAGGTGTGATGTTTTAAATATAGTTCAGATGTGCAGGTAGGCAGACAATAGGACTCCAGGTATCCCAGAACTGAACATGAGGAGCATGGCCACCCCTTGTGCATATAGACATCCATAGAGGATGGAGCAGACCATGGGCCTGGCACCTTTTCAGGGAGCAGATCTCAACACATAATGAATGGCTCATCTGGGTAGATTGTGGGCTGTGCTTTGAGTGTCGATCAGAGATAACGAGGCTCTGACACATGAGTTCACCTTCTCTGGCTGCTCGTCTGCAGAGGCAGACCAGTGGAACCAAAGCACCTGCTCTGAGAAGCAGCAGGTTTTGAATCTTGGTCCACCACTTGTGGAACCTGGATCCTCTTGCTTGCTACTAAGCCCCATTGTATCTTCAGTTCTTACAGAACGCTGGGCAACATAATGTGAAATCACCCTTGATTTACTGTGTTCCTGCATGTCTCACAGCTGGTATTTTCCACGTTCCTAGTTATTGCCTTTGTGTTTGTTAGTGGTGAAGTTTTAGTTTGTTTTAATCTTGTTTGAATCCCCAAGCCAGTGTGGGGAAATGGAAGCATCAACCTCTGGGACATGATCCCTTGGCTTTGACTCACAGGTTAGAAATCTCATTGTGCTCTCGTGAACTTAAGGACCACCGTGGCCGGGCTGATAGATGGTTCTTTCTTCCTCTGTTTGATCTTTCCAGACAGACAGCTGTGATGTAAGCATCTTCATTCTGCTCACCTGCTGGCATCTTCCTGTTTGGTCTAATAGCTTGTTAACTGTGCGGAGGACAGGCACTGCCCTTCTTTGGTACCATGGAGAGTGGTCTCTATGGAAACTGCATCACACTGGGAACCATGCTCATTCTTCAAGGCTTTGCTTCTCCATTTTCCTCTGGGGGCTTCTGGGTAACCTGTAATAGTTGGAGTCATGCCTAACCTGCCAGGAAGACACTGCTGATTTAAAGCCTCACAAAGGAACTTAACAAGACATACTGCTTTCTTCTGGCCTTGTTGCTTGTTCTGTGTGGCACTTGGTTCAGGCCTGCAGGGAGCTGTCATTCCTACTTTATCATCTCCCTTTTTGGTGGTCCCCAAGTATTGCTCTCAGTCTCAGAAAGCCTTGACATGGTTTCTTCAGATCTGCCTGCTCATTAACAGCTAGAAAACAATCCCTCCCAAATCCTGACACCCAATGTGTTCTTTTCCCTCAACTCCCCACTTTGTCTGATCATTGGCTCATCTCTTTAGAAGTGACTCCCAACCTCTCTGGTCATCATCTGTATCAAAGAAACTTGTGTCAAAGAGACTCATACAGACTGTTCAGTTGTAATATATGAATAAAGAACCAATTAATGTTCAATAGGACTCCAGAGTATTCAATCTGCTCATGGCACATGCTTGTGACCACAGTAATATAATCAACATTAGCAAACACTTATGTAGAGCTTATCATGAACCAAGAATTGTGGTAAGCACTTTACTCATTTACAGTAATCCTGTAAAGTAAGTATTCTTACTGTCCCCACTTTGCAGATGAGGAAACTGGGACCCAGAGAGTTCAGGAATATGCCTTGAGGCCCCTACATGCTAAATGACACAGCTCTTACTTGAACCCTAGCTCCAGAATCCATGTTCCTCACCACTCTACTATCCATTGGGTTGTGACCTTGTTTTCTGCACTTGTAGACCCAGAATCAGGAATAGTCCATTTTTATAAGGCTAGAGGGTGCCCCTCTGTCATGCCAAGATTAAATGCCACCTGCTTTGTAAAACCACCCACTCTCTACCACATTCAAGATCTAAGTTCATTTGATCATTCAGAAAACACCAAAGAACAGTAGTTATAGTCCATTCATCTGTCTATCCATTCAAGTATAAGATTTCATGCAATGTCTTCAGTGTTGCTTGCTAAAGTGCTATGGCTACAGTGGTGAGCAGAGAGCAAGTAGACCTGTTGTCACCTTCTCATTTTTGAAAAAAGAAAAATAAACCAACCAAATGATAGACATGGATAACACACACACATTTGTGGGGCTATCTCTTCATATATTTCCATATTTAACTAGGAGTTGATCAGCAGATGTTAGAACTTTTGCTTTTTAATCAGTTCCTCCCAGCTGCTTATATGATAAAGCTTGCCTCCTTAAGCTGGACCTTTAAGATCCTTTATGATCTGGCCTTGCACATCTTTACAGTCTTCCCTCCCACCAGTTCTTGCCTCCCGTTTTCTAACCACCTACCCCAAATCCAGCATTTCAAAAATATCTCTGCATTAGAAACCATCCAGGCATAATCATACCACACTGTGCTTTGCTTAATCTTGTTCTCTGCCTCAGGTTCCATCCTGTACTTCGCATTTCACATTAATGCTTGCCCAAACCATCTCCAAACATCATGGCCAAGTTCAAACACTCTGGGCACCTTTTCCAACCATATCCTTAACCACATTCTAGGAATCAGCCTTTCCTTTCCCTGTGCACCCCCAACACCAACCACCTCTGCTATGGTGCCCACAAGTCCAAGTCCCAGACGTTCTTGGATATGTTCCATCTCTGTAACTATCACTGTGGACCCCTCAAAGGTTGGGAACAGGCCTAGTTTATTGATTCCTTCAAAGAATCTAGCATGATGCCTAGTATGTAACTGTCTTAGTCTATTTGGGAAGCTATAACAAAACACTAAAATAGAATGGCTTACAAACAATAAAAATGTCTCACAGTTCTGGAATCTGGGAAGTGGAAAATCAAGGATCTGGCATATTTGGGATTTGGTGAGAGCCCACTTCCTGGTTCGCACGTGTGCCTTTTCTTCATGTCTTCAGATGGCAGAAGGGGAGAGAGGGCTCTCTGAGGCTGTTTTGATGAAGATTCTAATCCTGTTTACTAGGGTTGCATCACCATGAAATAATCACCTCCCACAGGGTCTGTATCCTCAGCCCAGCACACTGGTGATTAGTTTGTAATAAGAGCTTTGGTGGGAATAAACATTCAGACCATGGCAGTATAAAACTTCTATAAAAAAGTCTTTTATATGTTTCTAGGCTGCTAAGGTCAGAGTTTGGAGTCTGTAAATGTATTTGCATCCCAGCCTTGCCATGGCCTCTCTGTAATTTTGGGCAAGACAATTAGTCCCTCAGATGTTCAGTTTAGTGATTGATGTGTGGCAAATGGTGCTAGAACCAGATGGCCTGTGTTAAAATAACCCAAATCTAGGCTTACTTGCTGTGTGATACTGAAAAAGATGCTTAACTTACCTGTGCTTCATTCTCTGTTTGCAAAATGGGTATAATAATAGCATTCGCTTCATAGAGCTGATGTGAAAATTAAATAATACATTTGAAATATTTAAAACACCACCTGATATCCTGGAAACTATTATTAGTGCTTAGGTAATTACATCTGTTTCAGAGGGATGTAGTGAGAAGTAAATGATTAATATATTTGTGAGTCACCCAGCCTTCTAAAGGCTACAGCCTGAGGCTGACACATCATCACTTCTAACACATTTTGCTGTTAGATCCACAGGGCTGGCCAGGATTCAGGGGCCGTGGAGAGCACTACATGCAGTAGGTGAGATTCACCAGGGACCCCCATGGAGAAGACTGCTACAGCATTGTTAGGAGAGATAATTGGGACTAAAGATCTCAGTTAGTGTCAAGGTTACTGAGCAGGCAAACTAGCTATCAGTAATTTCACCCATTGCTACTAGATATTCTGCCATCAGTTCTTCCACTCAAAATCTGTTCCTCATTTTCTATAAAATTCTGAGTATTAGTAGATGCTAGGGTTTGGGGGAACAAAAAATAAAATATGAAAAAAATCTTAAAGCAGAAGGCAAATGAGAGCATTTAAATCATATTCCAGGGGCAGGTAGTTGGCCTAACAATTAGATGCAAGTTAGGGTGCCCATGGCCTATACTGGAGTGCCTGCATTCAAGTCTTGGCTTAATAAATACTTTCCAAATATCATGTGATTCTAATTTAGAAATCTTTCCTGCCAGTGTCAGTTCATCTGTCTTCATTTAAGACAGCCCTTCTATAGATGAGAAGATTGAGACTTGGGGGGAGGGAGGTGTTGTCCAGTTGGCAAAGTTCAGATATACAAGCAGTTTGCTTCCTAGTCTAGTGTCCTTTCCCCTTTACCCATGCATCCCAGATCATAGTGAATTTCTCCATATTATTCGCTCATTTTGTGCATTAACAGAGAATGTGTTACATGGCTTTCAGGGCCTGGGGTTAGCTTCTGACTCATACTCTGTGATTTTGCTCTTTACTGTTTGCTATGCATTTTGTGTGTATAATATAAATTCATTTTCACATCAGCTATGTCAATTAGAGACTCTTACCCCATTGCAGATGAGAAAACGGAGCGGAGAGAGACTGAGTTATCCAAAATTCTAGAGCTAGAAAGGGCCAAATACAAGTATGCAAAGCCTAAACACATGGTTTTTCCATCACATTACAAAACTTCTCCCATCTTTCACCAAGGAAGTGTCCTCTCAGCTGTACCTCAGCCATCTTCCCATTATGCATTATGCAGATCTTTCCGGTCCAAAGTACAGAGCCAGGGAAAGAGGCTGAAGACACGTCAAGACTCACAGCAGGGCCAGCTTTTCCTGCATCAAGCACCTGCACATCCTCATAGGCATAGACTACTATTTGCTATCCAACTCCTGTATGCACCTGACCTTGGGAATGTAATGCATGCATAGTATTATTTCATCCTCATATCCAAGTGGCGAGGCAGGTACTATTATTGTTCCATTTTACAGGGGAGGAAGCAGAAGCTTAGAGGGGCTGAGCACCTTTCTCATTGTCATCCAGACATACTTTCTAGTCTCCCAGACTGCCTCAGAGAGGAACTGAACCATGCAGAACATAGTTGTGAAGACTTCATGAAAAAAAAAAAATAAAGCCAAACTGCACCTTGGAAAACTTACCATGCAGCTGAGAGCAGTACATGGAGACGCAGCGAGCATGTTATTACAGTGGTGATTAGGTTTCCATGCACTCCGCAAATCAGATGTGTAAATATAATCAAAAACATTTCTCTCTGCAGCACAGACTTCCAGCAGGTTCCACCCAGCATCCTTGTTCTGAGAAAGATAATAAATTAGCTCTAATTAGCTTTCCCACACGCTGAAGCAAATTTCTCTTGTCTCCACTTTGCAAGCAGGAGAGAGTGGATCCTCTGGAATTCTCTTAATGAAAGTGGTCTGTGGTGGTATGGAGGGTAGCAGGCCTGGCTGGCATGTGACTTCCAGCCCCGTATTAGCTTGTGCCACTATGGATGAATCATTTGTACCCTCTGACCTTCAGTTTTTTACCTCTTGGAAAATGAAGGGCTTAGTCTAGCCTCTTTCCCTCACAGAGTAGGAGTCCATGATTCTGCTGTCTGGGAGAATTTCTCAGCTTGAAGCTCCAGCTCAATTTATGCAAGAATCAAGTTGTTGAGTATCTGCAGTCTGTCAGGCACTGACCTGGGTAAAGGGGATACAATGATGGGTGTGAATTGGCTTCTGACTTTAGAGAACTCCTACTCACTTATATGTGCCGGGGGCTTGGCCACATTTGTTAAATACATTACCTCATTTAACCCCTGCGAGGGATTTTTAAGTTAGTGTTGTTGTTAGCTGCATCTATACATGTGGAGATAGTCTCTAAGAAGATTATTCATTTTTACACTTTTCACTGCTATTAAATGATTGAACTATATTTCTAATTCAAAGCCCCCAGTGTCTTAACTGGAAGATTTCATTAACTTTTCAAGAAAATGATGGATGCCATAAAAAAAGTGGATATAGCAGGATACAGGGAGACAATGAGATGCTTAGAAGTGTTCCATCTGAATGATCAGGGATAGCTTTGGTTAGGATGATATTTGAACAGAATCCTTAAAAAATTAAATTTATTTGACAAGAAGAGAGAGAGAGACAGAGACAGACATGTACTTCCATTTGCTAATATGCTTCCCAACATTCCCGCAGCGAATGGGGTTGGGTCAGATCAAAGCCATGAACCAGGAACTCAATCCAGGTATTTCATGTGGGTGAGGCTGGGCGTTAAATACAGGTACTCAGAAGTGGGATGTGTGTATCCTAACTAGCATCTTAACCACTGGGAGAAATGCCCACTCTTGTACAGAAAGAATCCGGAAGGCTTAATATCACAAGATGGAAGAGGAGAATCAGTTTAGGTGGGAAATTCGAGACCCACAGGAAAGAAAGGAAAACAATGTGCAGGAAGTGTGTGTTATATGAAGCGAGCCCAGGGAACCTGAGCCTTGCTCCATGCTACCTTCATTCAAATGGCAAGTAGCTATTGAATGCCTAGTATATGTTGGGGACCATGATAGCTTCTGGGAATATCATAGCAAACAATGCAAAGTCCACACCTTCAAGTAACTCAACAGGCCAGTGCACTGATTCTCCGTGGAAGCAACTTTGTACCCTAAGTGCCACTGGCAACATCTAGAGATAGATTGGATTGTGATAACTAAAACAGTACTACTGCTAGTAGGAAATGAGAATAAACCAAGGATGCTGCAGAATATCCTACTATACATAGGGCAGCCAAAATGCCAGAGGCTCAAGTGGGATGGCAAGCCAAGGCCAGCTCATGGGGAATCCTGCAAAGCAGACTGGAGTTTGTGCCTGTGCCTTTTCCAGATCAGGTGGCTGCAGACATCCAAAGTACAGCAACTTAGATAGCAGCAGCATTCTGCTGCAAATGACCTCCCAGCACAAAAGGAATCAGTCTAGATGCCCACGCTCTTTTATACAGGCCCAGGGTGAACTGAAATTGTTTGTTTTTGTTTTTTTTTTTTTTTTTCTTCCCACCTCTGGTTCTGAGCCCCTCAGGGCTTATGAGGAAATACGGCCCTCCCTTCCCCCCAGATAGAATGTCAGACGGCTTCTTCCTCTTAATCAAATTAAGTAAATAGTGTCTCTGCTGAAAGGCTGCGCAGCTGAGGAATTTGTTACAAATTACCTAATCGCTCGTTCTCTGTGAAAAGGAAATAGACTAAGCCCGGTATAATGCTCTTCATCCTGGGCATAGCCAAGTGCGGGAGCTGAGCTAGAGACCATTTATTGAGTTAAACAATATTTGCTGGACCTAACGTGGGTATCCGTGTGCTGAAACTTAAGTGCCTTTTAAATGAAAGTCCACTTTTCATGATTATTTCAAGCATACCCGACACCATCCTGCTTTGTTAATAGTGGTCAAGAGGAGAGCAGGAGTTCGCTTGGGGCTGCGAGGAACTGTCAGACCAGAGAAGAACGAGATCACCCTGAGGCAGGCGTCCCAGAAAGGGCACTGGCCTTGCCATCTGGCAGGCTTGCTTGCACACTACCCTGTCCTTAGCTGGGCAAGCCATTCACAACACCTCTCTGAACATCAGTCTTTTTATCTGGAAATATGGAGACTTAGAACATCCTAGAATTGCCATCAGGACTAATTATGAGGAAGTGGGCATAAAGGACCACACCATGTTCACAAGCATAGCTGAATCATAGCTGATGATGTGGGGTCCTTTCTCCACCCAGATCTGTTGGCAGGAATGTAGGGTATGGCAAAATAGGAGGATCTGCTAATGTAGTGTAGTCACTTTTCTTGTCTGACAAGGGCAGCAGGAGAGAAGCGGAATTCCATGTAGGCTAGCACTTCTTGGCAATTCATATGGCTCAGGCCAAGTGTCTGGGTCCAAGAGAGGCTGGCAGGTAAACTCAGATCCCGGGGAATGGAAGGCAAAAATCAATTGAAAGGGCTTGTCAGTGAATGAGGGGTGGCAAACACCCAGGGTTAATCCCAAGGAAAGACCTGTGTTTCCATAACAAGCAAGGCCTGGCCTTCAACCCACTGGCCCCATGAGTTTGAGTTTTCTGGGGTGAAGTCCATTACAGGCAATGGGTGAGCTGCACATGATTAATGACCCTGGTTACAGGCCAGTTAGCAACAGAGAGCTCCATCCATCTCACTTCATGGAAGCATCACATGCCATTTATTGTCTGCAGTCAGGATGTGTTCCTTTGCAATTAGGTAGATGCCTGCTTTGGGAGGGAGACATGGTGATTCCTCCATTAGTACCCTTATTTCTCCCTCTCACACCCATTGAGAAAGTGAAGGCTAGAAAGCCAAGAAGGAAACAGATAGTGACCTTGTCAAGTGCTGTTTCATGACACCAAATATATGTGGCCCAGGAGTTATCACCTGCTCTCAAGGGAATGTTTAGCCCAGGGAGTCCATAAATGTTAGAACTTGAAAGTGCATCCAAGGGAAAGAAGGATATATATAGCATGTTAAATGAAATCTGTTGCTCATTTTCTCCTATAAAAAGAAGGCTTAAAATTAATTTTTGAAGAATAACTTATAGAGTGCTTCCTTAGTGCAGGTGCCATGCTACCCTTGTAAGTACTCTATAAAGTATGCCCCGTATTATCTGCATTTCAAGGTAAGGGCAAGTGAGGTGTCAAGAGGAGACATTATGTCCTCTGGGTTACACAGTTAGGAAATGGTCAGGCTCGGGCGTAGATTTGCTCTAGGACTGGGATCTCAACACTGCTCCATGCTTGTGCAGAACTTGTCTGCTGCACAGAAAAGCATGCATCGAGCAAAGAGTGACAAATGACAACATCGTGTTTCCTGGGGAAGCCTGCCGTACAGAAGGCAAAGGCGAGCATTGATTTCCTCCACAGTTATTCCTTGAGTACCTGCTGTAGCCAGGATTTGTGATGAGTTCTGAGGATATAATGAGAATAGGATAGGTGATCAGGAAGCTCATCCTCTCGCTGTGAAGGGGAATGATAATAATAGCAACAAATAAAGCTACTAGGCTACTAGTTATGGCTTATTGTATACTTAATATTATCTTACATGTTTTGCATACAATATCACATTTAAACTTCACCTCAATCAGTGAAGAATGAGTTGTAATTATCCATACTTTACAAATGAGGATATGGAGGCAAAAAAAGGTGCTATTATCTGAGTGTTTGTGTCCCATAGAATTCATGTGTCAAAACCCTCTGCCCTAGTGGTTGGGATTAATGTCCTTATAAAAGAGATGGCAGAGAGATAGCTAGCTCCTTCCACCAAGGGAGGTCACACCTGGAAGCCATTAACTCTGAGCCAGAAAGTAGCCCTTCACCAGACACCTAGTCTGCTGGCACCTTCATCTTAGACCTCCCCGCCTCCAGAGCCACGAGGCTAAAAAGCTGCTCAGTCTATCATGTTTTCTTTCAGCAGCAATGGGTTAGAATAGAAAATTAAAATCACCTAGCCAAGTTCACATGCTGGAAGTTAAGTGGATCTATGCTGTGAGTCTACACAGTGTGACTGCAACTTCTTTTAAATAGTGAGTGTATAGTTAAGTGTTCTGAAATGTCCTGAGAGCACCGTAGTAAGCAGGGAGAGAGGGCAGTGAGCATTTGAAACAGGAAGTGTAATGGGGCAAAAAGACAGAACTAGGCCGGCGCCGCGGCTCACTAGGCTAATCCTCTGCCTAGCGGCGCCGGCACACCGGGTTCTAGTCCTGGTTGGGGTGCCGGATTCTGTCCCGGTTGCCCCTCTTCCAGGCCAGCTCTCTGCTGTGGCCAGGGAGTGCAGTGGAGGATGGCCCAGGTGCTTGGGCCCTGCACCCCATGGGAGACCAGGAAAAGCACCTGGCTCCTGGCTCCTGCCATCGGATCAGCGTGGTGCGGCGGCCATTGGAGGGTGAACCAACGGCAAAGGAAGACCTTTCTCTCTGTCTCTCTCTCTCTCACTGTCCACTCTGCCTGTCAAAAAATAAAAAATAAATAAATAAATAAAAAGACAGAACTAAACAAATGAATGAGAGGGGGCAAGAAGGAAGAGTTGATTACACCCAACGAACCTGGGGAGCTCACCAGTTTTTTAGGCATGTAGAGAACAGGGTAGCTAGAATTGTGAACAAGGAGAATGGCGTGATTTGAAGCTGTATTTGTGGGTCAGGAGCAAACTTCCATAGGATCCAGTTTGCTGTGTTCAAGATAATTGGATTTTGCCATATGGACCTTAAACAAGAGAGGGAGAAACTGTCAGAGATAGCTAGTTTTGCACCAAAAATCTGTGGTCCTCATTCTCTACCGTGGGTTTGTCTCCAGCACACAGCAATCTAAACAGGGATATTTTCTGGCTGACTCTGTGGCTCCCCAGGTGTGTGTACATTATTGTTTCTTGCTAAGGAATGTGAATGGAAGTGATGTATATTGTCTCCAGGCTGGGATTGTGAAGAGGTCATGTGCTGTCTCAGGTTCTTTTTACATGTCCAGTTCCTGGAAGGAGACAGCTCTAAGACTCTATGATGGCAGAACCACAAGGGGTTAGGAGCCTGCTTGGGCCCTTAGTCACTATGTGTCACATACTTCCAAACAGATGGAATTCTTTAGTAAATAAGAAATAAACTTCTACAGAGTTATGCCACTTATATGCAGAGGTTTATTTGCTAGAGTAGCTAGCACAGGGTTAACTTGAGAGGATAATTATGGAGAATTTAGTGATATTTTCAATTGATGACTCTGACAGAGAAGAGCAGGAGAGGATCAGGGAGACGCATGGCCTGGGCAAGAAGAGGTGGTAGCTTGGAGCACTTGTAAGACTCATATAGGTGTGTGGCCTACTGTAAAGCTTCCTTGAATCTTCCATTTAGTGGTACATTTAATAGAGAGAGTGAATTGGGAAAAAACGTCAAATTCAATTTTTCTGGAACACTTCCAACTCTTTTATCTTTCTGTAGTACTGCCATGGTTTTCAAAGCATTGCTTCATTAGAAATAAGCAGGGGAGGAATTAGATACAGTGCAGATCACTATGAAACAAAAGAACCTACCCCAAATCACACTGCTGGGGTTTTCTCAAACCTAAGCCCTCTGACTTGCTCACTGGGTGTTCAGACCTGGGATGAGAGGTCACATGCATCTGAGTCCCTTCCTTGGCTAATTATTAGTGGGATTTTGGAGCAAATTAATTTATCTCAGTTTCCTCAACTGCACAGTGAGAATAATACTAGCAGTACTTGCCTCATAGGGCTGTTCTGAGGGTTAAAGCTTTTAACTTACTGAAGGGAAGACGTTATTGTTATCACTGCACAAGTATGGAAAGACTTACTCTATCTTGTTAATAATAGACTTTAAACCTTCTTGTTGTTATGGTCTGGAAAATAGTTTGTCCTCAAAGGTAGAAGTATTTGGGATCCCAATCCCCAAGTCTTATCAGTGGTTAATGGATTAATGATAATGGATTATAGGTTAAGGGTGGAGGCTTGTTTCAGCTATGGTGATTGGGAGGTCTGGGGTGTTGGGAGGTGTGCCTTTGGAAGGTAGTTTTCATAGGAGGGTTGGTTATTTAAGTAGAGACTGGCCAGCCTTTCTCTGCTTCCTGGCTTTCCATGTCATCGTTTGTTTCTCTGCGTGGGTTCCAGCAGGAACCATCTTCATCAGATGCCAGACTAAAGGCTCTGCCTGATCTTGGACTGTGAACCTCCAAAGCCGTGAGCCCAGATATCCTTCTTCCTTCCAGAGTAGCTCCTCTCAAGTATTTTTAATATAGTAACAAAAAGCTGACGGTGCAGGAGTTTTCTTCCTCAGTATCCATATGGCTCATACTTGGCTCATGCAGGTTTCTATGCTGGCTCTTCCTCAGAGGGCTTCACAGATTATGCAATTCCAAATTCCCTGCACCACCACCCCTTCCCTACCCTGCTCTACTTTTCCTTCCTCGCACACCTCACCTCCTGACATCATAGGGTTTTCGTTCATATATTGATATTCTGTCTCAATCCACTGGAATGTGAGCTCTGTGAAAGCAGGGAATTTATCTCTTATTCATAGCTGAATCTCTGGCATCTAGAATAGTGTCTGGCACAGAGTAGGAGCCCAAAACACATTTGATGAATGAATGGAGAAATAAATGATGATCTTATCGCACTTGTGCTGTGCTCCAGGTCCTAGCTCTGCTTTGGATCTTATCCTTTCTTTCTCTTCTGTGCTACCCTAATGGATCATTTAGCAATCCAAAGTCTGTGTGTAAATTTGATTCTTTTTCTCACAGTTAAATGCTCTCCCCACCTCTAGTTTTTGCTTCCAGAAAACCTTTGTTCCTGGGACAAAGGATCTATAGCCTTGTAGCAAGTGCTGGGCCCTAGCTTTTGTGTCCAGCAGTCCCCTATGGCATGCATCACTAAATCTATAGAACAAAATGGCTTCCACACCATGCAAGTTGTCATAGTCTACACATCAGAATTATGACTCAAACATGTGCCTAGCCCACAGGATATTGTTATATTGTTACTTTCTACCAAGATTCTAAAGTTATCTTGCAACATAATTGATGTGTAATTAACTGTATGTATTTAAAGTTTGTAATTTGATGAGTTTTGACATATGTTGTTGTGTACCTGTGAAATCATTGCCATGATTAAGATAATAAATATTCCTATCATTCCCAGCAGTTCTCTTTTCTCTTTCATGAGCTAGCTTCCCTGATGTATCCCTCTTCCAACACATACACACGCCCTGTACTCAGGCCACCGCTTATTTGCTTTCTGTCTCTCCACTTAGTTTTCATTTTCTAGGAATTTATACAAATGTTAATCATTGAGTATAACTTTTTTTCTTCTTTCTCTCTGTCATTATGAGATATACCCATTTCCTCATGTGTTTCAATAGTGTATATTCAGTTTGTATAACTGATGAGGATTCTGTTGCATGAATATACCACAATTAGTTTACCCACTCACCTGTTAGACACTAAAGCAGCTATGAGTATTTGTGTACAAATTTTTGAACATAGATTTTCATTTTCCCTAGGTAAATACTGTCATCCCTCTTTGTCTTTGGAGTATTAGTTCTGAGATCCTCATGGATACCAAACTCTGTAGATGCTCAAGTTCCTTCTATAAAATGGTGTAGTATTTATTAGAGCCTGAGTACCTCCTCAAACAATACTTTAAATCATATCTAGATTATTTATAACACCTAATATAACATAAATGTTATGTGAATGGCTGTTGCACTGTAAAATTCAGAAAATAAGGATAAGAACAAATGATTGCACATGTTAAGGACAGACCAGGTAGTACACAAAGCAAAGAGTGCTGGAAAGAGGCTGAGAGCCTGTGAAATGGTGGGAGGCTGCAGCACCTCACTTCATTTGCATGGATTCAGCATAGTGCTCAGCATGGAACAAATTCAAGTTTTCCTTGTGGGAACATTCTGGAATTGTTTTTGAAGATTTTAATATGCATTTTGTTAACTCTGTGAGCAATGAACCCACAGGTACAGAAAGCCAACTATACCTAGAAGTGGGATTGCATAATAGGTGTATATTTAATTTTAGGAATTGGTGAACTCTTCCAAAGTGGTAATACAATTTTATATTCCTACCAGGAATGTATAAGAGTCATGGTTATCCCTTCATCTCTCCAACACTTATTATGGTTAGTCTTATTAATTTTAGGTAGTATAATGTGTTGTGGTACAATATCATTGTGCTTGCAGCTTGCATCTCCCTAACAATAAGTGATTTTCAGCATCATGGGCTTGTCATGTTTATTTCCTCTTTGATAGAGTACCCATTCTTATGGGGTTACCTTATTTTTGAGATGTAGGAATTTCTGGCAATATCTTTGACAGATAAGTCCCTTGAAGATATTTTCTTCCAGTTCTTGTCTTGCCTTTTCAATAGCTTTTCCAAGTTCCCTGAGTAGAGCAGTTTTGTTGCATTCCCTTCCATATACCCAGAAGCTAGGACACAACAATCTTAAACATTGAAATGTTCACTAAGTTTCAGTTAAATGAGTGAGAGAAAATTAATTAAATTTAAATACTCAGTGCTAAGCACAATAGTGGTTTGGTTTCTTCAATTTACCAATTTTCAAAATCAAGATAATATTATCTGCTTTCTGGAGTTGTCAGAATTAACAATAGTGGATAAACTGCCTAGACTTGCACTTGGCATCTAGGAAGTTCAGTAGAATCAGCATTGTTCTATTTAGTGACCCAAGGTAGCAGAATGGGCCCAAGAGGGTAGAAAACTAAGTGGGGCATGTTGTCTGGATTTCGTGAATTATTTTTTGTTGTTATCCAATAATAGAATGAAATAGGCCGTCATATAAACTCCTGGGCTCCCTGTTGCCTGGGAGAAAGAGAATCACCATTTGATTAGGTTCTAGATGATTGCTATCTAAAGAGAAATACTGGATTTCTGTATCTCCTCTGTTTCTTCAGAAAGCTTCAGGGGGATGTTAATATTAGTACAGCAGCAGCACATAAGTACTTAAGACACACGTTGTAATACCATGGTGCTTCAAAAAGTTTATGGAAAATGGAACCTAAAGATAAAGTTTTAAAGATAAGTTTATTGGGGCCAGCACTGTGGTGTAGCGGGTAAAGCTACCACCTGCACTGCTGGCATCCCATATATTTCACCAGTTTCAGTCCTGGCTGCTCCACTTCTGATCTAGCTCTCTGCTTTGGCCTGGGAAAACAGTGAAAAGATGGCCCAAGTGTTTGGGCCTCTGCACCTGCCTGGGAAACCTGGAAGAAGCTCCTGGCTCCTAGCTTCTGATTGGCTCAGCTCTGGCCAACTGCAGAGTGACACAGTGGATGCAAGACTCTCTCTCTGTCTCTGTCTGTCTCTCTCTCTGCCTCTCTTTCTCTGCCTCTCCTCTCTCTGTGTAACTCTGATGTTCAAATAAATAAATATGTTTTTTAAAAAAGAAAGGAACAGCAGATGGAAGGCCTTTGTCTCTCGCTCTGTCTGTAACTCTACCTCTCAAATAAATAAATAAATAAAATCTTTAAAAGTTTATTGTGGCAAAAAAATTGAAATACATGCATATGAAGGGCTTTTAAAAATCATGGAAATATGTATTGTGAAGAAACTACATGATTTCAAATTAATTTTTATTCTTATTTTATTTGAAAGGCATAAAGACAGAGAGACAGAGACAAGATCTTCCATCCACGAATTCATTTCCCAGATGCCTGTAAACAGCCAGTTTTGAGGCAGGTCAGCTCCAGAAGCCCAGAACCGAGGAGGTTTCCACGTGGGTGACAGGGACTCAAGAACTTGAGCCATCACCTTCTGCTTCCCAGGGTGCACATTAGCAGAAGGCAGGATCAGAGTAGAGGAACTGGGACCTGATGCAGGTTCTTTGATGTGGGAAACAGGTGCCACAAAATAGCAACTTAACCACTGTGTCAAATTCCTGCTCCTGAATTGCAGAATAGTTTAAAAATATTTTTTTTTACTTTTTAAAATTTATATACAAGGAACAAATTTCAAGTATCTCATATATGCAGTTTTAAGAGTATAATGATACTTCCTACCCTATCTTGCCTCCCTACATATGATCCTCTTTCCTACTTATTTTCTTATTTTTCTTCGATTTTTTTTCTTTTTTTAACTTTTATTTAATGAATATAAATTTCCAAAGTACAGCTTATGGATTACAATGGCTTCCCCCCACCCATAACGTCCCTCCCCTTTCCCACTCCCTCTCCCCTTCCATTCACATCAAGATTCATTTTCGATTCTCTTTATATACAGAAGATCAGTTTAGCATATATTAAAGATTTCAACTGTTTGCTCCCACACAGAAACATAAAGTGAAAAATACTGTTTGAGTACTAGTTATAGCATTAAATCTCAATGTACAGCACACTAAGGACAAAGATCCTACATGAGGAGTAAGTGCGCAGTGACTCCTATTGTTGACTTAACAAATTGACACTCTTGTTTATGGCATCAGTAATCACCCTAGGCTCTTGTCATGAGCTGCCAAGGCTAGACTTTCTTTTTTTTATTTATTTATTTTGATAGGCAGAGTGGACAGTGAGAGAGGGAGAGAGACAGAGAGAAAGGTCTTCCTTTGCCGTTGGTTCACCCTCCAATGGCCACCGTGGCTGGCGTGCTGTGGCCGGCGCACTGCACTGATCCAATGGCAGGAGCCAGGTGCTTCTCCTGGTCTCCCATGGGGGGAAGGACCCAAGCACTTGGGCCATCCTCCACTGCCTTCCTGGACCACAGCAGAGAGCTGACCTGGAAGAGGGGCAACCGGAACAGAATCCGGCACCCCGACCGGGACTAGAGTGTGCCGGCGCCGCAAGGTGGAGGATTAGCCTAGTGAGCCACGGTGCCGGCCAGTAACAGACTTTCAACTTACTTTATAATCATAAGCTTAACCCTTCACTAAATAAAGAATTCAACAAATATTAAGTAGAAAAATCACTGTTCCTCAAGAGTATAGACAAGGGCTATAAACAATAATCAGTCGGTGAACTCAAAAGGCTTCCATAGCCTTGGCAACTCATGAGAAGAGCCTAGGGTGATTACTGATGCCATAAACAAGAGTGTCAATTTGTTAAGTCAACAACAGGAGTCACTGTGCACTTACTCCTCATGTAGGATCTCTGTCCTTAATGTGTTGTACAATGTGAATTAATGCTATAACTAGTACTCAAACAGTATTTTACATTTTCTATTTCTGTGTGGGTACAAACTGTTGAAATCTTTACTTAATATATACTTAATTGATCTTCTGCATATAAAGAGAATTGAAAATGAATCTTGATACGAATGGAATGGGAGAGGGAGCGGGAGATGGGAGGGTTGTGGGTGGAAGTTATGGGGGGGGGGGGAAGCCATTGTAATCCATAAGCTGTAGTTTGGAAATTTATATTTATCAAATAAAAGTTAAAAAAAAAGAAACTTTAGACAAAGAAAAAAATCAATAATCAAATCTCAAGATGTCAATTTTGCTCAAATACATTACATTTTTTGTACTCTGTATATAGGTTACTACAAATCAGGGAAAACATGCTATTTGTCTTTCAGGAGCTGGCTTCTTTGATTAAGCATAATGGTTTCCATTTGTATCCATTTTGTTGCAAAAGACAGGATTTCATTCTTTTTAATGGCTGAGTAGTATTCCATCATGTATGAATACTACAAATTCTTTTTTTTTTTTTTTTGACAGGCAGAGTGGATAGTGAGAGAGAGCCAGAGAGAAAGGTCTTCCTTTTGCCGTTGGTTCACCCTCCAATGACCGCCACGGCTGGCGCTCTGCGGCCGGCGCACCGCGCTGATCCGAAGGCAGGAGCCAGGTGCTTCTCCTGGTCTCCCATGGGGTGCAGGGCCCAAGCACTTGGGCCATCCTCCACTGCCTTCCCGGGCCACAGCAGAGAGCTGACCTGGAAGAGGGGCAACCGGGACAGAATCTGGCGCCCCAACCGGGACTAGAACACGGTGTGCCAGCACCGCTAGGTGGAGGATTAGCCTATTGAGCCACAGCGCCGGCCTGAATACTACAAATTCTTTATCCAGTCCTCAGCTGATGGACATCAGGGTTGATTCCATATATTAACTATTGTGAGTTGAGCTGCTACAAACATGAGCTACAGATCACTCTTTCATAGGCTGATTTCATTTCCTTTGAGTAAATACCCAGGAGTGGAATGACTGGGTCACATGGTAGATCTATTTTCAAATCTCTGAGGAATCTCCATACTGTCTTCTATAATGATTGTCCTAGTTTACATTTTCCAGCCAACAGTATATTAGGATACCTTTTTCCCCACCAAAATAAACATCTTTGAGTTCCATTTCCTGTGAATTTTTCAAGTACTATTATATAATATATATGTATATATATATATATATATAAAATAGTAAGTTATTAAAAATGTACTCTGATGCTAAAAGCATTATTGAATCATCACAATACCCCTTTAAGATAAGATAGGAGTGAGCATTATCTCTGGTAGATCAGAAAAATCAGCTCCAACATGATCAGTAGCTTGTCTAACAATTCACAGCTTGGAAGAACAGAATGTTGAGTGCTGGTCTGCAATGGGCTGGATGTTCTGTCCTTGGAGAATCACTATGTTGAAACCCTAATCCTAATGTGATGGTGTCTGGGAGGTGATTTGGTCCTGAGGGTACTGTATGAGATTGGTGTGCTCTTAAAAGTAGACTGGAGAACTGGCTAGCAAATATGACAGCTCAGAAGGGCTTCATCAAAACCTGATCTCACACTTGCAGTCTCTCATCTCCAGGAAATACATTTCTATTGTTTATAAGCCTCTGGTGCCTTTTATCATAGACAAAGACAAGGTCTGCCTGAGTTATGTCCATGCCTGTAACCCAGGTACTCTGTGGCCAGTTTGCTCCTGCTAGGTCATGGACTAGGGACAATTTCCAGCACCTCGTACTTCAGCATTCTCATTGGCTCCAACCCCCTGGCAGCTTGTCTCAAGTCAGTAGCAATAAGTGTTTAAGTTTCGGTCCACAGCTACAGCATTCCTCTTCTGTTGGCTCAGCAGGTCACACTGTGAAATGGCCAAAAACCAGGGCAGCCATGACTGAGGCCAACCCCCTGACACATCCTCCACCTGGCACTCGGAACCACATCTCAGCTTCTCAAGGAAACGACATTCACCATCTCCAGCTAGAACAGGTCTTTCCCAGGCTTTTCCTTCTGGCACGTGGAGTGTTTATTTGTTTTGGAAGTCCTTAGAAATGGCAGCTTTCTCATTACACAGCAGTGTGCTTCGTCCCCATTTGGTGCCTGTCCATCCAGCACACAATATTTCTGCTGTCATTGAAAAGCTGTTGGACCCTTAGATCCTAATCATCCAAATATATGTTGTGGCTTCTGAGAAAGCCAGACCTGCTCTTCTGCAAGTGCCTGCCTTACTGCCATCCTGGTAACCAGCGCCTGTTGGCAAGAAAACCATGAGGATGTTCACCAGATTGTGCCAAAGAGATGTTACCTAGCAACCAGCAGAAGCCACCAGGATACATCCTTGTGTTCTGATTCCGTGTGGGATTCTTTATAAAGCATCCTGCAGTCAATGAAGAACAAAAGCATCCAGGATACAGCCTTGAGAGAACAGTGTTGCCGTCAGACACACCCTTATGCCATCTGGATTCTTGTGATCTCGGGAAAGTTATGTAACTCTCTGAGACTCGGTTCCCTAATCTGGGAAATGGAGAGCAATGATGGTACTCCCTGCTTCATAGGCATGTTGGGAATGGAATGTGTGGCGAAGAGATGAAGTACAAGGGGTGATCTTCTGTGTCAGGTAGATAGTCAACAAATGTTAGTTCCCTTCAGAGTACATTTTGTTTTCTAGGCTACATTTGCAAAAAAAAAAAAAAAAATAGGTAGGCATCTGAAAGACAGGATCTAGTTACCTCTTCCCTACATTTGGAAATCACTGTTCCTTAAGGAAGTTTTTTAACCTCTCTTTGTTTTCCTCATCTGATTCATGGGACGACAAGTGTCCTTTAGGGCCCACTTGAATTTAGAGACATCAAAAAGCTTTAAAGACCTGAAGATAAGCTGGAGGTGACCTAAATATATTTCATGTATTATTTTCCCTTACCGAACCCCTTCACTTTTTTTTAAATTTCTTTCTGATTGTTTCAGAACATGTATTCCATCTCTGGGATGGGTGTTATGACACAGTGGGTTGAACTGCTATTGGGGAAGGCCTGCATCCCATATCAGAGCATATGGGCTGTAGTCCTACCTCTACTTCCAATCCTGCTTCCTATGAATGTGCACTCTGGAAAGCAGCTGGTGAGGGCTCATGGAGTTGCATCCCTGCCACCCATGTGGGAGACCTGGGATGAGTTCCAGCCTCCTGGCTTTGGCCCACCCTGCCCTACATGTGGGTATTTGAGAAATGAATCAGTACATGCAAGATATCTCTGTCTGTGTCTCTCTCTCCCTCTCCCCCCTTCCTGTTTTTCAAATAAATAAAAATAAATAAGTAAAATTAAAAAATGTATTCCTTCTCTAATACCAATGGAGGCCATTACTAAGGCAGATGAAAAACCCCCAGGGGATGTAGTTATACAAGTTAGGTTAGAGAAACCAAGTGCAATGAACAGGAATTAGATAACATCTTGCAAAGCTCTCAGATTTTGAAGTAAGGTAGACATAGGTTCAAGTCTTCCTAGTCTGCCACTTTCTAGGTCTGAGAATTTGCTATGCCTTGGTCTTCTCATCTGTAAAAAGGACGTAATACAATTTATTTTGCAGCAATGTTGAAAGGAAAGAGGTAATGACTATAAAGTACCTATTCAGATGTATGGCACATAGAATATCTTCAATATAGAATACATATTAAAAAAAAGTATTAATGATAGTGTGGAATAGGAAGAAGACAGGGTCCAAACTGAAGGACAGGGCCCAAGTGTAGGGGCCGAGCAGCAAATGTGAATCTCAGATTGGAAGTCAGCGTGGGAGGTCAGGAGTGAAGCTGAGAAGAAACAAGTCAGTCCTCAGATGGAAGGAGGCAAATGGTCTTAGCCCAGGCCAGGAGACAGGGCCATGTTTCGAAGCCCCCGCTGAAAGGTACAGAGAGCACAGACTTCTCAGCCACAGAAGGAAGCTCTTCCTCATCCCATGCTCTTACAGACCACTGCTGTCCCCTTCGGGAATCAAGTGACAACCCTCTGCAGAAGTGCCTGGTGGAGAATAGATTATCAGCAAGAGGGGAGGCTGGGCTGCTCTGGGCACAGGCTTCTGGCCAATGACAGGCCTGCATTCTGCACTTGCAAATGCAACTCTTCAATGCCAGGGAGTGGGATTTCCCTTAAGGGCTGCCCATGTGACTAAGTACCCCTAGTACCTTCAGGTTAGTGGAGTGCACTGTTTTCCCAACTTGAGTTTCTTCTTAATCAGGAAAAATCTCAGCACATGTAAGATGCCTTTGGGCCATTGTCTGACTTCTTACCTCAGGGAGCTCAATTTGAAGGAGTTGTTGGAAGCAAAGACAGAGAGTTTGAAGTGAATTCAGACAGTCAGCAATCAGACCAGCAGGCTGAGCTCACCAGCTTCCCCACTGGGCTGGATGCCACAGCTAGCCTCTGAGAAGGACCGGGCCTGGCCAAGGACAGGATTGGCAGTTACAGGGAGGAGCTGTGTTACCAGCCTCAGTAGGAGTGGCTTTCTTCTGGTAAATCTGAGTACTGATTGTCATCTACCCAGGTTCAGAGTTCAGAAGTCACAGAACAGCCCAAGACAAAAGCTGCATATGAATGCCTTACTTAGCAACAGCTGGATCTAAGAAAAGTGGCATGGAACTCATCTGTACTAGTAGTTCACTTTTCCACGTCATTAAGGTAGAAAGGGTGTTGAATGTGCTATGATAAGGGAAATTCTTAATCTACCAGGAAACCTAGGGAATATTATTCGATTGTATTTCCTAATATTTCAAATAAGGAAGTAAACAAATAATCCCAAAGGCTCCCTTCGATCCTAACAAAGTGTACTTCAGGGTGGAATACTGTTTTATTTTTATTTTTTTAATTTATTTTTTTATTTAGTAAATATAAATTTCCAAAGTACAGTTTATGGATTACAATGGCTTCCCCCCCATAATTTCCCTCCCACTCACACTCCTCCCATCTCCCATTCCCTCTCCCATTCCATTCACATCAAGATTCATTTTCAATTATCTTTGTATACAGATCGATTTAGTGTCTATTAAGTAAAGATTTCATCAGTTTGCACCCACACAGAAACACAAAGTGTAAAATACTGTTTCAGTACTAGTTATAGCATTACTTCACATTGGACAACACATTAAAGACAGATCCCACATGAGAAGTAAGTATACAGTGACTCCTGTTGTTGACTTAACAACTTGACACTCTTGTTTATGGCGTCAGTAATCTCCCTAGGCTCTAGTCATGAGTTGCCAAGACTTTGGAAGCCTTTTGAGTTTGCCAACTTCGATCTTATTCAGACAGGGTCATAGTCAAAGTGGAAGTTCTGTCCTCCCTTCAGAGAAAGGTACCTCCTTCTTTGATGGCCCTGTTCTTTCCACTGGGATCTCACTCGCGAGATCTTTCATTTAGGTTTTTTTTTTTTTTTTTTTTTTTTTTTTTTTTTGCCAGAGTGTCTTGGCTTTCCATGCCTAAAATACTCTCATGAGCTTTTCAGCCATATTCGAATGCCTTAAGGGCTGATTCTGAGGCCAGAGTGCTGTTTAGGACATCTGCCATTCTATGAGTCTACTGTGTTTCCCACTTCCCATGATGGATCGTTCTCTCCCTTTTTGATTCTCTCAGTTAGTATTTGCAGACACTAGTCTTGTTTGTGTGATCCCTTTGACTCTTAGACCTATCAGTGTGATCAATTGTGAACTGAAATTGATCACTTGGACTAGTGAGATGGCACTGGTACATGCCACCTTGATGGGATTGTATTGGAATCCCCTGGCACGGGAATATTCTTTTTAAAAAAGATTTATTTGGCTGGCACCGTGGCTCAGTAGGCTAATCCTCCACCTAGTGGCGCTGGCACACCGGGTCCTAGTCCCGGTTGGGGCGCTGGGTCCTGGTTGCCCCTTTTCCAGGCCAGCTCTCTGCTGTGGCCAGGGAAGGCAGTGGAGGATGGCCCAAGTGCTTGGGCCCTGCACCCCATGGGAGACTAGGAGAAGCACCTGGCTCTTGCCTTTGGATTAGCATGGTGCGCCAGCCGCAGCGCACCAGCCATGGCGGCCATTGGAGGGTGAACCAACGGCAAAAAGGAAGACCTTTCTCTCTGTCTCTCTCACTATCCACTCTACCTGTCAAAAAATAAAAAAATTAAAAAAAAGATTTATTTGTTTATTTTGAAAGAGTTACACAGAGAGAGGGAGAGATGGAGGATCTTTTGTTTGCTGGTTTGCTCCTCACATGGCTGCAATGGCCAGGACTGGGCCAGGCTGAAGCTAGAGTTTCTTCCAGGCCTCCCATGTAGATGGCAGGAGCCATAAGCAAGGAGCTGGATCAGAAGTGGAGCAGCTGGGACATGAACTGGTGTATCCATATGGGATGCCATTGTCACTGCCAGTAAGGCAGTGGCTTAACCCACTATGACACAGTGCCAGCTCCCCAAGTCAGCCAGACTTAAATGAGTGGTCCAGTGATAGATCTTGACTGTTTCCACAAGAGAAACCAAGTACAACTCCAGAATATAGTATGTGTCATTGAATCTGCTTGCCTTTTGAAAAGCAACATAATTAAGAGTTCTTAGACCTAGGATCTTTTTTTTTTTTTTAACTTTTATTTAATGCATATAAATTTCCAAAGCACGACTTATGGATTACAATGGCTTCCCCCCCATACCGTCCCTCCCACCCACAACCCTCCCCTTTCCCACTCCCTCTCCCCTTCCATTCACATCAAGATTCATTTTCGATTATCTTAATATACAGAAGATCAGCTTAGTATATATCAAGTATGGATTTCAACAGTTTGCTCCCACACAGAAACATAAAGTGAAAAATAATAGATGATTTTTTTAAATGATGATGAAATCAGAGCAGACCTATTGTCATGTTTAATCCCAGTGAGAGTCAAGTTGGGAATTGATAATTTCTTTTTCTTTTTCTTTTTTTTTTTTTACAGAGGATCAGTTTAGTATGCATTAAGTAAGGATTTCAACAGTTTGCACCCCCATAGAAACACAAAGTGAAATATATTGTTTGAGTACTCGTTATAGCATTAAATCTCAATGTACAGCACATTAAGGTTAGAGATCCTACATGAGGAGTAAGTGCACAGTGACTCCTGTTGTTGACTTTACCAATTGACACTCCTGTCTATGGCATCAGTAATCTCCCTATGCTCCAGTCATGAGTTTCCAAGGCTATGGAAGCCCTCTGAGTTCTCCGACTCTTATCTTGTTTAGACAAGGTCATAGTCGAAGTGGAGGTTCTCTCCTCCCTTCAGAGAAAGGTACCTCCTTCTTTGATGACCTGTTCTTTCCACTGGGATCTCACTCGCAGAGATCTTTTGCCAGAGTGTCTTGGCTTTCCATGCCTGAAATACTCTCATGGGCTTTTCAGCCAGCTCCGAATGCCTTTAGGGCTGATTCTGAGGCCAGAGTGCTATTTAGGACATCTGCCATTCTATGAGTCTGCTGAGTATCTCACTTCCCATGTTGGATCACTCTCCCCTTTATTTACTCCATCGGTTAGCGTTAGCAGGTACTAGACTTGTCTATGTGCTCCCTTTGACTCCCAGTCCCTCCACCATGACCAACTGTGAGCTGAAACTGATCACCTGGAACAGTGAGATGGCATTGGTACATGCCACCTCGATGGGATTGAATTGGAATCCCCTGGTATGCTTCCAACTCCACCACTTGGGGCAAGTCAGCCTGAGCATGTCCCAAATTATACATCTCTTCCCTCTCCCATTCCCACCACCATGTTCAACAGGGATCACATTTCAGTTAATTTTCAACACTTAAGAATAACTGTGCATCAATTACAGATCTAAACCAGTCATATTAAGTGGAACAGATAAAAAAACTACTAAGAGGGATAATTGCTGAGTGAAATAAGCCAGTCCCAAAGGGACAAATACCATATGTTCTCCCTGATCGGTGACAACTGACTGAACACCAAGAGGGAAACCTGTTGGAGTGAGGTGGACACTATGGGAAACGGTGGCTTGATCAGCATAGCCCTGACTGTTAATGAACAACTTAATACATTATCCCTCTTAGACCTAGGATCTTGATATTGCCTGGTCACTAATTTGTTGTACGTCAGTGAATAAGTCATTTCCTTCCTCCGAGCTTCTGTCCCCTTACTGGTGAAATAAGAACATTGGAATAGATGGCTTCCAAGCTCTTTACTGTGTGAACATTCTGTGAGTCCATATTGATGAAATTACAGTGATTGTTAAGTTCTTGTATCTTCACTTTAATCTTGACTTTATCTCACCTTAAACATTTCTCTATCAACAAGTCTAACCTTCAGCATAGTGTCTAGTGCCCAGCTAGAATTAGCAAATGGTAGATTTGTGAATATATAACTATCTTCTACATCCATCTTGTGTTTTCCACTTCAACTTCCTAGCTGTATGACCACTGACAAATTTCTTAATGGTTATAGCTTAGATGTGTCATCTATAAAATAGAGATAATAATAATAATAATAGCTCTTATGATTGTTATGAGGATAAAATGAGTTATTATATGTTAAGTAAATACAACAGTGCCTGTAATTCCAAAAGTTCTATGAAAGTGTTAGTTATTGTCACCACCACCACCATCATCGTCACCACTGTCACTAACTCATTTATTCCTCAAATATCCATGGTGTCTGCAGATGCCAACGTCATTTAGTCATTCAGTTATTACTCCCTCAGGAATTCTTGTGATGGTATGGTCTGTGTTTCCCATTTGTTAGTTAACCCCCTTTAGCCATTCTAAGAATCAAACTCAGGGGCTGGCACTGTGGCACAGCAGATAAAACTGTCGCCTGTGATACTGACATCCCGTATGGATGCTGGTTCAAGTCTCCGCTGCTCTACTTCCAATCCAATTCCGTTCTAATGCACTGGAAAAGCAGCAAAAGATTGTCCCAAGTATTTGGACCCCTGCTACTCATGTGGAAGACCAGGAAGAAACTCCTGGCTCCTAGCTTCAATCTATCCCAGCCCTAGCCATTGTGGCCATGTGGGGAGTAAACTAGCACATTGAAGAGCTGTCTCTCTCTTTCCTCTCCCTCTTCCTCTCTTTCTCCCTTCCCCTCTCCCTCTCCCTCCCCACCTCCCAAGTCTGCCTTTCAAATAAATAAAATAAATCTCAAAAAAAAATCAAACTTAATGGTTCTCCCAGAACTTTGGGAAGTGGGTTTTTTCTAACAACATGGCCTGCCTTTTTGTGTTTCTTTAATCAGTTGAAACTGCGACATCCCAGTTCCTTTGCTTTAAAGGATCTCTTGTCTTCCATACTCTTACCAACTTCTTCCTTAGACTTCAACAAAATCCCTTCATTGTCTGGTTTCTGGGAGACACCACTAATGATACCAACAGATATTTTCTAGAGATTTCTACTTTATGGGGTTCCCATAAAATATCTGCAGAGGTTATAGCCACATGGCAGCGTTCATTCAGCCAGTGGAAGTGCATCAGTGGAGCAGGTCCTATGTGCCAGGCTCTGTTAATGCATTGTCTGTAGACCCTGAGTGCATTGTCTGTAGCCCCTCATAGGTTTAGTCATCCATTGATCACATCTCCACTGAGATCCTTCTGTTAGATGTACAGCCGCTTTCTGTAGGTTGACTTCCTGTATGTACAGTCCTACTTTTATTGGCAAGAGCTAGATATTGAAAGCATGCACAGCACGCTTGTCATTGGCTTGCTGTGTGTCTACTAGGAGGCAGATTTGTAAAAGGATTGCAGCGCAGTGTAGAAAGTGTTCTAATGGAGGCACTGTGTGCTTCTAGAAAAATAATTTCAGTGACTGAAAAAAAATGCATCTTGTTTTTCTGAGCTCACCTTTCTCAATGCACAAAGTGGACATGATCTTCCTCACCTCCTCAGATTCTTGAAAGGTAAGCCCCTAGCCTGCTGTCTTCTCCAGCTACACTTACTGTCTAGGAAGGCCCACTCAGCTCCATGGCTGTGGATATCAGTTCTCTGCTGAGGATCCCGGGCCAGTCCCAGTCCCAGTCCAAATCTTTGTAATTGTTCTTCACCCTTCTCTTTCTTTTATAGCAGATATCCATCTGACAGCAAATCATGCCAACTCTTCCTCCAGAACACAACCCTGTTCTTGCCACTTCACATACCACCTACTCCAAGCTGAAGCATGCCTCACTGGATCATTGCATTAATCTCCTGGGTTTTCCATTAGTCCATCTCGTAGGGAGGAATGACAATTTCAAGACTTAACTCAGGGGCTGGCGCTGTGGCTCACTTGGTTGATCCTCCACCTGCGGTGCTGACATCCCATGTGGGCACTGGGTTCTGGTCCTGGTTGCTCCTCTTCCAGTCCAGCTCTCTGCTGTGGCCCAGGAGGGCAGTGGGGGATGGCCCAGGTGCTTGGGCCCCTGCACCCGCAGGGGAGACCGGGAGGAGGCACCTGGCTCCTGGCTTCGGATTGGCACAGCGCCGTCTGTGGCGGCCATTTGGGGAGTGAACCAACAGAGAGAAGACCTTTCTCTCTGTCTCTCTCATTGTCTGTGACTCTACCTGTCAAATAAAAAATAAAGCAGTGGCTTAACCAACTGCACCACATTTAACATTAAAAAAAAGACTTAGATCATGTCAAAACTGTGTCTCCATGCTGTGCTCATACTAGAGCCCAGAGTGCTGTAAGAGCCATACAAAGGTCTATATGATCTGGCCTCCACTTATTCATTCCTCTCCTCATCCCCTCCAAGCCACTGTTTCCCTTAGTCATCCTCAAACGTGGCAGCTCAAGCATGCTCCCTCTTCCTCCATCATATCCCCCAAGTGTTTGTAAAGCCCACCCCCCATCAGAGTCCCTGCACATTATGTCCCTTTCTCAGAGACCTGTTTCCTGACAACCCACCTTGAACTAGCACCATTGTCACATTCCACAGACCCTCCTCCTTTTCCACTTTCCCTAGCATTTGTCTTTACCAGTGGAATAGTAGTCATTTATTGATGGGCCCTCAACTGAAACGTCAGTATCATGAGGGCAGGGATGTTAGCAGCCTTGCTCATTTCTGTGTCCCTAGCAACAAATTGCATACACTAGGCCTACATCAAGACATTTTTGAATAAATGGGTGAATGGGGATTTAATGAGAGCACATTGGTAAGATGCCAAGCTTCAAATTTAGAGTTTAGAGGATTGGCTGCTTCTTGCCACTGGTGCCTCACTCCACCCTCTCCACAGGCTCCTAGCTCACCCCAGCTCTGCTGAGGGTGCTGTGTGCACCCCTTCTTTCTGTCTTCTGAGAAACTAATCAAAACCCTGCCCCCTGGTGACCCTGCACTTGGGCTCTTTCCTTCTGTATACACTACTGGATACACTACTCCTCTATTTTACCAAGGCCGGGATATTTATTCCTCTGAGTTAAAAAAAAAAAGTACAGAAGAGTACAGAGAATATTATGACCATTTCGTTTTTACAGTGAGTTGATAGTTACTGGTTTTACTTTCATTTTTCTCTGAGATTTGCATGCAAGGCTTGAGCATAATTACCACCCCTCCCACCCATGAAGAATTCACATTAAAGGCCATTCTCAGGATCTCCTTGTTTTACGTTCCCCACCTGCGACAACATGGCCACCTTGGACACACTTTCCCCCAGATATCTCAACTCACTCATCTTCTGTTCCCATCTGTTCGTAGAGCATATTAGCTCCTGCACTGAGTTTAGGCTGCATTTGAGAGACAGAGAAACAACCAGGCCACCAGCTTGCAAACATCTGACTATTCCCAAGTGTGGTGCAAAGAGAAAGCATTGGCAGCTGAGATTTGAGTTCAAATCCAAGCTTCTCCCATTTATGATCTTGGACAAGTCATTTATGGTCCCAGACACTCCATTTCATCATTCATAAACAGTCCTCTTTAGTGTTGTTATGAAGATGGGAATAAACAATCATTCAGAAAGTGTTATGCAGAGACACTCCTCCTCTGACAATGTTGATGCTCACATTCTCTCCTTCTGCAAGAATCGGGCTACATGTCCAGTTGTGGTACCTTGTGGACACTCCACAGTGTTGCCATGAGTAACAATTATTTAGTCAGCTTGTAAAGGTTTCAGACTCTTTGAGTCTTAAGAGTTCCAGTTGATTTGAATTTTTCTAAACAAAGATTTACTTTTTTTTGTTTTGAAAGGCAGAGTGACAGAAGGAGAAGCAAAGAAAGAGAGAGATTTTCTGTCCACTGGTTCACTCACCAAATGGCCACAAGAGCTAGGGCTGGGCCAGGCCAAAGCCAGGCGCTTAGAACTCCATCTGGGTTTCCCATATAGGTGCATAGATGGCAGAGACCCAAGTAATTAGGCTATCTTCCATTGTTTTCTCAGGCACATTAGCAGAGAGCTGCATTAGAAGCAGAGCAGCTGGGACTCAAACTAGCTCTTATTTGAGATGCTGGTGACACAAGCAGAAGCTTAATCCGTTGCACCACAGCACTGACCCTATTTGCATTTTTTAAAGGAAAGATTCATTTTTTTATTCAAAAGAGTGACACAGAGAGAAGGATGGTGAGGAGACAATGAAAGAGAGATGGAGAGATGGCAAGAGAGGGAGGGAGGGGGAGAAAGAGAGAGGGAGGGGAAGAGAGAGAGAGATCTTCCATCAGCTAGTTTACTCCCTAAATGAACTCAACAGCCATGTTGAGGCCAGGGTGAAGCCAGGAGCCAGAGACTCCATCCTGATCTCACACATGGGTAGCAGGGACTAAAGTACTTGAACCATCATTTGCTGCTTTCCTAGGTGCATTAGCAGAGATCTGGATCAGAAGTCGTGCAACCTGTACTAGAACTGGCTCTCTGATAGGGGTGCCAGTGTTCTAAGGCACAGCTTAACCCTCTGAGTCACAATGACAGCCTCTTAATTCTTTTTAATTCAGAAATTGTTTGAAAAGAAACATTTCAGTATAGTATTTGGAGCATAGCAGCCATCATATGTATGTATGTGTGTGTATATATATATATATGCTGATATAAAGTATACATATACATATAATAAATGTATTAACAGGTGAAATGAATGTAATATAAGCAAAAGCAGAGATGCTCTGATTGAAACAGACATGGAGATCTAGAAGCCTGCACACTGGGCCCTCCCTCATACCAGAAAGTAACCTTTGCCCCATGACCACCAGCATTTTCTAGGATCTCATAGTACAGAGGTACAGAGTACATACTGTGAACCCAGCCTGATACCATCCCACAGGAGAAATGAATGCATTTCTTTTTTTTGTTGTTGTTGTTTACATAGCTAGCAGAGAGGATTTTTAAAAGATTTATTTATTTATTTGAAAGAATTACAGTGAGAGAGAAAGAGGTCTTCTTCAACTGGTTTACTCTCCAGATAGCCACAACAGCTGAGGGTGGGCCAGGCCAAAGCAAGGAACCAGGAACAACTTCTGGGTCTCACACATGGGTGCAGTGACCCAGGTACTTGGGCCATCTTCCACTGCTTTTCCAGGCACATTAGCAGGGAGCTGAATCAGAAGTGGTGCAGCAGGGACTCAAATGGGCACGGCGTTGCAGATAGTGACTTTATACACTATGCCACAATGCTGGCCCTGGAATTTCTTCTACCACATTTTAAAAGAGGCAAATATTGGCCAGCGCTGTGGCTCACTTGGCTAATCCTCCGCCTGCAGCGCCGGCACCCTGGGTTCTAGTCTTGGTTGGGGCACCAGGTACTAGTCCTGGTTGCTCCTCTTCCAGTCCAGCTCTCTGCTGTGGCCTGGGAGGGCAGTGGAGGATGGCCTAGGTGTTTGGGTCCCTGCACCCACGTGGGAAACCAGGAGGAAGTACCTGGCTCCTGGCTTCCGATCAGCACAGCACCAGCCTGTAGCGGCCATTTGGGGAGTGAACCAGTAGAAGGAAGACCTTTCTCTCTGTTTCTCTCTCACTGTCTATAACTCTGTCTGTCTGTCTGTCTCTCTCTCTCTCACTGTCTAGCTCTGCCTGGAAAAAAATAAAAAAAAAAGAGGCAAATATCTTGTTACTCCCTGAAAAAAGATAGAGTAAAGGGAACAACTCATTCTAGTTCTGAACAAGTTGGAATTTTGAAAAGTTCTTCATATCAAGACAAAATTTATACCTTCAAATTTCAAGCCATTGATTGTGGATCATTTCATTCATTTATTCATTGAAACATACTTTGAGCATCAATTCTATGTCCTGCCTGAAGCTCAGCTCTTGGGATATACAGAGAATCTTTGTTTTCCCTTTGACGGCCTTTCTTCCTATGTTTCCCATTCAGTGAAGGTCAATGTAGATTTAAAATAAAAGTTTCCTTGAGCAAAGACAGAATGTTCCACACAATACATAGCAAGAACTCCTGAAAATCTGCTTTGCAGATATTTGCCCTTATGGATCTAATCGATGATAAGCAACTCAACTTATCACCTGCTTCTGTCTTCTACCTTTCTCTGTCCTTCATCCATTCCCTTGATGAATGCCTTTTTCTTGGTTAGCTTCGCATTCCTCCCAGGTATTGTGGTTTAACGACTCTTTTCTAAGTTTCTGTTTAATGCTTTATCCCAATAAGCTATACAAATGTTCTTCCTGCTGGCCTATGCTCCTTAGGATGTGTGGGAAGAAATTATAATGAATTATTGCCCATAACTTTTTTACCCTGTTTGACAAGTAGCTTTTAATTAATTATACTCTAATCTTTTCATCTTACTTGACAAAAAAAGGCTTAAGTGATGGTCCAGCCCTCAGACAGCTAATAATCACAGTAAGTACAGTGTAATAAATGTTAAGGTTCACCCATTTGACAAATATTTATTGAGCACCTATTATGTGTCAGTCACCTTTATGTGCTGTAGATACTGTGATGAACAAAGCAGACAGCATTCCCTACCTCTGCAGACAGACCAATAAACAAATTGGCAAAAAATATGTAAGTGTGTCAGATGATAATAAAGTAATGGAGAGAAATCAAGCAGGAGCAGAGGCAGGAAGAGCAGTCAGTGTCCATAGAGCAATGGGGTGTTTAAAATATGAGGTTGAAGGGATGACTTGGATTCCTGGGCTTATTTAAGAGTTGTGTGTTCAGGAGGGGTGGCTCCAACCAAGATGGCAGCACTAAGACACTTGATGATGGAGGGTGTAGGAGTGGGGTGCCTGAGTAGGCCATTTCTTTAGTGGTATGGGTGTTCATCAGCAGTGAGTCCTCTCTGGATCCCATTGAGCTCCTGGGATGCCTCCTGAAGTGCACCAGTGGAGGGAAGAGGGAAAGGTGAGCAGCTGGTGTCTGTAGTGGGGGAGGGGAAAAACCTTCTTTCCTCATCTATCCGAGAGTCAGGACAGACACTCCCATGAGGAAAGACAGGTTAACAAGCGATTACAGTGCACTATTTATGTCATGGAGTTGTGCATGACACAGGAGCCTGCAAAAATGAAGAGTCTGAGAGGTACAGAAAACTGCATATTTTTATGCTTAGCCTTGATGGCGAGTGGACTTTCATGCAGACATGTGGCTGAGGAAAAGGAAAGATGTGAGGATACTGAACCGAGGGGAGAATGCCACAAGACCTGTGTGCTCACATTCTTCTTGTCTGGTCTTTGCGGCATTTCTCTGTTGCAGGTGCACTTGTAGGGCAGGACACCTGTCCTATGAGCATCTTCATGGGAAAAGGCCAGTGCATGGCTTTTCTGGGTTTTCATGGCTAGCTTCGGGAGGAGGGTTGTAGTATCTATGACCACTGGCCCTGGAGGAGAAAGTAGCAGTGTGGAGGGTGTGGGAGAGTGATCTCTTAATTCCTTGCCCCAATCTCTTTCAGTTCCAAGTATTCTATTCCGTATTCTACAGTGCCCTACTTTGGGGTATTGTGTTCTGCGTGTAGAGTGTAGAGGTGGGAGGAGGCAGTTAGGAAAGGCTGCTCAGAGTAAGAGGCAACATAGGAGTGAGCCATTTGTGGGATGTCAGAGAAAAGTGTGTTCAGTAGCCAGAAGGCCCAGCAGCCCAGGAAGCAATGAAGTCAAGAGCTACAACCAGGGAGCAGGCTGCTTTCATGAAGTGATTGGCCTATCATGCATGAGTGTAGATTTCATGCCAGCAATGCTGGGGCATGTCAGAGGTCAGAGAATGAAAGGACCAGATCTGCAAAAAGACTCTTCTGGGGTCTATGCTTTGCAGGCAAAAAGACTCAGAAGGAGGGAAGCAGTGCTTCAGCCAGGAGCAAGGGCAGAGGGTTAAAGGCAAGGAGAGGTGAAAACTAGCCCTGTCTTCCCAAGACATTCCAATCCTCTCTGCCCAGCAACCCTGCAGCTATTACCAGAGTGCACTCACATAGCCCTGGATCTTCTCTACACCAGACCAAACCTCCCAACTGCTAGGGTACCAATCCTTGGGGCTCTTATGCCTGGCTGTGTCCTTTCTCTTTATCGTCCCGTTGCCTTGTCATGCAGAAATCAACATCAAAGTGAACAGGTGTTGCTAATGGTACTAGAGAATAGGAAAATCAGGGAACAACAACTTCAAGGCCAAAATAATAACATTTTAATTGGAAATGTACTGTGAAGAGACTAACCTATGTAGATATATGCAAATCCTATGCAAATACACATGTGGTCTTTCTAACTATTGTCAGAACCTCGATTTGACCCGTGGGAATTCTTAATAGTAGATGCTTGCTTTCAGCTGCTGCTAAGGGCTGTTGATGAACAATACTAGGTTTTACCTATGTTTAAACCATAATTAAGAAATATATTGATGGCAACCTGAACTTAATTAGCTTAATTGAATGTTGGAATTGATTGGGTCTTGAGAGAGCCCCGTCTCTGAAGCTGAGCCTTGGGGAGCTTGCAGGGGTGGAAGGAAACCGAAGTTGAAAGCACCCAGCAGAAATGAAAAGGAATGGGCGAGAAGCCACTGGGAGCATTATTAAAGGGAAAAGATTCGTATCAGAGAGTTGAAAGAGGAGTGCTTACGTTTCAAGTCACGTACAGCTGTTCTAGGTCAGACCACTCAGTCAAATGGGAAAAACATGATGTTGGGAAGCAAGCCTGTGTGAGGCACAGAAGGGGAAGCAGGTATCTGAGTGTGGGAATGTGTCCCCTTAGCTGCAGATGTTGCATTAGGTGGATGATGTCCTGACCAGGACCCAAGCCAAGCCATGGAGCTCTATACAAAGCCCTCAGGGGGTGGGGGGGCCATGGAGCCTAACAGAGAGCAAAGGATTTCGGATGTGATGTACATCTTCTCCTTTCATTTATTAAGAAATAATTGTGCAAGCAATCAAGTTATGCTTTATAATAAATGGTTTCATTTTCTCCTTTAAGAACAACTGCATTCTCTAGAGTTAGGCTCTCATCCTGGGATTAAATCCCCAACTCTGAGGGCTTGGGTTGTGGTGCAGCAGTGGAAATCACTGCCTGGGATGCCCACATCTTATATTGGGGTGCATGGAACTGAGTTCTCCATCCACTTCCAGTCCAGCTCCCTGCTAATGTACCTGGGATGCAGCAAATCCCCAGTCCTCCACCCATATGTTTCTGGCTTCTGGCCCAGCCCTGGCTGTTACAAGCCTTTGGTGAGTGAACTAGCAGATGGAAAATATACAATCTCTCTCTCTCTCTCTCTCTCTCTCTCTCTCTCTGTGTGTGTGTGTGTGTGTGTGTGTTTCTTCCACTTCCTAAGTCGCTCTGACTTTCAAATAAATAAATAAATCTTTTTAAAGCATCCAACTTTGCCCTTTTCCACAGTGGGAGCTTGGGCAAACTGCTCTGCTTCTCTGAACCTCAGTTTATCTATGGGAAATAGTGAAGATGGAATCCCATGCGAAGGTGGGAATGCGCACTGATTAATCCCCACTGCACATTCACATGAAGGGAATCCTTTGGTTTATGCTCACAGGTGGTTGAGCTGAGGTACCAGTCATGGTGCCCGATTCCCAGCGCGTGTTCTTTCTGTTGTGTGCTTCTACCCATCTACCCTCCATCCATTTCTCTCCAGCTGTTCAGAACAGTTCTGTGAGATACTGTCCTCTGGAAATGTCTCCACTTCCTCCCATTCTTTCCTGGGTAGAGTATGTCCTAGCCATGCTCCCTGGACTATTTCAATAAGGCCTTTTTAGCTGCTGAGTAGGTCAGCATGTGTGTAGATATCACTTTCTCAGCACCCTCAGTACTCACCCCTATAAAGTCTCTCCCTTCCACACCAAGGATGGTGGGACAATAATATTGAATAGGGTACAAAACAGGAATTATGATTTCTGCTTCCTTGATAGTAATGCACATACACATATGTCCACATCTCCATACCCAGATAGAAAAGACATTCCTAGGAAGAAATGTGACCAGATGCTAATGCTACACATTGTTGGGATTTTTCAGCTGTCCTCACAGGCTATATTCTTTCTTTAATTGGGGAAAAATAGACATGATCAAAATAAAGACAGTGAGCACACTGACTTAGAAAGTCTGTTCACCTGGGTCTCGGCCGTGCTGTTTAGCTGCCTCTGCTCTGTGCCTCGGCAGGGCCATTTCTCTTGTGAATGAGAAGGCTTCCCATGTCCTCTCCTCCTGCACCCCGACACTCTGTGATTCTTGCCTTCAATGACCAGGTTCCTTTGGATCTCAAGTTCTAAAGGATGAGGAGCCTCCCTTGATTTTGTTGCATTCCTTGCTGCCTGGTTGGTATTTTTGGTCACAAAGGACTTCTTACAGTGACATTGTGAGCAGTGAGAAGAGACTGGCAGAGCCAGACAGGAGACCAGGGCCCAGACAGGGCAGCACCTTCCCACTGTCTTCAGTGCAGGATAAGGACCTCACACCTGACTCAGAACCACACGGGGGCTTTTGCTGACCTTTTGTGAACCTTCCTGGTGCTCCAGGGCTGGTAGTTCAGAGAATGAGCACATTTGAGTAGATTTCTCAGTCTCAAGCATCCTGTCGTCAAATTGTAGGGTTCAAGAAGCTAGCACATTGTCAAGAGAACAGTAGCTCAAACTTAAAAATTTTGCAGAAACAGAGCCTTAATTCTAAAGGAATCAAAATTTTTGTGGAAGTCTCATCTCACTTCGCACAGTAGCTTCAGGCATGCTAAGCATCTGAGTTCATGGATATCCCCTTTGCAAAATGGGGTTTCTGTAGATACCCCGACCCTTCCCATGACTACCATATGTGCCTCAGATCCAGATAAAGACTAACTGATTGGGGCAGTTCAGAACCAACTTACAAGATCCTTTCATTCTTAGGGTGTTTGGCTGCCGGTCTGGTTTAGGCATTTGCTGATCACTTATGCATTGTTGCTTGTAGTTGTTTCCTTACTTGTGGCAACCCACAGGGTATAACCATCCCTTCTCTCTGGCCTAGACATCTTCTTCACACTGTCGCTTCCTAACACTGCGACTTGGTAGGAACAAAGGGTCTGTCAAGATATCCAGGGGATTTTCTCCCTTGCAAATCTTACAAGAAACACTGCATTACTGTCTTCCTCTGTGGTCCAGGAGGAATGCCACGCAGTCATGAAATTCTTTTAATAAGGGATAAGATAGTTTTCAAATACTTGATCTTGATTTAGAATATAGGTGTCACATTCCTATGATATGTGGTATGTGTGTGTACATATGCACACACATGCCATCTTGGTCAGGCTTTGGTGTCATTAAGTCTAAATTTACCACATTGTTTTCAGATCAGTTTAGACTGTACTTTTTGTCCATTCTGGCTTCGTTTGAGCTTTTCTTTGTAGCCTGGTGTATAACTACTTTGGATGGTCAGTGTCTTAGTTTGTCTTAAGAGAGTGTGCATTCTTTCTTTGAGGTTTTCAAATGTAGCCGTTCAAAGGGCAAGCTCTGGATATCCCTGCCTCTGTGTGGAGCCAGCCTTAGTCCACTGACAGTGCAGCTGTGCTACCTGCAGTGAATTCATTAAGTGCCATGGGCTTCACTTGCTTTTAATTCAGGGATGGTAACTTCCTATTTCCTACTGTATCTCAAATAGCCTTGAGAGAATAGCACATGTAAACGTTTAGAATAGTGCCTGGAATTATATAAGCACCCCCATTAGTTAGCTTTTTAGTAATTTAAAGAGATGTATATCTAACCTATTCATGATAGTATTCTGTTTTTTCTTTTTGTTGTTAAAGTTAGTATCAAGACAGTTGTTTCTTTCCCCTTTTCATTTTTTTAAGGGTTTTTGCTTTATATATTTGGCATTAGGTAATAGCACATCTTTTCCTGCTTTGCTGTAAAGGATACCTTTTATCAAAAATAAAATAGCTTTCTTTGTCACATACAGTGCTTTTTACCCTGCATTCTACTTTGAACTGTGGCCAATCACGGCTTCCTTTTTGTTTGTTTTGTGTGTTTGATAAATATTTGCCCAGCTCCCCCCCCCCCACATCTTTTCATCCTTGGTTTTGTTCTGTGTTTGTCTCCTATAAGCAGCATAAGGTTGAATTTTGTTTTTAACCCAATATGAAAGACTTTATCTTTTATTAGGGAAACTTAAACCATTTATATTTACTGTCATAACTGGTATGTTTGGTCTTATTCCTGTCTTTTTGTTTTATGGTTTCTCTTTTTTATGCTTTCTTCGAGCTTCCTTTGTTTTCTGTCTTGTCTGTCTAGGCTAGCTTATCTTGTTTTTTTTTTTTTTTTTCACTTTTTCCATCTAGTGATTTAAAAGCTGAATATCTGTTTTTAGCCAACGCTGGGTGAACCTAAAAAAATGATCACTGAGCTCCCAAAGTGACAGAAGTGTAATGGTGGGTGGGCATCCAGACTACAGAGCGTGGAAGTCAATAAAATCCCTCTTAAACCTCTGAGGAATAGTGATGGCTGTGCCCTGAGCCACCCAAGCACAGCTGCATAAAGGCCAACGTCCAGAATTTTGGGTAACATTTCTGTGCTTCACGCTGAGGCCAGCTCCTACAAGACTTAGCCAAGTACCACGTACTTCAGGCATATCACACTATGAGCCATTCCCCAACAGACAGATGATGAATATCTCTCCAAAGCTAGGCTCAATTGGTTTTCCCTTTGCCTAGAAAAACCCTTCAAGACCTAATGCAGTGTGTGTGTGTGTGTGTGTGTGTGTGTTGCCCTCTCCTTCCGCTCATGTCTTCCATAGATAGAATTATGCAGAATTCACTGAACAAAGCCACTTGGCTCTGAGTTCCAGCGCTACTACTTGTAGTTCTATAGGCCCTGGAAAAAATTTCTCCCAGAACCAAAGATTCCCAGTCTGTGCAATGGGATACTAATATTATGTCTCCCTCTTAGCAAGGGTAGATTGAAAATATGGAATCAGCCTGGGAAGAGCTTAGAAGAGTATGTGCTGCTGAGTAGGAGTTCACCATATTTTTAAGAAATGAACGAAGGAAGGAAGAATACAGGATGGAGGGAAGGAATGATTAATTCCTTAAAAATGCACGACGCATATTTTTAAAAAGATCGTTATGAGATGAGATGACTTGTTTCCCAAACTAAAGCTTATGTTTCTTACACCACTCATTTTAAATGCCTCTCCCCCAGCCTCCACTCCATCTCTGAGGCAGAGTGGCAGTCATGTGGTCCACAAAGCATTTCATGCGTAGACAGCATCTTCATTTATATTGGCCTGTCTTGCGCAAGTCCAAAGGCCTAGGGCAAATTTATTAAAGTGGAGTCTGTTTATTCAATTTATTAAACAAGAATATTTGCAGGGTTTTCATTTAGAAGAGCAAGTTGGTTTATTCTATTTGACTTTAGAGAGCAGGACTAACTCCAATGTGTGTAAGCCATAGGAAGGTAGATTTTAGCTCAACCAAAGACACAACAAAGGGCTTGTTAAAAGATGATCTTTTCATTTATTCATCTGACATGAACTCATCAGTCAGGACTCAGGTAAGAGAAAAACACCTTTTCTATAGTTCTGGATAGGGCACTGTGAAAACCTTCCTCATGTATTTCAATATCATGTACTTCTCTTACTGCTTACATAATTATTTTGAATAATTATTCCATTCTACAGGCACATTATCCCATTACACAGATATCAAAAATTGAGGGTCAAAGAGATTATCATTTATCCAAGCTGCATAAGAGCTGGCCTGTATTGAGTCTGATTTAAACTCATCTCTCTTTGTTGTCTGGAGAATTCATTCTCTTTCCACTTGACTGTGCTGTCTGCCCAAACAGATACTGGATCAGATCTGCATGACCACCAGAAATTGGATGTAGGACTGAAAAATCCATCAACTCACTTTCCCCCATTGTTCTGTCTTCTTTGCCTTCTTCCTGTCCATCTGTCCATCCCTGCCAACCCCTGCACCTGCCCCAACGTGCAGCACAAAATGAAGCACTTCACAGTATAACCATCAGGTTGTGAATGTTGTCAGGCTACTTTGCCAAGTCATTGCTGGTCACTAGGACACTTCCTCCAATGTACAGCTTCACCTGTAAGAGAGCTGTCGTCATGAATAAAATCTGAAATAGAATAGTAGTTCCTCCCTGATATTATCTATGGAAGGGGGTATCACGCACGGCTCTGCCAAGAAGCAAATGTAACCTCTGATGTTTCAGGGAAGGTGTTTGAATGAGGACACCACTTACAGAGTTCTGGACAGGGTTGAGGGATCAGGTCGCTGGTGATGAGGTTACCAGGCTGTCAGCAGTGAGAAGCTATTCTCACTGCCAGGGCTGAAGAAGCAAAGGGCAAAAACAAGTGTTATGTTAGCAGGTGAGTCTGAGCTGCAGAGGAAGGACTGCCAGGGACCTACAAGGACACTTCAAAGAGGGAAGGAAAGGAGGAAGGGAAGTCTGGTTATCTTAGAATTGTACCTATGAAATTCATGAAGTCTTTTCTGTTTTCATTAGTAATAAATCAGCAAAAGTGTTCATGGAAAATAGAATTAACAGATAAGTTTATTTTGGCATAAAAATATTTGTCACCCATTCATGGTTCTTCTTTTATTTATTTATTTTTTATTTAGTAAATATAAATTTTCAAAGTACAGTTAATGGATTACAATGGCTTTCCCCCCCATAATTTCCCTCCCACTCATACCCCTCCCATCTCCCGCTCCCTCTCCCATTCCATTCACATCAAGATTCATTTTCAATTATCTTTATATACAGATGATCAATTCAGTATGTATTAAGTAAAGATTTCATCAGTTTGCACCCACACAGAAACACAAAGTGTAAAATACTGTTTCAGTACTAGTTATAGCATTACTTCACATTGGACAACACACTAAGGACAGATCCCACATGAGAAGTAAGTACACAGTGACTCCTGTTGTTGACTTAACAATTTGACACTCTTGTTTATGGCGTCAGTAATCTCCCTAGGCCCTAGTCATGAGTTGCCTAGGCTATGGAAGCCTTTTGAGTTCTCCGACTTCGTTCTTATTCAGACAGGGTCATAGTCAAAGTGGAAGTTCTCTCCTCCCTTCAGAGAAAGGTACCTCCTTCTTTGATGGCCCCATTCTTTCCACTGGGATCTCACTCGCAGAGATCTTCCATTTATGTCTTCCTTTTTTTTTTTTCCCAGGGTGTCTTGGCTTTCCATGCCTAAAATACTCTCATGGGCTCTTCAGCCATATCCTAATGCCTTAAGGGCTGATTCTGAGGCCAGAGTGCTATTTAGGACATCTGCCATTCTATGAGTCTGCTGTGTATCCCGCTTCCCATGATGGATCATTCTCTCCCTTTCCCTTTTTGATTCTATCAGCTAGTATTAGCAGACACTAGACTTGTTTGTGTGATCCCTTTGACTCTTACACCTATCAGTGTGATCACTGTACCAATGCCATCTCACTGGTCCATGGTTCTTCTTATAATAAGCGTTTTCCAAGAACTTCTGGAGACCCCTCATATACATGCATTTCAATTGTTTTGCACTAAAATAAACACACCTTGTAATTCCACTGTCTGTGAACTTCTTGAAGCCTCTCTGTACAGTCCTAGATAGGCATAGCTACTGCAGAGGCTCAAAAGCAGAGCAAGGGGAACAAATACCCGAGTTCTCTCTATTCCTGCCCCTTGAGTTTAATCGAAACTTCTATTTGGCAGAACCTAGCTTGCAAGCAGGAAGCAAAGAAGCACCCCCTGGAAGCTGTCCACAGGGTACAACCTGCTGGGCCACAGAGCAGGGCAGGGAAGGGGCCAGAGAGAAAACAACCATTCACAGGGATAGTTGGCTGAGCAATCCGATGGGACAGAGAGGGAAAGCCCACGCTGAGTCACCACAGCAGAGCCTCTTTCTGCCTCTCTCGGCACAACTAAGAAGGGCTTAGAAAATTCTGGGGTGATTTCTCCTTGAAGCAGCTGCCATTCACACTCCAGCTCCTGCCAATGCAATGCTGGTGTCTGAGTCTTTGGAAGGAATTCTCTTGGATGTTAACATTCATCTTCATTCATTCACCAGAGATTTACTATGGGCTACATATTATTCTACAGACTGATCACTTAAAGATGAAAAAAGGCAGATCCCTACCCTTTAGCTGGTCATGGTATACTAAGGGAAAGAGATATGAGAATCCATTATTTCAACATGTTAGATGTGAAATAAAAGTCTGAATGCTGTCTGTAGGACTCCAGATAGAGTGAGTAACCCCACTGAGAGAGTGAAGAAAGGTAATGCTTGGGTCCTAAAGATAGAGAGGTTTACACTATTGGGAGAGAGCAGGGCCGGGTTTTATTAGAAGATGGTATGTGAGTGCCAAGTTATGTGAAATTAAAAGGAGAGGAGATGGAGTGTTCATGGAACAGCCAGAAAATAATTGTGGCTGGAACATCTGTAGGTTATGGGGCATGAGATCTCCCTGAGAGGTTCAAATCTAGTTAAATTTTTCCTTTTTCCTATAAAAGAAATTACGAGAAATGTTTTCAGAATGGTTAAGCATTGTCGTTCCTGCAGGTTCCTCTCTATGGCCTTCTAAGAGAAAGCAGGAGGGGAAGGTATTTCAGGCCCCTGGGTGGTTACCCATGGCAGGAAAATTCCTTCATAGGATATAGCCCTATTCTTATGTAATTTCTAAGCTGGCAAAAACAGACAAGACAAAGGTTCATACTCTAAATGACTACAATTACCAGAACTGGTCTGGGCAGAAGCCAGGAGTGGAGAACTCACTCCAAGTCTATAATGTGGGTGGCAGGAATCTGATTACTTGAACTGTCTGTTGTCTCCTAGAGTCTGCGTTGGTGGGAAGTTGAAGTCAGGAGCCAGGGCCAGTATTGAACCCGGGTACTCTGATACAGAATATGTAGGCATTTTATGTTGTTGTTTTTTAAAAGGTTTATTAATTAATTTGTTTATTTGAGAAGGAGAATTAGAGAGAAGGAAAGACAGAGAGGAGAGAGAAATGTTCCATCTGATGGTTCACTCCCTTAAGGCCCTAAACAGCCAGGTCTGGGCCAGGCTGATGCCAGGAGCCAGGAACTTCATCTGGGTTGCTCACATGGGAGACAGGGGTCCCAGTACTACTGCCAAATATCTACTACCTTCCCTGGCACATTAGCAGGAAGCTGGATCAGAAGCTAGAATCCAAGCTGGCACTCAGATATGGGACACACTTGTCACAAGCAATGGGCAGCTGACCCACTGTACCATGACACCAGCTCCAGGATATGGGTGTCTTAACTGGCATCTTAACCACTAGGCTAAATGCCTCCCCAGTAGGCGTATATTATTGTAGATTATTGTTGTAGATTATTTCATATGTCTCATGGTAATCCTATCAGGCTAGATATTAGCCCCATGTTGAAGGTAGGAACCTGAAACTCAGAGAAGTAATTTGTCAGAGATCACCCAACTAGATAGTAACCAAAGCAGAATACAAATTCAGCCACATTTTTACCTTGTGCTTTGTTTGCCATCAGAAGACAGTGCAAATCTAGCACACAATCTGGGTAGCAAGGAAATAGAAAGAGGCTTTTCTCCCATATCTGGTTGCCATCCACCCAGCAAGGATGCTGATAGGGCTTACTGAAATAAGAAACTGTCTGGTTTCACAAGTCTATGCCTTTACATGTGCTGATCCCATGAGTCAACCTCAAATACTTCATGGAAAAGGGAATTAAAAGATAATTTTTGATTATTTGTATAACCCATGATTATTTTCCTATTGTGTCATTGTCTTTTTACTTTTTATTTGTTGAACTCTTTATTTGGTGGAGCCAATAAGCCTTTGACTATAATATAAATCAAAAATGTGTTATCTAAAAAATAATAAATATAATATTTTTAAAGATAAATTTATTTGAGTGTAAAAATTTTTAAAATCCATGCCCATCTTCAAAAAGTCAATGTAACATATATAATGTAAAAAATGTAGTTTTCAAATGTTTTTCTGTACCATATGAACTTAGGTTTTAATTCCTCTTTGTCTTGTGATCCTTTCAAAGTTCTCTCATATTTTTCTCTTCCATCTCTATGGCTCACCATAGGTCTTATTGCTTAAGTTTTCCCCATATTTTTCTAGATGTAAGTCTAATTGTAGCTGAGGTCATTCTTCTGTTAGGAAGCCTTGCTCTACTTCCATGATGTGGGATGTACCAGAATGTTTGCCCCATCAGATGTTGAGCTCCCTTCTAACACTTACCTCTGTGGATAGCACCATCCACAAAATGCATCCCATCTAGTAAATGCCTATCTGAGTAAGCCTGCAGCATAGCAGGTGCTTTGCAAATGATAATTTCTCCTTCTGTTCTCCTGTTTCTGGAGGCAGCAGACGTTTCACATTCTCAAAAGCAAGCAAGAAAACAATTTTATCTGGAATTTGCACCTTCAGGAAGTCATGTAACATGAAAGGTTCTCTCCATGTTCTCATTGCTGAGAGAGGGGAGCACATAACTCTGCTTTGTATAGGCTGACCCTGCCCAGTGGCACCCAGGTCCCCTTGACCTTACATGGAAAGGCTGGGACATTACTTTTCCTGGTCTCTGCCTCACACATGCAAGACGGGAGGTCTCTTCCACTCACAGGGCAGAGGCAGGGCTGGCTGATGGATTCACAAGAGCAGAGTAGCACAGAAAGTAACAGTAAAACAGAATGATAATGCATTTCCTAATGGCCTCCTTCACAGCTGTGTACACTGATTTAATCTTTGCAAAGCACTCTATTGTTTATGAGGCCTCTGGGTACAATTTTATGCCTGACTGAAGAGGTTGCTAATAGCTGCCATATTTGTGTTTAAGGACCTGCAAAGGATTAAACGAAGTATTTTAGAGCAATGAGCCATAATAAACCAATAATATATTGCAAATAATAAATGTTTTTAACCAATAATTGACTACAAATCTGGTGAACTTTAAATGACAAAAAAATACTAATTATACAGGTAGTTGTTCTGGTATCCTTCAATGGGATTGGAAAATCATAAAAAGAGAGACGACCTAGGGCACGTCAGGTCACTGGGGATGGTAGCACCAACACTCACCTCCTCCATAGCATCGTAGTTGAGAATCATCAAAGTCACTTAGTGAAATGCTGGGTTCCCTTTTCCTCTGGTAGGGATGGTGCAGAAGTCAGAGGCCTCAGCCATGTACTCAGAGAGGGGATTTTTTTTTCCTATTCATTTTCAAGGCCTAAGGTTTTGGATGCTAGGTTTCCATATAGAATTGTAGAGAAGTCCCCTAGAGGATCTTGGAAATATAGGCTGGCGCTTAACAACAGGAATTTGTATTTACTAACGTCTCTGCAATAAGCCAGTTTAATTCATTCTTTGGATGAGAAACCTGAGACAGAGAGAAATGAAGTGTTTTGTTGAACATGGCATAGTTTGTGAGTGGCAGAGCCACAGAGACAACTCTGGAACTCCAAGGCCCATGTTCTCTTCACCAAATAGCATTCCATCTCTTAAGAGCCCTTTGTGGGACCAGAAGGAGAGTCTTTCTTCCTAACATTCTAGAATATGTTTCAGCATTTCCATGTCTTTCAAACATAGCAGTTATTTCTCTATTCTCATAAGAATATAGGATTCCCAAATGGCTGCTACAGCCGGCGTGCTGCGCCGATCCAAAGCCAGGAGCCAGGTGCTTCTTCCTGGTTTCCGTGTGGGTGCAGGGCCCAAGCACTTGGGCCATCCTCCACTGCCTTCCCGGGCCACAGCAGAGAGCTGGACGGAAAGAGGAGCAACCAGGACAGAATCTGGCACCCCAACCAGGACTAGAACCCCGGGTGCCAGCGCTGCAGGCGGAGGATTAGCCTAGTGAGCTGTGGTGCCGTCCTATTGGATTATTATCTAAGTTCTTTAGAACCTGGTTTCAAAAACTCACTCCAAAAATTAAAATTACTCATATTCCTACTATCCAAATAAATCACTGTTAATGCTGCATTTTCTTCAAGAATTTTCTTCCATGAAAATACAACAAGAGAACAGGGTTATATTCTGTAATTGTTCATTATCCTAATTTTTTTAAGAACAGAATTATGAGGCCAATTCTGTGGCATAGCAGATAAAACCACCACCTGTGGTACTTGGCATCCCATATGGCAGCAGGTTCGAATCCTAGCTGTTCCACTTCCAACCAGCTCTCTGCTATGGCCTGGGAGGGTCGTAGAAGATTGTCCAAGTCCTTGGGCCCCTGCACCCTCATGGGAGACCTGGAAGAAGCTCCTGGCTCCTGGCTTCATATTGGCCAAACTCAGGCCATTGCAGCCATTAGGGAAGTGAACCAGCAAATGGAAGACCTGTCTCTTTCTTTCTTTCTCTCTCTCTACCTCTTCCTCTCAAAGAAATAAATAAATCTTTAAAAAAAAAAGGATAGAATTATTTCATGTCATTCAGTCATTTATGAAAAATGTTATCTTATAATTGCATGATATGTCATGGCATAGAGCTCCTGTTAGTGTTTAGGCCTCTCCAAATTATTGGCTTTTATAAAAATTCAACAAATATTGACTCTAACACAGTACATGGCATCTAATAGATGTTCCTTGTCTTTGAAGAACTAGCAAATCATGTTTTGCATGCATTTCTAATCATTTCTCTTGAAAACATTTTCAAAAATATGTTAGTGGGTGAAATTACCTAAATATTGCCAGACCCCTGATATATATTCCCAAATTGTATCCTTAAAGGGCAATATTATAGTTAGCTCTCCACATCCCAGATTCTGCCTCCACAGATTCAACCAACCATGGATCAAAACTATTAAAAAATTTTGCATTTGTACTGAACATGTACACATGTTTTCCTTCTCATTATTCCCTATATGATGTAGTATAATAGCTGTTTACATATCATTTTCTTTGTACTAGGTATTATGAGTAATCTAGAGATGATTAAAGTATACAGGAAGATATGCATAGGTTGCATGAAAATACTATGCCACTTTATAAGAAATTTGAACATTATAAATGTTGGTATCCATTGGGGGGTAGATCTTAGAACCAATCCCCATGGATATTCAGGGATGACTGCCATCTCCAGTGTATTATAGGCATTCATAAATTCTGAAAACTGACTTTTGAGAAGGTTACCTTATTTACTAATATGTCTGTATTTATTTTTCCTTATTCTCATAAATTGAATGAGACACAGTTATCAAGACTTATTCCTTAGAAATTTACTATTTAATAAAAAAGTAATAGTATTTTCCCTAACATTTGTTGAGCATTTACTGTATACTGTGTATTGTTCTGAGCACTTTACATATATGCACCCTTTTAATCTCTCAGTAATTTCATGAGGCTGATGATGAAACTCCAAATGTTCAGTAAGTTGCCAGAAGTCAAACAACCACCCTGTGAAGGTGCCAGCTCTTAGTGGTTCCAGGTATGAATCAGATAAAGAATGAACTATAATATAGTACAGTCTGTGTTATAGATGAATGTGAGCAAATAAAGAACACAAAAATGTCTCTGATGGTTCAGTTAGCCTAGAGTTTTAAAGAAAAAATGGACATTTGTTTGCCAAGAAGACAAAATGGAAGAGTAGAGCAGGAAAAGATGATGGCAGATACTAACACAGAATATAGAAAGCAGCCAGGGCCTGAGTAGGATACAGAGTTAAAGCAGCAGAGGTTGTTTAGGGAGCTACAAGTAATAAAGGAAAGGGACAATGATTAAGAGTTGACTCTGGAGTCCCAGAATCTTGGTTCAAATCAAGCTCTTGTGATTATTGGTTATTTGACCTTGAGTGCTTAAAATGTAATAAAGTATATAGAGGCTTAGCAGGGAGTTGACCACAGCATGAACATTTAGTGTATATTCACTAGTGGTGATGTGGGGAGTGGGTTTAATATGGAGGTTACTGGGGAGCTTATGAGTGCTGATTGTGGAGGAGGCTGGGGTAGAGGTAGTAGAGGTGGTGGTAGTAGTGATGATGGTAGATATCAAATGCAAAAAACATGAATGGAACCTTTGTCTTTGGGGCACTATGACAAGAGATGAAGGTAGAATAATGAATAGATATGAGGCCAGTGAATACTTTGTGCACCTTAATAAATTGGTCCATTATAATGGAGACAGTGGTGAGGGAGTTCAGGGGAGTCTCAAGCAAGGAAGGGATGTGATCTACTTTGGAATGGAGGAGATATTTTAGGTCAGGAATCCTTCAATTCCTACCATGTAGGCATGTGCTTAGTCTTTGTGTGTATAAGGTCAGATCTGATTTGAGCAAAGAATAACTGTTTCAGGCCAGAAAAACACACCCTGCAAGTTACGTGGAGCAGATCATGCAGAATGGTGAGAGGATTGGATAGCATGGCATGGGGGTGGAAAGGTGAACCTATTAGAAATATTTTACTTACAGAAAGGAGATTTGGGAATTCTTTAATAAGAAGCACAATTGAATGATTTTAAGATGAGATAAGTGACAAAATCAGATTTGTTTTTTAAAAGATCCTTTTGGTGAACTTTCTGGAAAATGGATCTTGGGGTAAGGAAGAGGAGAGAGACTTATTCTAGCTCTTTTGTTGAAAATAGACTGCTAGTTTGGGCTAGGACAATGACAGCAAAGGTAGATTGAAAAACATCTAGGAAGTAGATTTGGATTTTGTGATGGATTCAAAGGGAGCTATGAAGAAGGAGTGAGAGATCACTCTGAGGTTCCTGTCATAAGCAGCTGGATGAATGGGATGCATTTTCTGAGGTGGGAGCACTGGGAGGAGAGGGGAGAGCATGTTTCAGGGGCTGTGATGAAGTCTTTAGGTTGTTGAATGAGTGATGAGATATTTTTCCAGGAATCAGGGCATATTTCCACTCTTTTAGTAAGGAGATGGGAAGGGTGGAAGGTGAAGGTAAGGAAGGTTCTGACAGGGAAACAGACAAGATCTCTGTTAGCTATTATGTGCAACAATACCCCTTGCTGTGTTTATTGCCCATTTAATAGAGTGTACATTACAGCCCACAGTGGTAATCAAGAGATGTGGATGCCGAATGAGATGCAGAGAGACCATAGGTGGGAATTTATTTCACTGCAAAAAGGTTCACATTTATGAAAATGGATTCTGGATGGGCCTCAGCTCTGCCTTCTCCCACTTGTCCTTCCTTCATCCTCAAAATAGTGAACACAGAAGCTTTTGTGCTAGGGTGATTGGAGGCAGAAAACCATTCTGCCATAGAGAGAGGTAGGAGAGATAGGGATAGGATAAAGAATCATTAACCCTGGAGGATGGCCCAAATCCTTGGGCCCTGCACCTGCATGGGAGACCAAGAGAAGCACCTGGCTCCTGGATTCAGATCAGCACAGTGCACTGGCCGCAGCGGCCATTGGAGAGTGAATCAATGGTTAAGGAAAACCTTCCTCTCTGTCTCTCACTGTCCACACTGCCTGTCAAAAAAAAAAAAAAAAAAAAAAAAAAAAGAATCATTAACCCAAGGGATTCTAGAATCAGTTGTTTTACTTGAAATAGAATGACATGCTAGATTTTGAAAATCATCTTTGTTGGCATTTTCTTGGAAAAGAGTGGAGGCATGAGACCCTTCAGAGAGTGCTCAAACCCTTCTTAACCCCCAGAATAACTATGTACATTTTGATGAACTTCTTCAGCATTTTAGACTCAATTTGTTCATCTACAGAATAGAGCCCAAAATAACTTTTTCACAGCATTGTTGCCATGATTAAATGAAAAATATTCATTGGACGCCAAGGGCAATGACGCTAATGTCATAGATGTTAATTTCTTCCTTTTTCTCCCCACTCTGCTTTTTATACTTCATAGAGTCAGATTAGGCCATGAAGCATGACTAGCCTTGGCTTGGGTTTTAAATGAGCCTTAATGAAGATCTTCATCTTCCTCAGGGCCTTGGGAATGAGTAGAATGCCTGTAGATCAGGATGGCTGCTAGTGAATGTTATGGGGTTCCATGGCAGAGGCAGCGCTCTGAGTTTGTTTTCAGGAGCTTGGCTGCTTTCAGGTGTCTTTTGGAAACAGTAGCATCTGGTGGCTGCCTGAGCAGTAACCCGGCTGCAGACTTCAGGGGGAGCAAATCATAGCATCTGTGTTTCTCCAGCAAAACAGCAGGGCTATTAAAATAGCTTGTAGGCACGATCTATCACTGCACTGTCTCCCTTGTTTGCACAGGCTGCATGCAACTGGAGAAGCGAGTCTGGAAGAGACTGGGTATTGGTGGAGGCCTAGAAGAGGATCTGGGGACTGGGGTTCATATCTGGGGACCAGAAACCTGCTGGGTGCCCTTAAGCAAGACACTTAGATTTTCTGGGCCTCTATTTCCTGATTTCAAAGCTTCTGTAGGCAGTTTTGTGGTTTATAAAGAAAATTGCTGCTTGGAAATAGGTAGAAGTAATGACAGATGACTTCTTTGTTGTGTGATATTATGAAATTTCTCAATTTCTATATGACTCAGTTTTCTCATCTAAAAACAGGAGTGACAGCTACCATAAAGGGTATTTCTGAAATTTGACTAAGATGCTGATTGTAAAGCTTTTGACTTGGTTCCTGGCTTATAATAAGTATCCAGGAAATGTCAGACCTTTGTGCCCCTAGATCATAATGTTGTCTGCCATCAGTCTTGAACCACAAGGCCACTGCTCTTTAGTCCAAGCATAGCATCTAAAATCGTGTTGGCAGTTACTGTTATCAAGTATGATCTATCTATTTTTTCCATCCTACACTTCAGCCACATTAATTTCTCATGGGACACTTCTTCACACGTGGATTTATCAGCCAAATAATACCTCTCCTTCATCCTTCTTCAAGATTGAGCACAAATGTTCTCCTTCATGGAGCTTTGAACTCTATAGGGAGAACTGATGCTCTGTTCAGTGAAATTGAACCCTGACCTCTCAAGTTTAACAAAGAATGGAGGATATCAACTTAAGAAGGAAGACTTGAGCTATCTTGTTTGCACTGACCTTGTGGGAGAGTGAGGCTGGCCTCAGCACTCGCCGTTGTATCCACATGTGGCCTCCCTATTTCCTGTACTCCCTGGTGTATTTTCTACCTTCAGTTATAGCTTTCATCATAGTTTATGTCTATATAAAACCACATATAGTCTTATATATCTGTGCATGGAAACATAATATGTACACATACTTATATTTATTCTTTCCACAGACTGAAATATTCAAGTAGGCACCTGCAGCTGTTGAATCCTTCTGTGCCTGTGTATAAATAACCTAGTACTTGCCCATAATAGGTACTAATGGATATTTGGAGAAAGAATGAAACATGTATCTAATTCCACAATAATTATTCATTAAGTATCCACTATAGTCAACATAAATTTCCTCTGCATATTATTTGCCCTATGTATATTTTCTTTGCTAAGTGAGACTAATTGATTTCCTCTTAATGGAATGATGGGAACATATGTGGCAAAATTTGTTTCCTTAAAGTTCTATTTTGTAGCCGGCGCCGCGGCTCACTAGGCTAATCCTCCGCCTAGCGGCGCCGGCACACCAGGTTCTAGTCCCGGTTGGGGCACCGGATTCTGTCCCGGTTGCCCCTCTTCCAGGCCAGCTCTCTGCTGTGGCCAGGGAGTGCAGTGGAGGATGGCCCAAGTGCTTGGGCCCTGCACCCCATGGGAGACCAGGAAAAGCACCTGGCTCCTGGCTCCTGCCATCGGATCGGCGCGGTGCGCTGGCCGCAGCGCGCCAGCCGCGGCGGCCATTGGAGGGTGAACCAACGGCAAAGGAAGACCTTTCTCTCTGTCTCTCTCTCTCACTGTCCACTCTGCCTGTCAAAAAAAATAAATAAATAAATAAATAAAATAAAAAAAAATAAAAAAAATAAAGTTCTATTTTGTACTTCACACTGACATTCCTTACCTCAGAGGGATATTGTGGACAAAACTGCGAATTTGCTGCCATCTAAAATCACCACATTACTATTACAGTGCTTATGATTATATTTGCAGTTTTTTAATGCTACTTTCTATTTCTACATTTTGTATTCTAATGCATTAGACCGCAAAAGATTCCAATTCATCTTCTTCTGTTTGGGATTTTAAATAGGTTAATAGGATGCAAACACAAGTCACGTTTTTGCATTCTGTTACAAATATTGTACACAGATATTGCTATGCTGTTTGGGCAAAATGTAATGAAATGTAATTTAATATGATACTTTCAAGCACATTAGATTGTTCCTGAGGGCTTCATGGCCGAGGTCCTAAACTGTGTTAAACCATAGCTAAAACAAGTCAGAACAAAATGAGTTTCTTTCCTCATTTTACTGGCCTTTCCTAGTTTGATGACTTTTTGTCACCCATGCCAAATGATGGTTTGGGTTTCATGTGGTTCGCCTAGGCTATAAATGGGTTTGAAAATATTCAGCTCTCTTCTGGAGGATATATTGCTGTTCCCACTTTTAGCTTGCTCTTCAGTTCGCCAACTATTCTATTTATTTATTAATTCACCCAGCTCACTCGTTTATTTATTTAACTCTGCATCTTGCTCTATGCCCTCGGTGTTAATCTTTCTGTTTCCTCACACACTTCCCTGAGACCAAGGTTGTGTGGTTCAGGAACCAACTTAACCAGAACCTAGGACAGTTCCTGCTCTTAGAAGGGGTGAATATGCAAGAGCAGAAAGAATGGGTGTGAAGGTTCTCTTGTGTGCAGTGAAGATTCCTTTATTATAAGAATTAAATGAGATGGTGTCATTAAAGTCCTTTATGCAGCAGAAGACACACAATACTCAATGTTTATAGAAACTAAAATACATCAATGAACTTTCCACAAAGCTAAAATAGGAACCAAACATCAAGTTTCAGGTTTGTTTCCAGGATTAAATAATACACCCATCCTGCCTAGCAGTGTGCCTGTCTCATAGGAAATACTCTTTTCTAAAGAAAGGTAGTAGGATTATCAGCAGAGGAGGCAACATAACAACCAAGCAAACTCTCTGGGACACACTTGTAAATTTCTGACTTATGAATATCCTGGAAAGGGACTGAGAGCAGAGAGATGTTCTTCAGCCTTGGCTGTACTACTGCCTAGAAAGTCTTTCCCACACTTGCTCCTTTCCAATTCACCTCCCACTGCAGAGCCTTTTTCTCCACAGCCTGAGCTCCTATCAGTGTAGGCTCGCTGTGGGGAAGGAAAGGAAGATGAGAATCTTCACAGCTCTTCGCCCCTTTCCCTCAACCCCACGGTAACTCTTTGAGCGAACTTTTAGAGGAAACCCCTCCCATGGGTGGCCCCATCCCATCACCCTAGGAAAATACCCAGGCGTCAGAGCCCAGTTCCCTTGGAAACATAGACAAAGGTAGTCAGTCCTTTGAAAATTCAAAAATTCAGGAGTGGCAAGTAGACTGGGGCAACTTGAACTAGCACCACCTTTCCCTTGATGCCCTTCTATGTCAATTGAACCCCCTCTTCAGACTGCACATCTGCATTTTAGTGGCAAGCTTCAGTGTCCTGATGGCCACAGTGAAGAGCAGGGCTGGCTGGGAAGACCCAGGCATGACCCAGGCATGACCAGAAGCAGCTGACTTAAATTTCCACAGCAATGGGTAGCACAGCTTTTGCCACTCTCATAGGTCACTCAACAGGGTGGGCCAGGATCTGCCCTACAAGGGTTTCTCACATTCCTGGGAGCTCCTTTGTCTAGACACTTCCATGGGGTCTCATTGATGTGCTTATAGCTGTCCTTGGGACAAGAATGGTTCTCTAGGGGCCAGGTGCTGTGGTGCAGTGGGTTAAAGCCCCAGCCTGCAGCACCAGCATCCCATGTGGGTGCAGGTTCTAGTCTTGGCTACTCCTCTTCTGATCCAGCTCTCTGCCTGGGATGGCAGTAGAAGATGGCCCAACTCCTTGCCCCCCCCCCCCACCATGTGAGAGGCCCAGGTGAAGCTCCTGGCTCCTGGATTTGGATCAGCTCAGCTCTGGCCATTGTGGTCATTTGAGGAGTGAACCAGTGGAATGGAGGACCTCTCTCTTACTCTACCTCTCTCTGTAACTCTTTCAAATAAATAATTCTTAAAAAAAAAAAAAAAAAAAGGAATGGCTCTCCAGTAGTGTGAGTGGCACTGTTTTCCCTTGATATGTGAGCTCAGATTTGAAAGTCTGGAAGAGCAATAAGAAGGATTTCAGAAAATCCTGCTTCCTTGTTTCTTACCTTACCTTACCTTCACCTCATTAACTTGACTGGTTCTTCAGACATCAGCTCAAACATCATTTCCTCAGGGAAGCCTTCTAGGATAGCTGTGTCTGAGACACACATGTCACAGCCCCACACAGCTCTTTCTCCTGGCCTTTATGCCTTATTTTTTTTTTATAATACACCTGAGGATACTTAAAAATGTTTTTGGGAAAATGGAATTGAAAGGTAAATTTAGTGCAAAATTTTTTCTCTGTTTTTATTTTTTTGGAAGACAGAGAAAGACAAAGCTCCCATTCTCTAATTCACTCCCCAAATGCCTGCAACAGCCAGGGAGAGAGTAAAGCTGGGAGCCAGGAACTCAATCCAGGCCTCATACATGGGTGACAGGAACTCAATCAGTTGAGCCATCACCTTCTCTAGTCTGCAGTAATGAAAAGCTGGATTCAGAAGTTGGAGCTGGGACCCAAACCCAGGCACCCCAGTGTGGTTTGCAAGCCTCCTAGCTGACATCTTAATCACTAAGCCAAATGTCTGCTCATATTTGCAAACATTTTTAATCCATTCATAGCTTGCATTTCTATAAACTTTTTGAATATCCCTTGTGGGCATTAATTTCACATTTTTGCTCTAAAATAAGCATAATTTTAATTCCATTTTCCATGAACTTTTGAAGTACCCTCATATGTATGTAGATATAATTTCATTCTTATAAATGTGTCCTACTGTGTGATTGATTTGTTCCTCTCTGCTGAAGTCTAAATTTTTTATGGGAGGGGAAGTTATATCTGTGTTCACCTTTGTTTCTCCAGCACAAAACACAGCCCCTGACACATTGTGAGCTCTTGATGTGCATTTATTGAATTAATAATTGTAAAACAAACATAAGAAGGGTCTAGTATTTAGTAAAGATTGGAATTTTTGTTGCTGGTGAGTCAGAAGCATCTAAGACCACCCACACATTCAGTGATTCACTTGAAGGACTCCACGTCTCATCATCTACTCCTGGATAAGGTTTGTTACAGAGGCACAGCAAGGACATACAGCTGGTTTGGAATGGAAAACCCTCAATGGAGTTTGGAAGAATCTATATTCAGGCTCACTAATATCTCTCACTCCCAGGAGGAGTCACATAAAATGCACTCTACCCCAAGAAGCAAAAATGCAGCAACATTTTTTACATTTCTGGCTCTGAGTAGTCCATAGAAGACTCAGTATTCAAAGATTTTATTCGGGCCTGGTCATAAATACACTCTGCCTAGCAAACACCACAATTCCAGATTCCCAGAAGGACAGGATATATTCAACATCAACTGCATTGTTTGCATAAACAGTCTAGCTATGGTGAACCAGTCGTTTTTTTTATTTTTTTTTATTTTTTATTTTTTATTTTATTTGACAGGTAGAGCCATAGTGAGAGAGAGAAAGAGAGAGAAAGGTCTTCCTTCCATTGGTTCACTCCCCAAATGGCCGCTACGGCTGGCACTGTGCTGATCCAAAGCCAGGAGCCAGGTGCTTCCTCCTGATCTCCCTTGCGGGTGCAGGCGCCCAAGCACTTGGGCCACCCTCCACTGCCTTCCCAGGCCACAGCAGAGAGCTGTGCTGGAAGAGGAGCAACTGAGACTAGAACCCGGCACCCATAAGGGATGCTGGCGCTTGTAGATGGAGAATTAACCAAGTGAACCACGGTGGCTCCAGCCCCAAACAAGTCTTAACAGTTAGATGACATTTGCTTTATTTGTTTATGTTAAAGGCAGTGCAATAGAGAAAGGGAGAGGGGGAGGGGAATGGGAGGGGAAGAGGGAGAGGAAGGGGGAAGAGGAGAGGGAAAGGGAGAGCACGCTTCCATCCACCGTCCACTGGCTTATTTTTTCAAATGCCTGCAGTAGCCAGTGCTGGGCCAAGTCAAAGCCAAGAGCCAAGAGATGCATCCAGGTCTCCCAGGTAGGTGGCAGGGTCCCAAGTACTTGAGTCATCAACTGCTACCTCTCAGAGTGAATTAGCAGGAAGCTGGATTAGAAGCAGAGGCAGTACTTGATCCCAGGCATTCCAGTATGAGATGTGGGCATCCCTAGCAGCAGCTTAACCTGCTCTGTCACAATGTGCACCCAACTTAAAGAGTCGAATGTTCAAATGCCAATCAAGGGCCAGTCTTGTAAGCAGGCCCTTCTAAAAAAAGGCAGCAGCCTCAGGGCTATAGTATGTTTTGTTTTCTCCCACACAGGAGACTATATATTTTTCCATGTGTGTAAGGAGAGATACAAATCAGGGAAAAGTTTTTAAGAAGACCAAATTTGAGTCCAACTGCCTGGATTTAATCTGATACTGTGTTGTCTTGAACAACCTTAATAACCTTTCATTGTTCTTTACTCATGTATAAAAATGGGAAAGTAATGAACCTCACTCAACAGTGCTTGATAGGGAGTAAGTACATACTAATTGATGAATGATGTTATTATTTTTATCATTAATATTCTGGAAATTCCAGACAGTTGACAGTATTTCTTTGCTCAGTACATATAAGCTGAGTGACTGAAGGAGTCTGAAAGTGACGAGATGGCAGGCTCTAGTCTTGTCTCCACAAGTCACTTACAGAATAATCTTGGGCAAGTTAATTCCCCTACCTGGTCTCATCTTCAGTTGAGATAGCAGTCCTTGTCTGGCCCATTCTCATAGCAGAGGAGCAAGAGAGAGTATGGAGAGTCATGGGGAAGCATTGGCTTATGGAATCAGATATAATTGGCAAGCACTAGTCTCTGCACCAGTACCTCCCCTCCTGTGAAGTGAGGCTATCGACACAGTATCATACTGCTCATGTTGTGGCTTTTTTCATTACCAGCACTGTAGTTATGCACACATGAGGTGATGGATGGAAGAATTTTCTGTATTTACTCACGTAGGGGATTATTTTATTATCAGACAAAGCAATTTGGGGTTGTAATTGTTCTGCTTTGGAGACATTTTACTGAGTATTTATGAACATTCATCTGGGATGGGAATCTCCTGGTGGTGGGGGCAGGCTGAGCAAAGAAATGGCATGGAGGGAGGGAGGACAGAAGAGAGGGAGAGAGGGAGAGGGGGAGAGAATGCGAGACAGACGGAGAGAGAGAGAAATTGATTCATCACCAGTCTGTGGGTTCCCTAGACTTTGAGACTGTCTGTTCTTATTGGGTTCCTGGCATCTAGTAGTGTCTCTGTCACCTGGGAAGAAGTCCTCAGTAAAGGTTTTTTGGATGAATAAATGAATCCTATCAACTGAAAGTATTATTACCCCTAAGAAACCATTTATGGGGTGCCTGCTATCTATCAAGCAGTTTATACATCCTCTTTTGCTGCAGAATAGTAGTCTGATGGGGTGGGGTTCCTTTCTCCTCATCTCACATAGATGCGAACATTGAGGCCTTGTGCTTGGAGGTCAGAAAGCAAATGAGAGGCAGAGGCAGAATCACAGCTCAGTCCTGGAGGCTCCATAGCCTACTGGCTACACATAATGCTGACCATCTTCACTGTTCTCATATGTCACTTTTCTTAGTGAGCTTCTGAAATTTTAATAAAATTATGTCAACAGTCAACTGCTGTCTTACAAATTTTAAATGATTCATAATGCACCTTGGCAAGAGAAGAACAAGCCTTAACATAGATGTGGTCCGAGACCTCTTGGCTGTCATTTAGGGCTGTGGCCAAACAAGGTTATTACCTGAGCAGAGGGGGACTGGAAGAAATGAAATATTTATTAAATTACTCAGAAGAGTGCTCTAGTAGGCTTCCTTAGCATATGCCTTCAAGGTGATAGATTAACTGAAATAAAATTATTGAATTGAAAAGCCATTCATTAACAGGGAATTTCAGGAAACCAGAATGCCGCTTCTATTACCTGCAGAACTGCCTATTAAATGAAAGTTATGTGTTCTTTGGTGATATTGAAACCACTGGTTTGTCATCTTTTCCTCTCAGCCTCCTTTCTAATAGTGCAAAAACTTATAATTTACAACTTCTAACATAATTGGAAACTTAATTAGTTTTCTTCAGAATTCACCTACTTTATTTTAACCATTATTTTCTTAGCCCTCCATTTTTTCCTCCCTGTCACTTATATCAAAAGTGTGATGCGGTTTTCTCTGCATCTATCCTTGCTGTCAATTGGAATCTAAGACAATATATTAGCAGGGTTGGTCTCTGCCACATACATGACTGCATCCATTTTTCTCTTCTCATTTTTCGTTCTTCGACTTGCTTCCAATCCTTCAATCAGTAGGCTTTTGTTGAGCATATAATATGTACTATCTGTGGAACAGGGGCAGGGACAGAACACAAAGAGGAAGGAATGAAGGCCTACCCTCCATCCTCAGGGTAGCTGCTGCAGAGAGCAGGGTAGGAGATAAAGTGGACATGCATCAGCAGGAAACCTACATGGTACTGTGTGCAAGCAGGAGTTTTGCAATCAGATGTCCATCGTCTATTTATGAGCAGTGAGAACTTCAACACCATGTTAAGCCTCTCTAAGCCTCAGTTTTCTCCTCTGTAAGATGGGGGTGATAATCAATGTCATTGGAGTCTTATAACAAGTCATAGGGTGATGGCAATAAGAATCCTAGGATAGCTCTTAGGAGAACTAATAATAATAATAGTAATAATAATAATAATAATAATAATAATAAAGGAAGCTCTTAGGAGTTCTCACTGACTCTTCCTTTCCCACCCTAGTGCAAACTGTGTCATATGTACAGGCAGGCCAAAGAGAATACAGAGGAAAGAAAATCCATGTGTTCTTGGGGATACATGAAAAAAATAGAAGACATGGCTCTTGAGCTGGATCTTGGAATATTGATTGAATAACAGTCACCATCCTCATCCTCATCTTCATCTTCATCATCTTAGAAGGAAAAGCAAGCAGATTAACAACTAATTTTCCATCACTAAATGTTACCTGACCCTTTGTTGAATACTTCGTCACCTTCCATGGTTTGTTTTTCCCCATAAACTTCACTGAAATGGATGTCATTATGGTCTCCATCTTAAATATTCAGAAATAGGCCAAGAAAATTTGAATTGCACAAGGTCACAGAATGGCTAAGGAGCAAAGCTGGAAAACATTGACTGCAGAACCAGGGTGGAGCTTCCCTTTGAGTTCTCCTAGGCGCAGACACCCACACCTCTGACTGCTTTGTGCCTGCCCAGTGGGCCCAGGTTGATTTTCTCTAGTAGAGAGGATCCCTTTGGTGGCGGTTGGAGCTCCCTTCATTCTGATGTGTGGCTGATGCCCTATAGGAAAAGGGCAAGTGATGAAGGGAACACAGGCATAAATGTTAGAAAAAATGAGAATCAAAAACTGGATCTGGCCTTTGGCAGCATTAATTTTTCTCCCAGTAACTTATCTAAGATTTAGCTCGTCTTATATTAAACAATAAGGAGTTACCATAGCAACCTCATTGCCATGTAATAACACTCACATCCTTCCCAACTGTAAAATCAGAGCCAGAGAGGCAAATAGAAACCATCAAATTACCAAATAGCCATCTTCTTCATCTCTCTCCCCTTTGTAGAATGATTATTGATTACTTTCTCTATTGTAGGTCAGTGACACTATTACTAATTTTTTTTCCTTCCCCATGTCCCTCGCTGCCTCTGTGAACAAGGAGGGATGGAAAGGAGCCCGCAGTGAGTGCCTCCGGTCCTCAGAGTGGCTCCTACTCCAGGAGGACGAAGTTTGAGTCAGTGCCATTTCCCGCCAGCTGCTGCCAATATTGCTCTGAGGGCATTTATTTCTCTTGCCGGCTGCAGAATGCTTGATTAACCCCATGCACTTGCCACATCTGCTGCGACGCCTGCTCACTGTGTCTCTTCACCTTCTGGCAGGAATTCGCCATGCATGGGAGAGCCCTCGGGCAGCACTGTTTGAAGCAGATGTTTCATGTGTGATGTACAGAGTGGGGCAGCATACTGCCCCTCCCCACTATCTCTGCAGACCTGCTGCTTGCTCCCTCTCCTCCTCTTAGCTAATTCCTAGTTTTTCTGCAAGATTCAGGTTGGGTATGACCTCCACCAAGGGACCGCTTCTCTGATAGTGTACAAGCCCCATACATTCCTCTCCCTCAGCCTTGCTCACACTATATTGCACGGATATCCTTATGTCCTGCCCACCAGTAACTGTGAATGATTGACAATGAGTCTGCCTTGATGTATCGCCCCCTTCCTAGCCTGCCAAGCACACAATAGGAACTGAATAAGGATCAAATACCCCGCTTCTTTAACAATAGGTAGCATGAAAGAGTTTATTGGCACCGATCTATGGATAGTTAATCTGATTGACTGGTTCTTCATTTTCTTCTCCTGAGATTTGTACATGTGAATAAAAGTAGATGGACTGAGAAGCAAGTTTGGTTTATCTGCTGTATCTCTAGCAAACCACATCTTTTTAATTTCATGCATGGATGGAAGGATACGCCATGCCTGTTATAGTGCGACAGCTTGCTACCTTGTACAACTCAACATGTTGATGCAGCTCAGCATGCAAAATTTTACTGAGAGGGAATCAGACCCAGGACATCAGAAATAGTACCACAGTACCCAAGATGGTGCTCCTTTACTATTTCCACACAACCTTGTCCATTGTGGGGCCTGACCTGAACAATACTCACACCTGAACTCAAAGGCAGTTATGGTTTTATGAGACAACAGGCTGTAGGAGTAAAATGCCTAACAAGGACATTATTTTTTTCTTATTTGGGACCATATAGTCACTTCTTCAGCAAACAAATATTTATTGAAGATCCCAATAGTTGGTTGTAGAATAAATGAGCAAATGAATGAAGAGTAAGGGGTCTCTCCGCTCTCCAGTGCAACCCACAACATGCGATTGGCTCTGTTATCCTAAAGCCCACTGAAGTTCACCTCCTCCCTGTGTCAACACTTGTGAGATTCTTCCTTTGTTATAGAAAAAAGTTCAAGAGTCAGAATACAGCGAGGCATTCAAATGCCTTGACAATCTGGCTATAGTTCCTGCTAGGGTCTCAGGCTCATCCCTCTGCATAGTCCTGCCTCCTGTGCTGTGCTCCTGTGTTTATTTGCTGTCTACGCAGGCAGTGTAGCTCTCCTGATGTGATAATATTCTTGAATTTGAGGGTTTACAAAGTCAGTTCCTTTTGAAAGTTATGAGTCTGCTGTCTGAGGCTGGATGCCCATCTTCAAAGATGGGAGAGTAGTCAGAGCTTCCCTTCTGGGCAAGAGTGGGAACCCTAAACTCACACTCTGCCAGCAGTTCCCAAGAGCCAGAGCTTTGTTTGGGAGCAGGAATGGAGACTCAGCCAGCCCTTTTCAGTTGTCCTGAGAAAGCTGACACCCAGTAGAGTTCGATGTCTTGGCTGAGGCCATGGCATTCAATGACCACATGGGCACTACAACCATGTAGGCCTTTCCCCAGTCCATCCCAGTTGGTATCCAATCCCCTGTGGCAGGCAGCCCTGAGTCCACTCATCATGATGGCTTGAGGTCATTCACTTTCCTTTCCAGGCAGGTCCCCTGTCAGCTTCCTCTCCCCACTGAGTGATTGTGAATCTCTCTCAGGGAAATGTTTTTGCATCTCTGCCCAGCTGCTGCTGGAATCTCTGAAGCTCAGCAGAGCAGGCTCTCTGCTGGCTAGTGCAGTGGATGAGCACCATAAATATTAACTGCAGGCAAGGAAAAACTGACACAGAGAATAAATATTTGTTTTCTCTGGGAGGTTACACTGTGGTCTTGGTTAAGAGGCATATCCCACTGTTGGCTTTGGGAAAAATTCTACTGAATCTCTGACATGCAAGAGTTTCTGTACATGTTATTGGTGAGGTCAATCATAAATCCTGTTGTATCACACTCAATAATGAAGCTCTCAGTCTCCCTTCTAAGCCCAGCATTGAGCCAACATGCCTTAAATATCCTATTTGTCTAAATCCCAACCTGGAAGAGTAATTAGTTCAATTTAAAGTCTATTATGAGGCCAGTGCCGTGGCTCACTTGGCTAATCCTCCTCCTGCGGCACCGGCACCCCAGGTTCTAGTCCTGGTTGGGGTGCTGGATTCTGTCCCGGTTGCTCTTCTTCCAGTCCAGCTCTCTGCTGTGGCCCAGGAAGGCAGTGAAGAATGGCCCAAGTATTTGGGCCCTGCACCCACATGGGAGACCAGGAGGAAGCGCCTGGCTCCTGGTTTCGGATCAGTGCAGCACGCCGGCTGTAGCAGCCATTTGGGGGGGTGAACCAAAGGAAGGAAGACCTTTCTCTCTGTCTCTCTAACCCTGCCTGTCGGGAAAAAAAAAGTCTATCATAGTCCCCTTTCTCAGGAACAAAGCCTTGAACTTCAGCATTTGAGGCAAACTCCCTTCCATTGTCCTGCAATTTCAGCACATTCATGGTGTGGAATGTAAAAATCTACTCTCATAGATACTTGGTCATGGGATAACAATGAGGACTCTGAAACCAAACCACCAAGCTTTGTGATTTTTAACTAGTGGCTTAAACGTTCTGTCCTCAGCTCTTTCTGTCATATGAAGATCATAATACAACTTTGTAGGTGGACTGTGTGGACTAAATGAAATAACAAAAGTAAATGCTTATGATTCTGTTTGAAACAGCAAGCACAATACTCTCCCCCCAGTTAGCCTCAGTTTTTTTTTTCCCATGGTTTCAATTATCCATGGTCAACCACTCTCCAAAAATACTAGATGGAAAATTCCAGAAATAGACATAAGTTTTAAGTAGATGCTATTCTGAGTAGCATGATGAAATCCCATACTGTCCTGCTGCATTCTGCCTGGGGTGTGAATCATCCCATTGTCCAGCATTCTATTCTCTTTATCCACTTGCCCATTAGTCACCTAGCAGCCTCACAGGATATCAGCTTGAATACCATGATATCACAGTGCTTGTACATAGGCTTGAGTCATGGCTTCAAGTATGTACTGGGAGACTTGCAGCATGTTCCTCATGATGAGAGGGAACTGATGGGGATTATATGTATTGGCTATCATAATCATCATCACTGACATGAATACTCTTACTATTATCCTTCCCAAAAGACAGTTACCAACTAGCTAGTCACCATGATTTGGTAGAAAGAATATGGGTTTCATAATTAAACATGCTTAAGTCCAAATCCCAGCTTTGCTAGTTGCTAGCAGGTAAGGCCTTAAGCAAGTTGCTTGACCCCTTTGAGCTTCTGACTGCTAATCCATACAATGGGGTCAGTACTCCATATCTCACTGTCACTGTATTAGGTAACATAAGACATAAGCAGTGCCTAGGGCATGGTTTTCCAAAATAGTACTTACCCCCTGTTCACCCTAGTCCCAGTTTCCTTTAATACATCAACACCCAGTGACTCATCCACCCAGCAATCATGATGAAGTTATTACTCTGCACTAGGCAAAGATTAATTATGTCTTCAGACCTTAGGGAGCTTGTGGTCTCATCCACATCCTGCTAGATTTTCTGCTTCGTTTCTAGAAGTGCAGCATTTGTTCTCCCAGGTCCCAGAGATGCATAACCAGCTTTCCTCCTTCTCCAGGAGGCCCAAACCTACTTTCTGCATGACAGATCTTGCATTTCTTCAGAGGGTCTGGGTCCCATCTTTCCTCCTTCCTCTTACTCTGAGTCCTGCCTCTCCACTTGCCACCTTTTCTTTCAATGGATTTATAATTCTCTCTACTTAATTAAAACATGGTGGTTCTCTTTCTTTACTTATTTATAGAAATCTTCCAGCATTGCTTTTATCTGGGAAATACAGAATATTCTTTTTCTTCTTTTGGGAGTTCTGTGTCTCGACACATTCAGAGCCTACTTATTCTTCACGTTCTTAAGAAGCTTCCCATCAATAGTTTTTTTGATTGGTTACTTTTAGAAATGATAATAATTTAGATATATTGTGTTGAATAGTATATTATTACAATTAATTTATCCTGTTTTATTGTGTATTTCTAATATGGCTGCTAGAAAGTATAAATTTATACCTGTGACTCATTTTGTTCTTTCAGAAAGTATGGTTGTAGAGTCACATCACTAACTTTCTTAAATCAGTTTTACTTGAATGGCAAAATAATATTTTGAGAATGAACTTTTAGCCTATTTCTAGAACAATATTTACTTTTTATAGATTTATTTATTCAAAATGCAGAAAGAGGGAGATCTTCCATCCACTGGTTCACTTCACCAATGATTGTCACAGCCAGATCTGGGTTAGGAACCAGGAAGTCCATTCAGGTCTCCCACATGAATGACAGGGTTCCAAGTACTTAGGCCATCTTCTGCTGCCTTCCCAGGTGCATTATCAGGGAAGTGGACTGGAAGCAGAGCATATGATTCTTGAATCGGCACTTGATGGTCTTCCCTTTTACTGTCAAAAGAGTCCCAGTTCGAATGAGAACTTACATTGTCACCCTGCTTATTGAAGAGAAACCTGGAGATTTTGGATTGTTTTGCAGAAGAACCAGTCCTATCACAATCAGTATAGCTGTGACAAGGGTCTCTTTTCTGTCCAGATGGACTCCCTTGTCTGTGGGCTTCACTGCCGTCTCCTTGCCCCATCAGCACTCCTTTTGGCAAGAAATGCCACTTCCTGCTTGGAATCTCAACTTAAATGGTCCTTCATTGCTGATTGCTGTGGATACCTTGATACTTCCTGTTCAACACTGTGTACTGTTTCCCTAACCCTGCCCACCTCACTGCCTCCACCCTCCCCCCAGACAATCTGGGTTGAATTCATAACATTGTTCTTTAATCAACTCATGTCCCATTTTGTGTAGACTGTATAATAAAATTACAAAAATGATCAGATACATACTCTACTCTGTTGGTCATTCCATTTTCCAATGAGGCCATCTAAAGGAAGCCTGGGATGCAAAGCACTGGTGATGAGCACAAGAGATAGCCTTTGCCCAACCTTAGCTTCAAGTCGCCAGTGGATTTGAAAATCAATTCTACTTCCCAGAAACTGTGAAAATGCAGTAAGATCATACTTATTTAAGCCCCTTCAGAGTACCATTGCATATTGTACAGGCTTAGTTAGCACTTCTATTGCCCTTTCCTAAGTGCAAATTCACTTCCTAGAATGTAGGAAACAGGTAACATGGTTTTGATTTTTTTAACATTATAAAAAGACTGCTGGCATTTCTGCCTGTTCCTTGGCTGCTGGTACAAAGTAGCCTCTGCCTCATTAGAATTTTCTGCATCTAACCTGTAAGGTGCATTTCCTATTCCATCAAGTGAGAAAGTTTCCTGAAATGTTCTTTTGGTCAATATGCTATTCATAAGCTGCAGCTACTTTCCAAAGCAGAAATGTCCCTCAAAATTCCATGAGAACTGCAGGTAAGCTAGATAACCCAAGAGAGCTGCCCAGAGACTCCCTTTGGGTCATCTAGCTTCCCAAATGGTTGTGAAAGTTTTCTTTAATCTTGTAATGGGAAAAGGAAAAATTCCACTCTAATGCATAACCTACTACTACCCCCATCGCTGTGACAAATGGACATCTGACAATTTAGATCCTGCCAATTAGAGAGCCGCTCGCTGTGATAAACATCAGTCATTACAGGGGTTAGAGATGCTATGTTTCCTGGTCATTTGGGAAGGGTGCTTTTTTCTTCGTTGAGTCCCCCCTCTTCTGGAGAGTACCTTCTGGCATCAGATGTATGTACTGGCTGCATCATTAAGTGCTGAAACCTCACATCTTAATTCTGTGTGAGAGCTTTTCTCTGGGGACGACAGTGCATCTGTGGAAAAAGAACTTGAGTGTACAATGGAGGTGAGCTGCAGGAGGATGTTGATGGCATATTTAAGGAAACAGCTGTCCAGAAACTTTTTTTGTTTTTGGTAGATGAAGGGAAAAGAGAAGGAGCTGATGTGAGCTGGCTTGGTTTGGATGTCCACAGTGTAATGTGAAATGTGTTGTCTTTCCTTAGAGGTATGCTGACAAAAAGCCTTAAAGCACTTAACTCAACCAAGAAAGAACAAGGATTTAGGATGTGAGCTAAATTGCTGAACTTATATTCTCTTTATATCTGGGAAGCTCAGAGCTATTGAGCAATAGCACCAATTCTTACTTTCTTTTGGCTGCCTCTTAATATTATTTAATACTCTTTTCGACAGAGAGGAGACTAAACCAGGATGAAATTATGGTTTAATTTTTTAATGTAATTCCTTGTGAAACAAAAAGATGTCTGTGTTCAGTAGCCAGATAGATGTACAGCAAAGAGGGGAAAGGCAAGCTGTGTAACATCAGGACCAGTTTCTATAGCAACAAAAATGTCAGCCATCCTTTTGGCTGATCCTATTAATCTGGAGTAGAAGCAATGATACTGACACATTCGAAATGTATTTAAACCAGAGGGTGAAAAAATGACCCAGCTGTAGATTTAAATAGAGGTAGAATTGGACACCCATATGAGACATTGAAACAGATATGTTGAAAGGGAGAGGGAGGAATTTTCAAATACAGCCCCTGGACTTTATTTCTTCATTTTTTTCTAAGTGATTAGGCTAACAAAAAGGAGGGGAGGGGTGTGGAGATTAGGTTTTTCCAAAACAACCAGAAGTTGTTTTAAATATTGTTGCACCCAACTGAAAAAAGAAGGAAAAGGAAGGTTGGGCATTCTGAAGCAGTGGGCTAAGCCTCCACTTTGCATTCCTGCATCCCATGTCGAATGCTTGACTTGAGTCCTGGTTACTCCAGTTCGGTCCCACTTTTCTACTAGTGAAGTCCTGGAAGACAGCAGATGATGGATCAAGTACTTGGGTCCTGGCACCCTAGCTCCTGGCTTCAGCCTGACCCAGCCCTGGCTGTTGCAGGCATTTGGAAGTGAGTAAATCAACAAATGGAAGATCTCTCTCACTCGCTCGCTCACTTGCTCGCTGAAGATGATGACAATAAAATAAATGGACTTCTTTTAAAAGGAAGGAAAGGGAAGCTTCAATCAGCTTCTGTTATAGAGCATGTCTGCCTTCAACAATACTCATGCAGAGTAAACATTTAAAATGAACTCTTCTGAAGATAATGAAATGTGTAACTTTGAGAAGCTACTGATGTTTGTGTACCTTCCTAGGAAAGTGTCTGGGGGAATCAATCTGGTCTTTGAAACAGAGCGTGAGGTCGTGGTATCCGCTCTTTCCCCCCACCCCCAGCCTTGGTTCAGCTATGGTGTGTGAAGGGTCTGTCACTGGTCCCTGTTAATGGAGGTAATCGTCTCGGTGCAGCATCCTTTGCAGGGCCGTACAAGAACTATATGAGCTAATGGATGTGGAAATACTTGGAAAGAAGCTGAAAGTGCTATGGGGATGTACGGAATTATTACTATTAAGGAACTGCCAAGGAAACACTCTTTCCTAAAGAGCACAAAATGCAGGCAGAGTTTAGGAGATGAGTTATAAATTCTGAAATCTGGGTCAGTGATTTGAGGATTTTTTTTTCCTAGGGAGATTGTAAAGCTATTATCCTGTGCTATTCCCCTTTGCTCCTCTTTTTCCTTTCGGATTATTTAAATAGCTAAATATTTTCCACTTTCCACAGCAGCATGACGGTTCCCAGTGTATTTTGCTGTGGGAGCACACAACAAACAGGGATGCAGATCTGCATCAGGATGAGAAAATATCATCTTTTCATCTTTATCTGAGAATTCCAGACTCCTCAGGGAAGATGAGCGCCTCTCGTTATGGAAAATAAATTTGTCGGCAATGAAAGCTATCTCTCAACTTGTTCCTAGTTCTTCCTCTTTCCAAAAGCATAAAGGAAAATTAGCTCTAATTACTATTTTAGCTTATTCTTATGGAAACTGTTTTCCACTTCCCAACCACTCCTTACATCTCTGAAAATGATTGCGAAACAGCAGAAGGGAATGGTGAGAAACCAGCAAGGACAATTAAAAGAGCACACACTGATTAACCAGGATCTCTTCTCTAAAGGAATAGAGTCTGGTTTTAGAAATGAATAGCAAAAGGTCTGGATGTTTCTACCCCTGTCTGACTGTACTTTCGTACACTTCAGAAATAATTAACACTCTAAAGCAAAAGAGATGCTTTCAACTGTGCCCAGAAATAAAATGTTGTTTTTGTACAAACTATGGCTGGGGATATGTAGCTGTCACCTTCAAGCCTTGCTTCATGACTGATGATCTGGGAGGCTCCCCAAACCTCAGACTTTGTCTATATCCATCAGTCAAGCAGTCAGATATGTACATAACACTATGCTATGTTCCTGGGGATAAAAGAGAGGGAGGATAGGCAGAATGTAGCTAGAATTCCTTCACAGCAGATAGATACCTGGTTGGGTGGGTGGATGGATAGATAGATAGATAGATAGATAGATAGATAGATAGATAGATAGATAGATATAGAGACAGGTACTTACCAAATTTATGCAGTGAGTTGCTCCCTTTCTATTAGTTCATTAAATTGAAGTAAAATAGGGCCTGCAGTGTGGTGTAATGTGTAAAGCCACCGCCTGCAGTGCCGGCATCCCATATGGGCACCGGTTCGAATCCCGGCTGCTCCACTTCCGATCCAGCTCTCTGCTATGGCCTAGGAAAGCAGTGGAGGATGGCCCAAGTCCTTGAGCCCCTGCACCCGCATGGGAGACCTGGAGGAAGCTCCTGGCTCCTGGCTTTGGATCGGCTCTGTTCCGGCCATTACAGCCAATTAGTGAATGAACCAGCAAGTGGAAGACCTCTCCCCTCCTCTCCCCTCCTCTCCCCTCCTCTCCCCTCCTCTCCCCTCCTCTCCCCTCCTCTCCCCTCTTCTCCTCTCTTCTCCCCTCCTCTCCCCTCCTCTCCCCTCCTCTCCCCTCCTCTCCCCTCCTCTCCCCCTCCTCCCCTCCTCCCTCTCTCTCTCTCTCTCTCTCCCTCCCTCCCTCCCTCTCTCCTTCTCTCTCTCTGCCTCTCCCCTCTCTGTGTAACTCTGACTTTCAAATAAATAAAATAAATCTTTAAAAAATAAATAAATTGAAGTAAAATGAACTTTGTAGCTCTGAAGAACCTAAGATGGAAGTTGATTAGTTAGGTTTAGTAGATTTCAAAATTTCTGGTGGTCCTTCAACCATCAGCTCTTCTGTGAAGACTTTCTGAATGACCTATTAACTCCCAAAGCCTTCTTCATAAAAATATAGACAGTATAGTAAAGTATAGTGAAGTGAGGGTTTATTAGTCAGGTATGGGTTTACATTTAGACTTTGGGCGACTTCCTGAGCTTCCATTTCATCTCCTGTAAAATGAAAGAAAATTGGTCCCAACACAGAGAGTTTCACATGGATTAAATAAGAAAATATATGTAAGGTACTTCATCAAATGTAAAACATATACTAAGAATTCAATAATATTAAGAACTAGGAAAATTATCATCTCTATAAATATATAGTTTTTTGACCTAGTCTTTTTACTCAGCTTTTAAAATAAAGAACATGGTTTACTGCCAAGTGACAGATACAATAAATGTCTTCACATCTCTCATGCTCATCCCATCCTAGAGAGGCCTCAAAGGTGGGAAAATGTTTACAGATACGGGATGTTGAGAAGTTGAGAAATGTGGAGAAATTCACAGTCATGGTGTGACTTAGCAATGGAAGAGATCTTGCATGAGTGTCAAACATGGTTATTTGTGTTTCAAAAGAACATTTTTGTATTTTAATCACCCCTTTTGCTATTTCTGCTTCTAAATTTCTTGCCTATGCTTGACGTGAGTACACCATTGTCATAACACTCCTCATACTCTGATTGTTGAGCTCTCTTTCTTTTGTGCATTTTTATTTATTTTCATTTTATTTGGAAGGCACAGAGACAGAAACAGAGTAAGATCTTTCATCAGCTGGTTCACTCCTCAAATGCCCAGAACAGCCAAGGCTGGGCCGGGCTGAAGCCAGGATCAAGGAACTCAGTGCAGGTCTCCCATGTGGGTGGCAGGGACCCAAGTACTCAAGCCATCACCTTCTGTGTCCCAAGGTGCACATTAGCAGGGATCTGGAATTGGAAGTGGAGTCAGAACTCAAGGCCAGGCACTCTGATATGAGATGTGAGTTCCAACCACCATCTGGACTGCTGTACCATTCTTGCTGAGTTATCTTTAGCAATCAGCCTGTGATCAATAGAGAGCAGGAATTTTATGTCATTATTTTTCAGGTAGGCAGACTCATAGACCATTGAGACATCTTGGATTGTGGTCTCCATCCTTAGGTAAAACGCAGCGTTCTCCTGGCCTGGAGGAAAGCCCACCAGGATGCTCTGGCACAATAGAAATGGAGGCCCTCTTGTATTATTACCATGGTTCCCTCTGCAGTTCTACCCCTCTTTTCCATCCCACACACTCTTAGCAGTCATTCTGAGTGGAGCTGCCAGAACTGCAGCTAACACTTCCAGTGTTGCCAGCACAGCCCTGCATCCTTGGCTGATGAGAAGGGTGACCTGCTGCCTTGGCTTTGGTGGCCTGAGCTGAGAGCCTGAGGCATCTCCTCGTAAAAGATCCAAACAGAAAAAATCCTTACAGAGCTGCAGGGTGATGGGGCGGGAGAGGTGAGAATGCTTGTGACTAACCCTTCACAGGCAGCTGATAAGAGCTCAGGCCAGACGTCAGAAGAATGTTTCTAAAATGATTGATTTGTTCCAAAATTGCCTCCTTCCACTTATGCATCTGACTCAGGAATCTTCACATCACCAACTGCTTGGATTTTTTTTTCTCTCCCCTCTGAATGAGCCATCCCAATGCTAAGCCCCCTCAAACCCTTACCCTCCGCTTTGTTTCATTTGATGTGGATCATGTGCCTGGCACAGCTGAAGTGCTTTATCTCTATTCATGTAATCTTCCCCACAAGGCAAGGAAACTGAGTCAGAGTGTAAAATGTGATATCAGTAGAAAGAAATTAAGGTCAGGAAGTGCAGCATACAATGAATAATGAGTGTGTGAGGAATGGGTCAGGGGAGGCATAATAAAATTTATGAGAGAATTTAGTCTTGAGGGATAAGAAAGAGAGTGAAAAGGGGACATGTTAATAGACAAGGGCAAGGGCTCCCTAGGATGTTTTGGTTTACTTCTCCTGGTTAGCACAGTCCCTGGTGCCTAATACACACACGATGAACCTAGGTTGGCATGAATAGGATCGCACATTTGGGTGACCGTTACAAAGTCAAAACTGAGCAGGAGACCAGAGGTAGGAGAGAGAGCTTGATATTGGTGATTTTCAGGACAAGCGGGTGAGTGATGAAGCTTTCTATAAAAGCAAGAGCAAATTTTATGACTGCAACTTACAGACATCTCATAATAATGAATTCTCCATTAAATGTCCTACTCATCCACATTGGCTGATGAATGAATCCCCGAAACAGAAAGTTTCCAGCAAGATCTATGGGAGCAGCAACACATCAGAGGAGATGAATGCAGTTAGTCATCAGGAACTGCAGGAGTCAAAGGGAGATGGGACCATTTGCCTGGACTCTGTTTGAAAACCAGATAATAAATGAAGATCCCTGCTGGGTGTTGTCAAACGTGCTATTCATATTAGCCACAGCTTCAGTCTCTGACAACTTAGCAGGCTCTGAAGAGAGAATGAACAGAGGAGTTGGGTTGCTCCTGAGGGAGCATCACTGGGGGACATGGAGTCTGCAGGGTGGAGCCAGAGAGGACTGTGGAGATGACCCAGGCCAGGGAAATCTTAAGGCAGAACCTGAACAAACAAACTGCTCTGCTGGTTTGAATTTTCATTATTCGGCCAAAAAGGAATTTTCATGGATTTCTCAGCACGCACACATGTATGGAAAGTGTTGGTTTGAGCCCAGTATTATTTTGAGGGAAATAAAGGCACAGAGCAGGGATCCAACTGCTTCAGTTACACCCAGGTGACCAGTGGCGAAGACTGAGCCCAGGGACCAGCATTGTGGTGCAGTGGCATAAGTCACTCGTGATACTGACATCCCTTATCACAACTCCAGTTTAAGTCCTGGCTGCTCTGCTTCTGATCCAGCTTGCTGCTAATGCACCTGGGAAGGGAGCCGATGATGGCCCAAGTACTGGGACCCCTTCCACCCATGTGGGAGACCTGGTTGGAATTCCTGGCTCCTGGAATGGACCTTGCCTAGCCACAGCTGTTGCTGCCATTTGGGGAGTAAACCAGTGGATGGAAGATCTCTTTCTTTCTCTTTCCCTCTCTTTCGTCAATCTGCCTTTCAAATAAATCAATGAGAGAGAGAGAGAGAGAAAGAGAGAGAGAGAGAGAGAGAGAGAGAAAGTCTAGGCCCAGACACAACTCTTAAGTAAAATACACTGACAGCCTGGAGGATATGTGGGAAGTTACTATACCCAAGATATTTGGGAACAATTGCCAAGACAACTTTGACTCAGTGCAAAAGAGCAAAATTAAAGGTATGAACACATGATGATTTACCCATATATCACACATTCAGAGGTTTCAGGAGTGAGGCAGAGAACATGATTGAAACGTTCTGAGAGTAAGCCATGGCAGCAATTGAGGAAAGTGTGACAATCTTATCTACTGAAAGCATTCAGGGTTTTTTTTCTTTAACTGAAAATGTAGTGCAGACAAAATAAAAGTCAAATTTGCTTCCTCAGACCCCACTGTTTACATTTTACAAAGTTCTTTCACATACAATAGTGTTTGGATCTACTAGTCAAGGTATTTAGCATCACAACCTAGTACAGAAACACATATCCATACAAATAAAACAGATATTTCTTTTTTTTTTAATTTGACAGATAGAGTTGTAGACAGAGAGAGAGACAGAGAGAAAGGTCTTCCTTCCATTGGTTCACTCCCCAAATGGCCACCATGGCCGGCACTGCGCCAATCTGAAGCCAGGAACCAGGTGCTTCTTCCTGGTCTCCCATGCGGGTGCAGGGCCCAAGCACTTGGGCCATCTTCTACTACCTTCCTGGGCCACAGCAGAGAGCTGGACTGGAAGAGGATCAACCAGGACTAGAACCCTGCGCCCATATGGGATGCCGGCGCTGCAGGTGGAGGATTAACCAAGTGAGCCACAGTGCTGGCCCTAAAACTGATATTTCACAAGACAATATTTCCCATGTGTGAGCTACTCTCCAATCCATTTCAGTCTATCCCAGTCCATTCTCTTTTATTCCACTTCTATTCTGTTTAAATAATGGTACTGTAATCTACTAATTTACAGACCCACTCGAAGTTCTTCAACCACAGTTTGAAAACCATTGCAACAGCATCTGCATCTCAAACAACTGCAGCACTGCTGGTGCTTTCTTTTCTCCATGAGATAGCAGCTCTCAGGAAGCAAGTGCTTACTTGTCTTCAAATGAAAAGTGATCAGCAGGCCGAGATAGGAACCACAATATTTTGGTGCCTCAGTACACGAGGTTCTTTATTTTAGTTTTTTTTTTGTTTGTTTGTTTTAATGTATTTAAGAGGTACAGAGATAGAGAGTGAGACAGAGAAAGAGCCCCTATCCAATGATTCACTGCCCCAAACAATAGCATGGGTTGGGCCAGGCCAAAACGGTCCAAAACAGGCCAAGACTCAATCCAGGTCTCCCGTGTGGGTGAAGAGACCCAGCCTCCGGAACCATCACCAGCTGTCTCCCACGGTCTGCCTTAGCAAAAAGCTAGAATCTGGAATGGAGCCAGGACTTGGACCCAGGTACTCTGATATGGGATAAAGGTGAATCACTATGCAACTCACCCCATCCGTATGGTTCTTTAAGGAAGCCTTGCCTTCCCCAACTGGAGAATACTAGTAAGAGTAAATTCTAACTCAGACTCAGATCTCGATTTTGCAGTGCACTTGATACAGGAAGTTCTTTATTTCTTGGTATTTATTCCTTGTCTCCATCTGTCCACAGGAATTGTCTCCTCTTGGGCAATCAGCATGGAATAGTCTTTTAAGATGGGAATAAATTTAAATACAAACTTGATAACTCATACATGCTCTCTGCTGTGCCCTGTGTGCAGTTAGAGAAATCCCAGCAAGCCATTTTCCTGATGTTTCCATGCCATTTGCTGACCTCGGGAGTGTGGCAAATGAATATATATATTTCTAGAAATTTCAGGCAGTTACTGTCCTGGTGCTGGCGAAGGGAGGCTTGCTTGAGTCCCATATGTAAACTCTGTCACTGCCGCTCTTTTCCTGCAAGTTTAATAAGGCCAGGGCGATAATTGTAAATATTTAAAAACTTGATGTGTGGCCAGATGGATTCATTATAGACTATATCTGCACTTAAATTCATATTTTCCAGTTCAGCGCTGGAAATGTCACATGAGAAGACGCACTGGGTTCAGGATCAGACCCACTTCTAAATGCCAAAGCTAAAACATTCATTTGTGTCCTCGCCTCCGATTTTCCTAACAGTTCTTCTTATTTAGCCTGGCCCAGACTGAGACGGGAGCCTGATGAAAAAATAATAGATATAAATTGTGCTTCAGTCATAGGCTGTTTATCTTAAGAAGAGAAACTTGTTTCCAGGCTGCCTGATAATTGGACATCCAAAAAGTTCACTAAGAAAGGGAGAGGGTGGCAGCATGGAGTGTAGACAGACCACAGTGTTTATTTTCTTTCATTAGGACAGCAGGAAGAGGCTGCTGATCTTCTCATTTCCCTAAGCCATGGGCTTCACTGTTGATTGAGTATAACACCTGCTACCTAAATAGTCTATGAATTATCTATGACTTCGTAAGGCCTCAGAAGCGGTAGTTCTCCAGTTTGACTCTAGAGATGATGAAGAGCTCTGTGTTTACCCACACAAGGGATGGGGCCCATGGAGAGAAACCTGAAACCTCTCTTCATTCAGGGAGTGCTCCAGTGGCTCAGTCCATAAACATTTACTGAGCACCTACCCAGTGCCTGCACAGTGCTCACTTCAGCCCAGGCCTCGACTCTACCTGAGTCTCCTAGGAACTCAAACCTGGGTCTCGCAGTCCCTTTCTGTGTTCTCATGGCAATGAAAGCTCGTGCCACATGATGGGGTAATTACTAGGTTGGCACAGCTGCTTGTCCCTCTGCTGTGAGCTCCTTGAGGCCAGGGGGTATGTCTTAATTTGCCTCTGTGACCCCACATTATGCACAGTTCTTACGGTACAGAAGGCTTTTGGTGTTTGAGATACTGGTGAATATGTTTATGAATGAGTCCTTGTTCTATAGAGTAACATATAGCTCTATAATTAGGGTTGAGACATTCAATCCAAAAAATATCCAAATGCCTTGTATCAGTCTGTATGAATTTGTCATCGTTTTGCCATCCCCTAAGTTATGAAAAGGTAAAAAAAGTTTTTCTCTGTTATTTCATGTTTCATTTAAAGATAATGCTTTTCTCTTTGTACTCTCTTGTTGCTATCTCAAGTGCTTTCCAATATGCTTTTATTTTATATTGCATATGAGTATGCCTATGTGTAGAATATGTAGTGATATAAGTATTACAAATATATATGCATATTTATATATACATAAAATATTTGTGAATATACATTTACAGAAACATAAATACATATATACTATATAATTCTTTAAAAGAATAGCCTGGGGACAGGTGTTTGGCACAGTGGTTGAGATGCTGCTTGGGATTTCCTCCACACATATCATAGTGCTAGGTTTGAGTGCTGCCTCCACTTAGTCTAGTTTCCTGCTAAAGCAGATTGTGGGAGGCAGCAGGTCATGGCTCAAGTGCTTGGGGCCCTGCCACCCACATGGGAGACCTGCATTGAGTCCCTGACTCCCAGCTTTGACCTGGCCCAACCTCAGTTGTTGTAGGCCTTTAGGGAGTGAACTAGTGGTAGGAAATCTCTGTCTTTCTATATATGTCTCTCTGCTTTTAAGATAAATAAATACAAATGAAAAAAACAGATAAATAAAACAACTGCTTGGAGCCTGAGTTTTCTATCTGCAGTGGTATATAATAGCAGTGCTTGACTGATGCTCTTACATCACTCAGTATGTGACCAGGAGTGGAGGTCACCTCCTCTGCTTTTTCCTCTCTGAAACAGGGGTGGTGAGAGCTGCTGTGTCTCTCAGAGATGATGGGAGTCTCTGGCGAGATAGTGAATGGGAACCCTCCACTGACTGAATGGGTGCACAGCATTAGGATGACCATCTGAGTCATGTTTATGTCAAGACAGTGTTTGACAATGCCAGGCATTGTTAGGGAACATGGCTGAGAAAGAATGCAGTCTCAGAGTTTCCTGAAACTGGGCAGGGGGTTTAAAAGCAATGCTGGCATGGCTTTTTTCCTCTGAGTGCTATACACATTCCCATGGGCTTGGCAGCCAAGGGCCCACTTATATAAAATTCCTCAGTGTCTGTTCCCTCTCGTTCCTGGCCCTCCATGTCTCCTTCGCCTTCCTCCTCAACACTGTGGCATGCTGCCCACATCCTACCTCCAGGGAAGTGCCTGATTCTGCTTGGTTCTCAGTAGTCTGTGGCCCCTTCTGTATCCGTGAGTCTCTCTCTCCTCCTGTTTTCCTTTTGCAGCCCTGCAAGAAAACCCAAAGTGTGCAGATTTCCAGGACTGAAGCATTAGGAAGGAGCTTCCTGGCAGGCTGTTCCTGGGAGAAAGACTGTAGACTCTTTCCTTTGCAATCTGCAAGCCTCTAGTGTATACAGGGACTTTGCCTATTTTATACTGGCACCTTCATCATGAGGCTGCCTCCACACTGTGTCCCATGCTAGCAACAAATAAAATTCACAGCAGGAAACTTCTGCATTCCGTAAAAGCAGCCCCATTTCCAAAGTTTAACCAGGCAAGGTTTAGAGTCAGTGGCTAGGCAGGGACCAATCTTATTCTTCTGTGGTAACATAAGACTCTTCAAAAATACTCTACTTGAAATCCATCAGTGACTCCCTGCTGACCACCATATTAAGGCAAAGCTCCTTATTATGCCTTGCACAATCACATGGTCCATCCCTGCTTCTGTCTTCCTTGTCACTAGTCACACACAGGTGGCTTAGGTACTTAGAGCATCCATTTCACTGTCTACCCACTAGTTTGGTTCATTCTTTTCAGCACATTTTCTTTTAGGATGTGCTGTGGGCTAACCAACTGTGTGGGCTCCCCAGTGACAGGAAGGAACAAAATCTTGCCTGTGATAGCAAGCAGTTTTGTAATAGCTGAGTAATTGTCCCTGAAAACATTCAAGCCCTCATCCCTAAAACCTGTGGGTATTACCTTATATGCCAAGAGGGACTTTGTAGCTGTGATTAAGGTAAGGGTCTTGAGGTGGGGAGATTAGCCAGGATTATCAGATGTGCCCTAAACACAATCACAAGTGTCCTCAGAAGTAGGAAACAGAGGGGGATTTGATGATAGAAAAGATAATGTGACCATAGAAACAGAGATAAGAGTGATCTGCCAGAGCTAGTAGGACTGCTGGTAGCCACTAGAAGCTGAAAGATGCAAAGAGCAGATTCCTCCATGGAGCTTCTTGAAGGGGATAGTCCTACTGACACCTGGATTTTAGTCCTGTAAGACTCAGCTCAGACCTCTGGCCCACAGGACTGTAAGAGAATAAATATTTGTTGCTTTAAGCCACTAAGTTGTTGTAATTTGTTATAGCAACAAGAGGAGAGTTATAGAGTCCTTAAAGAGTAGTTGCAGGTAGCTAAATGCTATACATTTGGGAAGCACAGGGTTTGGGGAAGACATAAAGCAGAGGAACTTATACTGGAATTGTGGTACCAAGGAGTGGTTCCTGAAGGAATTATGCCTCAGGTGCAACCTGAAAGCTAGTATGAACAGTGAATCAGACAAGGGTGTGAAGGCCAGGTCAGGTAGTTGCAGGCAGTGCTAAGTACATGCACAAAGTACACCTTCATGCCTCCCACATGCTGGTTCCTTTGACTCTCCTCCTCACCCTTCAGACCTACCCTCACACAAAGATACACGCATATAATTATTCCATATATGCTCACTGCCTATCATCCACTTGGAAAATGTTTATTAATTATTCAAGATTGTTCCAATGCAGGATTGTTCCCCTCTGCAGGAAAGTCTTCCTGTCTACCCCAAGCCATTCTCGTTTGCCTCCCAGGCAGAGTTCATCAATGGGCAACATGCCTGCTTCTCTTAAGGACTCCCCGTTCTTATAGACCGAAACTCTAAAAGTGATATGCTGGGAAAATCCTTGAGCAGAATTGACTACCAACCACTAACCTCAGGCCTTCAGCTACTGCCTGTTTCTCCCTCTGCCCCTTGAGTATCTACAATACCCAGATGTGGGAAGGGAAGGCTTTAGCAGAGAGAACCTTTTGGCAGTGACAACTGGGTTGGAGACATCAAGAAAAGTTGCATGGCCTCCCAGCCAATCACCATTAGGGTGGTGAGATAAGACCCTTGGTATATATATCTTGTGGAATTTTTTTTTTTTTTGACAGGCAGGTTAGACAGTGATAGAGAGAGAGACAGAGAGAAAGGTCTTTCTTTCCATTGGTTCACCCCCCCCCCAAGAGGCTGCTATGGCAGCCATATCGTGCTGCATCGATCTGAAGCCAGGAGCCAGGTGCTTCCTCCTGGTCTCCCATGCGGGTGCAAGGCGCAAGCACTTGGGCCATCCTCCACAGCACTCCCGGGCCACAGCAGAGAGCTGGACTGGAAGAGCAGCAACCAGGACAGAATCTGGCGCCCCAACCTGTACTAGAATCCCGGGTGCTGGCGCCGCAGGCAAAGGATTAGCCTAGTGAGCCGTGGCACCAGCCCCTTGGTACATATATTATGCACCAGGAAAGTTGAGAGTGTGCAATAAACCCTCTCTTCCAGGGTGGGTGCCATTTGTGACTTGGGTGATGCAGGGATTCTCAGAGATATATCCAGAGGAGAGGCACAGGCAGAAGCATGTACACACTGGTTATGCATGGCATCTAAGAGTAAAAAGACAGGCTAATTATTTCCTCCTTCTTTCTTCAACCTGGAATGGTAGAAAAAAAAAAACTGTGTGATCAGTGAATTGATTTTTTTCCATTTTTCAGTGAGTTTCTGTGGTCAGGTAGGAAAGAAACATCTACAACTCTCAGTGTTTTCCACTTGGTGGTGGCTGTCAATGTCCTCAATTAATGCTTCACATTTTTTTCATGGGGAGTAGTAATGAGTAATTGAAATGACAGGTTGTTTGTTTGTTTGTTTGTTTGTTGACAGGTAGAGTTAGACAGTGAGAGAGAGAGACAGAGAAAGGTCTTTCTTCCTTTGGTTCACCCCCCAGATGGCCGCTACGGCCAGCGCACTGCACCGATCCGAAACCAGGAGCCAGGTGCTTCCTCCTGGTATCCCATGTGGGTGCAGGGCCCAAGCACTTGGGCCATCCTCCACTGCCTTCCTGGGCCACAGCAGAGAGCTGGACTGGAAGAGGAGCAACCAGGACAGAATCTGGCACCCTGACCAGTACTGGAACCAGGACGGAGGATTAGCCTAGTGAGCCATGGCGCTGGCCAAAATGACAGGTTCTTAAGACTTCTCTCTCTCCTTTTTTTTTTTTTTTTTTTTTTTTTTACAGGCAGAGTGGAAAGTGAGAGAGACAGAGAGAAAGGTCTTCCTTTTTTCCATTGGTTCACCCCCCAATGGCCATTGCAGCCACTGCGCTGTGGCCGGCGCATCGTGCTAATCCAAAGCCAGGAGCCAGGTGCTTCTCCCAGTCTCCCATGGGGTGCAGGGCCCAAGCACTTGGGCCATCCTCCACTGCCTTCCCGGGCCACAGCAGAGAGCTGGACTGGAAGAGGAGCAACTGGGACAGAATCCGGCGCCCCGACCAGACTAGAACCCGGGGTGCCAGAGCCGCAGGCCAAGGATTAGCCTATTGAGCCGCGGTGCCGGCCGGTTCTTAACATTTCTGGGAACCCTAAAAGTGTCCATTTAATCTGTGGTTAGCAAACCTTTTTAAAGTAGAGGGAACATTAACAGTGAAGTTAGAAAGATATTATTTAATAGCTAGTATATGTTGTAATGTAACATTTAACAGTGATTGTATGTTGTAATGTTAAATGTAATATTACATTTACTTTGTCACTTCATACTCAGCTTACGTGGAAATGTAATACTTACTGTACTTCTTTGAGTTTCAGTTTTCTCATCTGTTAAGTGGGGATAATGATACTTGCCTCTTGAGGATACTTGCCTCTTGAGGGTTCCAGATAGTGAGGATAAAGCTATAGCACAGAGCCTGATATAATACTTGATTCATAGTTGCTTTTTAAATAGTACTTGTGAGTGATGGAAAAACAGTAATTGATAAGGTGCTGCTTGGTCTGGTTAAACTCAGTTCAGTTAACCAGCCTTTGGTTTTGAGTGATGCCTTTATGCTCTTGAGAAGAGAATTTGGGGGATATTTGGAGATACAATTGCCATTTCAGAAATGCACAGGTAGCTATATGTATATCTCATCATAGTTATTAAGTTTGAAGACATTCAGTACACTTATTAAATGTACTGAATGCTCCTGTTCACAGGTTCATATTTTCAAGAGTTTCTCAGAAGCTGTTCAGGCCAAAACAATCTGTGAAATTATTTTTGTCCCCAAGAACACAAGCACTACATTTCTGCTCATTGGGAACAGAAATTACACCTTCTCCTAAAGCTCACACAGAGTCACAATCTGGTTCATGAGCAACTGAGTTCAGTGGAGAATAAATGACATGAAAATCTGTTCATGTTACATGATGTGGCATAAGTGATTCCATGACTCCTTTGTCCCTAAATAATTGGAGTAGAGTCAAACGAGATAATGCATGTGAAAGCATTTTGAAAACTAAAATTTTCATTGTAATGAATCATTATTATTCTAATTACTACTAATATGAAGAACCTAATATAGCATGGGCCAATTATCAAGACAAGAGTATTTCTGGAGTTGTGAACAGTTGGTACTTAGTTTTATACTCTTGCTTTGTTCTCTAATTATTTTATGCATTTTACTCTTACCACTCTTCCCCAAGTAAATTATGAGCCTTTAGTCACTGAGTACAGCACTATTTTAGAATCACTTACTGGCCAGTGCCGCGGCTCACTAGGCTAATCCTCCGCCTTGCGGCACCAGCACACCGGGTTCTAGTCCCGGTCAGGGCTCCGGATTCTGTCCAGGTTGCCCCTCTCCCAGGCCAGCTCTCTGCTGTGGCCAGGGAGTGCAGTGGAGGATGGCCCAAGTACTTGGGCCCTGCACCCCATGGGAGACCAGGGGTGTAAGTACCTGGCTCCTGCCATCGGATCAGTGCGGTGCGTCGGCCGCAACGCGCCGGCCGCGGTGGCCATTGGAGGGTGAACCAATGGCAAAGGAAGACCTTACTCTCTGTCTCTCTCTCTCACTGTCCACTCTGCCTGTCAAAAAATAAAAAATAAAAAATAAAAAGAATCACTTACTGAATGCTGTGGGGAGCAGCCCGGACTGGACTGAGTTACTGGAATTAAGACTTATTCTATGCATCTGCTCTCCCACAATATGGCGCTGGGAGAGAAGTAAACAGCTTCCGCACAGCTGCCTCCAGTTCAACCAATAAACTGTAGGACTTGCTCCTGATTGGAGAGCAGCGTACTCGGCGTGTGGGCAGCCGAGTTGGGATTGGCGGAGGAGGACTATAAAGGAGGAGAGAGACGGCATGCACGAAGGAACATCTAAGGGGAACATCTAAGGGGAACACCTGTGCAGCCCCCGAGAGAGCCGGCCGGCGGTGTGCCGCTCCCCTGCGGAAATGGGGAATGTGGCAGGGGGAACCGCCCTTCCACGGAGGTGGAAGGGACAGTAGCCAACCCGGGAAGAACCAGCAGCAAACCCGGGGAGGGCCGAGCAGACGAAAGAACAGCGCAGGGTCCTGTGTCGTTCCTCCACGAAGAGGGGGAGCGACAAATGCCTCCCATGTGCCAGCCACAGAGCTAAGATCTGTAGTCAAAGAGGTGAATAGTATGCCTTTCTTCCCCTCAGTAAACTCCTCTTTGGTAGAAGAGACTGTCCTTGAAGAATTGACTAGAATATGGGTACTGTTCATACTGACAGGTCTAGGGTGCTCCAGGAGTTGAAAGGGTAGACCAGGACTGGGGTTCAAGCGATGACGTTAAAATTAGCTGGGTGAATGGCTCAGCTGTGTATGTATACGTTGTGTGTATGTGTAGGTGTGAGTGGGTGTGAGGAAAGAATGGAAGGAGGGAGGTCTGTGAGGGGGAGACGAGGAGGACGAGGAGAGTAAGAGGGAACTGCATATATTTCTGAAGCTGTAGTAACCCAGCATAGCAGATATGTGATATGTGAAGGCAGTATTTGGGATGTAGCTGAAGAAGTGTCCATTATCTACTGTGACACGAGCCACTCCCCTTCCAAACTCGATGACGTCCAGTGACGGCAGACTATTTAGTTGTTTATAATATGGTCAAAGCTCTGGAGAAATTTGCCTGTGCTCCAAGTGTTAGCAACCTAGGCTCCATAGTCACATAGCAACACTTCTGTATCTTCTATCGATAACACCAACTTTTTGGGCCCTTTCAGAGTCAAGGTAAATGGATATAGAGTCTTCTGGAAACAGGACCAGTAGACATGGATGGGAGGCATTATTAATGCAGTAGCTATGATTTCAGAGGGTGTGCTATGGAAATATAAGTACGTTGTGCTGTAGGAGAGCAATCTTCAATCAGAAGCCTGCAGTGCAGCCAAGTTTAAGCATTTACAAAGTGTTCTAAAGAATAAAAATAATGGCAAGGAAGGAGTAGGTCATATTAAGGAATATGTGTTAGTTTTTAGTAAAGTTCCCGAAAATGGTTTACTGAATAAAGAGCCTTGAGAGAGGTAAGGAAACATGCCTCTGACTGCTGGGGGAGAATGTTCCAGGTGGGTGGCATTAGACCTCTGTATTCCTAGGGATGCCATAATAAGCACCATAAATGGGGCAGCTGAAACAACAAGAATTTACTCTCTCCCAGTTCTGGAACGTAGAAGTCCATGGTCAAGGTGTTAGCAGGGTTGATTCCTTCTGTTCCAAGCCACTGCTCCAGCTTCTGGTGGTTTGCTTTCAGTTACTGGTATTCCTTGGCCTATAGACAAATTGCCCCAATCCCCATTGAGGCCATCACATGACGTACTCCTTGTATGCCTATTAATATAGCTGATGTTCCATTTCTGTGAAGGACATTGGTCTTATTGGATTAGGAACTATCCTAAAGACCTCATTTTAACTTGATTACCTCCCTAAAGATCCTATCTCCAAATAAGATCACATTTTGAAGTACTGAATGTTGGGACTTCAATATACCTTTTATTGCAGAACACAATTGAACCAATGATAGGCTTAAAGCAGGTAGGGCAGAGGAGCTGAAGGGAGGCCATGTGACAGCAGTGGAGTAAGCAAAGGAAAGAATCCTGGGAGATGAGTTGGGAGAGATAATGAGGCCCACATCAAGTGAGACTTTTAGTTTATAAGAAGACCAGCATTTCCTTGGTGAAACAAGAAACCATTGGCATACTGGGGACAGAGGAATGACATAAAGCATATTTTTGTTTATTGTATGGTTGCATTAGCTATGTTAGAAATAGACAGTGAGGGGGTAAAAAGAAAGTGAAGTGTCATGATTAGAAGGTGACTCTGAATAGAAGGAGCAATAACAGTGACTGAATCAGAATAACAGTAGCAGAGTTGGCAAGAAATGGCCTGATTCTGGTATAAGCATTGGCTAATGAAACAGGTGAGGGAATGGACATCGAGGGTGATTTTAAGGTTTGGGGCCTGAGCCACAGAAAGAAGGCATTGTCATAAACTCAGTTAAAATCTCAGTTGTAGATATGTTATGTTTGAAATCCCATTGGATAGTTAAATGGAGATATCAAGCACGTGGTTGAATATGCAAATCTATTTCCAAAAAAGAATTCAAAACACATGCACCACAGAGATGTCTTTAGCAATGTCCCCCACTCTGAGTTTTTTCTACAAAATAGGGATGATGACCCCTCACTGTATTACAGTAATACTCAACTGAAAATAACCTGTGAGAGAACAAGGGAAACTGCAAAGCAGACTCAAATATGAAGGATTAATATAAAGAGATCTAGATGAAAGTCCATCATATATGTTGGATTTTAAATTGAAGAAACTACCCTCTGCATTTTTAGGTTTTGTTGTTCCCTCCTAATGGCTGAGTTTCGGTTCCAAGCATCTTGAGATATTTATATACTTCCTAAGGAAAGCCCAGCTTCCCACAGGTGGATACAGTAGTCCAATAATCCTAGTCCAGGCATGGTTCAGAAGTGATTCTGAGAAAGCCCACGGCAGCATGCAGAGGGTTAATCCTACACCACCAGAGATGTACAGACCATGAGCCATTCTAAATCTCCATACCACATGCCGCCTTAGGGATCATCATGTACTAAAGCCCAAGATAAAAAGGCCTGACAAAGATTATTGACGGTTTACCTTTTAATGAGCAGCTTGGATTGATTCTGTTCCCCTCTGGGATGGTTTCTCTGTCCTTCCTCCACCCGAGAGGCCATGGGGAACAACAACAACAACAAAAACACACCATTCCCCAGTTTGAATAATTGCAAGAATCTTCTTTCGAGTAAATAAAGTTGCCATGGGTGAGAAATGGCTCACAGTCTTTAAAATATACATTTAGAATTGTTATGATTATCATGATTATTAGTAAGCACTACTGGTACACTGGATATTTCCAAAGAGGCTGGCTGCCTCTAATTGGATATTCCTTGCAGTTTCCCTCTGGGTAGGTCAGCGGTGTTAACTCTTAATCATCCGAAGCAATTAAATGCGCACAGTTGTAACTTACATACTAAAGGCTGCTGAATTGGTAATAAAGTTATAATAGGAGAGACACACATTGGGGTGCTATTTAGGAGGAAGAGGCTGGTACCCAATTGTGTGAGCTCTTATCCCTCTGTTTTGGAGAGGCAAACCATACATCTGCAAGGGGTAGTGGTCAAAGGTTCTGGAGGTACTGAATCTGAGGTACATCCTAGTGTGTTTCTCCTCCCCCCCCCGAAACCTTTTATTTAAGGAATACTAACTTCATACATGTCATAATTACAACTTTAGCAATGTGGTGATTCTTCCCACAGTTCCCACCCTCCCACCCACTCACCTACTCTTTTACCCCTCTTCCTCCTTCCTCTCCTATCCCCATTCTTCTTTATTTATTTATTTTGACAGGCAGAGTGGACAGTGAGAGAGAGAGACAGAGAAAGGTCTTCCTTTGCCATTGGTTCACCCTCCAATGGCCGCCGCAGCCGGCGCACTGCTGCCGGTGCAACGCGCTGATCTGATGGCAGGAGCCAGGTACTTCTCCTGGTTTCCCATGGGGTGCAGGGCCCAAGTACTTGGGCCATCCTCCACTGCACTCCCTGGCCACAGCAGAGAGCTGGCCTGGAAGAGGGGCAACCGGGACAGAATCTGGCGCCGCAAGGCAGAGGATTAGCCTAGTGAGCCGGTGCCGGCCTATTTTTTTTTTTATTTATTTTCATTTTTTTTACTAATCTCTCTCTTTGCATGGGGCCAGAGCTCCATCTTGGCTACCAAATCATTTGCTGAACTTTGAAAATGGTCTGTAGGCCATAGTTGGAGTGGATATGATGGTTCCTAGAAGTGGCTGGTAGAAGAGAGAACCAAAGAGGAAACAAAGGAATTTTGAGTTAATCTTGTGAGTAATTTTAATACATTATTACCCTAGGGAAACAATTCAATTCTAGCTTTACCAGCTACCTAACTTTGTGTAATACACCATATTTCATCACCATCCCTGTACCCCATTCTAGACTCATTGTAGAAATGAGATAGACATGTCTATAATGCCTGTTTATTTTTTATTACTTTCATGCATTCATTTGAGAGATCATACACATAGGTTTATTCACCAAATGCTTGCAGCATCTGGAGTGGAACTAGGCTAGAGCTGGGAGCCAGAAACTCAATCCACATCTCCAAAGTGGATGATAGGAACCCAGTAACTTGAGCCATAGTCTACCGCCTCAAAGGGGCTGTATTAGCAGGAAACTGAAGTCAAGAGCTGGAACTTGGCATCAAATCCAGTTAACTCAATATGGGACACAAGCATTTAACTGCTAGACTAAATAGTTGGCCTCACATTTCTTTTTTTTTTTTTTTTTTTTTTTTTTTTTTTTTTTTTTTTTTTTTTGACAGGCAGAGTGGACAGTGAGAGAGAGAGACAGAAAAAGATCTTCCTTTTGCCGTTGGTTCACCCTCCAATGGCCGCCGCGGCCAGCGCGCTGCGGCCGGCGCACCGCGCTGATCCAATGGCAGGAGCCAGGAGCCAGGTGCTTTTCCTGGTCTCCCATGGGGTGCAGGGCCCAAGCATTTGGGCCATCCTCCACTGCACTCCCTGGCCACAGCAGAGAGCTGGCTTGGAAGAGGGGCAACCGGGACAGAATCCGGCGCCCTGACCGGGACTAGAACCCGGTGTGCCGGTGCCGCAAGGCGGAGGATTAGCCTAGTGAGCCGCGGCGCCGGCCCACATTTCTTGATAATTATTTTCTGTGACCAAAAACCAACTGAGACAATGACCTCAGACTTTTAATTTTAATGCATAAAAAGAGTATATTTTACACTTTAATTCACTGCATAACCGTATAACTGAAACAGACAGAAGAAGTTTCACAGAACAATTACTTATTTTAATGGGCATTACATTCTGATATAATCTACACCTTTTTTTTTTTTTTTTTTTTTGACAGGCAGAGTGGACAGTGAGAGAGAGAGACAGAGAGAAAGGTCTTCCTTTTGCCGTTGGTTCACCCTCCAATGGCCGCCGCGGCCGGCGTGCTGCGGCCGGCGCACCGCACTGATCCGATGGCAGGAGCCAGGAGCCAGGTGCTTCTCCTGGTCTCCCATGGGGTGCAGGGCCCAAGCACCTGGGCCATCCTCCACTGCACTCCCTGGCCACAGCAGAGGGCTGGCCTGGAAGAGGGGCAACCGGGACAGAATCCGGCGCCCCGACCGGTACTAGAACCCAGTGTGCCGGCGCCGCTAGGCAGAGGATTAGCCTAGTGAGCCGCGGCGCCGACCATCTACACCAATTTTTAAAAACAAGAGTTGACCCCAAATTAACTTGGATTCCATGACCTATATTGAGTTGTAAAGCATAGTTGGGAAACTAGTGATGGCAGTTACCATCTTCCTTTCCCTTAAGGTTTATGGATACCGTCTACTATAATTTATAAGGAATATAGTACCGTGTCCATGTAAATAGTTCCTTCTCTAAACTATTCAGTCACCCATTGTTACCTTCAGTTTCATGCCGGGTCATTTAACAGAGAGCTTCCACATCTTTCAAGGAAAGATGTTCAACCCAGTTGCATGAAGTGAGGTCAGTAAGTATCTTCGAGAAGCCAGTTCTTTCAGATCCTACCTCAGAAGTGGAAACCCATCTCACCTAGCATGTCCAGCTCCAGGGCAGGCCTCTTCTGGTGACTGTGTGAAGCAAACTCCTAAAGAGGTCAGGCTATTTAGGCCAGACGCGGGAGCTCCCCACCAGGATGGACAGGCTTTGTTGGGTCTGCCTCCCAGTTTAGTTCTTCCCATGTCCAAGCCTGATCTTCCCACTGCCTTTTTCAGTGTTGATCTTTATTCACAATATTGCACCTCGACTGTGTTTCTGCATCTTTCTCTAGAGAACTCTGTGACAGGGGACTGACTCCTAGGGGTAAAGGAAGGCCTGCATGGGCAGTAGGGGTATCTCCCTGTGCTCCTTGTGCCAGAAGCACAACCAAGGCAGGCAGTCCCAGGCTCCAGGCAGAAGACGATGTTCTGAGTTGGAGGCTGCTCCTCAGGAATAGGTAGGATGCAATGATTCTGTTCCCCTGTTAGCTTTTGGACTTTTTTTGCACCATGACTTGGTCTCTGCTGGAACTCAGTCCAGCTAATTCAAGAGCAATTCAAGGAACTGACCCAAATCAGGATCTGAGCCAGAAGGTTGCATACAAAAACAGTGTCTACCTGTAACTAGTGTGAAATGGTGCTAGTATAGTCCTGAGTCCATCCTCTGAGGAGGATGAGGACTTCCCACCCCTAGGGGATACAGTTACATTTTCTTGTTTAGCACAGAAGCCTTAGTACAGGTAAAAGGAAAGACACAAGCAGGACTGACTTTATCTCATTTCCTTGTCTCAAAGAACATTCTAAAGACAATCGTCTTCTCCAGTTTTTTCTTGACATTGAATGGTATCCCACATGTCCACAGAGAGGACACACCTTTCCTGCCCGTCCTTTGCAGCTAGTGCAATGCAACCCAGTGTCTCCACTTCCATTTTATTCACATGTTTGTGACTAACTCAACGTATTGATACATAGATGACAGATTAGGTCCAGATAAGACAAGTAGCTTCCCCAGCACTTTCAACAAATTCCTATCAGAGCCAGGAATAAGGGCAGGCCTTCCTAGTCTCTATTACTTGTAGTTCAGTAAGATTTTTTTCTTATAGAATTAGCTGTTAGAAAATTGGAGCAAAATTCCGTCCAAACAAGTGGAAGGTGGAAAGGAATCATACATCTGGGGAAACAGAAAATGGGAGCTGCATTTTGATTCTATGTGTGGGCTCTCCTGATCCTATTTAAAGTGACTTGCTAGAATCACCACTTTATCTTTGCAAGTATGATTTATTCTCTTTTGGACTTCTAGCATCATTTTCAAGCTTGGTGTGGAATAGACTCTCAGTAAATGTTTATTTCTAGATGAATAAATGAATGAATAAATGATTTTTTTAAAAAAAATCCCTGATAATAGCAGCTCAGATCTAGAGAGACACATCCATTGTCCTATTTTAAGGGTAGCTCTGTTCTCAGCTGCTTCCTGATATTTCATGTGGGTAGCAGGAAAAGGGCCAAATTATACTGCTAACAGGTCACTGGATCTGATGAGAGGGGGTTGGGGTGGGGGTGTATAAGATGTAGGTTGCCATTAATGCAAGTAATCATGCGATGTGATGTATTTCTTCCTGAGACTGTAGCTTAAATCCCAATTACCTTCTGGTGACAAATGAACTCGCTGAGTAATTCATTTTGACTGTTGGAGCTCCCACCTTCTGTGTTACCATCGTATAGGGAAGGTGTATGACAAATTTCCAGATTTAATTTTAGTGCTTGGGAGCCCAAGTGGCACAATTACCAGATCAAGAGTGATGGTGGAATATTAACATGAAGAGTACATGTTGAAGCCGAGCTTTAACTAAGGATGTTTGAACATGTACTCTCACAAGCAATGTGGCGCTCCAACTGGTCCGAGACACCTAGGCCTTGAGTTTTTTTCTTTACTTTGTTCTGATCCCTCCCATTCAAAATGCCTCTGAGTCCTACTGATTATTTCCCCAACATATGTGTTGAATCCCTTCCTTCTCCTGTTCCTCACCACTTTCCAAGTTAGTGATCTAAAGAAGGATACGGGGCCAGGCTTTTGATACAGTGGTTAAGACACTGCCGGGACAGCTACATCCCACGTTAGAGTGCTTTGGGTTCAAGCCCGGGCTCTGTTTCCAATTCCAGCTTCCTGTTAGGGTACATCTTGGGAGGTGGAAATTAATGGTTCAAGTGCTTGGGTCCCTGCCACCCATATGGAAGACTTGGATTGAGTTTGCAGCTCCTGATTTTGGCCTAGACTAGCGCTATATATATATATATATATATATATATATATATATCAAGCACACACAGTATACATAGCAATTAAGGACCCAGATCCTATGACTAACTGATATAAATTCAAATCATGCCTCTCTGCCTTGCACCCCCTTTGTAACCTTGGCCAAGTTTCTGAGGTAATACCATAGGGTTTTTTTTTTTTTTTTGCTTGTTTGTTTGTTTGTTTTGACAAGCAGAGTTAGACAGAGAGAGAGAGACAGAGAGAAAGCTCTTCCTTTTTCCATTGGTTCACTCCCCAAATGGACGCCATGGCCGGCACGCTGTGCCAATCCAAAGCCAGGAGCCAGGTGCTTCCTCCTGGTCTCCCATGGGGTGCAGGGCCCAAGCACTTGGGCCATCCTCCACTGCACTCCTGGGCCACAGCAGAGAGCTGGCCTGGAAGAGGGGCAACCGGGACAGAATCCGGCACCCATACCGGGACTAGAACCCAGGGTGCCAATGCAACAGGTGGAGGATTAGCCAAGTGAGCCGTGGCGCCAGCCATACCATAGGGTTTTATTCAGTACCAGTCATAATTATGCTCGTAAAATTATGGCAGGTAGTAAATGAACAGTTGATAGTGGTTTAAAATTAGCATTAGCATGTTAATTTGCCTCTAGCCTATATTCAATGACTTTCCACTCCCAGGGTCTACTAATATTTCCTATAAAAGGCCAAATAATAAATATCTTAGACTTCACAGTCCATATACTTTTTGTTGTAACTACTTAATTCTGCCATTATAATAGCAAAAGCATCTATAGTTAATAAGTAAACAAGTAAACATGGCTTTGTCCCAGTGAAGTTTTATTTAGGAAATCTGAAATTTGAAATTCATACAGTTTTCATCTTTCATTAAAAATTATTCCTTTGGTTTTTAAAAAATCACTCAAATATATATAAACTGTTTTTAGCTTACCTAGTGTTCAAAAACAGGTGGTGAACCAGATTTATTCTGAGCCAAATTTGGCCCACCCTGGTTCTGATCTATTGATTTTGTGGCTGAACCCCATATCTCTGTAAGAGCCCTCATATCTTATTTTTTTCTCAAAAATTTCAGCAGCTCCATGTTGCCTAAATGTCAGAACTAAGCAGTTTGGCCTTGAAAGCACATTGAGTTCATGACCATGTACACTTTCCCATCACAGCCCAACTCTCTCAATTTGCATTCCCACATGGGGTCTTCTTAGTTTTATGTCACATTTACAAAGACACTGTTTTCATGTTTGTGGACTTGATCAATTTATCTATGTTAGAAATGACTGCTGAGGGGTGGGTGTTGTGGTGCAGTGGATTAAGACACTGCTTGAGATGCCTTTCTTTCATATCTGAGTGCTTGGTCCAAGCCCTGGCTACTCTGCAGTTCTGATCCAGCTTCCTACTAATGTACCTGGGAGGCAGTGGATGATGGCCCAAGTACTTGGGCTCCTGCCACTCCTGTGAAGGAGTTCCTGGGTGCTGGTTTGGGCCTTGCCCAGCCTTTGTTATTATTGGCATTTGGGGAGTGAACCAGGGGATAGAAAATCAATCTCTCTCTCTCTCTCTTTAAAATAAATACATGATAAAAAAGGAAGAACTGGGAAGGCTTCAGATGGTTTCAGAAGGTGGTCTATGACAGTAGCCCAGCTTCTCTTATACAGAGGAGTCCATTCCTGGCTGTGGGGGTGAATCCCTCCCTACATGCTCCAACCGCGCTGCTCTTCCTAACTTGTTCCACTGTACCAATGGCTTCTAGTCATTCAATCCCCTTTCATGCTCACAAAGACCTTATGATGAAAATATATCACCCTTTGGCAGCCAAGGAAACTTATTCAGAGACAGGGTATGTAACTGCCCCATGGTCACACCACTGCTTATGTGGCAGAGTCGGGACCTGAATTCAGTCATGGAGAATCAGGCACTCATCCTCTCACCCACCACATTGTACTGTCTCCTTGAATGTTTTCTTGCATGCCAGCTGGTGACCTTCTGAGAGGAGCTCCTTCAACTGACAAAAATAAATGTTCCATTATGTGCACGAGTATGCATAGGCATATGTAATACCTTCCCCCGAAGTTAAATTTCCCCTTTCTGTCAAGCCCAATGATAACAAGAGGAACACAAGGTACCTTATTTACAATTGCAAAACCATACTGTTCCCTAATGCACACAGACAGACTTGAAAGTGAGCCCAGACATGGAAGGAACGCTGCCTTGGATGTGTACTAATCCACAGTGAAGTACTCCTCATATGAAAACATCCCCCATCTCCCTGCATTACCGTCACCAGAGGACACATCTTGGGCAGAAAGGGAGAAGCTGCTAACATGAATTAGCCGCCTCATTTTCCAGCCGAGAGAAGTGGGACCACGTGAATGTAATGTGTCATGACGTGAAGTAGCCAACTTCCTTTAGCAACACTAATTGGAGTTGAATCTGCACTTAGGTGGGAGTTGGAGAGGGGAATGGGAGGCACTTGCCTCTCTCTCTTCTGGACCTTGAAACCTGGGAGATCTCTGTGAGAGAGCAAGTGTCGTGACAAAATGCCTGAGGCTGTCTGTCTTAGGCTCTCTGACCCTGTCAGAGCAAGCAGTTGGATACTGTGGAAAACTGCCCCACATTAGATGCCACAAACCACGCAGGTTTGCCTTTAACTTGACTGTGATTTTGAGCAAGTTGCTTCAGTTCTTTGTCTTTGAGTATAACCATGATTATATCCTTGGCCTTCCACTTTTTTTTAAGAGCAGGAACCATGATGGTGTGATGGTTAACAGTTTGAACCTGGAAGTCAAGCCATTTGAGTTTGAATATATGATTGGCCTCTTCTTGACTCAATATCCTTACCTGAAAAATGGGAATAATAATTTCCATTTCAAGAGTTTCATGCAAAATCCACAGGATGCTTTGCCCACGTTCATAGTATATTCTAAGCACTAATAATCATAGTCTTATGTGAGGCTCTATAGAGAGAAATTACTGACATTTGTAGGGTGTTATGATTTTCATATAAATCCATGATGTTTAATCTTCACAAAACCCCATGCATTATTGAAGGTATCTTTATTGCCATTCAGAAATGAAACCTAAGACCCAAAGACATTAGGTGACCTGTCCTAGACCACACAGATTGCTAGTGTCTGTCATTGACTGAACAAAGCACTCTCCTGGGTTTGTCACACAGTTTGTAAACTAGGATCTCTTGTACACACATGGAGAATGATTGCTGTCACTGAAGAACAAGGGCTGTCCCACTTACAGCATGCCATGGTATCTGTAGGTTTTCTCATTTTTGTATTTTTAAAAGTTTGTTTATTTTAATTTACTTAAAAGGTAGCATAATGAAGAGAGAGAGAGAGAGAGAGAGAGAGAGAGAAAGTGAGTGAGTCTTTCCATCCTTTGGTTTATTCCTCAAAAGATTTCCATGGCTAGGACAAGACCAGGTTGAATCCAAGAGCCTGAGACTGTCTAGGTCTCCAACATGGGTTGCAGGGACCCAAGTACTTGTGTCATTACCTTATGCCTCCCAGGGTGCACACTAGCAGGAATTTGGACTGAAGCAGAGCAGAGTCAAACCAATACACTCTGATATGGGATGGGCACATCCCAAGCAAAATCTTTGTTTTTCTTTAGAATATTTTTCTTTATTTATTTGAAAGACAGAGTGATAGGGAGAGACACAGAGAGAAGGAGATCTTACATCCACTGGCTCACCCTCCAAATGCCCATAACAGCAGGAGTTGAACCTGGTTGAAGCCAGGAGCCAAAATTCCGTCAGGGTCTCCCATGTGAGTAGAAGGGCCCCAAGCATTTGAGCCATCATCTTCAGCTTCCCAGGCACATCAGTAGGGAGCTGAGTTGGAAGTAGAGTAGCCAGGACTCACACTAGCACTCCAATATGAGATGCATATGTCCCACATCACTATAAGCCTGTCCCCTCCAAAGCAGCATTTTGACCACTGTACCACAACAACTGCCCCTCACATTCGCCTTATACTGAATTAAGAATGCTTTGAGATTTCCACCTGAAGTGAGGGTAGTGAGTTGTAAATGGCCAAGATAACCATCTGTTTGCCTTCAAGGTTAGATCAAAAGTGTTAGAGAGGAATCAAAAGAGAAAGAGGAGGAGTAATACTCTCCTGACTTGCAAAGTAGGATTCTAGCACAGGACAATATAATTGCCAGCCAGATTCTGAGCTGCAGAGAGATTCCCAAGGGCTTTGATTTTCCCCTTGAACTTATCTGAGGATGAGCCTAAAGAACACAGTTCTTGGCCTAGGATAGGAGCACCTCGGGTGTAGCTGCCCATTGGCGTGAAGATCTAATTCAGGAGAAATAAAGGGAAGGCGTCTTTCTTACCCTGAGGGTTGTTTGGAAAGAGAAGAGAAATAAGCAAGGTGGGCAGGTGTGTGCTGACATTTCCCCCTCCAAGCCAAAGCCTGAAGCTGTGTTGGATAAATATGGGTGATATGGATGGCATAGAGTTCTTACTCCCACTCAACTCTTAGGACTCTAGACAGAGAGATCCTTTAGGGCTACCTGCAGTGGAGCACAGTGCCATCAGGCAAGGAGGTGCAGAAGGGAAGCTAGAATTTGGATCCCTGTGCTCATTGGGAAGAAAGTTGCACTGGAGGTCAGAGTTGGGGAGGACTGCCCAGCACCAGGTCCAGGATAGGCCAGAAGCTCAGCCATCAGCAGTCAGTGGAAACAGAAGGGAAGGCAGCCAGGCTCAGGCCAAGCTAAGGAGTAGACTGGATGGTGATCACGTTAGCCTCAGGGAAGGAGGGCAGCAGAGCCATGCCATGCAGGTCATGGCCAGAACAGGTGAGGCTGGTTCACCCAAGGACCAGCACCCCTTTGTCTTGCCAAGTGCTTCTCAGCTGTGGTCTCCTGGATGCATCTGGACCAGGAAGGTATAGGAAAGGAGAGACAATTCAAGAAATGGAATATTATTACTTTGTAAATTGAAGACACAGCATTGCCTCAGAGGTGTGAATTGTAGAATTGGAATAAGCTAAAATAAGCTAAGACATTTAGTTTTGCTTAGTTTTTATTTTCCCTGCCAACCATTATATGAGAGTTTGAGAGGGAGCCCAGATTAGACTTAAAAGAAAATTAAATAATGTACTTTTTATCTGCATACATGAATTCTGGTGTGAGTTAAATTTACCACTGTGTGTGTATGTGTGTAATAATTTATTTTGAATAGCTCTTTATAGTTTTAAAGGCACTTTGTGTTACAGACATTTTATTCTTTTATGTCTGTGACTTTGGCAGGATGTGACTTATTTTCCCCATTATGCTGACTAAGAAACTGAGGGTTAGAGAAGGTAAATTATTTCTCTAGGATTACAGTTATAACAATTGGAAAGGATTGGAGTTAAATTTATCTTCTGAATCTATAATTAGCATTTTTCCACCACATGGTATTGCTGAAATGCCGATGTATGTTCTATATATCCAAGCATTATACTTCAAGGGTGGTTATGGTTTGAAGAGTGTAGGTAAAAGAATATGTCAGTTGGCTACATGTAAAGGGAAAGTCACTAAGAAATGTTTAGGACTCAGCAATGTGCTGAATCCTAAAAATGACGAAATGTAAGAGAAATTTAGAGTAACTTATTATAATCATACTTATCTGATACTTGACATATCCTAATGGTGTATCTTCTTACTATGAATGCATTTTTTAAAGATTTATTTATTTATTTATTTGAAAGGTAGAATTACAGAGAGAGAAGGAGAGACAGAGAGTGAGTACTTCTGTCTGCTGGTTTACTCCCCAGATGGCCGCAATGGCCAAGGCTGGGCCAGGCTGAAGCCAGGAACCTGGAACTCCATCTGAGTCTCCCAGGTGGGTGGCAGGGTCCCAAGCACTTCTGCCATCCTCCTATGCCTTCCCAGGTGTACAAGCAGAGAACTGCATCAGAAGTGGAGCAGCCAGGACACAAACCAGCACTCATTTGGGATGCTAGCATTTCAGGCAGTGGCTTAACCCATTGCGTCATAGTGCTGGCCAACCTGTGAAACCATTTCTATGCCCTTTGTCTAGGAATCCCATCTCCTCCAAGATTCTTCCTCTGTCATCCAGTGGAATTCCTTAATCTAGCATTTCCCAAAGCATATATTACAGGGCACTAGTTCCCTGGAATGCAAATAGATATGATAAAGGAATAGAGTGCTAATGGCCCAATAAATTTGGGGAAAACTAGGTTAAACACATCAAACAGACATCTTTACCCACAAATCTCGCAGATGCTTTGATGTGATAAATGAGGATTCTGAATCCTAGAGGGAGATAAAATGCATGGCATTTCCGTCTTATTTAACCACAGAGCCATTTTTGTCAGTGATAGCCTGTATTATTTGTATTTGTTAAAGCACATGCTAACACCACCACCTTAATCAATAACTCTGATGGATGGGAGAGAGTTTGGACTATGACATGGGTCATTCCATTGACCATTAAGGTTGATTCAGCTGACTGGAGGGATGGATAGTTACATCCTAGTGCTACATGCTCCGGCAAATGCAACCCTCCCGTGAGAACCGTTATTAGGTCAAGTGATGGTGGTCCCCTAGGATCCTGATTCCTGCTTGTGTACATCATGAGCTGCAAGACAGATGTCAGTGGCAATGAGTCATGCTGGGAGAAAGCCTGGCATAGGTGAGGAGAGTGCTGTAGAAGCTAGTCCGTTCATTAAAGCAGTAAATATGTTTGAACACATACAAGGAGCCAGGCATTGTGCAGTATGCTAGGGATATAGTTATAGATAAAACACAGTCACTTTTCTCTAAGGCTTCACCATCTAGAAGGGGCGGGGCTTTGGAAACAACACATATAGAGTCTACAATGATAAGCCAGTATGGCATTATGTAAGAAGTCTATGCTTAGGTACAATGAAGCAAAGGTCAAAAGTGCCTTTCTCTACCCAAAACGGCCAGAGAAGGTTTTGAGGGAAATAGTGCTGATGCTATGGTTTATAGAATGGGTAGTGTTTTTGCTTGGAGAAGATGTAGAGCATCCTGTGCTTACAAATATATAGAGTAAAAAGAATTTTAATGTATATGAGTAAAGTTGCTATCTTTAAATTTGACTATTGTTTATAGCTCTTATCAATACTCTTGTGGAGCAGTGGTCGTTCTAATTTCTACTTGTTTAGTTCTTTATTTAGTGGAAGATTAAGCCTGTGACTATAAAGTAAATTTAGGGGGCTAGCATTGTGGTATAACAGGTTAAGCTCTCACCTGCAAAGCTGGCATCCCATATGGATGCTGGTTCATGTCTCCACTGCCTTTTCAAGCCTGCTCCCTGCTAATGCACCTGGGAAGGCAGCAGATAATGGTCCAAGTGTGCTAGGACCTTGTCACCCACGTGGGAGACCCTGAGGGAGCTCCCAGCTCCTGGTTTCATTCTGGCCCAGCCCTGGCCATTGGAGCCATTTGGAAAGTGAACCAGCAGACAGAGGATCTCTTTTTCTGTCTCTCCCTCTCTTTCTAACTTTGCCTTTCAAGTAAATAAAACTATTTTTTTTTAAAAAGTCCTTGATGAGGGCCGGCGCCATAGCTCACTAGGCTAATCAGCGCCAGCACACCGGGTTCTAGTCCTGGTCGGGGCACCAGATTCTGTCCCGGTTGCCCCTCTTCCAGGCCAGCTCTCTGCTGTGGCCCGGGAGTGCAGTGGAGGATGGCCCAAGTGCTTGGGCCCTGCACCCCATGGGAGACCAGGATAAGCACCTGGCTCCTGGCTTCGGATCAGCGCCGTGCGCCGGCGGCAGCGGCCATTGGAGGGTGAACCACCGGCAAAGGAAGACCTTTCTGTCTGTCTCTCCCTCTCACTGTCCACTCTGCCTGTCAAAAAATAAAAAAAGTCCTTGATGAAACAGTAAAAAAAAAAAAAACTATATAATTAAATTGAAAGTATGTTATCACAAAAAATTTAAAGAAAAGAAGGAAGAGGAAGGGGTGGAAAGATCATTATGGTCTAAAATTATATATATTTAATACATAAAATCTGTTCTCTTTATATAAACTATTTTTTAAAAAAAATAAGAGCATGTCCTAGAGCAGAGATCTTTGGAAGGACATTGCACTACTGGAAAGCAAGGACTGGTACATCATGGATAAAGGATGTGTTGGAGTGGCTAATACAAGAGAGGCAGACAGAAGCTGTGGGATAAGGAGCCTTGTGCCCTATGTTGAGGAGTTTGGACTTCACCCTGTTTGAACTGAGAACCTGTCTGCTAATTTCCTGCACAGTTTTAACTCTTCTCCACTGACGGTGACAAAATAAAGTTGGATTGTATGAGTAACAAAACACAAATCCCAGTCCAAGGGAACTCATCTTGCATTTGGAACATAGTAGCAGGATTATTCTGGGCCAGAGGTAGGATTTTTAGTTCAAGGAGGGTTCATTATCATGAGACAGTAGCAGTGAAGAATAGCAGAACCCTAGCATAGCAGCAGAAATTTAGGCTATGACCCATTCCTGTCAGGGTATCCAAAACAAATCAGGGCACCAAGACAGACGCTGAACTCCTCAGCAAGGCAAATATACTGTGGGTTCAAAAATAAACTCCTAGTCTTAGCACACATGGAGGTCTGGAAAGCTAATTTTAAAAGCTACCTCCAACAAGACTAGTGTCTGCTAATACTAACTGATAGAATAATACTAACTGACAGAACGATCCAACGTGGGAAGCGGGATACACAGCAGACTCATAGAATGGCAGATGTCCTAAATAGCACTCTGGCCTCAGAATCAGCCCTTAAGGTATGCGGATCCAGCTGAAAAGCCCATGAGAGTATTTTAGGCATGGAGAGCCAAGACACTCTGGGAAAAAAAAAAAAAAAAAAACCCTGAAAGATTTCTGCGAGTGAGATCCCAGTGGAAAGAAGGGGCCATCAAAGAAGGTACCTTTCTCTGAAGGGAGGAGAGGGAGGAGAGAACTTCCACTTTGACTATGACCTTGTCGAAATAAGATCGAAGTCGGTGAACTCAAAAGGCTTCCGTAGCCTTGGCAACTCATGACTAGAGCTTAGGGAGATTACTGACACCATAAACAAGGGTGTCAAATTGTTAAGTCAACACAGGAATCACTGTGCACTCCTCATGTAGGATCTCTGTCCTTAATGTGTTATACAATGTGAATTAATGTTATAACGAGTACTCAAAAAGTACTTTACACTTTGTGTGTCTGTGTGGGGGCAAATTGTTGAAATCTTTATTTAATATATCCTAATTGATCTTCTGTATATAAAGATAATTGAAAATGAATCTTGATGTGAATAGAATGGGAGAGGGAGTGGGAAATGGGAGGGTTGCGGGTGGGAGGGAAGTTATGGGGGGGAAGAGCCACTGTAATCCATAAGCTGTACTTTGGAAATTTATATTTATTAAATAAAAGTTTAAAAAAAGCTACCTCCTTATGAGATTAAACCCTCTTACCAAAATCCTACTAATTTGTAAGCATTGTCTCATTTTCATCTTCATGAAAACCCTACAAAGTGGTTTTCATATCCTTGATTTCCAGAAAAGGAATTTGAGGCACTGAGACCTGGTGAAACTTGCCCAAGTGGACACTGGTAGTTAATAGTCACACCAGGACTTACATCCTAGTGTGTCTCACTCTGAAGTCTGATACAGCTGGGCCACTGTGCTACACTGGCTTCGTGTTATAGCCCATGCCTCTCTGCAGCCTCTGTCAGTGTTGGCTAAAGGGTGAGCTGGGACTCCTTGAAGTTCCTTGATGCAAGTGGTATAGCAGAATAGAGCAAATCCTGGCCTGCTCTGTATACTGGCTGCTTCGCAAGGCAAACTTGTTTCATCTTCGTGGCCCTCTGTTTACTTCCAAGGTCCCCATTGGGAAAGATCATCAAGATGGTCTCCATCTTCTAGTGGATGGAAGATTTTTCTCTCTTTGTAACTCAGCCTTTCAAAAAATGAATAAATTTTTTTAAAGGGAAAAATTTATTCTTTCATGTAATAGACACTTAATAATTCCCTTTAAAAAAGATTTATTTAATTATTTGAAAAGGAGAGTATAGATAGAGAGGGAGAGACAGAGAGAAAGATCTTCCAGTCTCTGGTTCACTTGCTAAATGGCTTCAATGGCCAGGGCTGGGCCAAACCAAAGCTAGGAAGTTCTTTCAGGTTCCCACATGGGTTGCAGGGGCCCAAACAGTTGGGCCATCTTCTGCTGCTTTCCCAGGCACATTAGCATGGAGTTGGATCAGAAGTGGATCAGTCAGGACATGAACTGGTGCCATATGGGAAACTGGCACAACAGGTCGTGGTTCAACCCACTGCACCACAACTCTAACCCCTAATGTGCTCGTTAAAATTTTGCTCAACATTTTTTCAGTGATAACATTAAATATTATTAAATTAATGATTCAGCTTATAAATTTCTGAATCAACGTATTTTCAAACAAATTGATTGTTTAAAAACATTCATTGAGAACCTACTGCATGCTAGGTGCAGTCTGGGCATTAAAGTTATGTAAGAGAAAGAGACTATCTATGCTGTCTAGACAAGCATTGATTTGTTGGAGGAGGAAAGCATGTAAAACAATTCTAACACACTATGAGGAATTAAGGTGTAAGGAGGAATTAGGTTCTTAAGAGCAGAGAAAAAGATTGCTACGCAAGCCCTGGGTATCTAAGAAAGTGTACAGCAAACATGACAACCAAATTGCAAAGGAAGAATTGACCTGAGTTGATGAACTTGATCATATGCCATTGTTTTTGGAAAGCTTACAGAAAAAGAGATGCTGACTTTATTTTCACTGCTTTGGGAATAAAAAAAAAAAATCAGCAAATAGAGTCTTGGGATCTGCCCAGTGGAGAAAAAGAGTTCCACAATGATATGAAAAGACAAAAAGAGATGGTCTTGGGGACATCCTTTAGTCTAGTGGTTCAGGCACCAGTCTAGACATCCATGTTCTTTATAGGAATATGTGGGTTTGATCTGTAGCTCTGGCTCCTGACTCCAGCCCTTTTCCAGTGCAGACCCTGTGAGGAAGCAGTGATGGCTCAAGTGATTATGTTTCTGCCATCCATTGTGCTCGCTTTGGCAGCACATATGCAAAAATTGTAATGTTTCTGCCATTCACAAAGGACATCTGGATTGAGTTCTCAGTTCCTGGTTTTGTCCCAAAGCATGTGGGAAGCCAATTACTGGATGGCAGTGCCTCGCTCTTGCTCTGTCTACTTCCTTCCCTCCCTCCCTCTATCCCTCTCTCCTTTCTTTCTAGTTAATTAGAAGGTTATTGATGATAAACAGTCGCATGCCTTGCATAATTGGCTTCCATTTAGTTACAAATAGGATCAGCATAAAAAATAAATAAATGTGGCTAACAAGAACAAGGGGATTGGAGCCAGCTTTGTGGCATAGCTGGTAAAGCTGCTACCTACAATGCTGGCAACCCCTGTGGGCACCAGTTAGTGTCCTGGCTATTCCACTTCCAATCCGGCTTCCTGTTAATGTACCTGGGAAAGAAGAGGAACATGACCCAAGTACTTGGGGCCCTGCCACCCAATGTGGGAGACCCCAGTGAAGCCTCTAGCTCCTGGCTTTGGCCTGACCCAGCCTGGCCATTAGGGCCATTTGGGGAGTGAACAAGTAGACTGAGAATCTCTCTCTCTCTCTCTCTCTAAAATACATAAATGAATCTTCCTGAAAAAGAACAAGGGGGTGTTGGGAGCAGTTGTGGGAGTGATGGAAATTAGCAAGAACCTGCATGTGGTCCAATGGCTCCAAAAGCCTGGTAAAATCAGAGTGATTTCAAGAAAAAACCAAATTGCTAAGAGTACCAAAATGAGCAGAGAGGAAGACAGTGAGAAAGGCAGAGATCAATAACCTGTTTTTCAAGTCCACATACCCTAAGTCCTCCGAGAAAGAGAAGTTGGCAGGGCCTCTCAGACTTACCAGGTTGTAATTTAGTGACAGAGAAAAGTAGACATGCCTTTAAAACATTGGCCTCAATGGCTGTTAACAGAAGAGGTTAGGAGATGAACATTGGAAGCAGGCATAAATAACCTTCTGGAGGAGAGAGAGTAGCGCTTGAAGGAAATAAAGGTGAAAGCTGGCAAGCGGAAGTTGATTAAGAAGCAAGCATGTGCAGAGATTGAGAGAGCAGTTGGCCTGGTGTGATTGATTGGTGTGTCTCAGGGGCACATTCCAAGTTCCTGATGTCTGAGAATCTCTGGACTTTCAGCAGGGAAGGGAAGACAAGGAATCAGAGCAGGGGTCTCATGCACATGAGAAACTGTCTTGCCTTTGGAAATGCAGGAGGTGGGGCACTGGTGTTTGTTGAAAACAAATTGCACACTGAGCACTATGGTAGGTGCTACACACAGCCTGTCTCATTGATTTCTCATCATACTCTGCAAGATGGGTGTTATCATAAGAACACTGAAAGTCAGAGAGGTTAAATAACCTGTCCAAGTTCACATGGTAACTAACAGCCCCAGGACTTGAACTCCAGTCTGTCTGATTATAAAATCTATATGCACTTTTCACTTCATTCCCCTGAAATAGGCATATCCTTTTACATTCTTGTAATGGATGTGTCAAGCCTGATGACTGGGAGGAACTCAAGCAGTGGTAACTATTGACAATGGAAGAATAGCCAGAGAAGGTAGAGGAGGATCTGGACCTAAGTGGCTACACTGCCTATCTCCAAGAGCTGTTATAAGAAACAAGAGCAGAAATGTCAGGTTCCATCCCAGGGCCTGGGGCATTCTGGGAATTCAAAACCTGAGTGATTCTTCCCTGGGTCTAGAAACCTTGTATCATATATCTTTGTAAGTTTTTCTGTTTATTTGAACTCCATATAATAGGCTATAAGCTCTCTTAGGGCAGAGCTTTGCCTGATTAACCTGTTTCTCACAGAATTTTGTGTATAAACAACCATTTCCAAGGTTTTGAATGTAGAACGTGAATTCCTTTAATTATTACCAATAATTGATTTGATAGAGTTAAAAAGGGGAGAACGGTCCAATATGGGAAGCGGGATACACAGCAGACTCATAGAATGGCAGATGCCCTTAACAGCACTCTGGCCTCAGAATCAGCCCTTAAGGCATGCGGATCTGGCTAAAAAGTCCATGAGAGTATTTTAGGCATGGAAAGCCAAGACACTGTGGCAAAAAATGACCTAAATGAAAGATTTCTGTGAGTGAGATCCTGGTGGAAAGAAGGGGCCATCAAAGAAGGAGGTACTTTTCTCTGAAGGGAGGAGAGAACTTCCACTTTGATATGGCCTAGTCTAAGTAAGGTTGGAGTTTGTGAACACAAGAGGCTTCCATAGCCTTGGCAGCTCATGACAAAAGTCTCAGGTGATCACTGACATCATAAATAAGAGTGTCAATTGATAAATCAGCAACAGGAGTCACTGTGCACTTGCTCCCCATGTAGGACTTCTGTCCTTAATGTGTTGTACTATACGAATTAACGGTAAAACTAGTCTTCAAACAGTACTTTATACTTTGTGTGTCTGTGTGGGTACAAACTGTTGAAATCTTTACTTAGTATAGAGCTGATCTTCTGTATATAAAAATAATTAAAAATGAATCTTAATGAAAAATGGGATGGGAGAGGGAGTAAGAGATGGGATGGTTTGCAGGTGGGAGGGTGGTTATGGAGGGAAGAACTGCTATAATCCTAAAGTTGTACTTTCAAAATTTTTATTTATGTATGTATTTATTTATCTGAAAGTCAGAGTTACACAGAGAGGAAGGGCAGAGAGAGAGGTCTTCCATCTGATGGTTTGCTCCCCAATTGGCTGCAATGGCTGAAGCTGAGCCAATCCAAACCCAGGAGCCACGAGCTTCTTCCAGGTCTCCCATGCAGGTGCAGGAGCCCAAGGACTTGGGTCATCTTTTACTGCTTTCTCAGGCCATAGCAGAGAGCTGGATTGGAAGTAGAGCAGCCAGGTCTCGGACCGGTGCCCATATAGGATGCTAATGCTGGCACTTCAGACCAGGGTGTTAACCCACTGTGCCACAGTGCCAGCCCCCAAAATTTATATTTATTAAATAAAAGTTTTCTATAAAAGGAAAAAAAGAGACTGCATAGCATAAACATGTTATATTTCTCTTTATAATTACTATAATTATGAATGTTATTTTCATTCTTAGTGGTATATCTACTGTGCTTTAAATATATATACACACACATATGAACAAATTTGTGTGTGTGGGTGTGTGTATTCATATAGTAGTGTACTGGGTGTTTTATATGCATATATTACCAGTTTTCATATCAAATCCAGAGATGTATAAACCTGACTTTTCTTGATTCACTGCTTATAACATGTGTGTAAAATCTCATTTTCATATTCCTCTTTGGTATGTTGGGCAAAATGCATTGCCTTCCAATCATTTTCTAGTATTAAATGTTTATTGAATATACAATTCCAGTGTTACACCAGAGTTCAAAATGGCTGCTCCCCTGTGGTGAATGATGGCTTAGGGAACATGGTAGAAGAAAAATGCTGGGGCTGGTTCTTTTTTCCTACCCACCTTTGCCATAGTCATCTTCTCTAATATTGGGGGCCAGAGGAGCAACACAGCAAGTGGGGCAAACACTACTTCTTGCCAGTTCTGGCAATAGTCTCGCTTGTAGCCAGTTGTTTCCACTCTGTGGCTAAAGGCGTGCATCCAAATGCTGACCTCTGGTGGCATATGTATGTAGGGTTCCTGAGAGGCCCCAGTGTGGTAGATTCAGCACTGCTTGACGTCAACTCTGCCACCCATATCCTGGAAGGCCACAGCAAAGCTTCCTACTGTTGGAACTGCCTGCCTGTCAAGAAATACTCCTGGTCAGCAATCAAGACAGCTCAAGTCTGCCAGAATTCTGAGACCTTTGACCCACTGGAAATCACTTGTCCTTGCCACATCAAACCATGGAAGTGAGAGCTGTGCTGTGGACTGTACCCTTGTCATCTCCCTGCTCCCCAGTTTTATATGTCAAAACCCTAGTCACAATATGACGGTGTTTTGAGATGGGGCATTTGAAAGGTACTTAGGACATGAGGGTGGAGCCCTTATGATGGTAAAAGACACCAGAGGTCTAGCGCTCTGCTCTGCTTCCACCACGTGAGGACATAGCAAGTACACAGACGTCTACAGATCAGATAGAGTCCTTGCCAGAGCCCAACAGCACTGATGCCCTGATTGTGGACTTGTAGCCTCCAGAACTGTGAGTCACAAACTTCTGTTGCTTAAGCCACTCCATCTATGGTGTTTGTTTTAGCAGCTCTGGCTGCCTGAGACAGCTGCTTCAGGGCCTGTACCATCTCTCCCAGATTTATTTCTTCTCTCCTCACAAGGACCCATGAAGCAGCTCAACCAGTCTGCTGTATACATAATGCCTTAGGAGTTAAGGTCTGGTCTTCTCCCTTGCAGGCTCTTCTTAGCACCTCTTCTCTTTTGCTTTGGGGGCAGGTGGTGGGACAGGACGATGAAGAAAGAGCTTTGCCACCAAGCTCTCCACCCTTCCACGGTTTCTAGTATCTTCTTCCTCAACCCTCTCCTTCGATGTTTCTTTTGTTATTTGTTTTGTTTTGCTTGTCCAAGTGAAGAAGGGGAGTGAGTGGCAACGGCTGGGAAGGTAGCAGGAATGAGCAACAGCAAAGTAAGTTCTACTTTTTTAGTAAGACAAAGGGAGACGCTTGTTCTCAACTGTTGACAGCAGCTTTTAGATACAGATTCTTTTGTCTCAGCATTGAGTTCCAGATGCCTATTTTGTGGCCAAATAGTCCTGATCAACATCTGGTTACACGTGTTTACAACATACCCATGTATATTCTATAATGTAAAATTGATCATCCTTCCTTCACAGCTACTAAATTAAGCTCAGAGAAGGTAAAGTACGTTGTTCCAAGTCAGGGGAATATCCCTGGGTGACTTCCTTCAGGTAGTGTACAGTGGCTGAATGGAGAATGTCCCATGCAGCACACTGATTAGAGGTCCTCAGCACGTATTAGTCAGTACTGTGTTTCTCAGAATAGGATCCCAGCTCACAGTGTCCCCATCACCTGGGCTTTGATTGGAACCCAGTCTACCCCGACTCCTTTACTCGTCAGAGCTCAGGGAGATCAGAAACTCTGGGGGTGCAACCTAGCAGTCTGTATTAACAAGCTCTCCAGATGATTTCTGTTTCATCATTAAGACAGATGTACATGAATATAACTTAGCCGGCGCCGCGGCTCACTAGGCTAATCCTCTGCCTGCAGCTCTGGCACCCCGGGTTCTAGTCCCAGTTGGGGCACCGGATTCTGTCCCAGTTGCTCCTCTTCCAGTCCAGCTCTCTCTGCTGTGGCCCAGGAAGGCAGTGGAGGATGGCCCAAGTGCTTGGGCCCTGCACCCACATGGGAGACCAGGAGGAAACACCTGACTCCTGGCTTCAGATCGGCGCAGCGCTCAGGCAGCAGCACACCGGCCATGGCAGCCATTTGGGGGGTGAGCCAATGGAAAACAAAGACCTTTCTCTCTCTCTCTCTTTCTCTCTCTCTCTCTCTCTCTCTCACTATCTAACTCTGCCTGTCCACAAACAAACAAACAAACAAACAAAAAACACAACTCATCCTTATTAGGCATAAAGTCTGATAAGTTAAGATAATTAGGCAGTAAGTAGCCAGCATCAAAATCAGTATATCCAACATTTCCATCACCCCAGAAGTTCATGCTTCTCCTCCACCTCCTGTTCCTAGAAACCACTGATTTTATTTCTCTCCCTGTAGTTTGCCTTTGATAGTGTAATATACGTGGAATAGCATAGTGTGTAGCCCCTTGTGTCTCGCTTCTTTCATTTAACATAACGCTTTTGAGATTATCCACTCTGTTGCAAGTATCAGATCACTCCTTTTTATTCTTAAGCGGTGTTCCTTTGTATAAATGCACCCCAATATTTTTCCGATCCACTAGGTGATAGACCATGTTTTATTTTCAGTCTGGAATTATAAATTAAGCTACTTTAAATATCAAGTACGAGTCTGGATGTGAATATATACTTGCTTTTTCCCTGAGTAGAAATCTAGGTGTGTGTGAGAGAAAGAGAGAGAATTTGAATATATATAAAGCAATGCAACATGTGAATTTCACCAATAATACATGAGAGTTCTTCTTGCTCCACATTCTTGTCATCACTTGATGTTATCAGTTTTATTTAAAATTAGCCGTTCTAATAGGTGTCCAGTGATATTGAACTGTGGCTTAATTTTATTTCTGTAATAATCAAGGATGCTGAGTGTCTTTGCAAGTGCCTGTTTGCCGTTCACATCTCTCCTTTGTTAAATTGTCTGTTTAACTCTTTCTCCCATTCTAGACATTGTGCTGTCTTCTGATTTTGAGTTTTAGGAGACTTTCCTGTTTTCTGAATTCAAGTCCTTTAACAGATGTATACATTGTAAATATTTTCTCCCAGCCTGTGGTTTGTCTTTCTATATTCTTAGCAGTTTCTTTAAAGAGCTAAAGCATTTAATATATCAGATTTTTTCATGTATGGTTCTTTTTTTGTCTTATTTATGTCTTTTCCATAACCCAAGATTAACAAGATTTTCTCTTATTTTTAGAAGTGTTACAATAATAGATTTTTTAGTTTATGTCTCAGATATATTTTGAACTAATTTTTACATATTGTGAGATTGCTGAGGGTTTTTTTCTTTGCATATGGACATGGAATTGTTCTAGAACCATTTAAAAAGACAATCCCATTTCCATTAAATTGCCATTGCACCTTGTAAAAAATCAATTGTGTATGTTTAGGTCTATTTTGGACATTCTATTCTGTTCCAGTGATGTATAATATATCCATATGGTGCACCATACTGTCTTGATTAGTATAGTTTTATAGTAAGTCTTGAAATTAGATACTCCAAGTCTTCCAACTTGATTTTTCTTTTTCAAAGTTATTTTGGCCATGTTAGGATTTTTATAATTTCATACAAATTTTATAATTATTCTGCCAATTATTAAAAAAAAACCACTAGGATTTTGATTGGAATTGCATTGAAGCTATAGCTTAGCGTGGGAGTAACTGATATATTAAGAGTATTGAGTTTTCCAGTCTGCTAACATAGGTTATCTGTTCACTTACTTAGGCTTCTCTGAATCCTCTCACCTTCTGTTTTATGGTAGCGGCATACAAGTTTTCACTATTCTGTCAGATTTATACCTAGCTATTTCATGTTTTTAAAAATGCTGTTATTGACAATTAACTTATTAAACACTAATTATGTTTTTTAAAAAAATTGTATTTATTTGAAAGAGTTACAGGGAGAAGTAGAGACAGAGAGAGAGAGGTCTTCCATCCACTGGTTCACTCTCCAAATGGCCACAACGACCAGAGTTGAGCTGATCCAAAGCCAGGAGCCAGAAGCTTCTTCCGGGTCTCCCACATGGGTGCAGGGGCAAGGACTTGGGCCAGTCTCCACTACTTCCCCAGGCCATAGCAGAGAGCTGGATCAGAAGTGGAGCAGCCAGGACTCAAACGGGCACCTGTATAGTATGCCAGCGCTGCAGGGTGGGCCTTTAACCCACTGTGTCACAGTGCCTGCCCCTAATTATGTTTTATTCATTATGTTTTCCCCAAAATTCAGCCATGACCCATAGTTATTAAGATAGCGACTTTGCTATCTGACAGGTATGTCTTCAAACTCCAGCCTGCAGCTCCAGTTTGAAAAAGAAACACAGCTGAGTTTTTAAGAGCCCAGATTCCAAAGTCAGGCTACCTGGGTCTGAAGCCTCACTCCACCACTTACTAGCTTTATAACCCAGTTTATTCATCTGGTAAATGGGCATACTGATAACACTTTCCTCAAGAAATTGTTAAAAGAAGTCAGTGAGTAGTGCTTAACAATGTTAAGCAAATGGAAATAACTCAAAATGTGTTCACTTTTATTTATTATTTCTTACTAGCCATGTGACGAGGGACAAGTTAATTTTAATAAGCCACCATTTCTACATTAATAAGCTGGGAGTGATAATGGTATTAGTAGGAATGTGTTGAGGATTAAATTAAAATAAAGCTTTTAACTCACAACACATAATGCTTGGCACATAGTAAGCCCTCATGTTAGCTACTGATAATATCAGTGTTGGTAGAATTTGACATACATTGACATTAAGCAGCTGAAAATTTAAAAAGTGAAATACCTGTTTAACAATGAATGCTAACCTTGCAGAAAAGCTTGTGGGGGACATCAAAGTCACAGAAGTAGCTTCTGCAGTATGATAGCCCAATTTACTGAAAAATGACCATTTTCAACCCTTTGTGATAAGCAGCTTTCTATGACGATCCAGAACACTCCCCTTTCCTACTACATTATTTCCAGAACCTTATTTCAAACAGTGGTGTGCAAGCTTCAAACCAAAATCAATATATTTATTGCAATGACTTCTGGTTACATACACCCAATTACCACTGTCATTAAGAGAGCAGTGGCTGCCGATACTGAGTAGCAAGTGACATGAAGTGTTCAATGTGTGTAGCTTCAAAGTATGACCTTCTCACCTAGGAAAAATTAAAAAACTTGCAAGATAATACCTTTGGATTTCATTCTTTTCCTACTTTTCAAAAAGAAAAGAAATAAAACCAACTTTTCCAGCTCACTTATCTTGGTTGAAAAGGAAACAGGAGCTTATAGAAGATTTAAGTACTGATTAAGCATTTAACATTATGGCAAGATATTGCATAGTTGATCTCTAAGATTTTAGCCAGTTTTGTCCCGGGACCATTTATTGAGTGTGTAGACAAAGTTCAAGATGCCATTCAGAGAATGAGACATCACAGCACACTGATACATGGCAGCAAACAATGAATTAAGATCTAAGCCACAGATCTGAACATCTAGCTGTGTTGTGAGACTTACAAAGCTGTGTGTTTTTGAGTGAATCATTTGCCCTTTTTCTTCACATACCTCATTTATGAAATATGGGCCTCATGTACTGAGGTTGATTAGAATATTATCGTCCCGATTCTCATCTCTGACTTTAAGATCCATTTTCTGCCTCCAATCTGGATGCATTCCAATTGCAAGAAGAGCCTACTTGGAAAAGGTAAATAATTATCCCAAATGCTCTTAGACTAGGAGTTGGATTAATATCTTTAAGTTGGTAAGATTGCATTGTTTAGAAGACCTGAACTAAATTAGCATTGAAGACTGCTATCTCATCTGTAAAATATGTCTAATTATAATCACTTTGCAACTTATAGAATTGATGAGTTAATATTTTTCAAACTACTAAAATAAAATGAAATTTAGTTGCTCTGTCTCTAGATCTATTATCTACTTAAATCATCAAAGATGTTGGGTTGACATAATAAGGAAAATGATGCCGTGACGACATTTGGAACGTGAACCTGCCACAGGAGGGTGAGGATCCAAGTTAGTATTATTGTCTTCACAGGACCAAAGTTTTGATAATTTTAAATATAAAAAAAAAAATCCCCAATTTAATCAGCACCAAATTACCCACTCTGCTTTTCTTTCCCAGTTATTTTAACAACATACAAAAACTCAGCTTGATAACTTTTATTTTTTTTGACAGGCCGAGTGGACAGTGAAAGAGAGAGACAGAGAGAAAGGTCTTCCTTTGCCGCTGGTTCACCCTCCAATGGCCCCCTGGTCTCCCATGGGGTGCAGGACCCAAGTACTTGGGCCATCCTCCACTGCACTCCCTGGCCACAGCAGAGAGCTGGCCTGGAAGGAGGGGCAACCGGGACAGAATCCGGCGCCCTGACCGGGAATAGAACCCAGTGTGCCGGCGCCGCAAGGCGGAGGATTAGCCTAGTGAGCCAGCTGCGGCGCCGGCCGATAACTTTTCCATACTAGGATCTGTTAAAAAATCTTTGGAATCATATTAACCATATTAAATCTCATCTCTGCTATTTACACACCTGTATGATTTAGTAAATGGCTTTTGTTATGTGAGCCTCAGTTTCTCCATCAGTAAAATGGAAATGACCCAACTTTTATAAATTTTTTATGAGACTAAGAGATCAAGTAGTAAAGCTCAGTAAAATGTTGGGCAAAAATACACGTCTCCAATAATACTTCCTGTTAGGTTTTCCTGGTAACCCTGTGATGTAGGGGTGAGGTTTCTGAAAATTGTTCTCTCATCATATTTCATTTTAATGACTGTTCTATTGGAGTTGTCAAGTGGCTCTGATGGAAGTAGACTAAATGAAGCACCTTCTTTTAATTACAAAAACAGGAGAATGACAAACTACACAACAGGAAAATATTCACTTATAACAATAATACCATACCGTGATAGATTGTGTTATAAAGCAAATTGAAAAAATTGACAGCAAAAAAGTATATATTTATATATGCATATATAATGATCTCAAAACTATAAAATATATGTACAACAAAAACTTAGAAACAAAGGGAAAAGCTTTAAAAGGGTGGTAGTTGGAATATGATAATTTTTCCATCTTCCTACTTCTCAAAATATGAACCAGTTTTTACACCTTTCAAAATATGATAATTTTTCCTTTTTCTATTTTACACTTTTCAAAATTTTCAATTTTTACACAATGAACATTTATTGAATGTATTACAAGATAGGAAATTACAACTACTTGAGTCTATGATAAAGAAGAAATCCAAATATATGGACAATTAACAAAATTTCAAGCATGTTGAGGAATTCCTAAGAAAACAACCCTTTATGGCCACCGTGGTACTTAGTAAGCAGTTTTAGTTTGACAGGTATTCATCAAATTCTCTCATAGCTTCTTCTAATTGTTTTTCTTGCTTCTCCAATTTTGCCTTTTCCTTGGCATAACTTTTTATTTAATTTAAATATCTATATTCACATTTAAAATCAGCACACCAGATTAACATGTTAAAAATGTATGAGGAATATAGTAGGCCAATGATTAACACTACATATATTTAAAACAAAAATGAGAGAAACTGCAGACACCTACAGTTTCAGTTTTTGGAGTAGGATACTCAGAAGGGAGCCAGCGCCTCCTTCCTTGACCTCTAGAAGATAATGTACTTCTGACCAATGCTCAGGCTGAAAATCCATTTAATTAGGTATGACTTTTCCTTTTTAATTTAAAGCGTCATTGACCCATCACAAGATTAGTCATCAGTAGCAAGTTAGGGAGATCAGTGTGCCAGGTGAGAAAAATAGAAAGTGATTTCATTTCATTGAATTCTCAGGTCTTTCTTACTGATGAGGACTGGCACAAAATAAAGTGGAGAGGGAAGGTGTGAGGAGGCAACCATCAGTTTTTTAAACTTAGTGCGGGTTTCGACCCACCAAAGATTTTCTGTGCTTAGTAATGGTAAAGATGGTTATGTGGCATAGGTCTAACCTACCAAGATTTTGGCATGTTAGCAGCCATGAACATTCTTCTACTCTTGTTCCCCTAAACATATGATAAATACTATCTACTCAACAAATGTTGGTGAAATTCAATTTACATTTTGCCAATAGGCCTTTAAAATTTCAGCACTGTTGGGAGTTTTCATGAGAGAAATGGTATAATTTTGAAAAACCAGAAATTGATTTTGTCATCACTTTTTTGCTTGCGAAACAAACAATACACAAGCAAAAATAGCTACAGTGTCTCTGTCCATGGTTCTGAATCCTTGGCTTTGACCTCTAGGACTCCTGTGAATTGGTCCCTGGCTTTCCCTCTACATTTGTCTTGCATTACTGATGGTTTCATTCAGTTTGCCCCAGTCACATTGTCCTTTGAATTTTTCTGACTAATGTTCCCACTTCCATTTCAGTACTTTTACCGATTTCTCTGTGTGGGATATTTTCTTGCTCTGTTAGAAAGATTCCGGATTCCTTCTCATTCAGTTCTTAACTCAGTTTTCATCTCTTCAAAGAGAACTTCCTTGATGGCCTTATATAAATTTTGTGTCCTAAGTTACTCTCTGATTACGTTGCTCTTTTATTTCCTTTATAGAATTTTTCATTATCTAAAAAAATTTTCTTCATTTGTTCACTTATTTATCCTTACCAGAAGATAAATTCAAAGCAGTCAGGGACTTTCTTGGCTTTTCCTACTGATGCTCTGTCCCTGGAAAATATTTATGACAGCAAAGGGAGGAAGGAGAGACGGATAGAGAAAGAGAAAGAAGGAAAGAAAGCACAAAGGAAGGGATTTTACACCAGAGAGCACTTACAGCTGCCTGGGTGGTAGGATCCATAATCCCAGTTTTGCAGATGATTAAGTTGAGCTAAGGAGAAATAATTTATCCATATAGTAATCAAAGTTAGTGAATGGAAGGACCTGGATTCTAAATAGAATGTTGAATTCAAGAATAGTTCTTTCCTTTATCTTAAAAGACGTTTGAGAACTTCTGCTTCGGTTGCAGGTATTAGAGTTCCTGTTATCAGACTCACCTTTACAATGTACATTACTAGAAAACTGGGGCCAGTGTTGTGGCATGGTAAGTTAAGCCACTACTGTACAATGCTGGCATGTACCATTTCCTCTGCTTCTGATCTGGCTTCCCACTTATGTGCCTAGGAAGACAGCAGATGATGCCCTAACTACTTGGGCCCCTGCCATCTGCATGGTAGACCCAGATGGATTTCCTGGTTCCTGGCCCAGCCCTGGATGCTGGAACCATTTGTGTGAATGAATCAGAAAATGGAAGTGCTTGCACTCACTTACTCATGCTCGCTCACTCTCTCACTCTCCCTCAAATAAATAAACTAATATCTATAAAAATAATAACCAGAAAATGGATCAAAATATATGAAAGAGTTAGTTTTAGACATCGAACAATAGACAGCTCAAGAATTTGATCCCTGAGAATGAGGGAAAATATGAGGTTGCAAGTATACCTGCTCTTGCTTTTTGCCTGGGGGGACTGTCTGGATTACAGTGTAGGGATGGGGAGATCAAGCAGGACATGGCAAACTCTAGAGCTGAGGGGACAATGACCAGAGTTCAGTGAAACTGAGTCTTCTAGAAGTTGCTGGACATAATTTCAAATAGGCTAGTACACAGAGAACATGCTCCAGTAATATGCTGAAAGGTACTGTTGTAACTATAGCTGAGCACTAAGCTATGAATGCCTGGGAAAAAACACTGTTCAGATAAACAAGGGGAAACTTGGAATTTCTAAACTGAACAATTCCTGGAGCTCACAAAGGAGTTAGAATTCTGAGCAGGAAGAATGGAACGATTACAGTGAACACCCAGGAATTCATTAGATACCCAGCAAGGACCATCCCTAAATGAATTGGTTAAACTTACCATGAATCAAGACTACTCTTGGCCTGCCGTAACAAAGCTTAAACATAATTGCTCAAGTTGGTCCATAGTAACTGCCAAAACAAATCTCAACTCTTTTTAGAGGAATACAAAATCTAAGAAGTCAGTAACTAAGCATTTACCGTGGCCATCATCCAAAACAAGATTATATAAGATTTGAAAAAGCAAAAAAAAGTGACTTATAATTGGAAAAAGTAAAATCTGTAAAAAAGACCCAGAAATGGCAGAGATCATATACTCAGGAAACAGTGACTTGAAAAAGGTCTGTTATAAAGCTGGTGCTGCTGCTTACTAGGCTAATCCTCCGCCTGCGGCACCGGCACCCCGGGTTCTAGTTCCAGCTGGGGCGCTGGATTCTGTCCGGGTTGCTCCTCTTCCAGCCCAGCTCTCTGCTGTGGCCCGGGAAAGCAGTGGAGGATGGCCCAAGTGCTTGGGCCCTGTACCTACATGGGAGACCAGGAGGAGGCACCTGGCTCCTGGCTTCAGATCGGCGCAGTGCATCGGCTGTAGCGTCTATTTGAGGGGTGAACCAACAGAAGGAAGAGCTTTCTCTCTGTCTCTCTCACTGTCTTACTCTGCCTGTCAAAAAAGAAAAAAAAGATCTGTTATAAACAAGCTTATGTATTTATTAGAAGCCTTGTATGTTAAGAGTGAAAATTTATATAAATAAAAGAATTGAACTTTCAATGTTGAAAAATATAATATCTGAAATGTATAATTCATTGGAAAGGTTTAGCTGCAAATTAAACACTGCAAAGAAAAGGTAAGGAAATGTGAAGACATAGCAATGGAAATGATTCAAAATAAAGCATAAGACAAAAAAGAGCTAAAATGTTTTCAGTGACACTAGGGTAATATTCACAGATAATACATAAGTCAAAGAAGAAATAACAAATGACCTATGTCAAATTTGTGGTATGCAGCTAAAGGAAAACGTAGATAGAAATGCTTATGTATCTTTAAATACCTATATTAGAAAAACAGGGTCTAAAGTCAGTTTTATTATTAACTTTTCACTTTAAGAGGCTATAAAAAAGGAGCAAATTAAACTCAAAGTAAGTGAAAGAAGGATATAATAAAGACAAGAGCAGAAATCAATGAAACAGAAATAAGACACAATAAAGAAAAATCAATGAAAGCAAGAGGTGGTTCTTGAAAAATGTCAATAAATTGTCAATAGTCATCTAATTAACCAAGAAGAAAAGGTAGAAAGACATAAATACCAATATTAATAAGGAAAGGAAAGAAATCAGTATAGGCACTATAGATATTAAAGAGTTAATAAAGTAATACTATCAGTAGCTTAAGTCAATATGTTCAAGAACTTAGATACAAGGGCAAATCCCATGCAATACAAAATCTAGCAAAACAAATAGAATAAGAAATCAGAAAAAAAACTTGAGTAGTCTGATATATGTTAAATAATTTGAGTTTATTTTTGTTGATGTTTAAATGCTTAGTTTCATCTATGTAAAAGGTAGAGGTTGGGAGGAGAGAATCATCCATCCGCTGCTGTACTACCCAAATGCCCACCAACAGCCAAGGCTGGGCCAGGCTGAAGCTGGGAGCCTGGAACTCTGTCCCAGTCTCCTGCATGGATGGCAGGAATCCATGTAGCTAAGCCATCATCTGCTTCCTCTCAGGATGCCTTAGAAGGAGTGAATCTGAACTGAAGCACGGAGTAGCTGGAATATGAACCAATACTCCCAATATGGAATGTGGGGTCCCAAGCAATGGTTTAACCCAGTGTACCACAACGCCTAACCTAATGGAGTATATAATGATAAACTTTTATCCAGAGAAAACCTCAGACTCAGATAGCATCACTAGCAAACTTTTCCAAACATTTGAAATAGACAACACCAGTACTACACAAGATTTTTCAAAAAAAATTATTTTGGTGCAATTTTTTAATGAGTTATTTTGAGGGGCCTTCAAAAAAATTTGTGAAAATTTTATACCATAAAAATTTTATTAATTTCCCATTCCCCTTCGGTTACCCCACCGAAAAATAGGCCTCTGCTCGCTCACCACGCGGAATCTGCAAGCAGCGCGCCCACGAGTTTCTGCACCCAGCTGGACTTTCACAATCAGATATGGCGGAGAAGGTGTCAGCATCGAAAGCCACCAATTCGTGGTATTCTCATCCTGTATATTCAAGGTACTGGCAACATTATCATCAAGCCATGGCTTGGATGCGAAGCCACCAGAATGCCTACAGGAAGGCAGTAGAGTCCTATTTCAGTTCCCTGTGTTACTTTGCTCCTGGGCTTCAGCCCCAAAGCGCATATGACGGTGAGGCTGGGTACCCTCAGCTCTCCTCTGACCGTCCAATGGTCTCAGAGGACTTCCACTGCACATACTCACCTTGTGAAAGGTATGGGCGGCTTCCACATGACAGCGGTAGGATGCAGGTGTCCATAAGAAAAGACCAGACTGTGTCCGAGGAGGAGGAGGAGGAGGGGGAGGACGACGAGGAGGAGGAGCTGGAGTCTGAGTCGGATGGGGAGGTGGAATGCGACGTGAGCAACATGGAGATCACCGAGGAGCTGCGCCAGTACTTCGCGACGACTGAGAAGCACAGAGAAGAGCGACGGCGGCAGCAGCAGCTGGACGCGGCACGCCTGGAGGACTATGTGAACGCCGACCATGACCTCTACTACAACACCCACCGATCGGTAGAGCCTCCGATCGAGAGGCCAGGCGCGCGGCGCCAGGCCGAGATGAAGCTCCTCTACGGGGAGAGTGCCGCCAAGATCCAAGCCATGGAGGCTGCCATGCAGCTGAGCTTCGACAAGCACTGCAACAGGAAGCTGCCCAAGTACTGGCCCGTCATTCCCCTCAAGTTCTGAGCCAGCCTCACCCCCTTCCTTTCGAATACCCTCCTTCATCTCTGTTTCTGCACGTTCTCAGGGAAAGGAGACATCGGGCCGTGTCCAAGCATGTTCACCGAGGTCCCCATGAGCCGTCACCAGATGGCTGTAACCCTGTGGAAATCAGCAAAAGTGATACTTTTATCCAACAGGGATTTTGGACATTGTCAGTAGTAGTGCTCCACTCATTAAAGGTCTTGCCCAGAGGGGAAAAAAATTTTTTTTATTAATTTTAATTTTTCCACCAATAAACTTATCCTTTAAATCCAATTCTATAAACTTTTTGAAATAACCTCAAAGTATAACAGATGGAAAGGGAAAATAGAGATACACTGTTTTCTTATATGTGAATTTTCTTGTATGTGAAATGATATAATAACTCACCTTAAGACTGATAAAGGAAAGACACGTTGCAAACCCTGAAGCATCAACCAAAATAAATAACCAAATATGTAAGTTGTAGACATTAAAATGTATAGCTAACAAAGTAATAGCAGAGATAAAATGGAATAAAGGAAAACACTAACTTCAGAAGGTGAAAGGATAAAAAAATGGAACAAAGAGCAGATCAAATAGCATGGCAGTAGATCTAAAACCAACTATGTTCATAACCGCATTAAATATAATGAGAAGAAATATGAAAATGAAAAGGCAGATTATCATGCTATACTAAAAGCAATACCTTAAACTTTTCACTGACTACAAGAACCCATTTTCAACATAAAGACACGGGCAAGTTAAAAATAAGTTATTATAATACAAAAATCATAACAAAACTCAGAAGCTATAATATCAGGAAAAGTAGGCTTTGGACAAGAAATTTTACCATAGATAAAGATGAACATTTCCTAACAAAAACAATAGTGAAAACAACATAATGATTTAAATCTATAGCTATATAATAACACAGCTTCAAAATATGTAACACAAAAACTGAATGAAAACTGAAAGGAAAAGTAGCCTATAGATAAATTCTTAGGTTACAATACTCCTTTTTCAGTAATTGATAAGAAAAAGTCATTAGTAAACACTAAGAATATAGAAATCTTTGTCAGTACTGTTAATCAATTTAAAATAATTGATATTTTGTAAAACTCTATACCCAACCAAAGCAGAATATACTTTCAAGTACCTATGAAAAATTCATCAAGACAGGTCATAGACTGAGTTATGTTCTCTAATCACAACAGAATTAGATTACAAATCCATTTTTTAAATAACTACCTACATTCTGGGCGGCAGCCAGCAATGGTTTAAGTGACTGGGTCCCTGCCACCCATGTTAGAGATGTGAATTGAGTTCCAGGCTCCTGGCTTCCTGCTGGTCCAGCCCCAGCTGTTTTAAATATTCAGGGAGTAACCAGGAGATGAGAGATTCTCTCTCTCTCTCTCTCTCTCTCTTTCTCTCTCTGTGTGTGTGTGTGTGTGTGTGTGTATGAAAAGGCAGATTATCATGCTGTACTAAAAGCAATACCTTAAACTTTTCACTGACTACAAGAACCCATTTTCAACATAAAGACACGGGTAAGTTAAAAATGTTATTATAATACAGAAATCATAACAAAACTACAGAAGCTATAATATCAGAAAAAGTAGGCTTTGGAGAAGAAATTTTACCATAGATAAAGATGAACATTTCCTAACAAAAAAAATAGTGAAAATAACACTCTGTGTGTGTGTGTATGTGTGCACACACATTTATATCTGCTTTCCAAATTAAATAATTATAAAAACAGCAGGTTTTATATAAGTATATATATTTATATAGCTATAAATATGTAACTATATCTGCCTTCCAAATTAAATGACTATAAGAGCACAGGTCTGCAGATTAGAAATCTGAAAGCATGATGTTGGCAGGACCACGGTCCTTCTAAAGGCTCTAGGAAGGATGTGTTCCATGCCCCTCTCCTAGGTTCTCATGGTCCCTGGCAGGCCCTGCTGTTTGCAGGTGTGTGTATACATTGCTGCAATTTCTGCCTCCACTGTCACATGGTATTCCCCTCTTTGCACATACCTGAACATATCTACATTGCCTTCTTTTAAGGATGTCAGTCGTTGAACTTAGCACCAAAAGAAATACAGGCTGACTTCATTTCCAAATAAAGTCACCTTCACAGGTACTGGGAGAAAGGACTTGGACAAATCTTTTTGAGGACACAATTCAACACATGACAGATGCCAAATATCAGGTAGTTGCAAATTAAAATTATAGTGAGAATACCTACTAGGATGGCTAAAGTTAACCCCCCCAACACACATACACACAAAAACACCTCCAGCAACTCTTGACAACAATTCTTGTGCACTGGTGGTGGGGAGTGTAAAAATGGTACAATCACTTTGACTAACAGCCAATGTCTTATAAATTTAAACATCATCCCATGTCCAAGCAGTTCCACTCCTAGATATTTACCTAAGAGAAATGAAAGCCTACATCCATACAAACACCTTCACATGAATGTTCATAGCAGCTATCCTTAAAATAATTCAAATTGGAATCTACTCAAATGTCTGTTAACATGTGTCTTAGTCTGTTTTGTGCTACTATAACAAAATACTTGAGACTGGGGTAATTCATAATGGAAGGAAATATTTTTCACAGTTCGAGAGGCTAGGAAGACCAAGAACAACACGTTGGCATCTGATGATGGCCCTCTTGCTGCCTCATCCCGTGGCAGAAGGCAGGAGGGCATGAAAGGGTGAAAGAAAGAAGTGCAAAAGGGAGCCAAACTCATCTTCTTCATAGGAACCCACTCCCATGATAATGGAATTAATCCATTCATGAATTCACAACCCTCATGGCCCAGACACCTCTCTTGACATTGTTGTATTGAGACTTAAATTTCTAATACATGCTTTTTGGGGGACATAATCAAATGATAGCAACAAGCAAATTGCACCAAATTGTCGTAAATCCATACAAGAGAATAACAGTAATAAAAAGAGGAATGAAGCATTGACACAGGTATACTTAGAAGAATCTCAGGATTAGCATGGGAGTGCAAGAGACCAAAACTATACATTACCGACAGTATGTACACTCAGGAGATTTATGTTAATTTCTGGAATAAGGAAAATTAATCTATAATGATAGGAAGATTATTGGTTGTCTGTGGGTAGGAGATAGAGATTCACAATCTTTGGAGATTGATAGAATTATTCTCTGTCTTGACTGGTGTAAGCATTTGACAAAACATAATGAAAAGAATGCTTAGAATAGGTTCATTGTTTAAAAGGTTTATTTATTTATTTGAAAGGCAAAGTTACAGAGAATGGGGAAGAGACAAAGATCTTTCATTTACTGGTTCACTCTCCAAATGGCCACAATGGCCCTAGGGCTGGGCCAGGCCAAAGCCAGGAGCCAGGAACTTTATCCAGATATTCTACGTGGGTGCAGGGACTCAAGCCCTCATCTCTTTCTGCCGCTTTCCCAGGCACACTAGCAGGGAGCTGGATTGGAAGTGGAGAAGCCAGGATTAGAACCGGTATGTATATTGGAAGCTGGGGACAGAGGCTTAACCTGCTGTGCCACAGTGTTGGTTCATTTTATATCATGTGATTTATGCATCAGTAAGCTGATTTTTAAAATATACCCATCTACTACAGGAGTCAACCCCCTTTGGGGGAACTACTTTTCTGTAACACACATGTAAGTCAGGCAGTTAATGAGAAGAAAATAGAATACCTGCTAACATCCCATGCCCACTCCCACCATAAATAGCCAATTAGGGCACTTTGCTGTTGGGGACTGTTAGGACCTGTGATGTAGTGTTAATTCTTGTATTTATTCAGTGGTTACTAATCTATTTCACACATATAGGCCAGTCACACCACTTTCTGAATTTTGCTGGTCTTGTAGCTTTTATAAATTACAAAGTCCTAATGTAAATTTGATGGTAGTGAAGTAGGAAGAACCGGTGGACTTCAGTACAAAGCAGCTCCTGTCTTAAATTCCAGGTCTGCCCGTGACTGATTGTGTGACATTTGCTCCTTTCACTAAAAACAAAAAGATCTTTGGGGTAATTGCGATGTGTCATGCATTTCCCCAGACACCAGGGATGTGTGTTGAGGCCACATCCCTGACGCGTGGGGTTGACAGTCTCATGCTTCAACTTACTTCCATCCTGCAAGTTTCTGGGTTTTGCCATCTGTAAAATGGGAGGGTAGCCATCTTTGTAGGTTGTGCTGATTAAATGAGATCATGGGTAATGTGCTCAATCTGTGTTGACAATGAAATAAGAGAGCCTGCTTCTCCTGCCACACCATCTGAGCATGCCAACACCCTTGCTGCCCTCTTTCCTCTCCGGTCCTTCTCCCAGCATGCATTTGACTTCAGTCTCCTTCTATAAAACACTATGGTGCCAATATTTACTTATTTTCTCAACTAAAAAAAAGTTTTCTGCATTTCTGAATGAATTCATTTTACCATTTTCCTGCTTAAACTATCTTATTATTGAACTTATATTGGATAGTACATTAATGTTGTTCCTGGACTGATCTGGGGTTATTCTTAATTAAGTGGGTAATGTATTATGGTAACTTATTCATATTTGAATGGCATTTTATCTTCACCAAGACTTTTGTAATGTATTATCTCATTTAATTATCTCAGCAATCTTGTGAGGTCAAGAAAGGGATTCTGTGTACTGCACAAGGCTTTCCTGGGGTAAAAGTGTATTCAGATCAGAGCTAGACCTTGATCCTGCTTTGGCTGAGCTCAATTCAGTGTTTTTTTGTCTGGGTATTCAACCAAATTTTTTGAGTACCGAATGTACACTGGACATACATAATGCAGTGCTGCCCTTGAGAAGCTCTTTGTCAGTGGGGGAATCAGATCTGCAACTGTAGAACAGTGATTGTAACCCATATGCTGAAGGGCAAGGCAGAGACAAGGACATGGGAGAGAGAGTCCTCAAAAAGCAGCAAAACATCAGCCTTGCAGCATAGGAGAAAGAGAACTAGGAGGCTCCAGGAGGCAATTTGAAGCCTAGGTTGTGACTTCTCCATATGAATGAGGAAGGGAAAGGCCATCCTAAAACACCCCCAAAACAAGAACCCTTGGGAGTTTATGGTTCACCTCTATTCTTCTTATGACTGATGGACTCTTTACTTGGACAGAAAGGAGGGGAGATAATCAGAGAGAAGAGGCACAACCCAGACACTCACCAATGGGGCTTGTTTTCTGGAACAGTTTCTTAGGCCCTGTCCCTCAGCTCCCTCTGAGCTCTGCCCGGGCTGAAGGAGGCTGTGAGGAATGGAGTGATGTTTGTCAGGAATTGCTTCCTGGAACCAGCTGCCAGTGAAGAATCTAATCTCCTTGGAATATTCCTATGCTCCCTTAGTGTTTGAGGAGCTTTTCTTAGTAGGGACAACACAAAGGAAGCAGCTGTTGAAAGAGATGTTGTTGATCTTCACAAGGGATAGGAAAGGTCAGAATCATTCCAAGTGTTCCATGAAAGGCTACTGGGGCTTGCCTTTTTGGTAAATTGGGGCAGGAGAGGACAGGAGAATGTGAGGTCTCTTGCCCATTCCACAGCCCTTTGACGTTTTTTGCTATCAGTTCCCCATTTCATAAAAGAAGCTGGTTTCATATCTAGAATTCTTTCATCCATTCATTCCCTTAAGAGCAGAAGAGCATGTGCCACACAGCAGCCCCTCTGTTGGGTGTCCAGGATATAAGGATACAAATATGACTCATAAACAAGGAAAATGCAGATCCCTATAGAAGCCTCTGTGGAGTATGGGGCTAGAGGCAGGCATTCAGTTCAGCAGTTAAGGAAGTCCATATCCCATATCAGAGTGCCCAAGTTCAAGCCCTGCCTCCCCTTCTGATCCAGCTTTCTACTAATGCATACCTGGGGAGACAGAATGTGATGGGTAAAATAGTTGGGTTCCTGCCACCTATGTGGGAAACCTTGATCAAGTTCCAGGATCCTGCCTGTGGCTTGGCCCAGCCCCAGATGTTGCAGGCATTTGGGAAGTGAAGCAGCAGATGGGAGATCTCTCTCTCTCTCTTTTTTTTTTCTTTCTGTCTGCCTTTCAATCAAAAATATTTTTAAAAATTTAAAGAAAGAAAACAGGTCCATTATATAGAGGGTTGTTGGGTGTCTGTAGGGCAACATGGTTCCAGGTAAAGGGAAACAAGTCACCCTGGAGGAAATAGCCAGGAATTGCATGGAAAAGTGCTAAAAAGAATCTTAGCCAATGGTCTGTCCAAAGAGCAACTGGGCAGGAGAAGAGAATGACCTAGTAGAGTGTTTAAATTCTTTTGTTGTGACAGTTGATATAAAGAATCCCTTCCACGACCCCTATATCAAGTAAAATCTATATCCTCATGAATATTTGGTGGACTGGATTATCCTAGGAAATAAAGGGAGACATGCAGAGTTCTGCTTCAGAAATTGAAAATGGATACAGAAAAAAATGAGATTGAATATGGGTTTTAAATAATATATATTACAGGCATGCCTCTATACCCACCTAACAAACTGTGCCCTATATATATGACTGTGTGCACACATATAAATGTTTATGTAATAACTGTTGCCTCTTGGTATCTGTGGAGAACTGGTTCCAGGACCCTAGGGATACCAGAGTCTGTAGATGCTGATATCCCTTATATTAAATGGTATAATATTTGCATGTAACCTACACACATCCCACCATATACTTTAAATCATCTCTAGATTACTTATAATACCTAATTCAATGCAAATGCTGTGCTAACAGTTGTTATACTGTTATTTAGAGAATGATGACAAGAAAAACAGTCTGTATATATTCAGTACCAACATAGTGTTTTTCCAAATATTTTTGATCCACGGTTGGTTGAATTTTTGGATGCGGAACCCATGGATATAGAGGGCTAACTATATAGGTATATAGGTAGATCCACCTGCAAAAGCTTCTTGGGGAATAAAAAAGCATGCTGTAGCATGTTATTTGTAGACTGTGCCCTTAGAATAATAACAACTAACACTTCAATCTTGCCATATCCCAGGTCATTTCCTAAGTACCTTAAGTATGAAACATCTTCTTTACAGCAGCTTCACGAGGCAGATACTATCACCATTTTGTAGAAAGGGAATCTGAGATGCAGAGACATTAAGCTGCTTGCCCAACAGCACACAATAAACAATAAACCTGAGATCTGAATCCAGGGAGGCTGGGTTTTGCAGCTAGACTTTCATGCACTCACTATACCTTATTACATAAGGTATGACATGATTTGTTTTTAATGTTTGTGTAAGGATCTGAATCTTTCTGAGAGCGTAGGATATTGACGTTAGGCAGTCAGATGGGGAAAATGAGAACTTCTGTCCTCCACACTGGCCTCAGATGCTTTACTGTTTGAATTCAATTGTGAATCTTGAACAAGACTCGCTCATTTGATTCTTTCATTCAATAACTATTTATTGGCTAGCTATTCTACGCTGGTTACTTTTGGGGGTGTTGGAGAAAAAGCCATCAGTAACATGGGCAAAATCCCAGTTATTACAGACTTTGCATTCTAGTAGGTGGGACAGTAGAAGAGTAAGTTTATGCAGTGTCCAGTGATGATTAACTGCTATACAGATAAGTGACATGGTGCGAGGAGGGGTGAGTTTCTGTGGTACACAGAGTGATCAAAGGAAGCCTGTTGACAAGATGACAGTTGAACAGGTGGTGTAATAAGAAATACATATTTGACCCTTATCTTTATTCCTAACATAGAGTTCCTAAAATCCTTAGAATTTCCTGACAGAAGTGAAAATAGCATCTTCCACTATTCATAGAATACCTCTTTCAACTGTATCTGATTTATGCTATTGATGAACATGCAGACAGCTTTAGTAAGCTTTAGCAAGGTCACAGTCATATGACCAGAAGGTTACAACATTTAGCACAGCCTTCCGCCTCTGAAGAGGAGTCACCTGAGTCAGTCACCAATGACCAGTGATTTAATCCATCACACCTGGGTAATCCTCTGTGAAGCCCTCCAAGTGATGGAGTTAGGGGAGCTTCTGGACTGGTGAACACATTGAGCGGCACTTGTCGGGGTCTCAAGTCCGAGGCTGGCCCCTGGCCAGCAGGGGCCAGTACAGACCCTCCCCAACAAGGCGAACAGGAGAAGTAAGGTCGACAGGTGATGAACACACTACAACACCCGTGAGTTCTGTCAAAGCAGGAACTGCTTTATTGAGGAAGCTTTATTATAAAGCTTATGAAGGACATGCACAGTAGGGGAGCCAATCAGAGAAAAAGTCACGCAGGCACGGGTGGGCCACGCACAGGGGCACCTTAAGTAAAGTATAGGGATCACGCACTGTCCACGTGCCCGGAACTAAAGTGGACCTATCCCTGCTGGTGGTCTGATCTTACTTAGCTTAACCGCAGCAGCCGCAGACATGCCCCTCGAACATCGGCCAGGCGCCATATTGTAATGGAGATTTTAGGCAATGCCCAACGGGCAGTCCGAGAGGACGTGGGAGATCCAGGCCCCTCCCCAAACCGTGCCCTTATATCTTCTTCCATTTGACTGTTCTAAGTAGTATCCTTAAAAATAAACTTGTAGCAATCAATCTGGTGCCTTTCTGAGTTCCATGGGAAATTATGGAACTTGAGAAGCTGGCGTGAGAATTCCAGATATACATCAACATTGGGCACAGTGTGCTTAACCTGGGGATTTGATAGCTTATGACTGGCATCTGAAGTGAGGGGCAGTCTTACAAGACTGAGCCATGGAACCTGTGAACTCTGATCTTAATTCCAGGTAGTTGGTGTATAAACTGAATTGAATTGTAGGACACCTGGTTGGGGTCTGAATGGCTAGTGCATCAGTTGGTATGAGGCAAATAGCCACATATTTGATGTCATAAGTGCTGAGAGGAGAAACGGCTCAAACAGCAAACAGAAGGAAGCAAAGGAGTAAGCACGCAGGAGTCAGAAGTACCAAAGCAGTGGAAACAGCAAGAATGAAAGCCTTGAAGTTCAACTGTGCATGGCCTGTCTGAGGAACAGGGGCAGACCAGCATGCCTAGGAAAGCAGGTTGGGCTGGAAACAGAGAAATTAAATTATGCATGAGAAGTTAGTGGAGACTCTGAGTTAAGAGACAGTGGTGGAGGTCTGGGCAAGGAATGGAAGAATAGCCTTCTCTGCCTTTTGGTTTTGCAAAACTGCTTTGCCTGCTGGGTGAAAAATCAGCTGTAGGTAAACAAGATTGGTCACAGGGGAGGACATTGGGTAATGACCGCAGCACTGCAGGCAGGAGACAGTGGGGGTGGGGTGAGAGGTGATGAGAAGTGGTTGGACTATATTTTGAAGACAGAGGTGACTGCATTTGGGAATTGGCACCCTATGGATGTTATTCAAGCCAGAAAGCTAAGTGTCTAAGTGATGTCACCCAAGGAGTGAGTCTTGGTAGAGAAGGGACAATGCTTGAGGATGAAGACTTGAGAGAGTCCAGTGTTCAGAGGTTGGGGAGATGGGAGGATTCAGCAAATGAGACTGAGAAGGAACAGCCGAGGAAAAATGAAAGCCAAGAGAGCAGAGAGTTCTGGAAGTCCCGTGAGGGATGTGCTTCATGGAGGAGAGCTGCCCACTGGGCTGTGTGATGCTGGCAGTAAGGATGAGGACTGACCATTGCACTGAGCAACATTGAGGTCACCGGTGACCTTGATGAATGCTGCTTCCGTGTGGTGGAGGGGCAAAGTGTGATTGGAGAGAGTTTAAGAGAAAATTGATTTACCCTTGGATGTGCTTTCACATGAGGCTGTCATCACAGTGGAAATGGAATCTGTTTTCACACCCCTCAGAGGCCTGAGTCTTGTCCCTACAAGACCAAAGCTCAAAGGCCCACTGCTTGAGACGCAGCAAATAAGAAAGTGAAACCTTTGAACTTGGGAATGGTATTAAAGTTGTCATCTGCAGCTTGAAATATTGGAGTCACAGATCTTGCTCCAGGAAATAAAATGGACCAGTTTCTAGGCTGCTTATGGTCCTCTGCCTAAGATGACAGCTCCAGAATCCCCTTTATGTATTTACCAGGAGTGTGTCCCTAAGGCTTCACTTAACAAGAAAATAGAGTGTGCTAAAGGTCTGTAATCCCAGGGAAAAAAATTCTCCCTTTCTCCTCCCTTTCTCTGATCAAAATTTCTTTGGGGATATGTATTTGGCATACGGATTAAGGTGTTGCTTGGGATACTGGCATCACATTATTGGAATGTCTGGGTTTGAATGCCAGCTGTGTTGTGATTCCAGATTTCTTCTGTTGCACACCCTAAAAGGCAACAGATGATGGGTCACGCACTTCCATACCTGCCACATTAAGTGGGAGACTAGATGAAATTCTTGGGTCCTGGATTTGGCCTGGCCCAGCCCTAGCTGTTACAGGCATTTGGGAGAATGAACCAGTAGATGGAAGAAATCGCGTACTCGCTCTCTCTCTCTCTCTCACACACACACACACACATGCACACACATTCACAATCTCTCTCTCTCTCTCTCTCTCTCTCTCTTGGAAATGAAATAAAAATAAGTAACTTTTGTTTTTTATAAAAAGAGTTAAAAAGCTCAGAACTGAGTAGTAGAATGACAACTAAGACCTATATTCCTGGTCTCTCTGGAACTGAGAGTGATTTCTTCTTAGTAATCTGAGATTGTTGGCTTTCTTTGAGTTCTTAGATCAGTTAGTGAAATCCCAGGTACCCATGACTGTTTTTCTGCCCTTGGCCAAGGTAATTAACTTCTCTGTGCTTTGACTTCCCAGCTGAAAGCAGAATATCATTATTGAACATGTTGGGCAACAAATTGTGATAGTCTTAAGAGTGTTTACTGCTACTTACCTATTTACTTGCACAATAAATGGCTGCTATTTGTAGTTATCTGGCAGAATCTACTTAATTAAGATTTTACTATACAAAAATAGAGGTTCTTTTAACTCAGGGATTTATGGAATCAACAAAGACGTTACACAGAAACTGAACATGCACTCAAGAATGAAGCTGATGGTAACTGTGCATTGTCATACTGAGGATTCTGAAAGCAACTCAGAATCCCCCACCCTCCTCCATTTGGCCCCTGTGGTTAGGAGAGCCGTTTCTGTTAGTGTGATCTGTGTCTCTCCCCCGGGTTCTGCTGATTGCCTCCCCTTGTCTCACATTGCTGTTTTCCAGTATGCGTCCTGGTGCTGGTCACTTTCTCTGGGCTCTTTGTGCTAAAGTCTGTGAAGTTATGACATTAGTAGGTACACCATTGAGTGCTAAAGAGGCCTGAGTCCCTCCAGTGGGGTCTGCTGAAGTACTGGCTGCATAGCTACACAGGAGGTAGCCTGTTCTCCTTTCTTTTTAAAATTTTATTTATTGATTGATTGATTGATTGATTGATTTTCACTTCAGTTGAAAGGCAGAGAAACATAGACAGACAGAGATCTTCCATGCACTGGTCCACTTCCCAAATGCCTGCAATGGCCAGGGCTGGGCCAGACCAAATCAGAGTCTGCAACTCTACTAGGGTCTTCCACATGGGTAGCAGGGACCCAAGTACTTGAGTCATCATCCGCTGCTTTCCAAGGTGTACATTAACAGGAAACTGGGTCCAAAATGGAGTTGCTGGGACTCAAACTAGGCACCCAAGTTGGATGCAGGCATCTCAAGTGGTGACTCAGTCTGCTCCACCAAACACCTGCCCAAGCCTCCTCTTCTTCTAAGTGTCCATTTTTAAAACCCGGGATCCTGTATTCTTTGTTACAGACTTTAAAAAGGAAAAGGCCTTTTAAATTCCTTTTCAGAGGAGAATTCAGTTAGTTATACAGTCCCATTTGGAGCTCTCTCATTGACCAGAAACATGGGTTGTGTGATGCATCCTAGACAACGTGATCTTTTGCTCATTTAGCACTGGGGGAGGGAGCAGTGGAGTGGATGTGAGCCCACGTACCCCATTTCCATCATGCTTTCCTCTACAATGTAAGCCCCTTGGGAAAGGGTCAGAGCCTTTCTCCTCAGCCTGGCCCCAGGAGGGGTGAGGGTAGAGGCAAGAGCTGTTGAAGTAAGTTATGGCCCTGAATCTGCCCTCCTTGCCTGGGGTGTGGTGCAGTTGTCACAGCACAGTGGGATCAGTGATAAAGGAATTTTCTCTGGATGGTGTAGGCTCTGGAAAATCCCAGAGATGGTCATGGTTTCCCAATGATTTGCAAGGTGAGCAGGAATTTCTACCCTGAGAACTGTGGCTCCCAGATCCTGGCACTGGTCACTAGTTCTCACAGAAATGAAACAAAAATGGACAATGTAGTGATTTTTTTAATAAAGCTAAATTTATGTTTTTAATCTGAGTTTATGGCCTTGCTACGTTTTTTTCATGTCTTGCTGTACCAAAACAGCCTTCTTTTTGAAATTACAGTGAAGATAAATGGCACGTGTTTTTCTTAATGTTCCTTTGGTGGTGGTGGGGAATACATTGTTACCTTGCATTACCTCCCAGTTTTGTTTCGTTCAGACATTTTTCTGCCTCATGTGTTCTTTCTATGAAGCAATGTAAGAACAGTGACTTATGGTAAGACATGAGCTATTTTTGAGAATCTGAGCTCTAGTTTTAGATTCTTTATCCGGATAAATCTATACACACACACACACATTCCTTTGCAGGTAATTTTAGAAGACTAATATGTCTCTTTAAGATCAGCCATGGTTTTTTTTTTTGTTTTGTTTTGTTTTTTTTTTTTTTTTTTAAGAATTCAGAAATGCAGGTTAGGAATTCCTAGGTCAAAACAATCAGCAGTTCTGTTGTGAGAGCATGCATTTTCCCCCCCATTCATTTGCTGGTTAATGAAATACCAAATATAAATATACGTTTTCTGTCACTGCCTTTTAGGGATATTAAAAGTCCAGAGAAACAAAACTAGAGATCAGAGACTTAGCAGATATTTTGCAAAAGCAAATGGCAGCCTGTCTAAGGCGGCTGATAGCCAGCATTGGCGTCAGTGTGCTGTGGGCACGGTGTGGGTACAGGAAGCACTCTTCCCTTCGGCAGATTTTGCAGAGCATATGCTGTGAACCATCACCACCAACAGGGCTCTGCATCTCTGGGGCTGTCGAGGGGAGTCTTTCTGAAGCATGTCAGCCATCTGTTAGTGTTTCCTCTTCTCAAGGGTGCTTTGATGGCATGAGGAGATGTGACATGACATTTGGAATCTGGGCCCATGTGTCACAATGCCAAGGGCAGGGATAGCCCTGGGTTGACTGACTCTGGTCCATTGTGTAGGGATGCGCACGTCAGTCAGATGCATCTGGCTGAGCAGCCCTGTTGGCAGCTAGCCACTCACATCTATTGTTGGGGTGGGAATGGTAGGTCTTACAGACCTTCAGAAGGGGAGATGGTCCCCCTCACTATTCATCTTCCTCTGGGGAAAGCCCTGGGGTGGAGGTGGAGACCACAGCTGGACCTATGACGTCACCAGCAGTGACAGGATCTCAGTACCATCAAGATCATCTAATAAATAATTTCTCACATTTCACTTGTTTAAGGCTCATAATCATGATTGCTTTGCTTTCTGCATGCCATCAATAATTTACCTAATATTTATTTTTAATACTTACTATATATCTAGTGTGGTTTAAAAAAATGAAGAATAAAATAATCTTTTGAAATTATAGTTAAGCACTGTGGCCCACAGAAGGGTCTGAACCTGAGGCCTGCAGTTCCTTGTTAAAATGAGAAACCAGTGAAGATTAGGGTCTTATTAAAGCTACTAACCCGGCACTAATTGAGATGTTCTGGATATGCTGGAAATACTAAAGGCTGTATCAAATCTGCATTATCATTATTCTGTGTGCTTACTTTCCTTTATGTGTTTTATGCCACATTCCAAGAACTCAACTAAATTTCGTGTATTACCCAAAATCATTTTTGTGCTACTGAAGGGATGTATCTCATATTATGCAAAACAGATCTGATCCGAGCTCCCTATTCAAGAGATGAGGAAGCCTAGAGAATGGGAGAGATTTAATTATTATTATTATCTGCTTATTTATTTGAGAGGTAGAATTACAGACAGAGGGAGAGACAGAAAGATCTTCTATCTGCTGGTTCATTCCCCAAATGGACACGATGTCCAGAGCTGGGCTGAGAGCTGGATTAAAAGTAGAGCAGCTAGGACCCAAATGGATGCGCATATGGGATGCCAGCACTATAGGTAGAGGCTTAGCCTTTTACACCACAGCACTGGCTCCTGAGAATGGAAAATTTTTTCCAACGTAGCCACACTCCTATACCCCTCCTTACGCCAAGTCATTTTGCAGCTTCTCTCAATGGAGGCAGGTTGTGGGTGCCTGTGCCTTGTCACTTGCTCAGGCTGATGGGATGCTAGTAGATGTGGTACAGACAGTTTTTTAATCTGTTTGCAGAGCTGGGCTGGCTTTTGATCACTTAACTGTCACCCACAGGAGGACATGCCATGGTTAGCCTGTTGATCTAAAGAGGATAAGAGATGTGTTGAGCAGACCTGGTTCCCATCTGCAAAAAGTATCAGTATTGTCTCCAGGATGTGGACCTCATTTTAGGGGCAGCATAAGGAGTGTGTATGTGTGTGTGTATGTGTGTGTGTGTAGGAGATACAGAGAAAGAGACACAGTTGGAAAAAGGAGGTACAAGTAGAAGAGAAAGGGAGGGAGGAGATAGTGGGGAGGTGAGAAGAGGAAAAGACAGAGTAAGAGAAGTGGGAGGAGAAAGAGAAGGGGAAGGGACACATAAAGTGACCAGAGAAGATCCCTGACCTTAAGATCATGGCTATTTCTCATTCATCTATATTCCCAACACTTAGCTCAGGGTCTCAGAACTGCTGGTGGTGAGAAAATGCTTTGTGTTTTTGCTTGACAGCTCTCTGAACTCAAGAAGTATTTGGTTACATGCATGGAGTTGAGCTGCATATACTTGGAGATATAAAAAGTCATGTTGATGCCGTAGGACATCATCATGTACTGGGGATGGCAAGGCCACCCCCGCATAACACGGCCAAGCAACAACTCGAGGTGATACTGTTCCTGAGCACAGGTGACGAGCACGATGTTTCTGCCATATGACAGCAGGTTCTGCTGCCAACCTTGATTATGCGGCTCCCACAGCCTACAGTGCCACCTAGCTACACCCCATGCACCTTTAAGTCCCCCAAGAGTATGAGCTTCTTTTGTTCCTCCTTTCCTCTTACTTTACCTACATTTCTGTTGTTCTTTTTTGACTCCCTTTGCTGCCGTTCCAGAGGGTACATGGGTACCTACACATTTCAATGAAGTACTTTCCTATTTAGTTGTTCAGAAACCAGGAATTTTCCTTCACATCCCCCACTCTGTAGTCGAGTCCTGTACCATCTGCCTATAATTTGCAGGTTAAGTCCATTTTGCTCCGTGTCCTCTCCACCGCCCCCACGGAAGTGCCCCATCCTGTCTCACCTACTGCACTTCCTAATGAGTTTGTTTCTTAATATCACCTTTGCCCAGTCTATTCCTGGAGAGTAGTTGGGATAGTCTCTTATCAAATGCTAATCTGGCCCCTTAGCTCCCTGCTGATAACCACCTCAATGGCATCCCATTGCAATCAGGAAAAAATAGAACAACACAGACTCATTACTGTGCTGATTTCTAATACTCTGCAGGATATGGGACTGCACAGTTCCCTGTTACAGAAGAAATCCAGGTGATTCCAGAGTGAGAAAGTGACAACAGTTCCAGGCTGTTGTTCTTCTGGCCTAAACATCCTAGCCACTATCACAAACATTTACTGCTGTACCCTAAGACATGCCCATAATTAAGCCCCTTATACATGTTAATCTCTTTAATCTTCTTAACAACTCTATGAACCAGGTACTGTTGTCCAGTTGTTCAGAGGAAGAAACTGAAGCTCAGGATGTTTAAGCAATTTCCCCAAGGCCCGACAGCTTGAAAATGTCAGAAGCAGGATTAGAACCCAGGAAGTGTGGCTCCCTTTACCACTGTGGGTCTAGACAATGACTCATGGAACTAGCAAGAAGGAAGAAATCTGAGCAAACTTCTCCCTGCTTCCTCATGACTGTCATTTTCCTGATGAGGTGTCAGGCTATCTGTGTCCTTCTATAGCTTGTAATTGTATGGTTTCTTCCTTCTCAAGAGATAGCTGAACACAGCAACACCACCACCAACAACAATTAGGAATCAACTGCTTAAAGTTGATAATGTCTCTAAGAGCTGAGATGAACTTCTTCCAAAGAGATAATTACAGGAACCTAGTGGGTATGGAAGGCATTTTGCAGAAAATGGGATATGAGCAATCCTAACGGAAATGTTAAAAGGATAATGTGTTTTGCAAATGTGTATTGCAAACAGTCAAAAGTAGGTTCCATTACTCATCACAGCCTACACATTTCTTTGTTGGCTGGAAAACACTCAGGTGTTTTTCAGAAAAGGGGAAAAAAAATACCTATTTTCCAGGATAACATGGAGATATTTTTAGATTTCAAATTTTGATCTTGAACTTCTTGGCCTATTAGACAGTGCCAATGTAATCTTGAAAAGGAATGACAAAAGCTGAGGAGCATGGTGAACCCACTGGACTTCAAGTTTCATCTGTCCTTGACCCCTGCCCACATCCTTGCAAGCCCTCAGCTTCCTGAACACTTCATCCGTGATTTTGGGCACTTTAACACCAGAATCTGAATTCAGCACATGTCCCTGACCAGTTAAATAAAAATAATAGACATCTTTTCTGCAAGTATCCTTGCAGGAGACTTTTTTTCAGTTCTGCCTTGGCTACTTTTTCCTACAGTCAGGCTCTTTAAGTGAGAATAAACACCACAGATGTGGGAAAAGCTGGGTTTCAGACCTTAATAACAGTGTGATTTTGTACAAGTCTCTTATCCTTACTGAGTCTGTCTCTGGAATGGTGATGCCTGCATCACAGAGCAGTTGCAATGGCTAAATGAGATGTATTAAAAGTGCCTCATGTTTAGTAATTCATAACTCTAAGTGAACACTTATTGTGTCCTGGTCACTTTACTTTTGTTACTCTATTTGATGTAAGTCTATAAGTAGGAATCATTGTCCCCATTTTACAGGTGAAGAAACTGAGACTCAGTTAAAATTACATAGCTGCTATAGGTTGAATTGTGTCTCTCCAATACAAAGTAAATTGATGTGCTTAGCATGTCAGAATGTGAACTTATTTGGAAATATGGACTTTACAGAAATAATAAAGTGAGATCATTAGGCTGGGCCCTAATCCAGTATGACTGCTGTCCTTATAAAAGGGGGATATTTAAATACAGATCCAGACATGCCCAGCAAGAAGGAGGTGAAGACACAGAGAAGTAGATGGTCCTGTTATTGGAGTGATACATCTACTGGTAGAGGAATGCCAGAGATTGCTGGCAAACACCAGAAGCTGGAGGGGCACAGGTGTTTTTTCCTTGGAACTTTCAGGAAGAAGATGGCCCCACCAACAGACTTCTGGCCTCCAGGATTGTGAGACTACAATGTGCTGTTGTTTAAACTTCTTTATGACAGCAGTTCTAGAAAACTCACACATGGCCTAAAGTCACACTATTAATAAATAGTAGTGCCAGTGTTTAGTTCCTATTCTTTCTGACTTAAACATAAGCTTGTTTACTCTGCCATTGCTACTCAAAGTCCAGTCCCTGGACAGGTAGTGTTGGCCTCACCTGGAAGCTTACTAGACATATAGAGCCGGTGCTGCGGCTCAATAGGCTAATCCTCCACCTAGTGGCGCCGGCACGCCGGGTTCTAGTCCCGGTCGGGGTGCCGGATTCTGTCCCAGTTGCCCCTCTTCCAGGCCAGCTCTCTGCTGTGGCCAGGGAGTGCAGTGGAGGATGGCCCAAGTGCTTGGGCCCTGCACCCCATGGGAGACCAGGAGAAGAAGCTCCTGGCTTCAGATCAGCGCGGTGCGCCAGCCGCAGCGCGCTGGCTGCGGCGGCCATGGAGGGTGAACCAACGGCAAAAGGAAGACCTTTCTCTCTGTCTCTCTCTCTCACTGTCCACTCTGCCTGTCAAAAAAAAAAAAAAAAAAAAAAAGACATATAGAATCTCAGGCCCCATCCCAACCCACAAAACCAGAATCTGAATTTGTGATAAGATCCCCAGGGAATTGTTATGCACATGACAGTTTGAGGAAGTACTGCTATATACTACCTTAAAAAGATGGCAGGCTGTGGATCCTACTGAACCTACTTCCAAATCCTGCTTTACCTCTCATGCATGGGAGAGGCAAGTCATTTTTCTTTTCTTTCTTTTTTTTTTTTATTTGATAGGTAGTTATAGACAGTGAGAGAGAGAGACAGAGAGAAAGGTCTTCCTTCCATTGGTTCACTCCCCAGTGGCCGCCATGACCGGTGTTACGTCATTCCGAAGCCAGGAGCCAGGTGCTTCCTCCTGATCTCCCATGCGGGTACAGGAGCCCAAACACTTGAGCCATCCTCCACTGCCCTCCTGGGCCACAGCAGAGAGCTGGCCTGGAAGAGGAGCGACTGGGACTAGAACCCGGCGCCCATGTGGGATGCTGGTGCCGCAGTCGGAGGATTAGCCAAGTGAGCCACGGTGCCGGCCCCCCAGTCATTTTTCTTTTCCAGGTTTCAGCTTGCTTATCTATTCACAATACCATTACCCTAGTGGAAGCCACTATCATTATCTTTTGCAGGGAGCACTGATGTGGTCTCATAAATGGACTTCTGGCCTTCCTTACTGATCTCCGATTATTCTCCTTATTGAAACTTTCATCCCTCCACTAAGCAAATCTGAGCGTGTCATTTCCCTGATTGAAACCACCCAATGATTTCCCTGCCCTGAGGATAAAGTCTCTGTTCTTGACCTTGGCTTATTGTTCCATGCAAGATCCACCCTTGCCTATGTCTTTTGTCCCCACTACTCCCCAGTTCTACTTTATTTTCGTTCTCTGGGCACACTAACCTTCTTTTCCTCACTTCTTTTGCTTTCTCACTTTCTCAATCCTCTTCCAGGATTCTTCTGTATTACCCCTCTCCCCTGAGCTCTTGTCCCTTAAGTGTGTCTTGTGGATGCTTTTGTTTCTCATGGTATTAATTTCAGGCGCAGTAGTCTCCACGTTGCACTGCCTGATGTGAGAATGAGAGCACAATATCACCACCTTTATCATGAGGCTGTACTCAGATGCTGTACCCGGCACCCAGCCTAGTGCTGATGTGTAGTCAACCCTTAAGAAACACTGGGTGAGTAGATGAAAGAAATTGGGAGATGACCCAGTTTTAAGATGACTATTGTGCATTCTCTTTAAGAAATGCTTATTTCTGAAGCCCCACTGCTGCTTCACAGATGAGGTGCTGGTTGCAGTCGCTCTGAGAATAGCCGGTGTCTTCATTCTGAAATTTCTTCATGATTACCCACATGATACAGCCTCCTAGTTACTACCACATTGAACACAGCTGAAGTTTATTCTCCTGATTGCCTAAGTAAACCCTGTGTGACCTAGTCACTAATCAAATGCCTGCATTTAAGAGAGAAAAAGGGTGAACGAGCAGAATCTAGTATGGCCAGTGTAAGGATCAGGGCTCTGTGTGTAGTGGCTCATTGGTGGGAGACTCACAGTGGGGTTTGTAATCTTTGGGTCTTGGGCTTTAATTACTCCTGGAGTTGAAACATCAGATCCAAACCTAATCAGATGAATGAAAACAACTGATTCATAAGTACATGGAGCCTATCTCCTCCACATATTCTCAGTCATCAGGAAGGCTAAGTGTACATTTAATTGTTAGAAATACAAAATGAAGCTCATAAACTATTTGTGAAACTGGCACTAGAGTAAAAATCATAGTTACAGTAAGGAAAAATAGAAAATTGTATTCACACGGAATGGAGCAATTTTGGCCTCCCCTGTACGATGCACTCCATAAATTCTTGTTGAATGAATTTCCCATGTCAGATATTTACAGAAATATATTTATTTCTGTAATGAAAAGCATAAAAGAAAATCTGAACAAATGGAGAATATAATACCCTATTCATGGATAGGAGTGCTCCACGCCGTAAAGATGCCACCTCTCCCCCAGTTAATCTATAGATTCAGAGCTGTTCCCAGCAAAATCCCAGCGTGGGTTTTCAGCAAAATTAACAAGCTGAACCTGCAATTCATGTAGAAGAGGAAAAAGGGCCAAGAATAGCCTAAGATTTGTGAAAGAGGAGATGGCAAAGAGAAAGAACTGACACTGAAGCCCTACGTACAAAATTCCGAGGAACCTTTTCTGTTTTCTTATCTGCTTATTTTGTAAATCGGTTGCTGAAGAAACCCAAATGTGGGCAAACATGCCCGAGTAGTTCTCCACTGCAGGATTCACCTGCAGGGAAAATGAATGCATGCGGAGTGAACGTGCTGTCTTGGAGCTCGGCTTTGATGCTGTGAACCGGATCCCAGGGTTAGGGACAGAGCGGGAGCGGTGGAACTGGATGTGCCAGGACCTAGCCCAGTTTCCTCCTCTCCGGCTCTGTGGCCTTGGTGCAGGGACAGGACTTCTCTGAGTCTCAATTTATTTTTTCTAAAGAAGTATGTGCATTTTTATTTATTTATTTATTTGCATTTATTTGAAATCCAGAGAGAGAGAGAGAGAAGAGAGGTCTTCCACTTGCTGGTTCACTTCTCAAATATTTGCAGCAGACATGGCTGGCCAAGCCAAAGCCTGGAGCCCGGAACTCCTTCTGGGTCTCCCACATGGGTAGCAGGGACTCAAATATTTGAGCTGCCTTCCGGCTGCGTATTAGCAAGAAACTGGATTGGAAGTAGAGGTGGACTTAAACCCTGGCACTACAACATGAGATGGGGCTATCCCAAGCAAAGGGTTAACTCACTGCACTACACATCCACGTGTCAGTCTGAATTTCTTAATCCATGACATCCAGTGAAATAAAACCTAACTGGAAAAATGCATTGTTGGGCTGTATTTGGCTGTTTTTCTATTTATTCAAACTAGGAATAAGCTAGAGGTTGCAATCTCAAACATCTTCAGGGGCAAGGAAGATAATGCCCACGTGTATAGCCACTGCATACGAGATTGGGAGTTGCAATTCGGGACATGCTCAAGCTGACTTACCTCAAACGGTAGAGTTAGAAACATACCAGGGGATTCCAATTCAATCCCATCAAGGTGGCATGTACCAATGCCATCTCACTAGTCCCAGTGATCAATTTCTGTTCACAATTGATCGTAATGATAGGACTAAGAACCAAAGGGATCACATAAACAAGACTAGTGTCTGCAAATACTAGCTGATAGAATAAAAAAGGGAGAGAATGATCCAACACAGGAAGTGAGATACACAGCAGACCCATAGAATGGCAGATGTCCTAAACAGCACTCTGGCCTCAGAATCAGCCCTTAAGGGATGCGGATCCAGCTGAAAAGCCCATGAGAGTATTTCAGGCATGGAAAGCCAAGACACTCTGGGGAAAAAAAAAAAAAAAAAAAACCTAAATGAAAGATCTCTGCGAATAAGATCCCAGTGGAAAGAACGGGTCATCAAAGAAGGAGGTACCTTTCTCTGAAGGGAGGAGAGAACCTCCACTTTGACCATGGCCTTGTCTAAATATGATCAGAGTCGGTGAACTCAGGGGGCTTCCATAGCCTTGGCAGCTCATGACAAGAGCCTAGGGTGATTACTGAAGCCATAAACAAGAGTGTCAATTTGTTAAGTCAACAACAGGAGTCACTGTGCACTTACTCCTCATGTAGGATCTTTGTCCTTAGTGTGCTGTACATTGAGATTTAATGCTATAACGAGTACTCAAACAGTATTTTTCACTTTATGTTTCTGTGTGGGAGCAAACTGTTGAAATCTTTACTTAATATATGCTAAACTGATCTTCTGTATATAAAGAGAATCGAAAATGAATCTTGATGTGAATGGAAGGGGAGAGGGAGTGGGAAAGGGGAGGGTTGCAGGTGGGAGGGACGTTATGTATGTGGGGAGGGGGGGAAGCCATTGTAATCCATAAGCTGTACTTTGGAAATTTATATTCATTAAATAAAAGTTTAAAAAAAAAAAGAGATTGGGAGTTAGAGTGAACTGTAAGTGACCCTGAACCCGGGCCATGGCCTATCAGCCCTCTCAGCCTCACTTGGCAATTTCAGTTCAGAAGCAAAGAACGTGGCACGGAAGTCAGAAGAAGGTTAGAGGTGAGCTCTCTTTCTAGCTCTACCTTAGACTGCTGTGAGACAGGGGGCAGGTTCTTCCACTCTCTGTGCTTCCCTTTCCACTGTAGTGGTGAGTGATCTGGCCTCCCTAAGGGCAGTTGTAGGTCCACACTTCTAACATACCTGCTATGATGCAAATGTGTGGATGCACTTGCCAGTCTCCCTGCACGGGGAGTGAAAGACTTGCATTTCTAGAAGGAAGCTCTACCACCTATAACATGCTCAGGCCCTCACTGCCCATCAGGCTCCATCCCTACAAATATCACAGGAGGGAGTACCTCCTTCACAGAGTTGCGGTGTCAAGTGTGGTTTTTAGCTATTCAAATATTTTCTAAATGGAGTAACAATGGGAAGGGGTACAGGTAAGTTTAATAGAAAGAGATGTGGGTAAGCAGTCTACCATGTCACAGATTCTTCACAACACTTAAACATTATTTGAAAAGCCAGCTTCCATGAGATGTAGGCCCTGCTATTCCCATTTTGCAGATGGGAAAATTGAGATTTCAAAGTGTTCAGCAGTTTGCCCAAATAGTGCACCCAGATCCTAAAATCTTTTCCTCCTACTTCCAAGGCTCATACTCATTTCTCTTCCTGCTGCTGCCTCATATGGGCCAGTGGCAGCCAGTGCAAGAAGCCTACAGCTTTTATCAGGTCAAAGACCATGTACAGTGGTCTGCTCAGGTCAAGAGCGGAAGGCAAATTTCCAATCACCAATCAGGCAAAACGTAGATTCCTGTAAAGATGGCAGTCAAGGAAGATTAAAGACTTTGTTTGAGCAAGGAAGATTAAAGACTTTCTCTACACCCATGTGTTAAATGTTATGTCGGGGGTGGGAGGCTGGAGACCCATAGTTCCTGGACAAGGCTGGGACAAGCCCAGAGACCCCAGGTGAACTTGCTCTGACTCAGGCAGAGCATAGCTGCGGAAAGGAATCACCTCTCATTCTCTTTATGAAACCAACATGCTGTTTCAGCCCCGCGGGAACACAGGTCAGCAACTTCATGAATTACCCTCCCGCTTGTAATCCAGTTGCAGTAGTGAAATATTATGTTGCCTTGGGCAGGGCTATTCCTGCTTCTTCATTGTTTAAATGACCAAGTTTCCTGTTTGGAAAGATGGAAGAATTATTGAATGCCTACCAAGTGGCAGGCTCGGTGCCACTCATTTTGCACTGATGGCTTTCTTTAACCCTTAGGAGAACTGTATACATTCGATTCTACTATTTCAGTTCAACCACAGAGAGGATACAGAAACATTCAAGCAGCCACAGTTTATTAAGTGCTGAAGCCTAGAATTGGAATGCTTGGCTCTCTAATGCCACAGTGTAACTCTTTCCACAACACCAGTCTGTCCATCAGTGTGACACTGAAGATAAATATGCCTGTAAAATCCAAATCAACTTTCACTTATTAATGGCCTGCAGTGGAAGAAGACCCTCAGTCCAGCCAACAGAAAACGTGTTTGTTTTGCAGAGAATAACTCATTCATTTGCTAATGCTCCATTCTCGATAAAACCTGAGCCAGTCTGTCTTGAATCTGTTACACAGTGTGGATATCTCCACCACCTCCTCCCCCCACTGCATTGCCCCTGAGTATCCCATTTGGGACCTGCACGAATGGCGCTTTCTTTTGTCTCCACATCAAAACCCTGTTTATATCTTGACAGGTGTACGTGTGTAGTGAAAAATATAAACAAGAGCAGAAAATCAAAACCCTCAGTTGCCCAATTGTCCTATTTTCCAAGAAAATGAAAGTGAGGATAACTTAAAATGAATAAAAATATACTCTCCATTTGGAAGTCTGAAATTGACAGTGTTTACCAGAAATTATATGAGCGGAGAACTCGGGCAGCTAGGAGTATTTGATTGTGGGTTTGAATCTGTGCCTGGGCTCTGAGATTCTTCCTTTGTAAGCGATTGCTACTGCTGGGGGAATTGGCGGTGTGACCAGGCCCCGGGAAGGGATAAAATGATTAGGTGCAAGACTTCACTGCGAAGCTCCTTCCTCGGAGATTTAGAAACCATCTCTCTTTCAGTCTCTTAATGTTTCCTGAACACCGTGAATTTCTCCAGGGGGCTTTATGGCCAGAACTGATCACATTCAATTCTCCAGGGAGGAAATAGTCGGGTTTGTCTTATTTATTTATTTATCAAGCAAAGAACAGGAATGGAGAGCAGAGACCTCTTATCTTTCCAGTAGTGGGTGAGGGAAGCCAGCAGACCTGAGAGTGACCAGCTCTTGCCTTAATTTCCCCTCACGTGAGCCCAGCTACAGTGACCACTGCCCCAGCCTGCCTGTCTTGTTCTTCCCTATCCTTTTGTTCCCACACTTTTCCCGTTTCCTTCTTCCTTTTCACTTTCTTCTCCCTTCCCCGCCGTACACTTTCACAACAGGCTTGAACATCTTTGAACCAGTCAGACTCACCTAGTTATAGTCACCGAGTCTCACCCAAACTGTAACAAATAACAGCAGATGTATAGTAAGGACTGGAGCCAGTTTCTGCAGGGTAAGGGTGAATGGGATCCCTGCTATTCACATTCGTGTCTCTGAGCCTGCCTGCTCCCTTGAATTTGAACTTGTTAAAAGCCCTCAAGATTGTTGCCCTTCTTTGTGGTTCTTCGTCCTCCTCACCTTCTTTCTCTGCATCCTCTTCCGTGTAGCTCCTGTATCTCTGTCCTATATTGTGCCCTTCCTGGTTCAGATCTCAGCAAAGGATCTGACTGTTGGGCATCAGCTCTGTGGTGCTCTCCCCTTCCTTCCCTTCACTCTTTCCACTAAGACCACCTCCCAGATAGTAGATCTGACAAGCCTTTGGATTGGCTGCCATAGAATCAGGTGTTCACCACCATGCAATCAGCTGAGGCCAGTCAGGAAGCTGTGGGGCACATCAATCAGTCACTTATGCCTGAACCATAGGCAGCAGCTTGAGGGAAACAAAACCCTGAAGGAGGAGCCTTGGGTAAGCCCAGCAGAATGATTAAAACATTAAGAGCAGTCATAGTGTCCTGAGATTTCTGACACCAGTAATTGAGAAGAGTGTGTGGCTATACCCATTGCATCAGTGATGGAGCCAGATACACTGATGAGCTGCGGTTTCAGGCCAGGCACCATGGACACAAGATAAAAGGATAGGACCAACACGTCTTCCAAACCTCTAATGGGGTATAGAAGGAGCTTACTAGGCATTTGATATATGGCTATAAGAAATCATTTTCTTTCTCATGCAGGAGCCAGAGACAGAGAGTACCATAGACAGAAAGAGTTCCAATACACTGGTTCACTCCCCAAATACCTACAATGGCTGGGGCTGGACAAGGTTGAAGCTAGAAGCTGGGAATTCAGTCTAGGTCTCTGAGGTAGATGGCAAGGACCCAACAACTTGAGCTGTCACCTGCCACCTGGAATCAAGCGCCAGAGCTGGGAATCAAATCCAAGTACTCTGTTATGGAATGTAAGTGTCCTAACTGCCAGGCTAAATATTTGGACCTGTAAGATGGCTTCTATTTTTATGATTTTAAAAGGTTTATTTATTGGGGCCGGCACTCTGGCTCAGTAGGTTAATCCACTGCCTGCAGCGCTTGTATCCCATATGGGCACTGGTTCTAGTCCTGGCTGCTCCTCTTCTGATCCAACTCTCTGCTATGGCCTGGGAAAGCAGTAGAAGATCATCCAAGTCCTTGGACCCCTGCACCCACATGGGAGACTGGAAGAAGCTCCTGGCTTCGGATCGTCACAGTTCTGGTCATGGCAGCCATTTGGGGAGTGAACCGGTGGACAGAAGACCTTTCTCTGTCTCTCCTTCTCACTGTCTGTATCTCTACCTCTTAATAAATAAAATCTTAAAAAAAAATATTGAGAGGCAGCTTTACACACACACACACATATACACACATGGGGAGGAGGGTGTCTCCCATCTGCTTGTTCACTCCCCAAATGGCCACAATGGCCAGAGCTGGGCCAATCTGAAGCCAGGAGGCAGGAGCTTCTTCTGGGTCTCCCACATGCATTCAGGGGCCCAAGCATTTGGGCCATCTTCCACTTCTTTCCCAAGCCATTAGCAGAGAGCTGGATCAGAAGAGGAGCAGCTGGGACAGAAACTAGCTCCCATACGGGATGCCAGCACTGCAGGCAGAGGCTTAAGCCACTATGCCACAGCACCAGCCCCATAAGATTATTTTTGTTTATTTATTTTCATTTTCTTATGGAGGGTGAGAGGGAATTTTTCTATTTGCTGCTTCATCTCCCAAAAACCCACAATATCTGGAACTGGACCAGGCCAACACTAAGAGCCCAGAACTCAATCCCAGTCTTCACATGCATGTCAGAGACCCATGTACTTTAGCCATCACCTGCTGCCTCCAAGTGTACACATTAGTAATATGCTAGAATCAGAAGTGGAACCAGGATTCGAACACAGAAATTTCAATATGTAATGCAGGCATCCCATGCAGTCTCTTAGCTACAATACCAAATGCCTGCCTGCCTATAAGATATCTTTTAATTCTAATCCAGCACCCTCCATTTCCAAGGTCAGAAAATGGAAACCAGGACAGGAAGCTAACTGAGTTCCTCCTACCCAAGGAAGACCTGTATTGAGCTTTTAGCTCCTGGCTTTAGCCCAGCCCAACATCAGCTATTGTGACATTTGGGGAAGTGAGCCAACATATGGGAACTTGTTTTCTCTCTCTCTCTCTCTACACACACACACACACACACACACACACATTGTATATATACACACACACACATATATACCTGTATTCCAAGTAAATAAAGATGATGGCAGGTACCGCAGCTCACTAGGCTAATCCTCTGCCTTGCGGCGCCGGCACACCGGGTTCTAGTCCTGGTCGGGGTGCTGGATTCTGTCCCGGTTGCCCCTCTTCCAGGCCAGCTCTCTGCTGTGGCCAGGGAGTGCAGTGGAGGATGGCCCAAGTGCTTGGGCCCTGCACCCCATGGGAGACCAGGAGAAGTACCTGGCTCCTGCCATCGGATCAGCGCGGTGCGCCAGCCGCAGAGTGCTGGCCGCGGCAGCCATTGGATGGTGAACCAACGGCAAAGGAAGACCTTTCTCTCTGTCTCTCTCTCTCACTGTCTACTCTGCCTGTCAGAAAAACAAACAAACAAACAAAAAACCAAGTAAATAAAGATGAAAGCGAGGAAGAAAGGAGAAAAGGAAAGAAAGAAGTTAACAGATTCCCCTGGGGTCACATGAGTAGTGACAGACAGATATTTCACTTCAAGCGCTGTTTATTAAATATGTGCTAGGGGTTGGGCTAGAACTTTTCATGTTGATTTCTTCATTGAACTTTATTATAAGGATATGAAGTAGACTTTATCCAGAGGAGAGATCTGAGATTCAGAAAGGTTCATTGACTCACCCAAAGTCATACTGATAGATAAGAGAAAAATGAAAGGTCTCCATATGTCACTGTTGCTGAAAAAAGTGTGCTTTTTAAAGGTCTGTTTGTTTATTTGAAAGGAAGAGTTACAGAGAGAGGGAGAGACAAAGAAAGATTTTCCATCTGCGTGTTCATTCTAAAAATGGCCCCAATGGCCAGGACAGGGCCAGGCCAAAGCTATGAGTCCAGAAATCCATCCAGTGGGCCACCTTCTACTGCCCTCCCAGAAACATTAGCATGGAGCTGGATTAGAAGTGGAACAGCAATGACTTGAACTAGCACCCATGTGGGATGCTGGCTTTGCAGGCAGCAGTTTAACCCACTGCACCACAACCCTGACCCCAAAGATCTCATTAGAAATGGGAAGTATGGCATCAAATATGTACAAGAAAAATATCAAAAGTTTATAACTATGGTACTTTCTCATTGAAGAACAGATTTTGAATGGTTTAAAATGGAGTAGGAGGGCTGGCACTGTGATGTAGCAGATAAAGCTGCCGCCTGCTGTGCTGGCATCCCATATGGGTGCCAGTTGGAGACCCGGATGCTTCACTTCCAATCCAGCTCTCTGCTATGGCCTTGAAAAGTCCTTGGGCCCCTGCACCCATGTGGGAGACCCAGAAGAAGCTCTGTACTCCTGTCTTCAAAACAGCACAGCTCTGGCCGTTGCAACCATCTGGGGAGTGAACCAGCATGTGGAAGACCTCTCTCTCTCCCTCTCTCTGCCCTCTGCATCTCTGTAACTCTGCCTTTCAAATAATAAATAAATCTTTAAAAAAAGAAAGTGGAGTAGGAAGAACTTATTTGAAAGCCTAGATGTGAAAAGAGTTGATAGAAACACAAAAAGGGGGGAAAGGTGATGTCTTCAACCCGATTAATACTAAAGATGCATTAATTCTGGATGTCTGCATATCCTGGCATAAGATCTATTTTGCAGGTGTGTAGGGTTTTTTGGAATTTTTTAATTTGTTTATTTGTTCATTTTGGCAGAAAAGGAAATAAAAAATCAGATGGAGCCTCAAGCATACGTATGCCAGGGTTTGTGCCTGCACTAATGAGATATTCTGTCCTTATTTTACTTAACCTGGAAAGCCTTCCACTTGACCAAAGAGCTATTAGAAATATCATATATATTGATCTTCCCCAGGATGAATTTGCAACTTGTTTTGACATAAAAGCATCCAGATGAAAGTGCATGCTGAGCCACCAGCATCTGCAAAATAGGAATGCTCTCCTGGCAGAATAGCAAGTCCAGTTGTAGCACTGCAAGTCCTCTTCTTGGTTGTGGATTTCTTTGTCTTCCTCCCCACTTCCCCTCTTCCTTCTTCCTTCCCTTTCCCCTTTCTGCTTTCTTCCATCCTCCTCTAGTTCTGGCTCTATATTTATAGCACAGCATACAGACGGAGGAGCATGATTCAAATCCCTACAAGGGTTAACTGACACCAGAATTAGGAGCATTCTGCAGACATGGTAAAGGACCTGTTAAGCTATGAGGGGCAATGGTTACTCAGTTTCACCTGCCTTTTCATGCTTGGTTACAGACATAGCACTGACAAGTTTTTCAGCTTTACAAAAATGCATGGAAATCTAGATTTATATTTCATGCAATACCCTGACTTTAAAATATTATCAATTAATTATATTTTTTTTCCAAATTCTTGCAAGTTGGTAATGACCCATAGGCATCCAGCTTCTGGCCATGTGTCCACACAAAAAAGCGTAGTTGAAACTCTGGCTTCAGTACTTCCAGCTATGTGACTCTGATCTTGTATTTTAACCTTTCTGAGCTTTAGCTTCACTGGTTATCGAATAATATGTGAGATGACATATCAAGTGCCAAGCTCACTGTCTTGCACAGTATAGCCATGCCATAAGTAATATTTCCCTCCCCTTGAATTCTGCTGCATCCCATAGAGTGACTGTGATGTTTTAGTCATGGATACATCTGATTCCAGAAAGGAATATTCAGTCTATAACAAGACCAGCGGCTTCTGTCACGTTAACCTGAGTTCTTGCTGCAATGATCGAATCACATGAGCTCACAGTGTGTTCTCACCCTGCTTTGTTGAAAGCCATTTCCCCCAAAATGCATTTTACGTGGGCAATGAGTCTCTATTCATGCACAATTTCACATGAAAAGATTTGCCCTTTTCATCGTACGCATGGCTTGAATCGGCCAGCCTGCGTGAAAATATTTCCATTCATTAGCATGCCAAATGATGTCACTGGCCTGGAACTTGGGTGGATATTGCCCTAGACTCATAGAATCCTAACACTCTGAGGATTCTCAGAGGAGGCCTTCAAGTCTAACCTTCCACCCAGTGGTCCTTTAAATGTAGCTTAAAACCTCTCCCTAAAGTGGTAGGGGTTCACCATTCTGGGAAGCTGCCCTGACCACTCCAGTTATTTAAAATATCTTCCTTGTTCCAAGGTTAAATCTGAATTTCAGACATACCCTCTTCAGCAATACTGGGGATAAATTTAGCAAGGAAAATTTAGGAAGGAAACCCAAGCCGACTTGCGTCTGAATCCATGGTCTTAAGGATTACAGTCTCCTGCCTCTCCATGACAGGGCACCTGCACTAACATCTAGGTGTTGGGAACCCAGTCTTTGGTGTTGCTCAGAGTGGAATTTATTGCCTGACTCTACGCTTCCTTGTGGAGCCAACTTGGGTAACCTACTCCACCTTTCAGACCTTGCAATGAGGGTTATGTCCTTCTCAGGGGCTTTGGGAGTAGAGTCTCTGTAATTTTCTTCAGCAATGTCTAGCAAGTAGTCACTATGCAATAGACTTTTGCTGAATAAACTACATTTATCAAGACCCCAACCAGGGCTTTACCAGGTCCTTCCTGTGTTCATAGCAGACTTTCCAGGAGCCCTTCTTCCAACTTCCTGCTTACCCTTCTATGGACACTGCTTTGTGCTTCCCCTGTAAGCATGAAGGATATTTCAGCACCATTTTGCCTAGCTCAGAATAAAATTATAGTTCGTGAGTTTAATACTTTGTTCCCATCATTGCCACTCAGTGCTGTGTTAATACATTTCTCACTTCTTTCTCAAGTGTTTGTTCTGTTCCAAAATACCACAACAGTAATTGAAGATCAATATATGATTTAAGACAGAAACTTTGCCCAACGTCCTCTTACGTAGAGTAGGATGCATGGCACAAAGCTGTGGAAAGCGTAAGGGGACATGAATGGGGAGGACAACCCTACTCTACTAAGGGCAGGCAAGTATATAACACATGTTTGAGTGAGGAAAGGGAAAGAAAGGGAAGACTATGAGGATACTACAAAAAGGTTTTGGAAAATCTGTGTTACACAAAAGCTATGCATAGATTGCAAGAAATTTTTGCACCAAAATAGACTTTCTTTAATTCCATTTTCCACAAACCTTTTGAAATACCTTCATGTGTGTGGTTTAGAACCTTAGTGGAACCTAAAGGTCAAAAATTAATTCTAAAATCATTGAAGTCATTGGAGAATAGCTAAATGCTTTCAAAATGGGTCACAGAGAAATCTGTATATATGCTTTTTTGAAAAGTATGTCCTGTATAGGATATACATTTTTTTATTTGACAGGTAGAATTATAGACAGTGAGAGAGATAGAAACAGAGAGAAAGGTTTTCCTTCCATTGGTTCACTCCCCAAATGGCCACTACGGCCAGTGCTGCGCCAATCTGAAGCCAGGAGCCAGGCACTTCCTCCAGGTCTCCCACATGGGTGCAGGGGCCCAAGCACCTGGGCCATCCTCCACTGCCCTCCTGGGCCACAGCAGTGAGCTGAACTAGAAGAGGAGCAACCGGGACTAGAACCCGGCGCCCATATGGGATGCTGGTGCCACAGGTGAGGATTAACCAAGTAAGCCATGGTGCCGGCTCCGTAGGATATACTTGTTTAAAAAGTGTATCCTGGCCGGCGTTGTGGCTCAATAGGCTAATCCTCCGCCTGCAGTGCCGGCACACTGGGTTCTAGTCCCGGTTGGGGCACCAGATTCTGTCCTGGTTGCTCCTCTTCCAGGCCAGCTCTCTGCTGTGGCCCGGGAGTGCAGTGGAGGATGGCCCAGGTCCTTGGGCCCTGCACCGGCATGGGAGACCAGGAGAAGCACCTGGCTCCTGGCTTCGGATCAGCGCGGTGCACCAGCCTCAGCAGCCACTGGGGGGTTAGCCAACGGCAAAGGAAGGCCTTTCTCTCTGTCTCTCTCACTGTCCACTCTGCCTGTCAAAAAATAAAATAAAAAAATGTATCCTACATAGGATATGATTTTTTTAAAAAAGTATATCCTATATAGGATAAGATGGATCAATTTTACTGCTTCAAAACTTAAAATGAATATAGAACAAAAAAGAAAAACACAAAGGATTTTTTTGTGTGTGAGATTGCCAGGATTCTAAGATACTTTCTTTGTATCCCCATGTGTATGTATTGTATATACAAACCCACACACATACTTAACACTGATACGCTCTAGAGAATATTATGGACATGCACACAGAAAGACATTGACCAGAACATTCATTACAGTTCTATTTATTAAAAGAAAATAAAGTAAGCCACTTGCATGGCCATGAATTGGTAAAAGGATCACTAAAGTATTTATATATGAGATAGTTAATAAGAATAAGATAATAGTGAAGTCTGGAACACATAATCTAAGTGAAAAAAAATGCACAATGCTATGTAGGGCATATGGATAGAACAGTATGACAATAGTCATCAACATATTTTTAAAACTGCACACAAAGATAAAAACAACACCACATGTTGTTCATATATAAAAATGTGTAAAAAATAGACTGTTGAGAAATATTCTTAGTTCATCAAATAGTGGCCACTGGAGAGGAAGGAAGAAATGAGACTGGCAATGAGGGCCAGAGGGGACTTTAATTTTGTCTGAAATGTTCCATTTGTTTATTAAAAAAAAAATTTCAAGCAATTGTGACAAAATGTTAGCAGTTATCAATCATTGGTGACTGGCCCAAGGATGTTTGTTTTAGAATTCATTATATCTTATGTCATGTTTATGAATGTCTCAAAAACTTAAATAGAATCCCAGGAGAACAGGGGTGCCTGTACCGGTCATAAGTGTTGATGATCATAGAGAGACAGGTCAGAATTTCTATGAGTTTCTTTCCTTAGAGTAGGCATAGGATAATAGAAGTTGTAGCTCCTTGGAAAGTGATATAAGCATCCAAATGATTTCTAATCAGAGACTTGCAAGCCTCAAAGGAACAGAGAGTACTTATTTCTGCTAAAAATTGAACACAGAATGTTTAGCAGAATAAAATTCACCTTAGTGCATTCAAGTACATGTAATAAAAGTTTCAGCAAATATTGGTGTGTACCTACTGTTGTTGCTGACACCATGCTAGGTTTTTTAGAAAAAGATTTATTTATTTACTTGAGAGGCAGAGTTACAGACACAGAGAGGGAGGTCTTCCATCTGCTGGTTCACTCCCCAATGGCAGGAGCTGGGCGGATCTGAATCCAGGAGCCAGGAGCTTCTTGCATGTTTCCCACGTGGGTACAGGGGCCCAAACATTTGGGACATCTTCCACTGCTTTCCCAGGCCATCAACAGGGAGCTGGACCAGAATTGGAGCAGCCAGAACTTGAACCAGCGCCTCTAAGAGATGCCAGTACTGCAGGCGGCAGCTTTACCCACTACTCCACAGTGCTGGCCATTATGCTGAGTTTTGAAGGCACCTGTCCGTAAACAAGTTTCTTGGGAAAAAAAAACACCAAAACTACATTTTAATGAGGATGTTCCCCAACCACCAAATTTCTCCTCCAGGTCCACTTTTGTAAATATTTTCCACACACACACACACACACAAAAGCCTGAAAAAGTAGGTATTACTACCCCCAATCTATTAAGTAATTTGCCCAAGGTCATCACCAGTTAGTAAATAGATGGCAGAGTTCATGGATAATAATAATTGAATATTAGATATTGGATAATATCTATTTTATATCTATAATATCTATCTCCTTAGAAATGTACAGTGTTCAGTGGAAAGCAAAACTTTCTAACCTTTGAGGATTTTTTTGTCCTTGAAACTGAGAAAGAAAATTGTAGGTGGAACTAATAGTCTTTGGATGGCAGGCCTGCCTACCATTGAGATCATGTTCCCACTGGGCATGAACCATGTCATTGGCTATCATTTGCTCTGTGCTGAGGGTATGGGCACGTAAATGCAGATGTCCTCAGGGCATGCTGCACACCTGCCAGTGACCAATCGTCATTTTGGAGGCCTGTGAGCACTGACTTGACCCTATCATGCAGAGAACACACACACCTCATGTGGAGAACCCAAGGGGCCAGATGCTGGGGCACAGAGGCATTGGAACCAGGCACTCAAGGTCACTGTCGCCTTCCACTTCCTTTGTGACTCTAGCCAAGATAACCTTTCTGATCCTTACATCACAGGAACTTAAGATGATGTCAGTTCTTAGCTCCCCAATCTGTCAAGGAAATTGAGCACACTACACAGAATAAAATCATTGTTGATCATTCTCAGATTGTCAGTCTTGATCCTCAAGATAGCCCTGTGGGAATCAATGGAAAATTCCTAAAACCTCTGTCCTGCAGGAGAGACTTGGAGAAATCCGGAACATGCTAACATGTGGCTCTCATAAGGGTATTTTTAGGCTGTGAGATTACACATGAGCCCTGACAGATTATCCACCAACTGTTTCTGGTTTAATAGCCGATGCCAGCCATCCTAAATTGCCCAGTGGTTTCCACTGTTTCTGAGTCAGGTATGGTTCAGATACCCTCAGGCACTGCTCAAGCACCTGCTCTGGGGGTGATACCCATGAGTAGCCCCTGAATGACCTCTCTCAAGGTAGCCTTTCTTAAAGGGTAGTTTTCCATAATGTTGAACTTCAGGAGGTTCTTTCAACTTAGAACAGTATAGGAACCAACAAAGTCATGACATGGGATGAGTCATAACAGCCACTCATAACAGATGTGTGCATCAACAAGAGTACATAATAACAAGTATGCATCCTCGTGGGCACCATTGCATGCAGTATGAGAGCATAGGCAGAGCATATTTCAGCCATGAACTCTCAATTGGTCTGTGACTTTCATGATGCCCCTGCCTCTACACCTTCAGCCTAGTTGTTCCTAGTGCCCCAGATGTTTTTCTGGGTTACTCTGGCTTCCCACTCTAGTCTAAATCTAACCACTCCTCTGGGTGTCAGCCTTCTCAGCATGCCTCAGGGAGGCCTTCCTGGGTGTCCCACCTCCAGATTCAATTGTTCCCCATACTTCCAAGGAAACTTACCTTTTTTCTGTGATGTGTAATGCATCACACATGGTTTGATGTGCCCAGTGGAGGAGCAACAGGCCTTGAGAAGGACCAAGGTTTTCCCAAGTACTGGAACCTCTGTTTGTATTTTTACACAAAATCAGGCTCCTGCCCTTGGGACAGCCCTACAGTCCTCCTGCCTCAGGAACATATGCACATCGTTTATCATATCATTAGCATTAGGGAAACAATATGGGGCTCATCACATGTTGGATGTCCTTCCCGTTGTATCTCACTGGTGCCATCCAGGGTGAGGGTGACTTCTCTGCTATTTCACTATACCCTATCCATTTTGTTAGAGAACTACTTTTCCTAAACTCACTGTTAAAATTGTTTTTAAAGTATCACATGAGCTATTTTTATGTTTTTATTTTACAATCTACTATCTGCTTCTCCCTGAGCCTTGGTTTCCCCATCTGTAAAGTAAAGCAGCAAGGGAAGATAAATCTGCTAGGCTAATGCTGTGAGTCTGAAATGTCCCCTTTCTGGGTTGAGGAATCCAAAGAAACATCCCAGCACTTTTGTATATCTTGCCTAAGGACACATAGTTAATAAGGAACCAGAGTTTAAATCCAGGTCTCTTGTTGCCACAGCACGAAGTTTTATCTACTACCCCAATGTTACAAGAATCTGATACAGGCATCCTGGGGGGACATGAGATTATTTTTATGTGACTCATAGATGAAAATATTATTTTGACAGTTGTGTATCTGTTAAAAATGTACTACAGAAATATGTACTACATAAACATATGACTACATTCTTAAACCCATGATTTTGCTGATGCAAATGCTTAGGATAAGGCTGGAGTAGACTTAAGTGTTAGTGTGTGTTCGTCTGAAAAATACTAAGTGAATGATAGAACAGTTGGGTTGTGGATATGAAAAGCTGGCATGTGGATGATGGAGGTTTGGGAAGCTGTGGATTACACTTGCCTGCTTCCCTAGTGTGTGAAAAGGACAGCGATATAAAGAGATGTGAGAACATTCTGGCTCATGGCTGGAGCACAAGCGAAGATGAGAGGTCAGATTCACATCAGGATTTGTCTGGACTTGTCTGTCTGAAACTTTGAACTTTATTCTGTGGAAAATGGTGAGCCCTCAGACACATGAGACCAGAAATGGACATTGTCCATTAATATTTATCTTTTAAAGTCTCTGTCTATTTTCCATCTGGATTTTTAATAGTTTGACAGTATCAATAGGCAAACAAGATCACAAATATGTATTAGTGGACAGCTCCCTAACATCACACTCAGGAGAGAGTGCCATAGAACCTGAGCAGGGTGGGGGCAGGTTGTGATGTGCATGTGTGATGCTGGGGTTGCCCCTGCCATTTCCTTGTGCATTTTTCAGATTAGGGCCTTATCCTCTTTTCAGAAAGTTGTTTCTAACTGCCAAAAGTCATAATCTTGCATCGTTCTGTTTGAAATCATAAAACAAATTGAACAATTCATTGAACCTAATGGCTTTAGAAAAATCAATAATTGCCTCCCGTTATTGATATAGTAGAAGCACATGGAAGAAATTACCCAATACCGAAATAAGCCAGTTAAAATAAATAATTCAACAAGCTGTCCAGCAATCTATTCAAATTTTGAACTTGAATGATTATGTGGAGTTTCTTAAGTATAAATAATGAAAGAAATGCAGTCAGTGCTGCCAGGGTGTGGACTGCAGCTACAGACAGAAAATATACCACTCCTTGGCACATATCCTACTACTTCTGATTTATGGACCCATTCACAAAATACGTTAGGTACATGGTTGTTAGGTGTACATAGGGAGGGGTGTGTGTGTGTGTGTGTGTGTGAGAGAGAGAGAGAGAGAGAGAGAAAGAGAAAGAGACAAAGAGAATGTACTGGCTCCAAGATAGCATAAAAATATCCTGCTCCTCAAATGTATTTAGTAACTTACAAAGCACTTTCCCCATCTAGCTATAATCCAGATATTTTGAAAATGAGGTTACTGAAGACCACAACATGAATTGACTTGTCCATAGTTACGTTGCTACTAAATCAAGAATTAAAAGTGTATCACAAGCTTTTAAATGTCTTCTTCATTGCTTTATTATATATTAGTTTTAACTTTTCTTTTTTTTTTAACTTTTATTGAGTAGATATACATTTCCAAAGTACAGTTTATGGATTACAATGGCTTTTCCCCCCCATCACTTCCCTCCCATCTGCAACCCTCCCATCTCCCACTCCCTCTCCCATTCCATTCACATCAAGACTCATTTTCAATTATCTTTATATACAGAAGATCAATTTAGTATATATTGTTAAGATTTCATCAGTTTGCACCCACACAGAACACAAAGTGCAAAATACTGTTTGAGCACTAGTCATATCATTAATTCACATTGAACTACACATTAAGGACAGAGATCCTACATGAGGAGTAAGTGCACAGTGATGCCTGTTGTTGACTTAACAAATTGACACTCTTGTTTATGGCGTCAGAAATCTCCCTAGGCTCTTGTCATGAGTTGCCAAGGGCATGGAAGCCCCCTGAGCTCGTCAACTTTGATCTTATTTCGGCAAGGCCATAGTGAAAATGGAAGTTCTCTCCTCCCTTCAGAGACCTTCTTCTTTGATGGCCCATTCTTTCCACTGGGATCTCACTCACAGAGATCTTTCAGTTAGTTTTTTTTTTTTCCAGAGTGTCTTGGCTTTCCATGCCTAAAATACTCTCATGGGCACTTCAGCCAGATCTGAATGCCTTAAGGGCTGATTCCAAGGCCAGAGTGCTGTTTAGGACATCTGCCATTCTATGAGTCTATCCCTATTTTATATCCGAGGAATCTACAATTAAAGAAGAAATGCTATTTGGTCAAGGTCACATAGATCAAGTCACAAACAGGATAGAGCTATGGTTTGAACACATTTCTTCTGACCCTGAGTCCAAGGCTCTTTTTCCATGTAATGAGAGACAATACCAATCATACATGAGAACCCATGGTTTCTAATGCCAGTTCCTACTTGTTGGCCTGGGTTCCCAATCATTAGAGATAAAGGTGGATGGAGGCAGGTGTTTATAAATAATAGTAAACTGGGCCAGTTCCTGATGCTGCAAAGACTAGGATTTCCTCAGGACTGTGTGAAGGGAGAAGAAAATGAAATGACCATACTTCTCTTCCAGGCTACATTTCCCCTTATATCCCCTTCTCACAGTGCTCATTCCATAGGAGCATGTCACGGAGCCATATCAAAAAACACCCAGGAGGTAGTGCAGGATGAGCTGCAGTTAAGGCTTTCCTCCACCTGTCCGTCATACTCACCATTGTATGGCATGTGAGACAGTATGAGATAATAACTAATATAGCACTTAGTAAATGGCAGGCACTAGTCTAAGTGACTTATGAATATTAACTCATTTGATCCCCACAAGAACCTCTGGGGCACTACTTTTACACTAGCATTCAGCTGATGAGGAAACTGTAACACAGGCAGGGTAACTGGCTCCTCATCTAAGGTGCCGCAGTGGAAGAAGGGAGATGCCGTTGGAGTTGGGTAGCCTTAGAGCCATGTTCTTGACTGCTGCACTGCATTCTGGTGACTCTGCAGGGCCATTTTGCCCCCTCATTCCAGTGGTTCTGTGCCACTGAGCTCAGTGGGACTGCGTCAGCAGGTTCTCTTGTCTTCTGCCTTCTGGTTGGGTTTGGCCAGCCACTTGGAAGAAGGGTGTGTCAAGGCAGTTCATCTCCTGACTTCCTTCCTGCCAAAGCTTTGGGATTCTCTCCCTAAGGCCGCAGCTCTTTCGGAGTAGTTCTCTCCCCTAGTTACATTTACAGCTCTAGCTCTCCCCTGGCCATGGAAGATGCTGCCTCTCCACAGCCACTCAGGCATAAAAGTGGGAAGGACTTCCTACTATTGTCAGCCCTGGGATGTTTCACCATCACTTGTAAATTTCCCTTAACCCTACCCACACCTTTGTAATTATCTCTTCCTTAAAATTCCTCCTTCTGAAATGAATCACATGTATCAGGCTGGGATTTTGACTAAGACAAATGCCTCTGGCAGTGCTGTTTGCACACGAAAGCATTTAATAAATGTAGATTGGGGAGAGACAGGGAAGGAAGGAAGGAAGGTAGAAAGGAAGGAAGAGAGGAAGGGAGGCTGAGAGATAAAAGGGGAAGGAGGAAAAGAGGGAGGAAGGAAGAGGGAGGGAGGAAGGACGAGGGAGGGAGGAAAACGGAGGGAGAGTAGGTACATGGGAGGATGAGGAGGGTAAGTACATTTAGAGTTGCCTCTGTTAGTGACAGTATGGAACCACATAGAAGAAATCACTGGATGAAGTCCCTCTCTCATCACCTTGATTAGTCAGTTTCATTTCTTACAAATAACAGCAGTGTGGATCACAATATTCTATCATGCTGCTTCGTTTTAACATATGTATATTTACTAACATTTTGCAGTTCCACAAAACTGACTTTCAAAGAGGTGAAATAACTTGTCTAACTTCACATGAAGTGGGTGAATACCTGAGCCTACATTGCATTCAGGAATTCAAGTCCCATCCATGTCCCTCTCCCAGGCTGCAGTATCTGAATATGTAGTGTCAGTGAATATGTAGGAGTCAGGAAGTCAGAACAGCTGTGGAGGGGCGCTTCTCTCTTCACAAGGGCTTCAGTCACAATGCACAATGGGGTTTTCACTGGGCTCTTCAGGATGGTCCCAGTGGTCTGCCTCTGTGAGTTTCTCCCTTCTTCTCTGCCTCTCCTGGACCCATCTCAACTCTGTCTTCGGGGAGGAAGTGGAAATGACTCTCCTGCCAGAACATACACTGGTTCTGTGCAGTCCCTTGTCATCTCAGTCTTCCCCCGCAGTGCAGGGCCAATGTTACATGGCAGTGTATATAGCAATCCATGGGGGAGGCACTAATGTGCTTTTCTGATAGCCTACTTTAAAAAAATACATGTCTTTTCTGGAAAAACCTTAGATACTGCTGTTTGTACAGTTGGGTGGCATTTGAGCATGTCACCATGAAATCCCTTGAGGACTTGGAAGGTCCCTCTGTGAGATGTTTATTTGAGAATCCAAAAGGCCATCACTTCTCCACCCCCGCTGATTTTATTCTCCTAGAAGTACATTCATCCTGGGCCCAGATAGTGCCTTTAAAGTAGACTGGAAATACCAAATAAGAAGCCACAATTTTTTCTGATGGGAGGAAAAATTATGATTATGCCTGTGAATATGCAACATTCTAAAGAACTGACCAAAAAATGAATTGTATATGCAATTATTTGTGTGGACAAAGGCTCAAGACACAAGACTGAATGGGTTTGGGTGGGGTCTGTATGTGTGGGGGGAGGGAATAAACCAAGCAATTGCATCATTCTCCAAAGAGACAATAAAATTGGAAATTACTTAACTAAAAGTACATTTAAGTCCCAGTTCTGGCTTCCGATTCCAGCTTCCTGTTACTGCACCCCATGGGAGGCAGTGGTGATGGCCTAAATGATTGAGTTCCTGCCACCCACAGGGGAGGCCAGGATTCAATTCCTGGCTCCTTGTTTCAGGCCACTTGTTTTATGTATTTGGGGAGCAAACCAATGGATGATCTTTCTCTCCCTCCCTCTCCCTCTGCCTTTCAAATTAAAACAAACAAAAGCAAAAACAAACGCATTTGTCTTCTTCACTTGACAGTAAGTTTTTTATTTAACATAGAGACAGTTTGTCTTACTTACATTTCTACCCTAGCTGCTGGCATATTACCTCGCCTGTAGTGAGTTTTCATTAAGTAATTATAGACTGAAGGTCTAGATGTATGAATGGTTTATAAAATCTTTTATTTCTCATTTAACCTTCAAACATGCCAGTGAGATAAGCAATTGCAGAAATTACTCAAACTCCCATTTTATAGATGCAGAAACAGACCTAGACAGGTGCTGGGTCGTGTCCAAGTTCATATGGCAAATGAGTGGCAGAGCCAGTGTCAAAAACTTGACCCTTACACTACCAGGCTCTTATCTATCCCTTCACCTCATCTCACTTCTTTCCCTTCGTTTTAGCTTTCATTCTCTTAAATTAGACTTTGGAGTAGAGACTAATATTTGGGAACTGAAGGACAGAAAACAAAGCTCTTTCTCAGTCAAAACCATGAAATTCCCAAATGAAATGGAAGGCATTGCATTCCCTGATACAGAGATCAATGTAGTAGAAGAAAAGTGAATGACAGTTATGAAATTAATGGCATTTAAATTTATGCAGTTACAATAGAAAATAATTCTTCTGGAATGCCTTCCTGAGGCTTTGATATGTAGCAGTAATTAAAAGAGCTCCTTTAAATCATTTATTATAATTATGTTTTAAATGATCCAGTCTTGAATGTAGCTGGCTTTTTGTTGTTTACTGGTAGCTTGTGACATTTGGAATTGACTAGACATTTGCAATGATTTGACTACTTTTCAGATAAAGAGAACTAAACTACTTCTTGCAATTAAAAAGAGTCCACTGGAGACCCCCCCTTTTCACCCTGTCTCAATGATCTGATAACACTTCCAGGGAGTTCAGTGAAGTTAGGGCTTAAGATCAGGTATATTTCACTCAGCATAATGTTTTCCAAATTCCTAACAGGGATCACTTTTCAGTTAAAATTTAAACACCTAAGAATAATTGTGTGTTAATTACAGAGTTCAACCAATGGTACTAGAACAAAAAAATTCATTAAATAAAAGTTAAAAAAAAAGAAATGATTTGAGATGGAATATATTAAGTTGAATTTGGATTGACCAAATCAAAAATTTTACTGACATTTTAAATTTGAGTTTTTCCTGTTTATGTAAAGCACATTTCAAAAAGTTTGTCATAATTGGGGCTGGCACTGTGGCATATAGCAGGGTATGCTGGTGCCCATATGGGTGCTGATTTGTCCTGACTGCTCCATTTTTGATTCTACTCTCTGCTAATGCGCCCAGAAGAGCAGCAGAAGGTGGCCCAGGTGCTGGTGCCCCTGCCACCCACATGGGAGACCCCTGGACTCCTGGCTTTTTGTTGGCACGGCCCTGGCCATTGTGGTTATTTGGAGAGGAACCAGTAGATGGAAGATCTCTTTGTGTCTTCCTTAATTCTGCCTTTTAAATAAATAAATCAGACATTTTAAAAAAAAAGTTTGTGATGATTAAGTTTCAAGTGAGTTTTTGTTCCTTCACATACAGAAGCACAAAGGAGAATATTTTTATTGGTGTATATGTGTGTATTTTCATATATTAAAATGAATGTTTTTTATTTAAAATGATGCATATATTAATTGAAAATATTTGGTATAATCCTATTACAGTCCATAAAATGAGACACCTTTCTATTTTGTTCCTCTTGATTCTTTTATTTTTTTAAGATATATTTATTTGAAAGGCAGAGTCACGCAAAGAGAGATCTTCCATCTGCTAGTTCTCTTCCCCCAAATGGCTGCATTGGCCAGGCTAGTCCTGGCTGAAGCCAGGAGTCTAGAATTCCATCTAGGTCTCCCATGTGGGTGGCAGGAGCCCAGATACTTGGACTGTGTTCTGCTGTTTTCCCAGGTGCATTAGCAGAGAGCTACATTGGCTGAGTAGCTGGGACTATGAAATGGAGTTATCAGTGTTAAAAGTGACAGCTTAAACCACTGCACCACCATGCTGGCCTCTTCTTGATTCTTCATTTGTGAAATACCCATGAATGAGGTTCATGTGAACCTAATGAACAATGCTGACATATACTGTATTAAAAAGTATGACAACCAAAGTGTGAATTTGATTTGAAGGTTTTATAATACTTAAAAGCTAATAGTAATTATATAATTAAAATATATTTTAGACTTAGTGTTCTTACAGATTAAACTTTTTGATAAGACATATCTCAAATTTGTCTTGGGATTTAAAATTAAATATACTACTGAATTGTAAATTTGAGCAATGACTTTACCATATGAAAAGTATATCCAGATTTCCTTAATAAAAAACTAACTCCCCCCCCCCCAAAAAAAAAGATCAGGTATATTCTGCAACTGTCAAAAGCAAAAGGTTTTATGAACAAATGGAGACCAGAACGGTGGTTCTGCTGTGCGATTGGACCCTCTGCAGGTCCAGAGTGATTGCCAGTGATTTCCAGAGCCCTGTGCCATGGGCTTTCTGAGGGGTTAAAGGCTCAATCTGTGAGCTGATATTTCCCCCTCCATTTATCTTCTATTTCTTAATGCTTTGTGACTTATTGGGAAAGAATCTGAGGCTCAAAATGGTTGAAAGTTTTGCCTGAGGTCACACAGCTCATGAGGAGTTGGAAGGGGATACCTTTGGGTTCCGGGGTAAATGCTTTGCCCAACACTCCGGGGGGGAGTTCTGTGGTGTGCAGCATTTGAGAAGCAACACCAGAGTCTGATCCTGTGAAAGGGTTCCCTACTTTGTACAGCAGTGTTCAGAGCAGTGAGGGGACCAGCTTGCCATGGCCACACCTTGAGTCTAGGCTGCTGAATCTTAACTGAGGAATCTTTATTCCAGCACAGCCTCCTCGCTTGCAGAGATCACACAGGGGTGGTATACCTGAGTCATTAGGAGGAGGATGAAAGTCGCAGCTAGTGGGTAACAAGCCATTCCCTCCAGGTGTGGAGCTGAGTCCTAAAGAAATACATTTCTTAAACCAAAATTACTGCAAGTCCCTTCCTTCCCTTCCCTTCCCTTCCGTGTGCTTCTGTTCTTTAGGAGGACACCTAACACCAGCCACCTGGAGCCCAGAGCGGATTTCTTCTCCATGTTGTCTCTCTCCCTGCCATCTCCCCACCCCACCTTCTGTTTCTCCTTCTCTGTCTCTGTTTTTCGTCCCTTCAAACTCTCATCCTCACCTGGAAAGACAGGGATTTTCTCTATATTAACATTTGATGAGGGGTTTGGCCAAGTGGTTAAGATGCCAGTTAGGATGCCCACATCCCACACCAGAGTACCTGGGTTGAATACTCGGCTCTGACTCTCAACTCCAGGTTCCTGCTAATGCAGACCTTGGGAGGCAGCTGTGATGACTCAAGTAATTGAGTCCCTGCCATCTGGGAGACCTGGATTTCATTCCTGGTTCTCCACTTCAGCCCTGGCTGGCCCAGCTTTCACTACTGTGGACATTTGAGGAACAAACCAGATATGTGAGCTCTCTCTCTCTCTCTCACTCTTTCACTCTCTCTCTCTCCCCCTCTGTGTGTGTGTATTCTGTGTGTGTGTTTTTCTGTCCCCCGACCCCCGCCTCTCAAAAAGGTCAACAATTTTTTTAATTAACAAATGTCTCTGCCACTCAGCCTTGGGTTTTCATTATAAAATATCTTAGATACTAGATATCTAGTATCTCCAAGTTGCTAATATCTGAATTGAATACAGGTTCCCTGACTTATTTATATTTGTGCCCCTAGGACCCAATTTGGCTCCTGCACATCATAAATAAATGATCAAATCTTGGAAGGTGATTGGCTGGATTAGATGAGAAGAGCTATGCAACTTGTCTAACTTGAGCCTTTACACACCCAATTCACCTATTCATCTTTAGAAAATCCATTGAGGGCCTATAGCATGCCAGGAACTGTCTGCACATGGATACAGCAGTGACTAAAAGAGCCCTTATGGCACTTATGTTCCAAGAGGGTGAGATGGACAATAAGTAGCAAACAGACTAAGTGAACAGAGTCTGTGGTATATCAGTGAGTAGTAAACACTAGCAAAAATTGAAATAGAGCAGAGAAATGTGGATGAGGAGAAGGGCTGGAAGGAGCAGGTCATCATTTTCAATGGGTGGTTGGGGTAGCCTCATGAACAAAATAACATTTGAATTTAATACCTTATTTCCTTATCTTCTTTTCCTTCCTCCTTTTTTCTTCCTCAACCCAAGTTCTTCCTATAAGACTTTGGATCTTGTCATTTTAGAACATGTCAAATTAGAACATGTTGGAAAAAATAGGCAGTTAGTGTGGCTTGTCTACAGAACTGGCTATATAATTGGTAGGGCCTAATGAAAAAGGAAATTCAGAGCTCCTTGTTCAAAACTTACTGCAGATTTCAAGCAGCAATGGCAGAGCATTGGACTAAGCACAAGGCTTTTTGCACAGGTCATATGCTCATGAAGTGGTTGCTGTGGCCCAGAGATCTGTCAACCTATGATTGAAATCGTATTGACTGAAGCCCACTCTTCTCCCCAGTCCGCACACCGTGAGGCTGCCTCACCTCCTGCTTCCTACTGGTGCCCTGTTCCGGGCCAGGAGTCAGCCTCATTTCTCACCAGTCTTCCAGGGGCTGACCCTGGCCTCCTGCTGCCCTGCTGATGGATTTTTGAAGCTAGCAACTATCCTTAGGAATCAATAAACCTTCCTGCATGGCAAGTTTGTTTTCTCCAGATATAATAACAAAGAAACGTAAGTAGGTGGAGGATGTGAGGATGGTCATCAAGAGTACTCTGGTAGTGCCATTCATCCAGTGAATCATAGCATTGGATCTCCGGGTGGATGAGCCTCTCACTTGCTCAGGCTGCTGCCCTATCCCGACACCAGTGTCTCCCTGGTCCAGCCCCAGACTACACTGACAGTGCAAATGGAGCTGCTGTACTCCAGTTTACCCTTCTTCCCTATCACACTTGCCTAAGTGCTGGTGTTGACTGGGGCATCAGTACCCATCTCCCTCTCACAACTGAGGACACTGAGAAGGAGAATTAACGTGTTTTGGACAACCCTGCAATAATTGTACTGAACATTTCAACCAGATTATCTGACCCAAATACCATTGCTGTGCCTGGTGTTGGTTTGTTAATATGTGTGCATTTATTCTACTTGTTCTGCCTACTTCCTCTGAAAGGAATTGACTATAAGATCTTGCTGCAGAATGCATCTCTCCCTGCCCAATACTGTCATCCTAAAAATCACAAGACCTTGTCGCCTAGAGGTATTAAAAATCAGTTGTTTCTTTGCTTGCATCTGTATTACTATGAAGAAACAAATATAATTCTCAAACATACTTGTATATATCCCAATGTGAGTAAATCAGATGGTGAATGAAAAAAACTATAAGAAGTACATATACTTGTGATTTTCTTCCACTAGTTCTTTTTAAAAGACTGATTTATTTGAAGGGCAGAGTAACAAAGAGATCTCCCATCCACTGTTCACTCCTCAAATGTCCACATTAGCCAGTGCAAGGTCAGGCTGAACCCTGGAGCCAGCAACTCCATCTGCGTCTCCTATATGGGTGAACAGGCACCCAAGCACTTGAGTCATTTGCTGCTGCTTTCCCAGGTGCATTAGCAGGGAGCTAGATCAAAAATGGATCAACTGGGACTCAGACTGGTACTCTGATATGGGATGCCCACATTACAATCAGTGGTTTAACCTGCTATGCCGCAATACCACCCCCATTCATCCATTATTTATTGATTCTTATATAAGCATAAAAATATATGCTATATGCTTCAAGGGTACTGAAAAGATTCGCATTGTTTTATAGCCCTCCTCATGACCCATCTCCAAAACTTTTCACACCTTCCCCAACAGAAACTGCATACCCATTAAACACCAACTCTCTGTTTCCTCTGCCTTCAATCCCTGGAACCCAACATTCTACTTCTGGTCTCTATGGATTAGACTACTTTGAGTGCTTCACATAAGTGGAATCTTAAAATATTTGTCTTCAAGTGAAACTGGCTGTTTCATTTACATAAAGGCTCATCCATGTTATACCTCGCATCAGAATTGCCTGGCTTTTTGAGTTGAATAGAGTTCCATTCTATGTTTAAGCAATGCGTATTTATCCATTCCCCTACCTCTGGGCATCTGAGTTGGTTCCACTTTTTAGCTGTTTGAATGATGCTGCTATGGACACATGTCTACAAATCTATGTTCCAAGCCCTGTTTTCAGTTCTTGTGTATATAACCTGCAATTGCTAGATCACACAGTAATTTGTATTTAATTTTTTTGAGAAGTTACTTTACTGTTTTATGCAGAGGTGATCCAATTTCATGTTCCTCTCAACAATTTGGAAGGATTCCAATTAAATTCTCCACATCTTCTCCAACACTTACTATTTTCCATTCTTTTAGAATAGGCACCCGCATGGCTATGAAATGATTATTCATTATTTTCTTTTAAATTCATTATCTGCCACATCCTATTAGTAATTTATTTTGATTCTGCATATCAGAGAGGTCAAAAGCCCAGTTATCTTCAAGTTCAGTTTCTCATGCAAGAGACAAAGCTTTCAGTACTAACAGTCCCACTAATGCCCTACCGTCCACCTTTCCCCAAATCGAAAGACACTTGCGCTGAGCTAGGTTTTACAATGATTTCACCTCTCTTTGCAAAACTCTTCCTCCTCTCCCCTTTCATCTGGAGAAATCTACACTTGGTTGGAATTAGATAAAAAGGAAAAGTTCTGTTGGCCACTTGACCCTGGTTTGTGGGTCTTTATGTATAGCTGGACATATCTGATTATCTCCTTCCAGGACTAGCCCCTTGTTGGGAAATTTGAGGGTGGCAGCTCAGTGGCCCAGAGCTTTGAAGCCAACAGTTCTGGTGCAGGTTTATTCATGGATGTGACAATATCCCTAGCAGAACACGCATCTTAGCTCCTCTGAGCCTCTCAGTTTCTCTCTTTCTGGGGTGTGTGGTAGATTAAGTGAGAATATGAGCCCACACCTATGAGACAGCCGTGACCACTTCAGCCCAGTAATAAGCACTGTCTGAACTACAGAGTGCTGACTTCCACTCAGTAAGTGCTCAGTTTGAGAGCCAGTGAGAATTTGATGACTGGTGCCTCCTACTCCAATAACATGGTGTAATGGATAAGACCAGAGACAGTGATGTCTGTCATTCTGGCTCATATCCTGACTCTGCTTAACCTTACTATGCCTCTGTGCAGAAAGCAGGGATAATAATAGTGCCTTTTTCATAAGGTTCTTGTGTAAAACACTTAGAAAATAGCAGATGCCGTTGCCCTCTTTGCAATATTTGCAGAAGGTAGAAACAATAAAGGCAGGAAATAAATCAGCTACTTGTCCCTTGCTGCCAGCATGCCATTCTTTGCCTTTTTGAGTGCCACTGAGCTATGGATTCCTCGAGACCAGCTGTTTCTGTGCAGTAGGAATGTAGGCCTTGTTCTGTCATTCAAGTGGCTTCCTAGTTTTCCCCTCTTCCAGTCCCCAGCTATCTCTCCCTTATCCCCAACTCCCTACCACTGTCTGGACAGCTATGAGCAAAGTCCTACCTGTCCTTCCTCCATCTCAGTGCAGAGTGGCTGGAGTAGACAGCAGGGGTAGAGTGTTGGTACATTACCTGCAGCAGAGTACATGTGTGATACCCTGAAAACCCAGGGATGTGAGGGACACGCTATGTGTGTTACCCATGGATGGCAGGGGACACATATAGCATCTGCTTCTGGATGCCAGATCTGGATTCTGCACATTTAATCAAGAATTGTTGCTACACACCAGTGAAAACCAAACTTCTTTTAGACTGCGTTTTGTATGGAGCTTTGCCTATTTGATTTTTGCATTTTGGAAGTGCTGAAATTTAACAGTTCTCTAATTCAGGGTACTATCTGTAACAAAATATGAAGTTATGCATAGGGTATTGTGTTAACTCTTTGTCTTTCTGGCCTTTCTAAATTGAAATTCCTTAAATTAATACTTAAAAACTATTCATGCTTATGGGGTACCAAGTGATATTTTAATATATGTATATGTGGTATAATATTCAAATCATGGTAAGCATACATATCTTTTCAAACATTTATTATTTCTTTGTAGTGAGAACATCCTTACTCTTACTTTTTTGAAATACACAGTATGTTGTTATTATCTATAGTGACTCTACTGTGCAAGGGGACACCAGAAATTATTTGACTTATTAATTCTTCCAGGAAAATAACTAAACCCATTCTCTGTAATGAGAACACTGTATAACACATTCAAAAAGTTGACACAAGCATAAATAGTTTCAACCAAAGAAAAGAGACAGGCTAGAAACAATAGAGCTTTTATTTATTTATTGTTAAATATTTATGTATTTATTTTCATCTACTTGAAAGCCAGAATGACAGGGACAGAGAACCCCCATCTGCTTGTGCATTCCCCAAATGCCAACAACAGCTAGGGCTGAGTCAGGCTGAATCCAGGAGCCTGGCACTGTATCTCCTTGTGGGAGACAAGGATCCAAGTACTTGAGGTGTTATTTGCTGCCTCCAGGATGTGCATTAGCAGGAAGCTGGACTGAAAGCCGAGCAGTCAGGACTCAAACCAGCACTCTGCTATGGGATGCAGGTGTCACAAGCAGCAGCCTAACCTGCTATACCACAAAGCCTGCCCCCATTTATTTATTCTTAAAATTTTGAATTAATATGAAATATTGTAATTTTATGAGGCATGGTGCAATTTTCCAACAGATATATGCAGCATAAAACAATCATACCAGGCAATTAGCTCTTCCATTCCCTTTATCACAGACCAAACTGACCCTCCTGTTCTGTCACAGAGCTGCTGTTGGGCCTGGCACGATGTTTTCAATGTGCCACATCAAACATCGCTTACGTTGTAGGAAGGGAGTGCTGTCATTGATCCCATTTGCAGTTGCAGAAGATGAAGAATGAACATAAGGAGGGTGTCCTAGTTTTCTGCTTCAGGTTGGAAGTGCAGTGATCTGATCATGGTAAATCTTAAAGATGAGTTTTCCACATCACGGAGAAACACAGATTCCAGAACATCATTTTGCATAACCGCAGGAGAGACATCACTGCCCCCCTGTGTGCCACCACTGAACACACTGAATATAAAATGCCCACGCCAGGTTGAGAGATGCCCCAAATTAAGCAGAAAAGCCTTTAGTTTTAATGCAGACACAACAGGCAGAAATGCAGCCATCCTGAGATATTCTTGTACAGTACACAGAGGTCATCTTTGAGCCAAGACCACATCTTCTAAGTCAGAGTTTCCCAAAGCCATCTTCAGTAGATCCTCACTACTGTCAGCTGCTCCACATCAAAGGAAGCCCCTGGCCAGATCCTTTTTGGAAGAACTTCGGCCAAAGACTAGCAGTGCACGTCAGGAGTTGCAGCATGGGAAGTCCATGCTCTGTCTGTCCTACCTGCTTCCTACCCTTGCTCTCCACTCCACCCCCAGCCTTGAAATTGAAACTTGACCAGCTGTCATTTACCAGCAGTCCTAGGCTTTCCTGAAATTAGATATTGTGAAAAGGTGGCATGGAACAGTTAAATGTTGGAAAGAGGCAAAGCTTTGCCAAGCATACCCTATTGGGAGAGACTAGGGGATTGAGAGGAGGCAGAGAGAGAGAGAGAAAAGAAGAAGGAGAAGGACAATACAGAGGACAGAGAGAGAGACAGAGACAGAAACACAGAGAATGCATGTCTCTGGAGATGCACAGCAAGATTTATCTCTCTATAAATTATGAAAGTGGCCCCAGGATCCAGCAGCCATTTATGGAGCATTCCCAGTGATGCAGACAAAATCCCATCCATCACTTTCATAGTGCCGTCCCCGCCTGGCCTACCTGTGATTGTGGTGGATTACAAATGTGCCATCTAATAGCCAGGTAATAAGATGTGAAGGAACAGGTGACACACAGGCTGTCTTAGCCTAACACAAGCCATCATTTAGCAGTGCTCTCCACTGACTGCTGTTCCTGTGGGTAACTGCAAAGTTGTGAAACAGCTGCTGAGGTTTAACACATCAATTTTGGTTAGGAAACTTCTCAGCACAGCATTGAACTTCCTGTTCCAGGGCTTAATTTGGGGGCTAGAAGTGAGTGTTTGGGAACAATCAGAGCTGGAGCTGCTCCTCTCCTGAGTTTCCATGTTGAATTACTGATAGGATCACCTCTGGCCAGGGCCACTGCAGTGCTTTCTAACCTCCCGGTCTCCCTGGCTCCATGTTATTTCTTGCCATCATTCATGTCTATGATTGACTAAGTGAATGTTATTTCTTGCCACCATTCATGTCTATGATTGACTAAGTGAGATTTTTAAAACTGATCAAGTCATTCTTTAAAACCTGAGGCAGCACATGATGGCCCAAGTACTTGGAACCCTGCTTGTCCATTCCCCAACAAGAATCTTGTTCTCCTTGCCCTGTGTGGGAGACTGGATAGGGTTTCTGGTTCCTAACTTCGGTTCTGCCCAGAGCAACTAGCTGTTGTAGGCCTTTAGGGAGTAAACCAGTATATGGAAGATTCACTCATTCATTCATTCATTCTCTCTCTCTCTCTCAAATAAATAAGTAAACAAATAAATCTTTAAAAATATCCAGTATCTGCTTTTTCCTTATGTATCCAGTTTTAGTTCCCGATTTTTTTTTTTTGACAGGCAGAGTGGACAGTGAGAGAGAGAGACAGAGAGAAAGGTCTCCCTTTGCCATTGGTTCATCCTCCAATGGCCGCCGTGGCCGGTGCACTGCGGCCGGCACACAGCGCTGATCCGAAGCCAGGAGCCAGGTGCTTCTCGTTGTCTCCCATGGGGTACAGGGCCCAAGAACTTGGGCCATCCTCCACTGTACTCCCTGGCCACAACAGAGAGCTGACCTGGAAGAGGGGCAACCAGGACAGAATCCGGTGCCCCGACTGGGACTAGAACCCGGTGTGCTGGCGCCACAAGGTGGAGGATTAGCCTAGAGAGCCGTGGCGCCGGCCCAGTTCCCGATTTCTTACCCCACATTGATTATTCTCAAACAGAAACCTCATCCCTTCAGATGTAGTTTAGGTTAATGATGAAGAAGATGGACTTTGGCAGCAGATGGCTTGGGTTCAAATCCTGGCTCTGTCACTTTTGAGCTGTTAATCTTGAGCAAGTTAACTTCTCTGTGGCTCAATGTTCTGTATCAGTTAAGTGATGATACTAAAAATAGAAAGTGGGGTTGCAGTGAGGATTAGATGAGGTTAACGTCCATGAAGGTGAAGTACACTGAGTGTATAGAACTTTGCCTGGCTTATACTACACACTCTGTTCTCTTTAGCTGCTCTGGTGATATTGATCTCCTTTTTAAAAACAAGCCCAGGGGTTGGTGCTGTGGTGTATCGAGTAAAGCTGCCACTGTTCCCAGCTCCTGGCTGCTCTACTTCCTATTCAGGAAAGCAGTAAAAAATAGCCCAAGTCTTTGGGCCCCTGCACCCACATGGTAGACTTGGGGGAAGCTTCTGGCTCCTGGCTCCTAGTTTAGGATTGGCCCAGCTTCAGCTGTTGTGGCTGTTTGGGGAGTGAACCCAGGTATGAAAGACCTCTTTCTCTGCCTCTGCCTGTGTCTAACTCTGCCTTTCAAATAAATAAAAGAATTTTTTTTAAAAAATGTCTTACAGATTCCTGCAAAGTCCTCCCTGACATGTGCCTGCCCATCACTGTAGCCTCATTCTTCATTTGCATCAAGGAGATCTAGGTTAAGGAACTGGAGCCCACTGTGGTCCCACTCTGAGGACTTTCTCTGCTTTCCCTTCCTCCCTCTCTTCTTTTCTTCTTTGTGTACCATCTTGATCTGCAAGAAAGTGAAAGTACAAATGGGATGAGGATGAGAACTATCCTACATTTTATGTATATATGTATTTGAGAGACAGAGAGAGAGAGAGAACTCTCATTCACTGCTTCACTCCTGAAACGTCCAAAATGACTAGGGTTGTGTTAAGGCTGAAGCCAAATGGTCAGAACACAATCTGGGTCTCCCACATGGATGTCTGGATTACTTGTGCTGTCATCTGCTGCCTCCTAGGGTCTGTTTTAGCAGGAAGCTGGAGTCAAGAGCCAGAGCCAGTATCCAACCCAGACACTCTGATGTGGGAAGGGGATGTCTGAATCATCGTCTTTACCACTAGAACAAACACCCAACCCAGTCCTACATTTAAAATCAAAAATACACCCCGGACAGCAGTCAGCACCCCAGCTTGCCCATCTGCCAACAGAAACTCACTCCCTTTGTCCCTGATGTGTGGCTATGATGTTCATAGCTTTCAGCTTGACAGAGCTGGCTGATCTCCAGCTTCCAGTTCTACAGGGTTGAAGCAAAATCACAGGCAGACAAGGGGACTGGGCCAAAATTGGAATTGGAAAGTCTTTCAGTTCTTTTTTTTTCTGGAATATGAAATGCTACTGACTGAAGCAGAATGAGACCTGTAGCAGTTTTTGCTTCACTCACCTGCCATCCCCACAAACTCTCACAAGCTGGAACTCAGAGCGGGCCAACCACAGCCTTCATAACTGAACCCTGAGAGCAGTAGAAACAGAACGGCTAAGGGAGTTTACCCCACCCCGAAAAATGTTGCCAGCTAGTTAACTGGGGGAACCAGGTGTAGGAGCAGAGCTTAGGGTAAGAGAAGACAGAGACAAGGATATGGGGAAGAAATAGGAAACACCAGCTCTGCTTTTATGACTGTAGCCTTCTGTGCCTGTCATGCTCCTGCAGCTGCAGAGAATTCCCTGAGTGTGAGAAGAGCTTGTAGGAACCCAGCCAGGTTGGAAGATCACCCAGAGTGATCTTCATGAAGAGGAAAATACTCCTGTATCTGAGGAATAGAGAGCTTGAGAGAGAGTTGGGAGTGGGGAGAGAGAGGGAGAGAGGCAGACAAGCACAGACAAACAGCATAAGGCTGTGAATCTGATATGTATTCATAAATACCCAGCAGACATGTCAGAAAAAAATGCATATCATTGCACACAGCTAAAAATCATGTAATAACTGACATTTACTGAGTGCTTATTCAGAGTCCTGTGATGTTCTGAATGAAGTAAGCGAAGAACAAAGAGTTTAAGGTACTTGTCCAGTGTCTCCCACAGCTCATTTGGGGAGCTGCAAGTAGCCCACTGTAGTCATGCAGTTTAAATGTGTTGATTTCAATTTAGAGAGCCTGGGAAGTTGAGGATAGGAGCAACAGGTTGTCATATCCAGCTTGAAGAGCTTGGTTTATATCCAACAGGCCCTGGGGAACCATTGAGAGCTTGGGAGATGGAGTGACATAGTCACAGTATGCAATGAAATGATTCTCTGACAAGACGATCTTTGATGCTTTGGACTAGGGGCAACCAGGGCTTCAAGTTGGGGAGGGTTGAGGGTTGGGAAAGAGAACTCAGGTGGGCTGAGTACCGCAGGCCTAAGGCTATTCCTGTTCAAAGTAGCCTCAACCCCATCTTTGGCTTCATACGTCAATCCAGTTGGCAGGCTTGTGGAGCTGCCTGTCTCCTCCTAGAAGAGCCTCCTTCTTGCTCTCCAGTCACACATGAGCCCTGAGGCTCCCTTAATTGCAAAGACAGATATGAAGTGACAGCACAGAATTGTGCAAAGATACCATTGCTTATATCACCTTGGCATGAGATTGTACAAACTGACTGAGACCACTCCTCAGGTAATTCAAGGAAGCTTGAGAGGGCCTGGGATCATCATGCTGACAACACTCTGAGGGTTATCCAAGCCTTCTCAGGGCCCACGAGAGGGAAGTGACAGCATAAACGCCAAGATGTGCTACTTTGGGGTCACCAGAAGTGTGTCTCATACCTCTTTGCAGTTAGTTGTCATTCCTGAGGCTGCAATTTCACAGGCCCCTTCATGAAGCTATAGTGGGTACCACCAGTACCCAGAACTGAGCCTGGCTGCTTGCACAGCACACTCATTGCTCTGGGCTCTACCCAGAGTGCAAATTCTCCCATGCTTTCTAGATGTTGTGCCTGTTCTTTTGAGACAGTATCAATATCAATGAGAAATGGTAACAGTGCCTATGTCTTAGGCATGTGGCAAGTCTTAGTTGGCTGTAGAACTTATGCACATAAAATACTGATCTAGTTTTAGGATACTTTGTGTCATTGAGAGCTTTTAGAGGAGCATGTGCTAAAGGCTGTTAGAGTGTTGGCTTAAAATCCTGCCTGGCACAAATTATGAAACCTCTGTAGGTTTGCTGTGCTCATCTTTGTAATGGGAATTATAATGATAATAATAACATGGAAGACCATATCTTAATAGTCCGCTCCCTTAACCGATTGGCTAGACTAATCAACACTCTTCGTTCCCTCTCTACGTCCCACTCATGGATGCCCACATAACCTGAATGCTCATGGACAGGTGCTATTCTCCAGTATACTCACTCAATTCTGTTCCCAGTGATCAGCTACAGGCTGCAATCACATTCCCTAAGAGACTCCTGCTGCCCCCTCTACTGAGAGGCAGTGTGAAACAATAGCTCAGAGTCAAGACTCAGTAGCCAGACTGACTGACCTCTGGGGTGGGCGTTTGGCACAGTGATTAGGATGCTGCTTGGGACACTTGTATCCCAGATCAGAGTGCTTGGGTTTGAGTCTGGCTCTAAGTTCAATTCCACCTTTCTGCTGATGCATATCCTAGGAGGCAATGGATGATGATGATGCGAGTACTTAGGTCCCTGCTACCCAATGTGGGAGACATGGATGCAGTTCCTGCCTTCACTTGGCCCACCTCTAGCTGTCCGGGGCATTTGGGGAAGTGAAGTGGTGGTAAGGAAATCTCTCTCTCTCTCTCTCTCTCTCTCTTCCCCCCCCCCTTTCTCTCTCACTGCCCTTCAAGTGAATATAAAAATAAATTTATTTTTACAAAAATGCTATCTCTGGTCCTATTAGTTGTGTGTCCTTGAACATATTAATTAACATCTCTATACCCAGTCTCCTATTTATCTCATAGGATTATTGTGAGAATTAAATAAATATTTTTAAAGCACTAGAAAAGTACTTGGTACTAACCACTAAAATTGTGAAAATTAAGAGTCTGGCACCTAGTAGATTCTTAATTTATTAGATCCATCTTTTCTTTGGAATCTGGGTTCAATGTTCTTTACAGCTTGCTTCTCTGTCCTGAAAAAGGATGTACATCCAAAGATGTTGCACTTTTCCACTCCAGGCAGCCGCATCAATGGCAGGATGTAGTCTTCAATGGCTGGCCTAATATCAATCACTGAGCCATTTTCTGGCCTTCAATGAACATATTCCAGGACACAACCAGCCACATGGACAAAGCGGAGTTTCTAGAGGAAGCTGAAAGGGAAGAGAGGGCGGCCGCAGGTCAGAAGTAAAGAGCCAAGGGAGAGTTGGGTGGGTGAAAAGTTGACTAGAAAATTGCAGAGTCAATATTGGCAGACAGGCTAATGAAGGGCTGCAATTTGCAATTGTCTGTATCTCACTCTCTCTCCTTCTAGGGAGCTGGCATGTACCAGGCCCAGCTCAGGATGAATGCATGTGTGGTATTTGAGAGAATGTTTCAAATATGGGAGAGTAATCTCCCTACTGGGCTAAAGGATGACCTTCTCATGTTTGAAATTGTAGGCAAACCTTTAGAGACGCTGATAAAACATAGACACTAATAGAACAAGAAGGGATGTGGAAAGAAATCTGAGCCAGAAAGGAAAGAGACTACAGGAAAAGCAAAGAGTGGGAGAAAATGAAATATCTCATATTTCTGTACTTTTTGATAGGCATTGTGCCATACATTCAGTCTTTTATTTTTTAAAGATTTTTATTTATTTATTTGAAAGTCAGAGTTACACAGAGCAAGGAGAGGCAGAGAGAGAGAGAGAGAGGTCTTCCATCTGCTGGTTTACTCCCCAACTGGCCGCAACAGCCGGTTCTGCGCCAATCTGAAGTCAGGAGCTAGGAGCCAGGACCCTCTTCTGGGTCTCCCATGCGAGCACAGGGGTCAAAGGACTCAGGCCATCGTCCACTGCTTTCCAAGGCCACAGCAGAGAGCCAAATCAGAAGTGGAGCATCCGGGTCTCGAACCGGTGTCTATATGGAATGACAGCACTTTAGGCTAGGGCATTAACCCACCGCGCCACAGTGCCAGCCCCGACACACATTCAATCTTATTTATGCCTTAAAACAACTCTATTAGGTTCATGATATTCCTACTTTACAGCTGAGACAAGATGCCTAGAGACCCAGCACCATCCAAGTCCAACATTGCAGTGCCAGGATGGATCTCAGTCTGTCTGACTCCAGGCTTTGTGGTCTTCCTCTTATACCACACTGCTTTCAAACAAATGCAGGAGCACTGCCCTGGTATTGTTATTGGCACTATGGGGCAGTTGTTTGAGGTAGGTGCTGAAGATGGCAAGACCTAAAAATTTGCTTCCCACCTTGACATCTTCCATCTCTGTAATCTTAACCATCTCACATCCTCTGGTAGTGATAGATCCTGCCTGAAGATTCAGTGGCAACATGGATAGAGAAAGGGATTGAGCACATTGTCAGAGAGGTGCAGAGCATCTGAGTGCTTGGTCAATAGCCACTCCCCCAGTACTTTTACTTTCATTATTTCATTATTCATTTAGTTCATTACCTTAGTTGTGCCAGTTTTTTTTTTTTTTTATTTGACAGAGTTAGACAGTGAGAGACAGAGAGAAAGATCCTCCTTCTGTTGGTTCACCCCCCAAATGGCTGCTACAGGCGGAGCTACGCCGATCTAAAGCCAGGAGCCAGGTGCTTCCTCCTGGTCTCCCATGTGATGTAGGTGCCCAAGCACTTGCATCCTCACTGCCTTCCCGGGCCACAGCAGAGAGCTGGAGTGGAAGAGGAGCAACCATGACTAGAAGCCGGCACCCATATGGGATGCCGGCGCCACAGGCAGAGGATTAACTAAGTGAGCCACAGTGCCGGCCCCAGTTGTGCCAGTTTTAACAATTTTGTATAAATTGGAGCTCTTGAAGACTGTGACCCTTGCTTAGAGAGAGATTATCCAGGTTTCAGAGCTAGAGGGAACCTCAGAGAAGCTGGTCATTCCCAACCCAACATCTTACAGAAGGGAAACTCAAAACAGAGAATTTGTGCCAGGTCACATACAATGTGACACCTCTGATGCCATAACACTGATCACACTTCTAGGCACCTAGGAAATAGTCTATAAGAAATGTCTGTTCAACCAGTTCTGCCTTCTCAGCCTCTTTTTACCCCTGAACAGCCTGCGTGGTATTTCTCATTCCTTAACTGGTTGAAGAACTTGTTAAAACAGCCGAAATTGAGGTTGGGGGAAGGCTTTGTGGTGATTTTGGCCCACCTACCCCTGACTCCTGGCTTCTCTTTCAACCACAAAAGCCTACTTTGTTTTCCTTCAGGGTGAGCAAAGAAATTCCCAGCTGTACTGGACCTTGTGAACAACAGAGCAGTTTTTATGGAGCCCGGGGAAGAGTTTGCAGTGTTGTGGTTATTTGTAGCTTTTATCAACCAACAATGTAAATTAAATTAATTAAAAAGCATTGTACATTTCTAATTCCAATACTGGATTCACTCAGTGGCCATGCAAATTTTGAATAATGAGTAATAGTCATCTCTAATTTCTCAACATATGTCTTTTCACTTACACAGCTGTGAAAAAAATTATATTTATGTTTTTGTTTGCATAATTTCCAGCCTGAAAACAGAACTCGTATTAGCATTAAAATGTCAACAGGTGTCATCTTTTCTCTTTTTTTCTTTTTCTGGTGAGCTGGAATAATCCTCTCTTTGGCAGGAAGCAGTATTTTTTTCACAGTCACTTTTGCATCCTTAAGAACGCCTTTTAAATTATTTTCTACTTGATGAAACACATCCTCTCAAGGCTTCATTATTTTCACCCTTGTTTTATCTGATTGAATATTTGAATCATGAAAACTTGGGAGATTGGAGTCATTTCCTACCCGAGACTGCACAGAACTATGACCAGGGATGTTGATAACATTTTGAAGGTTTTTTTGCTAAGAAATATCCATGACTTTAAATGACCCAACTGCATTTGAAGCCTAGATTGTGTTTATTGATTAGAAAATATCTTCTAGGTACAAGGTAATCAAGCCAAATGCAGTTTATTTCTACATCCATGCAAGAAGAGCTGTAAAGTAAGAAACATTCCTATGAGAACTTGTCAGTTGGTCAAAACTGCTTTTATTTTCAGTCTACAAAAATTCTTCTGACAAAGTTTAAGAATTCAGAGAAAAGCAGAATAAAGGTTTAATAGTTATCCTGAGCCAGTGCTGCGGCTCACTAGGCTAATCCTCCACCTGCAGCCCCAGCATACCGGGTTCTAGTCCCAGTCGGGGTGCCGGATTCTGTCCCTGTAGTCCCTCTTCCAGGCCAGCTCTCTGCTGTGGCCCAGGAGTGCAGTGGAGGATGGCCCAAGTGCTTGGGCCCTGCACCCCAAAGGAGACCAGGAGAAGCACTTGGCTCCTGGCTTCGGATCAGCACGGGCCAGCTGCAGTGGCCATTGGAGGGTGAACATATGGCAAAGGAAGACCTTTCTCTCTGTCTCTCTCACTGTCCACTCTGCCTGTCAAAAAAAAAAAAATATCCTGAAAGGCAATTCTTGCTCCTGTATTCCTCCCCAGTTAACATCACATTATGGGCTTTATCACCCTGCCTCCTCTGCCCAGTGCCCCCATGCTATTACACTTCTTCAGACTGCCTTCTCTAAGACCTAGCAAAAGGGTCTCCTCCTGAGCAAAGATGTCCCTCTTTTATTACCAGTGCTGTTATCACCCTGACATCCTTCCACTCATATCATCGAGACAGAGGCTTTCCCACTGATATTGCACATTATCTTTTAGGTTAAGACAGAACTCATTACATAAGTTAAGAGTTTGGGTTCTAGAGCCAAGTTGCCTGACTTCACATCTCAGCTCTGCCATTTACTAGCTGTGTGACATTGGGTAAATCACGTAACTCTCAGTGCCTTGATTTTACCATTGTGCAATAGAGAAATAAATTATACTAATAATTATACGTATCTGGTAGATGTCTATGACAATCAAATGAGATAATATGTCTGAAGTACTTGAAACAGTAGCTAGAAAATAGTAAGCATATAACTAATGACTACTATATCTGAGTGGTCGTTGGTATAACTTCATTGAGTTTGTCTTAGGGTCAACTTCCTCTTCCACTAGATTGAGAGACCCTTGAGGACTGGAATACCATTTTATCATCTTGTATGTTGGGTGCCTGATATTGTGCCTGGCATATAACAGGTGCTCAGGAACAGATGTGGGTGGAATGAATGAATAAATCAAATTAGACAGACAATCTGGAAGTTCAGCAGACAAAGAGACACCCCCCTCCTCAGTTATGTAATATAGTTATCATGTCTCTGACACTTCTTACTTTTTTTTTTAAACTAAAAACTTACTTCCTTTCGTGGGAAAACAGTTAAAACATGGTAGGAGTGTTTGCTGCACATTTGCAAGGTTTAAATCCAACATCCACACTCTAGTGGCCTGACTTGTTCTATTTTCCTTCCCTTTGCCATTGCCAAAATGAATATCCATTGATGGGATTTCTAGTATTCATCACATGCAGCCACCAGATGGATCTGAATAGTTTCTCTAACAACCAATTTGCATTTGGTCTCTGCTTCCAAAATGCCTTCCCATTATAGCTTCCATTCGCCTCCTGTGCACTCCATCATCTTCTACTCTTGTCTGAAGGCCGTGCCTCTAATTTTAGAAATTGCGGATCAATTTGATACAACTGAGTCACATGGAGTTAAAACAAGGACTTTATTTTATTGTCAAATCATGACTTGCTCACACATATCAACTTCTATGATGGAACAAAATTTGTTACGATGATCTTTTGCAGAGTCCGCAAGGGATTGTTGCGAGACTGATTTTACCCCTACCCAGTTCCAAAGGCTCATTCTTTGGGTTCTGTTGCCTAATGGGCATGGTCCTCGAGCCAAAATGTTCTTGTTAAAGTTGTTATGCTTATTTGGGACTCATGTTAGGTTTCATGAACTTAAATGAAGAGTAAGTAATAAATTCATAGTGGAAATTGGGTTAGCATGTGATTAACATCTCGGCTGATGCAGACGGGTGTACCAATGATGGAAACATGTGCTTGTATCGTGATGAAATGCAGATTAGAGACCCTGGAGCCAACCCAAGGAAATCTGCCCAAAACTGTTTCATCTCTGTCAGCTTTAATCTGATCGAGTGAGAACATACCTCAGTGCAGTGAGAAAAATGTGAAAGCCTGATATAACCAAGTAGCATGCCATCTTCCATTGAGATGTGATTAAAATACTCACTTTCCATTGTGATACAGAACAATGTTTACTGGACCACAACCTAAAGGACCTGAATTCATATCTCATCTAAGTCACTAATGTAGGCTGTGGATTCACACAGAGCCTTGGTTTTTGCATCTGTGAAATGAATTTTCTGGGTTAGACTGATGTTTTTCAGTAGTTTTTCTCCTTCACAATACAAATGAAAAATGATATTCATGCACTCCCATGAGCAGCCCCAGGGTTGTGCACAATTACTCCTGTACTTGTTACAGCTCAGTCCCTCTCCTGCTCAAGTAAGCATATCGGAAAGCACATGAGTGAGACTGACATTTTAAGATAACCTTGAGTCCCGTTCTGTCTCATTTATTTAAAAAATTAAAAAGCAAATAATTTGGAAACTTGGGTACATCGTTATTAATTTTTAAAATGTGGTTTACTCCCCAGTTCCCAAAAGGTTTCTCACCAAACTCGAGCGGATAATCTCTTGACTAAATGATGTAGCAGCCCCCTCGTGATGCTTCATTCTGTACCTCTGTGAGTTACTCTAATTGCTAGTAAAGTCCTAGGCATTGATTAAGCATTTGGGATAAAATAACAAGGAACATGTTTTCATAGGTAGGACTGACTTCCATGGTTATACTCATTTCTCCCTGGGAAATGGCTTGTAGCAGTAGTGACTTTCTGATTCTTATGCTGATGTGCTAAACAGAGCTGGGTTTCTAAAATGAGGGCATAACATCATCACTTGAGAGTAAGATGCAGGACTTTTAAAAATTTGAATGTACTGGGGCCGGCGCCCTGGCTCACTTGGCTAATCCTTGCCTGTGGTGCCGGCATCCCATATGGGTGCCGGCTTCTAGTCACAGTTGCTCCTCGTCCACTCCAGCTCTATGCTGTGGCCCAGGAAGGTAGTGTAGGATGGCACCTGCACCCATGTGGAAGACCAGGAGGGCCGGCGCTGCAGCTCACTAGGCTAATCCTCCGCCTTGTGGCGCCGGCACACAGGGTTCTAGTCCCGGTCGGGGCGCCGGATTCTGTCCTGGTTGCCCCTCTTCCAGGCCAGCTCTCTGCTGTGGCCTGGGAGTGTAGTGGAGGATGGCCCATGTGCTTGGGCCCTGCACCTCATGGGAGACCAGGAGAAGCACCTTGCTCCTGCCATTGGATCAGCGCGGTGCGCCGGCCGCAGGGCGCCGGCTGCGGCGGCCATTGGAGGGTGAACCAATGGCAAAAGGAAGACCTTTCTCTCTGTCTCTCTCTCTCTCACTGTCCACTCTGCCTGTCAAAAAAAAAAAAAAAAAAAAAAAAAAAAAAAAAAAAGACCAGGAGGAAGCACCTGGCTCCTGGCTTTGGATCAGCATAGTTGGGCAGTAGTGGCCATTTGGGAGGTGAACCAACAGAAGGAGGATCTTTCTCTCTGTCTCTCTCTCACTGTCTAACTCTGTCAATAAAAAAAAATTGAATGTATGAATGTACATTGTTTATTAAGCTGAAAACAGCAGTGAGTCATGTTTTTTTTTAACTTTTATTTAATGAATATAAATTTCCAAAGTACAGCTTATGTATTACAATGGCTTCCCCCCCATAATGTCCCTCCCACCCGCAACCCTCCCCTTTCCCATTCCCTCTCCCCTTCCATTCACATGAGGATTCATTTTCAATTCTCTTTACATACAGAAGATCAGTTTAGCATACATTAAGTAAGGATTTCAACAGTTTGCTCCCACACAGAAACATAAAGTGAAAAATAATAGATGATTTTTTAAATGATGATGAAATCAGATCAGACCTATTGTCATGTTTAATCCCAGTGAGAGTCAAGTTGGGAATTGATAATTTCTTCTTTTTTTTTTTTTAACAGAAGATCAGTTTAGTATACATTAAGTAAAGATTTCAACAGTTTGCACCCCCATAGAAACACAAAGTGAAATATACTGTTTGAGTACTCGTTATAGCATTAAGCCTCAATGCACTTACTCCTTCTGTAGGATCTCTGTCCTTAATGTGAGTCATGTTTTTAAATGTCTCATTGTAGAATATTTTTCTGGAGGAAAACAAAATGGGAGTTTATAGTATGGTGACTGTTAACATTTTGAAGGATGATGATAATAGATGCCAAAGACCATTGAAATTTAATGTAAAACTTAAATATAAAAAGGACCTATACAATTTTACTTTTCTGACAGTGTGGTGGTCAAGTAACCTGAAAAGCATTATAACATCAAATATCTGGATAAACCTTTGCATTTGTAAATGCTAAACTGAGCCCACAAAGAAAAATCAAGCAGAAAATACAAGAGTTAAGCCAAAACAAAACCCAGTCAGTTAAAATAGTAACTATAAACCTTTGAGTGAAGAGCAGAAATTTCATTCCCAGCAACTACAGGACATGGGTTTTAATTCCACACTGGGAAAAGAGACTAATATTTGGACTCTCTCACACTGCAACAGAGAAAACCTTGATAAAGCCTGACTTTAGATAAGAGAGTATACTAAGTAATATTCACTTATTAACACAGAGACAATGCTGAAATTTAGAAATCCTTTTGATTTAAGGACAGGGAAAATTTTTTGCTTTAAGAATTAAGAGAGGCTGGTGCTTTAGTCTAGTAGGATAAGCCTCTGCCTGTGGTGCAGGCATCCCATGTGGGCACCAGTTCATCTCCCAGCTGCTCCACTTCTGATCTAGCTCTCTGCTCTGGTCTGGGAGACCAGTGTAAGATGGCCCAAGTGTTTAGGCTCTGTGCTTGTGTGGGAGACCCAGAAGAAGCTCCTGGCTCCTGGCTTCTGATAGGCCCAGCTCTGGCTGTTGCACGGCCATTTGTGGGGTGAACCAGCAGATGAAGACCTTTCTCTCTATCTCTTCCTATCTCTGGCTATAACTCTGCCTCTCAAATGAATAAATAAAATCTTCAAAAGAGAAAGAATTAAGAAAAATGAAAGTGGACTGGAGATCTAAGTGTATACTCTCCTGCAATAGGAAACTCTAAACCAAATCCAAATTTGACCCTAAGATACCAAGCAAAAATAAGGAGAAAATATCCAAGGATATATAATCCAAGCTTCACAGGATTCCCATAGAGAAATATGGAGAAATAAAAAATTTGGAACTGCAAAAGCATGTAAGGATTCAAATGAATATGAGGGAGAATCTGCTGTCACCAAACAACAAAATTAAGTGCCCAAGGACATTAGGTGATATAAAGGGTGAACAGAGACTATAAAAGAGGGATGTTTAAATCAATAAAATTATGAAAAGGAATTGAAGTTTAAAAAAATAAACAAGGTAGCATGAAAAAGGAAAGGAAAAATTTTGAAGATACCAAATGGAATTTCTCCCAATAAAAGCTGCTATTGTTAAAATAAACAAAATTGATAAAATGGGTTTAAGCAGTAGTTGGGATGTATTTGAAAATATAACTAGTGAACTGGAGTACAAAAATAGCTGGAATGTATACAGAGAAATAAAGTAGTAAATAATATGAAAATTTGGCCAGCGCCATGGCTCACTAGGCTAATCCTCCACCTGTGGCGCCGGCACTCCGGATTCTAGTCCTGGTTGGGGCGCTGGTTCTGTCCCGATTGCTCCTCTTCCAGTCCAGCTCTCTGCTGTAGCCTGGGAGGGCAGTGGTGGATGGCCCAGGTGCTCAGGCCCTGAACCCGCATGGGAGACCAGGAGGAAGCACCTGGCTCCTGGCTTTGGATCAGCGCAGCACGCTGGCTGTAGCGGCCATTTGGGGGGTGAACCAACAGAAGGAAGACCTTTTTCTCTGTCTCTCTCTCTCTCACTAACTCTGACTGTAAAAAAAAAAATACAACATAGAAACCAACAGTCATACTCCTGGGAATTCATTCCTAGAAAAATAAAAACTTTGATCCACACACACAAAAAAATCCGCACAAATATATTCATGGCAGACATATTTCAATACCCCCAGATTGGAAATAAACAAAATGCCCTTCAACTATTGACTAGTTAAACCAACTTTGGCACATCCATACTATACTACACAGCAAAAAAATGGTATGAATAATCAATACACACAACTTGAATGGATCTCAAGACAAGTACAATGAATTTTTTAAAATCCAATATTAAAGGATCATATACTGTGTGTTTTGCATTAACATATTGTTCTCAAAATATCAAGTTTATAGAGATGAGAACAGATTAGTTCTTGCAACAGATTAGGGAATGTGGAACGGGTGGGAAGACATGAAGAAGGTCTTTGTAGTAATAGAATAAACCTTGACTGGAGCAGTTACTATATGAATCCATACATGTGATGAAATAGGATAGCACTATAAACATACATTGCAACAATGTCAATTTCCTGGATTGGGCATCCTACTGTTGTTATGTAAGATGTAGTCTTTGAAGAGACCTTGGATGAAAGGTACATGAAACCCAACTGTACTGTGTTTTATACCTTTTAATGAAGCTATAATTATTCCAGAATAAAGTTTAGTCTAAATGGAAAAATCAGTATAGACTAAGGAAAGATCTAAAAAGCCACCAGTAATGATAAAATCATAGCAAATTTATCAGAAGTAATGATTGAAGCCAGGTGGCAATAAAATATCTTCAGAACTCATTATCAATTCAGAATTCTAGACCCAGCTAAGCTATCTTTTGAAGTATGGCTAAAATCAAGACACTTGCAGACAAAAAGCTGAAAAAACTTATGAGAAAATGTAAACTATCTACTGTATATAAACTATATTGTGCATATAAAGATAATTGAAAAATGAGTCTTGATGAAGAAATGGGATGGGAGACAGAGTAGGAGATGGGATGGTTGTGGGTGGGAGGGAGGTTATGGGGGGAAAAGCCACTGTAATCCAAAAGTTGTACTTTAAAAATTTATATTTACTAAATAAAAGTTGAAAAAAAATTAAGTAATGAAATAAGCAATATGCAAGAAAAATGGAGAGAAAAGACAAAGATGAAAATGTGAGTAAATCTCAATAACTGCTCATTGTAAAAAACAAATAATATTGTGTTTATTCATTCAGTCCAAAAGTATGTATTCGTACTGTGTGTTAAGCACTGTTGTAAAAGGAATTGCAACAGTGTCATTTTTCTGGTATTAAATGGATAGAGTAAGAAAATAGTCATGGATTTGTGGCTTTAATAATAAGAAATTACTACAATACTATGCAAAATCTAAAGGTAAGACATGAAGAAGTTGATCTGATTTAAAACAGGTCTCAATAGTTTTTCTTTTGCTTAAGAATAGAGAGCTTCTTAAAAATCAACTTTGTATTTTAAGTCAAGTGCTTTTTATTTTAAGAATACATATAAATATCTTCTAAACTAGCAGAGAGAAATATTGGCAATAAAGAAAACTTAATCCAATAGAATAGAGAAATTAAGGGGAAACATCTTTTTTAATGAAGAGTAAATAAAAAGCACAGATTGTTAGAACAAATCCATAGTTATCAGTTGTCACAATCTACGTAAATATACTAAAATCAGGTAACTATACAAATCATATTAAATTTAAAAATCCAAATATATGGTACTTAAAAATGTACTGAGGTCCCTAGGAAAACTTGCAGGTTTTTCTCCACCCCCACCCCCCATCCCCCAGGATAAACATCTGGAACTCTAGAGACCAGATTAAGGATCTAGGAACTAGCCCTGATTTGTCCAAAGCCCTGACTTTAACAATGAGGGCTGAACTTTATGATGAAGTAAATATGCCCATAATGAGGACATTGAAAGATCGACAGCTGAAAAAAAGAAAGAAAGAAAGAAAGAAAGAAAGAAAGAAAGAAAGAAAGAAAGAAAGAAAAATATGTACCAGCTTCCATAGAAAGGATACTATCTGTACCTGATCTGAGACATGAATGGAAGGCAAGACACTTAGGTGCTTGGAATGAAAGCCAACTTGATTTGGCTCTTAGAACTTGCATTTCTTCAGTAGATTCTACCACTACTATGGGGAAAATAATATATAAAGGACTATGGGTGTTGAAAAGTTGATATGCCACTATTTGTAATCATCCTCCTCTTATAATTTAATACTGTTTTTATAATAGCATGCTGAAAGCTCATGTGGTCCTTCTCCAAATCACCTACATCTCTGGCTATAGAGGGAAAAGCCACTCTCTTGTACTAAACATACAGTCGGCTTTGGAAGCTATAGGTAGATAGATTGGTGAGGAGGGAGAAAATAATATAATATCAGATCAGCCAATTCTGCTCTAAAACTCAGTCAGAGACAAATATTATGGGCATATTTACTTCATAAAGTCCAGCCCTCATTGTTAAAGTCAGAGCTTTGGACAAATCAGGGCTAGTTCCTAGATCCTTAATCTGGTCTCTAGAGTTCCAGATGTTTATCCTGGGGGATGGGGAGGGGGAGTGGAGAAAAACCTGCAAGTTTTCCTAGGGACCTCAGTACAGTAAAACCATAAGTTAAATAGATTAATATATTGGAAACGTTTGCATAATACAATTAGAAACAATTAGAATTGTCCAGCTTTGAAATTCAGCTTCCTTTGTCAGATACATGCAAAATTACATTTTTATCAACACAGGATAGAGTTGGCATTACTTTCTTAAGTTAGTTCTCTTACAACAATGAGTGCTCATGAACTTATATTTTAACTGACTTTTCCAAAAGACCACACAGGTAATAAAGTCTTGATTTCTTCTTTATAAAAGAACTCAAAACTGGAGTCATTCAGGTTCCTTCGCTGGTAGTGATCGCTTTTTGTTTGAAAATGGTACTCAAAGTCATACATCTTGAAGTTGGAATAAACCATTTCTAAAACCAAAATCTCCAACTGATGCTGGAATTTGTATCACAAATTGAAAGGTCCAAAGAAGCCAGTTATTTACCTTAAGTGAGTGAGGCTGGCTGGGGAAATCCTAGGTAGGTTTCTGGGGATTGCAGCAAACTGGTGGGGACAGCTTCCATTTATTGCCAGAGGAGGGAAATTCAGGTCTAGTTTCTTCCCATTTCTTAGGAGAAGCCAGAGATTGTGATTTTATGAGGATGTATCTGCCTTGTCAAAATTAATTCAAAGCTTTCATTAAATCTTTTTCATATGCCAAGCACTACCCTAGATTCTGATGATACAGCTATGACTAAAACATGATTCATGACTTAAAGGAGTGTGAAATTTTGCAAAACAAGATATATAATAAAGAGCATACTGCCATTCCATAAATGATTACATAGAGATAGATGTCTTAGAGGAAAATAGGGGAATATGATTTTTCAGTAGAGTTGGAAGATATATATATATATATATATACCCTTTGAATTATCCCTTAAAAGATAAAAATGTTTACCTTTGTATGAGCAAAGGAATGGAGTGATAGATGCTCAGGGATACACAGTGAAAGATGACTGGGGTAGAGCAGCTGGAAATAAAGTTAAGGTAAAGTAGGCAACAGCCAGGTTGGAGATGTTTATTTACTCCAAGTAAAGGCGTTTGTTCTCTGTCCCGGAAGAAATAGATAACATACGATGATTGTAGCCAAAGTTTTTATTTTTTGTATTCAAATTAATTTTAGTAAAAAAATTAGGAAAATAGTAGATAGGAGCTCAAATTTGGAAGACAAAACTGGAGTTAGGAAATCAAGAGACAGAAAAATGTGAACTCAGCAATGGCTATGGCAACAGAAGAGGAGTTAGCCTCGAATGACCAATGGCTTCAGAAGTAAAGGAGAAGGGGAGATCAAATTCAGTGGGAAATTGAGTGCTGTTGATGCTCCCAACGAGTTAGAAAAGAGGTAGGAGGAACTCAACAGAGAGGAGAGTAGGCAAATAGCAGGGAGAGAATATTAATACCATTAAAAGTCCATCTTTTAATTTTATAGTAATTTATGTATGTTTCCTTATAACTTCTACCTAGAATTTCTCTTCTGATTTTGTAAAGTTAGAGTAAGTTCGAGGAAATAACATCTCCCTATTTTTGCTTTGTTCCCATCATCATCCCGACACTCTACCCTGAGACTCTTGAGTATATACAGGCAGCATAGTTTGGGGGCATCTAGGTTCTTTACAAAATGGGTGTTCACCAGCTTACTGTATTGTGTTGTCTTTTTATTAAACCCTACAAAAATAAACTGAGGCAGAGTCAATTTCTAGTTAGCAACTTAAGATAAGTTTCTAAACTTCTCTTTGAATCAGTTGCTTTCCTGTAAAATAGAGCTGGGGCCAGTGTTGTGGCACAGCGCATTAATGCCCTGGCCTGAGGCGCCAGCATCCCATATAGGCGCCGGTTCGAGACCCAGCTGCTCCTCTTCCGATCCAACTCTCTGCTATGGCCTGGGAAAGCAGCAGAAGATGGCCCAAGTCTTTGGGCCCCTGCACCCGCGTGGGAGACCTGGAAGAAGCTCCTGGCTCTTAGCTTCTGATCAGCGCAGCTCTGGCCATTAACCATCAGATAGAAGACTCTCTCTCTCTCCCTCCCTCTCCCTTTCTTCTCTGTGTGTAACTCTGACTTTCAAATAAAAATATAATAAATCTTTAAAAAATAAGAGCCCTTATTTCCTAAAGATGCTATAAAACGTGGAGCTATATATAAAGTACTTACTATCAGTAATCTAGAAAGTACTTTTTAAATTTCCATTGTTGATGATGTTACATATAGTGAATCTAATGTAGATCACAAATTAATATAGACCCCAACTTAGAATTGTGAAGATATTGCATGCTGTTTATTCTTTTCTGAATTCAGGAAGGAGAAAGAGAAGTTGCAGGTGCTAAAGAAAGAGGCTTATAGTCAGGCCATCCAGATGCCCTGGGCTGAGGAATACTGTTCTGGTAAATGTATCTATACCTATTCAGTCATTTATTACCTTGTTCATTTATTCAATCACTTTCCTCTCCATTCATACTTTGCTTTGTCTGTTCAATAGACAAGTATTACAGTTTGGCCATTTGTCAAGCACTGGGCTAACTGTTAGGAACCCCTAGAACACACAGATTTATTGGAAGATAGGTGAATAAGTGATTATAATATAGTGGGTGGTAAGAGACACATGGAGTGCCCCCCCCCTCAACACACACACGTAAAATAATGCCCAGAAGGAGTAAGATGTTCCTCCTGAAGACAGACGTCATTTGGATTGGGTTTTAAAAAGTAGAGAAGTTTTTCAGGCAATAATGTGGGGTGAGGGGTAGTGTATGTAAATAAGGAGACCCATCAACCTTGTCAAGAGATACCAGTTTGCTTCTGGTTTTAAGGAATATCCTTGTATAAAGATGCAAGCATTGGGAGGATGGAAGAGCAAGTAAGAGATGAAGCTAGAAATGCCAGGACTGTGATCCATTGCAAAGGAAACCAGGGTTTCCTGTGGGCACTGGGGAAACCCTGGAAACATGTGATGTCATAATGACATTGGTTTGTTTAGAAGAATCTCCCTGGTAGGATTCAATAATAGGACAGAAAGGACACCAGCTAGTGGCAGTTCCTAGGTAATCTCTCTTTAGCTCCCTGATGACAACCGAACATGGTCTTTCACAGGATGTTTTTTGAGATTCTGCAAAACTGAGGGCACTTCAAAACAGCTCCTCCCTGCCTTTTCTTTAAATCTTTAAATTCGGTAAGTCTGTATTATCTTAGGTCTTGGAATGTTAATGATTTTGACTAATTGTCAACACTGGCAATTACCATGACTGATACCTTATCATTTCTTAGAGTGAGCGATGCTAATTAAAATTGATTGTGCTAGAGTAGAGTTTCAGCAGCAATTGTACCCCCCTCTTTTTTGTGTGTATTTAAGACATGAGTTTATTGTGCTGATTTGGTGAACTACACAAGGCAGACTCATTATTCCGTTGTTTATTTCCTGATCCTGCTTGTGAACTACATTAGCAACAATTATGAAGTGTCAGGAAAACAGTAAGAGTAACTGAATTTGTGTGCTAAGAAAGATCCTCCATTCTGATTAATTGGCTGATTGATTCACTCATTCATTACTTCATCTGACCGAACTTTCTTAGGCATCTTTTATGTACCCAAAACTGTGCCAGGCACAAGGGAAACAAATGACATGCTAATGATGTGAAAAAGGGGCGATACATTAAGTTTATGAGCTGGAGACCACACCTACCCCACCTCCATGCAGTCCTATCACAATTCAGATGACCCCTCCCCAAGATGCATCTCCCCTTACCTGGAAACTGGGGGCAGCACTCTGTAAGCCCTCTGCTGTTGGCAGCTAGTAAAAGCCCGGTGAAGGGGAGGGGCTCTCCCTTTTCTCTCTCCTCACCTGTGAACCCAGGACAAGCAGAGCAGCGTATGGAATTCCTCCTTCACCTTTCCTGGCTAAATCTCCCTAAATGAAACCCTCATGGGCCTGTATATTCTCACTTTCTAAATAAACATCATGCTGCATGCCGTGTTTGAGCCTGTACTTAGAATTCTTCTCTGAGTAAAAGGTAAAGCTTGGTATATTCATTTTGGCCCAATCTAGCCCACAACACTATGACTTGAGGAATTTGTCACTTAGTGAAAGACCCATTGTGATATAATCGTATATGCTATATAAGGGTATAGTGGGCAAACATCAGCTCTGCCTGCAAGAGCAAGGCTAGATTACACAAACAAGGGGAGGGCCTTAAAATATGAGCAGGGACCTCTTTATTTGGCTTGTATTATTGCTATGTGTCTGCACCTGGTGGATTTTTAAGACTTTTCAAGAGTTTCAAGAGAAATTAGCCAGAGAACTAGGGAATCAAGACCAGGAATTGGGCTCTGAAAATTCAGGTTGAAAAGAAAGGAAATGCACCCCAGGCAGGTGGCATGAAATAGGTAAGTATCCAGGTGAGAAGGAATCAGTCCCGTGTTTGAGGACAGATGAGAAGATCAGGCTCACTCTGCAGTGCCTAGGGCATGCTGCAGATGATAGCTCTGGCTATGCCATTCAGTTAGACCCTAGCAGAGCATTGTTGGGGTACTTGGCCTGGAGCCCCTCGTTAGTTCTGAGGTATTTAAATTCCCTCAGGTCCTGGGAGTATTGCACAGCCAACAGCTCATGGCTGAGTCTCTCTTTAGGCATTGCCAAGGGCATAAGGAAATTGTTTTTGGCCAAGATCAAGCCTCCTCCAGCTGGAACTCAGTGACTGGCTCCAACCCTTACCCTAGATTTGAGACAGTTAGGAAGGGTCCTCTCCACCCCACAGTCCCAGTGGGATCAGCTGAAGCTTCTCATCCAACAGCAGCACAGTTCAACAGCTTCCTTGGCCCAGTCCTGCTTCTCACGTCCTTCCTGGATGGGAGAGAGCTGTCCTCAGCAAACTTCTAGCCTGCGGGTTTCGGTCTCAGGCCTATTTCTATAACAAGCACTCTGTGCTAGATTTGGGGGGCTCAGTAATGTAACAAAGAAGGTCTCTGACCTCATGAAATTTACAAATTGCTGAGAAGTTAAGGCTTCTGAAAGCAATGTTTGTATAGCTTCAGGAAGTTTTTTTTTTTTTTTAAAAGGATTTTATTTATTTATTTGACAGAGTTACAGACAGAGTGAGATACAAAAAAGTCTTACATGCGCTGGTTCACTCCCCAAATGGCTGCAACAGCCAGAACTGGGCTGATCCAAAGCCAGGAGCCAGCAGGAAGGAGCCTTCTATGCAGGTACAGGGGGCCCAAGCACTTGGACCATCTTTCCCAGGCCATACCAAAGAGCTAGATCAGAAGAGGAGCAGCTGGGACTAGAACTGGTGCCCATATGGGATGCCGGCTCCATAGGCGGAGGATTAACCTGTGCCACAGTGCCAGCCCCTCAGAAAGTTCTTAAGCCTATGAAATACATGAACAAAAGGAGGCGGAGGAGGAGAAAAGAAAAGATTAGAATATCCTTTACATTTTCCTGGAAAATTATTTCTAGTTCCATACTCCACAGCTATGCAGCCTAAGTAAGCTTTTTTTTTTCTGAAGCAAAAAAATTTTATTTATTTATTTGCAATAAAAAGTTACTTCCTAATATCATCTTTTTAAAAATTTAGGAGATAATGTAAATGTGAGCATTAATTTAGTGATTATTGATATTAAGAATTTTTAAAGGTATGATAATAAATTATACCTAACTGAAAAAAGTATTTATATTTAATTTTTTAATTTTTAAAATTTGAGAGGCAGAGAGAGAGAGAGAGCTACCTTCTGCTCACTCACTCTCCAAATACTTGCAATGGCCAGGGTTGGGCCAGAGCCAGGACTGGGAATCAAACCCAGTGGGATGCAACCATCTTAACTGCTAGACCAAACACTTGCCCAGAGTCTTTTATTTAGACACACATACTGAAATATTTAAGGAAGAAATAATATGATACAAAAGATTTGCTTCCAAGAAAAACTGAAGAGGGAAATGAATAAGTATATAAATGCAACAAAATTGGCCCTGGGTTTTTCTTCATTGTTGAAGCTGGATGATGGGAATTGACTATACTTTTCTGATACTTATAGAAATGTTTAGAATACTGCAAAATAAGAACATTTTAATATATTTATCTTATTACAATGATACTGATCTATATACATCATATTTTAAAATTCCAAGTACAGAAAGACTTACAAAGGAAAACAATGTCTCTGGCCTACTTCCTTTGCTGGTCCCACACTCCAAAGGAAACTAGTTTTGACCTATTTAGGGTCGAGGGTCTTTCTGAAGGTCATTGCTGTGTTTCTAAATCAGCTGTTTATCCAGTTCTTAATTGTTCTCCCTGTATATTATCCATGGGTTCCTGCAGTGACCAGTGAAAATTTTATTTCCCATTTCCTAAACCCATTCTTCCCTATGTTGGTTCCTCCTCCAGTCATGGTAGCTTCTCATAGCACACTTCACATCTGTTTCCTGCCCCCTCACATAGCCATTCTCTCTTGGCTCCCTGTTTTATAGAACAATGTCATTACTGAGTTCACCCTCCCACCCACATTCCTCCCATAACTCCAACACTGACAGCATCTATTTGCTGTTCTGGAACCATGACAGTCTTCAGTGAATTACTGGAAGTTTTACTTCAAAACTTAAAAATTGATCATGGAATTTCAGTTGTTCTCCCTACATAATGCTGTTCACAGCACAGCCAAGTATTGGGTTGAAGTGAGGTGTCTGTCTCTTTTGTTCCCACATCACAATATTTATGTATTTTTTTAAGGTTTATTTTATTGATTTGGAAGAGTTATGGAGAGATGTAGAGCCAGAGAAAGAGAGAGAGGTCTTCCATCTGCTGGTTCACTCCCAAATGGCTGCAATGTCCAGAGCTGAGCTGATCCAAAGCCAGGAGCCAGGAGCATGGAGCATGGAGCTTCTTCCAGGTCCCCCACGCGGGTGTAGTGGTCCACGGCTTTCCGAGGCAGAGAGCAGAGAGCTGGACTAGAAGTGGAGTAGCCAGGACTCGAAGTGGTGTCCATAGGGGATGCCAGCACTGTAGGCCTTACCCACTACGCCAACAGCAACAGCCCCATATTGTTGAGACGAAAAAGACTTCAACATTAGGTCTCACTGGATTCCCTTTTTTATACTCAACCAGTTGCTTTTCTGACAACACCAGCATTTCCCAAGTTCCAGATGATACCATTCGGTCTTTCAAGTCCCATCACCACTGCCTCTTCCACTCTCAGCTGTTTGTAGCTGGTCACTGTCTTCCTGGGACATGGGCTCCTGAGCCATCCTGAACTGTTAAAATCTTCTAGCGGTTGTCTGGACACTTACTTGGATGGGATATTCCATCTCTTGTTATTCCTTTTTTTTAAAGATTTATTTTATTTATTTGAAAGAGTTACAGAGAGAGGTAGAGTTAGAGAGAGAGGTCTTCCATCTGCTGGTTCACTCCCCAGATGGCCGCAACAGCCGGAGCTGCGCCGATCTGAAGCCAGGAGCCAGGAGCTTCTTCTGGTCTCCCATGTGGGTTCAGGGGCCCAAGGACTTGGGCCATCTTCTATTGCTTTCCCAGGCCACAGCAGAGAGCTGGATTGGAAGAGGAGCAGCCAGGACTAGAACTGGCGTCCATATGGGATGCCAGCGCCACAGGCGGAGGATTAACCTACTGCACCACAGCGCCGGCCCCCATCTCTTGTTATTCTGTTCCTTGGTTTATTATGCCATTTGGCAAGAGATCTTCCTAAAAAAGGGAGGTGAACTCCCTGAGTCCTTGCCTGCACTGAATCTACCCTCACTTTTAATTAGCTGGGAAAGAATTATAAATTGGGACTCATTTTCCCTCAGAAGGTTGTACTTTATTCTTAACCTTATTTTCCTACTCTACTATATGTTTTCTTTTATTATTTTTTGGCAAACATTTTTTTTTATTTCCAAGGATATTTTTAAGATGTTTTTGTTGAATGGTTCTAATATCTTCTCAGCTGTTTTAAAGGCAACTAGTTAGTGTTTTTAAAAATACTTCTATTTTGGTTCCTAATATTTCTGCTCCTTTTATGTTTACACTTTGAATCTGTATGTTATGATCTTACATTCTATTGTGTCAGTCTTCCCCATGTATCTTATCATTCTTGGTTGTCCATTCTTGTTTCAGAATAAGGTATTAGGAGGCCTCTGACAGGTTCTGGGAGGTGAAAGGGCTTAAGGTTGACAAATGCTGCTGAGACAGATAAGCAGGGGCCTGATCAGGGCAGAGACCTGGCTGCTGGTTGTTTAGTGCTTTGGGGTAGAGGGCTGACTTTTCCAAGGGCAGGCTTCTCCTTCCGTATTCATTCTCACAACTCACTCTGCATCTCCCTTCACACTTACTTCTCCAGGTATGGGCACTCCTGACAATTCAGCAGTATAGGCTGTCCTCACTCAGCAATCAGTCCTCTATCCTCTGCTTGTCAGAGACACTTGAAGTCTCTCATGTACTGGCAGATTACTTTTCCTGTTTGATAAAATTTGAGGTGTATACCTTTTTTATTTCTTCACCATATTTTTTTTTTGACAGGCAGAGTGGACAGTGAGAGAGAGAGATAGAGAGAAAGGTCTTCCTTTGCCGTTGGTTCACCCTCCAATGGCCGCCATGGCTGGCGCACTGCAGCTGGCGCACCGCACTGATCCGATGGCAGGAGCCAGGTACTTATCCTGGTCTCCCATGGGGTGCAGGGCCCAAGCACTTGAGCCATCCTCCACTGCACTCCCTGGCCAAAGCAGAGAGCTGGCCTGGAAGAGGGGCAACTGGGACAGAATCCGGTGCCCCAACCGGGACTAGAACCTGGTGTGCCGGCGCCGCAAGGCGGAGGATTAGCCTAGTGAGCCGTGGCGCCGGCCTCTTCACCATATTTTTAATGTTAGTAGCAAACAGGACAAGAGATCAATACTTTTTCTTCCTGACATCTTGAACCAGGTGACTCTCCTCTTTTATTTATATACTTTATGGCTTCTTTATTCTAATAAAGATCGCTGGTTAGCCCACCTACTTTTCTAGTACGTTTATTGGACACTGCTAAAATTCATAGACACATGGGTTGAAAGATTCTCCGTTCTTCCAAAACAGTGTGTTGAAGTCCAAACCCCTCTACCTTAAATATGACCTTATTTGGAGTAGGGTTGTTGTGGAAGTAATGATCGTAACTTACTGTGAGGGCATACTGGGATAAAGGAGTCCCCCAGTCCGATGTGACTGGTGTCCTTATAAGAAGAGGACCATCTGAAGATACAGTGCTGTGCAGGGAGAATGCCATGGGAGGACCAAGGTAGAGGTCAGAGCTCTGTAGCCACAAGCCAAAGGATGCCAAGGATTTCCTGAAAACCGCCAGAAGCCATGAAGATGTAAGAAAGGCTGCCCTCCTACAATTTCAGAGGAAGTATGTCTTGCTGACTTCTTCACTCTTGTTCCCTACAATATGAAATGATACATTTCTTTTGCTTTCAGTTATCCAGTCTGTGGGACTGGGTAGGGAAGTCCTAGAAAACTATGGAGGCCACAATTAAAAACTGGGTAAGCATTCAATTTAGAGGTATTAAGGCCACCTACAGAAATATGCCTTTTGCATCAACGCCAACAGATTAAAAGTAGCTGCCTCTGGGAAGCAGGACTGGGAGGCAGGATATAGGCAGGGAGCCTTAGTACCATAGCATTATTTTCAACCACCTTCTTGTTTGCTGAGACATCTTGCTCATTTGTTATTGAGATTGTCAACATCTGTGGTAGTCAGGACAAGAGCCCCACCCCATCCCTACCTTCCCAAAGATGTTATGTCCTAACCTCTAGAACCTGTGAATGTCACCTTATGTGGCAAAGCTTCAAGACAGAGTTAAGGCTGCTCATCAGCTGGTATTAAGATCGATAATCCTCAGTCCAGTATGTCCCCGGGAGTCCTTAGGCCTGGAAGGAGGAAGCGTAATATGAGTTGCAGAGAGAACTGCAGTGCTGGTGTGATGTGATGTGATGTGAGAAGGACTCAACCTGCTGTTGCAGGCTCAGAGATACAGGAAGGAGGGCAGAGAGAGGACACGTGCTGAGGCATGTGAGTAGGTTACAGACGCTGGAAAAGGCCAGGAAATGGATTCTCCCTGGATGCTGCCGAAAGGAATGCAGCCCTCCAGATACCTTGGTTTTAGCCCAGTGAAACCTGTGTCAGAGTCTGACCTGCAGAGCTGTTAGATAATATATTTGTGTTGTTTTAAGCCAGTGATAAGGTGGAAATTTTGTATAGCAGCAATAGGAAACTAATATACAGTCCCTCCAAACATTCAGTTCAAAGATAAAACAAATTACCCCAGCTGGGAATGAGCTATTACTGAACACCCTGGAATTCTCTTTCCTATCTTAGATCCTAATCTCATAATATAGCCAACATTTACTTTTGTAGCTGCCACCTGATGCTGTTTACTCACATCAGATTTACAGAAAATGAAAGCCTGTAAGATGTAAATGCACATGGAAAGGTGACATTTAGCATGTGGCCATTTCCACCATAGCACAGACCTACAGAGATGGGCCTTAGAGTCAGGAAGAACTGGCCACTAATCCCACTCAACTGCTTGCAAACTGTACAAACTTGAATGAGCCGTTTTACCTCTAAGGCTTCCATTTTAACAGTAAATCACAGGTAGGAATACCACCAAGCTCATGGGGTTACTGTGTTGTCTAAATGACATGATTAATTTAAGGCATTTAGCACAGAGGATGACCTATCCTAAACTGGAAAAGCAAGGGAGCACTCTGATGTGCGACTTACCCCCAGAAACTGTTTCCTGTTGCTATTTCCAAAGGCATAGAATAAAAGTCATATGGCTCTCCCACTTTGTATCTATGAGCATATCCATGGTACCCTGGAATATACTAAATGTGTGTGTGTGTGTCTCTGTGTGTGTGTGTGTGTCGGTGTGTGTGTATTGAACCCAGCACATGACTCTCAAATGCTACTAGTGCAGCATTAGATGAGGAAGTTTAAACAATCAAAACGTAAACCTTCATGTGAATTCAGAGGTTAGCTGATAAACACCTGTTCTCCATCTGCGTCATTTCCTCTCCATGGCCTGGGCGTGGAGACTGTGAAGGTGCTCTAGGCATGGCTGGACACAGTGAAAGGCCCCCTGCTCGCCTGCCTGCAGTCCCTTGCACATCCCCTGCAGTCCACAGCCCATCCCATAGTTCATCGAGGCCTTTGGCCAGCAGCTACCTACACATTCTTAAATCAGTCCACCTGCAAAACCTTTTCTGATGTCAACACATGGTGGTGAATCTTAGTTTCTCTACCTCTTCCTCACCAACTTGACTCCTCCCTGAAGAGAGTAATTACCTAAGGTCAAGAGAATGAGCTGTGGAGTCTCATTCTGTTCTGACCTGATTCAGAACCTAACCTGGCTGCTTGGGAGCTGTTTCAATTTGAGCAAGTCACTTAACTCCTCTGTGCATCATGTACTTCCTCTATAAACTGGGCCTAATAGCTTCTTCCCAGAATCTCTGTTAGAAATGGTTCATGGATAACAATGAGCGAGATGCCAGACTTTGTAAGGTTAATAATAGCACCAGTAATAATAAGATCATTGCCACTGTTATTGCTTCTGTTTTCTCTCCACAGGTACCCTCCAGCCTCCCTCAGGCCTCTTTTCCTAGCCTGTCCCCTGCAGATGCATTTCCAGATCATCCCCCTGCTCTGCTGAGCTATAACCTTTATGATGTTAAGTGGATAGCAGGTCCCCATCATTTACATTACATTAGGTACTGAGTCAAACAAAGACTGTACTTCAACATGGCATCATTTCATAAAAGCCTCACCTGCCCCCTACCTGGCAGAGATGATGGGAGCTTATTAAGATAATGTCTTTATGGTACTTACAACCCCTTGAAAGATATTCACTAAATAAACAGTGGTATTTGATTTTTGTGTTGTTTGTTTTAGTCCTCAGTGCAGGCTCTCTGAATTGTGTTAATAGGTCCTCTGCAATGCTTCTCACAATACAGGCACTTGTTCAGTGCTGCTAAGCACACAATGGTAGTGCATGTTGCTCACATGTGCCTCTCTTTACCTTGCTCTCCCCCTTCCTCCTCCTCTCTGCCCTTCTTACTAAGCCTGGGATTGCCTTTCCCCTGCCAGGTTCCTGGTCCACTGCTTTACAGCCTCAGCTGTGTAACAGAATTATATTGGGGAGCTTTTGAAAACTCTTCATGACCAAGAACGTATTTGTGTTTCCAGTGTTTCCAGATGTTTCCAATGCGCTAACAAGCCGAGATCTACCGTGCTCATCTGACTCCTGCGCAGTCTTCCAGATCCCAGTCAATGACACCTGTGAATAGACAGTAATATTTCCTCTTTTATTTCTACTCAACAGGGAGCTTCTTGATGGCCCGTACTATCTCTAAGTGTTCTTTGTTGCATACCTAGCATATAAGGAATATTCGATCTATATTTTTTTGGCTGAAAGTGTTCCCTCCACCCAAAGGATTTCCCTCCCCATGGCACTTGTCTCTAAAATAATTGAATCAGATACTCTTCATTGCTCTGAATGATCTATCAGCTGGTAGCTTGGATTCTGTTACACAAATAATCCTATCATTAAGAGTAATTCCATGGCACAGTTTGACAGGAAAAGCATATCATTAGCCTGTGGTCTGAGTGCCACTGTCACCCAAGGCTTCAGGAGCTGTGAGGCCTCCATAGGAAGGCCTGGCATGCAGGGGCGCAGAGAGGACAGAACACAGGTTCTCAAGAGACACAGAGCTGGGCTCAGGCCTTGGCTGCTAGGTGCTCCTAGGATTTACTCACCTTTCAAATCCTAGTGTCCTTTCGGAGAAAGGGGGAGCAATGCCTGCTTCTCAAGTGGATGGGGTAACTAATGGATGTAAAGGGAGAGAAGAGACATTAGGACCGTACTCATCAACATGAGCTTCCGTAACAAAATACCATAGAGTGAGCAGCTTAAACACGCATTTCCTTCTCTCAGGTCTAGAAACTGCAAGTTCAGAATCAAGGTGCATTTAGGCTTGGTTTCCTGGCTTTCTGATGACCACTTTCCTGCTGTGTCCTCACAAGAGAAAGTGAGCTCTCTGGTGTCTGTTTATGTAAGGACACTATCTCTTATATTAGTGCTCTACCGGTATGACCTTATTTGACCTTAATTACCTCCTTGTCAGCCCCATCTCTAAATACAAACACATTGGGACTTAGAACTTCAAGTGTGATGGGGGCAGGGACCATTCAGTCCATAGTAATGACAAGCTTGTAATATGAGTTTAAATGGTCAGTGTGCTCACTCTCCCCACCCTCTTGTCCCTCTCCCTCCTATCTGCTTCCCTAGCTCTCAATTTCCCTTGAGCAGATCGAGATAAATCAGAACTAGATCTTGTAGGTTGAATAGGAATTTCTTAGTCAACAAAAATCAAGGCTTTCCAGATGAGGGGAAGACAATTAAAGTCTTCAAAGGCACAGTATGTCTGGAGCCCAGAACTTGAGAGTGGGATGTGGTAGAAAATGTAAGAAATGCAGTTTAGGGCCATATTATTGATGGTCCAGGAGCCAAACTGAGAACTCTGGACCCTTCCCTGGGACTCTAGCTATTGCTTTTCTGCATACTTCTTTTTCCTCCTCTGCTGGATGACTGGTTCATAAGGGCAAAGACCTTGGCAAATGTCTCTTTGCTATCCATCCTTGAGCCTAGGACACTGCCATAAAAGTGTACTAGAATTGCTACATACATTGGCATGTAAGAGCTGGCCTATCCTTTGCATTTCTTCAGTTTGAATTAAAGCCACCTGGAGTCCCTTTTATCAGATTGGTGTGAGCACTTTCTCAGCATTGCTCTCTTGAGACTTCCTCTCTCCTATTTGTGTCTGGTCTTAAATGCTCCAGATGAGAAGGGCCCTGGCAACAGCTCACTGCAGCAACTTCTCCTCATTGTCTTGTCTGCCTTTGCCCGGCATGGTACAGTACTTCTTGTCCTTGGTCATCTGTATACTCTACTTCTCTGTGCTGTGGCAAAGTCTCTATGGCTTGCAGTGCTTGATGTCCCTGGCTTTTTTCTTAGCATAGCAAGCTCTACTCCAATCCCTAAATTCTCTACTGAATCCCAGATGCTCTCGGCTGTAACTCTGGTTCCAGCACTTAGCCCTTGGTCCTCACAAACACACAGAATTAGAGTTTCCTAAAACATGTTTTTCACCTCTAGGTGCTCTTTCCAGACTGGCTTGAGTGTATGTCCTTGTTAGCACCTAGTTTCTGTCTGTTTTCCCTTGAGATTTGAGATATTTTTATCGATAATCTTCAAAGCACAAAGCTTCATTCCTCTCCCTCACTTGGGCAGTCTGAATTAATTGCATTGATGGGTTTGACCTCTGAAACACAAATGCTTGTTTAAAATAAAAGGCTGATTATTATATAATGAGCTACATTCACTTTACTAAATAGTTAACTTAAACATAAATATATGTATATATTTATGCTGAATAGATCTATAATTTATGCTAATGATAATTACAAATGATACAAAGGCATAATAACTCCACTACAGCACTGTTATTCATTACCAATGTCTCATTCTGCTTCTGTTCAGTGGTTGAATGGTGACAGTTTGACATGCCTTAGGGATTGTGCCTAGGACATAGAGATGGCTGTGATATCATCCTTGTCCTCAAAGAGATTAGAGTTTGGTGGGAGAGTAATATAGGAGAATAATAACAGGCAAGCAACACAGTATGTAGTAATAAGGAAGCCCTTATAAAAGAATGATTGAGCTAACACTATTGTTACATCACAACTCCACAGAGCTTTTCTTTATTTGCTATTCTGTTTCTGGGTTAGCATTGTGTTCTCCTTGTCCATGTCTAGAACCTACATTGGCCTTTGTTTTTTTTTTTTTTTTTTTTTTTTTTTTTTTTTTTTTTTTGGTCACTTTCACTTGAGATATATTAGGTGTATTTTTAGGCTTGACTACACTCTGAAGTTGAAAGAAAACAGGCCCCCAATCTCTGGAAGGGAATATTGACATGCCAAAACTTTGTTTCTCTTGCTCACATGAAGCCCAATGTTATTAGGGACTAGAAGGTACTCTGTGTGGTCACCTGGAGATCCAGGATCTTTGGGCTTCTAGCTTCTTACATGGAGATTGTGATGCCATCATCTCAAGCATACGATGCAATGGAAGGCACATGGTCTATCAGCTGTTAACTGTTGCAACCCAGAAATGACACATATAATTTTCTCTCATAGGCCAATGATCAGAAGCAGTCACAGATGCTGAATTACTGCACGAAAGGCTGGGAAATGTAGGAGAGCCTGTGGATTATTTGGTGTTGATATTGCCTTCACCAAAGAGGTGATTTTAGAGCATGAGTTTTAAAGAATTTGAATCCTCAACTCTGTATTTGAAGATCCACCAGTAGAGGGTACAATGAATAGCATCCCTTTTCTCTGCTGAATTTTTAGCATATTAAGAAACAAAATAACTAAAAATAGAGGCCAAAATATTGTCTCTATCAATGATTGAGGACAAGTTGTAGGATGTAGCATTTTATTAGCCAAGTGGACCTATTGATGGAATCCTAGAATCAGACTGACTTCTGTGCCAGGTAAGCCTGATGACATAGTGAAACAGAGAACTCATGTCTTCTACAAGACTGGTTAATGATCCTTGAGAGAAGAAGAAGAAAGATAATAATGAGAAGAGTATGAATACTCTTCACTTTCCTTCCAATTAGATAGGTCATTGACCTCTCCAGGAGTGGTCTAAATTAAAAAGATGGAGGGAACACTAATGGTGCTCCCAGAGGAAGTACAAAGTAGAAGAAAGGTGATTTTCATGAATTCTTACTTATTGTACCCTTTGAGCCAGCTAACAAGCCTTTCTGAGTGTCAGTTTTCTCCTCTATATAATGGCAATCATAATATCTCACAATACCTCCTCTTGTGTCTTTTACAACTACTGGAAATCAGGAGATATGCTAGACTTGTAATGAGGAAGAGCTTTCCAAATGCCATCCATAAAATGCTCATGAATGCTCGAGACAGAATTACTTATTAGTTTATAGAAACCAGATGACGTTAAATACTTTTGCCACCTCCAACACACACAAAATTTTAAAAATTCTGAGCTGACTGCCTCCAAAAGCTGCCCCCCCATTATTCAACAAACATTTCCTCAAAAATCTAGAGATGTCTCTGTTCCTAGTAATAAATATCTGAAAACGCCCTTCCCAGCCAAACAAAAATGTTCCACTTAATATTTCTCCAAGGAAGTTTCTGTTTTAACTCTTCTATGACTGTTTCTATGTGGGTTTTACTGGAACTAGAGAATGAAAAATATCCAAGTCAAAATAGTGATTTTCAAAGGAGAGAGCCTTTCATTTCCTAGTGAAAGACTAATTAGTCTGTAGCCCAAAGAGCCTAAGGTTAAGTATTCTTAGATGAGAACTTTTTAACAAATTTAAAAAATTTTTGAAAGTAGAAATGTTTTAAGTGAAAGTATTAAATTATACAATTACATGTGTAGACTCTGCCATTGAGGGAGTTATTTTCATGGTGTAGGCTAGAATCCAGCATAAAAATATTTACTGCTCTGAAATGTCAATATGAAATAATCAGAATCTAAAATTAAATATTTACTGTATAATCAGGCTGCATTCATTCACTGACAATGTTCACTGAGAAACACTGATTACACTGAATTTGACCACCTGGATTCTTCTAATATTTTCAAGCTGAGGGGAAAAATAAACCACCCAAGTCTCACTCACAGGCATTTCTAACAACTTGCCAAGAAAAGGGCCTTGTGGAAGAAGGAAGTATGCAATGGTGATGACTTTAAGTTTACAGTAATATCCATACAGTGCAATAGAATTGATGCTCACATCTCCCCAAACCCCACCCCCCAAAATAAGTTTCAAAATCTAATCCTCAATGTGCTATTGTGTGGAGGTAGGGACTTTATAAAAGAAATCCCAAGGAAGACCCTTGCTCCTGGGACACAAGAGCAGAAGACACAGTGAGAAGATGCCACCCATAAACCAGGGAGCTAGCATGACTCACCAAACACCCAACATGCCAGTGCCTTGATTTGAGCTTCTCAACCTCCAGAATGATGAGAAATGCATTTTGTTGTTTATAGGTAACCACATATATTATATTCTATTACAACAGTCCAAATAGATGGATTCTCTCTCTCTCTCTCTCTCTCTCTCTCTCTCTCTCTCTCTCTCTCACACACACACACACACTCTTTGTTGATCTCTCTTGGCCAGATCTCCTAGGTCCAGCCCCAGTGCAGTAAGTCTGCACATCTTCACCAACTCTGACAAAAAATCATGCTAGGTAATTAGATATGCTTTGTGGGCCACATTCTTGGGGAGCTCAAATACAGGTAGATCATCAAAGATAATGTGTTGCAGTAAGTGCTATGTGGAAAGTGAGACTCCCAGCAAAGGGTGATAGGGATGCTGAAGTGTATGATCGTACCTACTGTGATCTGTTATTGTCAAATGAAGCGAAAGGTGATTTTCTTTATTTGATTAATTTATGTAATTTTAATAACAAAACACAGTTTTAAGTTATTGCAAAGATCTTAGTTTCATGTTTATTCCAAGAGTTAATATTGGGTCATCCCATTCAGTGATGTAGAATGAGATTGGTTATAGGCAACAGCCTTGAGAAAGTGCTAAAGAGAGTGAGCGGTAACCCAGAACTTCTTGACTAAAAAGATCTGGATTGGGGCCTGCACTGTGGTGCAGCAGGTTAAAGCCCTGGCCTAAAGTGCCAGCATCCCGTATGGGCACCGGTTCTAGTCCCAGCTGCTCCTCTTCCAATCCAGCTCTCTGCTATGGCCTAGGATAGCAGTGGAGGATGGCCCAACTTCTTGGGCCCCTGCACCCACGTGGGAGACCTGGAAGAAGCTCCTGGCTCCTGCTTTCAGATTGGCACAGCTCCGACTGTTGCGGCCATCAGGGGAGTGAACCAGCAGATGGAGGACCTCTCTCTTTATCTCTACCTCTCTCTGTAACTCTGTCTTTCAAATGAATAAAATAAATCTTTTTTAAAAAATCTGGATTTAAGTTGTCTGATCTTGTGTTAAAAACAAGCTCTGTCTCATAGTGACTGTTACCTTGAATGGAAAACAGGAGAGCTAGTTAGTATCTTAGATTCCTTCCACCTCTGAAGATTTATGATATTAACTATAAACCACTATCATTAAGAGGTTGAGACCATAGACTTTATGGTCTACCACAGCTGAGATTGAGTTCAAGTTTTGTCACTTCGCTGCCTATGAAGCCACTTGCAATTATTTAAATTCTGTGGGCCTTTCATCTGTGGTATGGGAAGTAAAAGCTTATCCCAGTAAGAAACTATGAAAATTAAACAGGATAGTGAATGTAAGAGCTTAGCACAGTACTAAATGCAAAAGAGACTCTCAATGAACAGTATTATTTTAGTGCTACTGTCCATGGTGCTGAATAAAATTGCTAGTCCCTAATTAATAATCTCAAAGAGTAGAAGATACACAAATCATTATATCGAGTATATATAAGCAGTGACATAGTAGAGGTGTGGACAAGACAGTATCAGAGAATAGGAGGAGTGATAGTGACTTAGTATATGAGGTAGGGGTTGACTCTAAGGAAGGCTGTACAGAGGAGGTTATAGGTCAACTGAAATCCATGTACAAGGACATTGCCTGGCCAAGGAAAGCATGAGAAGGCAATGGAGTGAGTACATCCAAGGGTGCCTAGGCCTAATGATGTGTGCAATTAGATAAAAAGGAGCATGTTGGTGCATCTATAGGCAAGACCAATAAGGCAGCCAGGAGTCAACTTGTGAAAGGTCACATGAAAGACTTTGGCTTTCTAATAAATGGGAACCCACCCAAAGCTAATTTATAGCCCTCTTTAATTTATTAGACCTCAGATTCTTACTGAGTTGTACTGCTTAGTACTCTGTTGCCTCATTGGTCTAAGGATTAGACAAATGGCCTACCAACCAGATCTGGTCTGGGGCTCAATCTAACAATATTCTTATGTTTTTAAAGGGTTGCATTTTAAATGGTTATTTGAGAGATACAAAGTGGCTATAGATCTTTGATATTGCTCCTTGACAGAAAGCATAAAATGATAAAATGCTTACTATCTGACATTTTAAGAAAATTTTTGCTGAATACTAGTTCATAATATTGTCATTAAAAGGCTAAGATTTTGACTAAATTTTGTAAATATTTGCTTTGTGCCTTTGTGTGTATGAATATGTCTTCTCCGTTCAGACAGTCCTTCACTTCTAACCTCCCTTTCACATTGTACAATAGATTCAGGATTCAGCAGTTAGATGCATTCTAACTTGTGGTCTCTGTCCACTTTGCCATCTCTCTTAGATCTGACAATAACTAAGTAATGGGGTTTTTATGTGGTTCTACCATTATCTTCTCAAGACTTAGCCAACAATCTTTATGACACCTATTTTTTTTTTTTTTTTTGCCTGAAGGAATTTCCTTCTTTTCTAAGTCACTAGAACTGTTACCTTTGTGCAGGTTTTAAGTTAGTTACAGGTAATTGACCCATAAAAATGAGACATCAAACAAGTAACTTAAATAAGCAAGGATATACTTTTCTGCCTCACATACTACTACTACGGTAACTGACCAGAGGGCCTCTACTCTATATAAGTTTTCAGGAATCTAGGTTTCTGAATTGTTGCTCCTCCATTCTTACAGGTTGCCCTTTTCTGAATGATACAAGATGATTCACTGCCACATTGTGTTCTAAGCACTTGAATCAAACTTGTTGATAGCATAATACCTACTGTACAACATTATTGCAAAATTATAGATATGCAGTGCCAGTGATCAGTAGTGCTATACCTACCCATTATTATTAATAGGTCACTGCAAAGAGTCTTGTGAAGTACTTGTTATTTATCATGTGCTGAAGAAAAATAAATTCAGTGGAGCTGAATTGTGAAATAAATGTAAAGACACTTTTTTATCATTTCTATGGTTCTAGGAATGTGACAGCTATTATCATAATGAGTATGCCAGTCTAGTTATACTTGAGATGATTGTTTTTTGTTTTGTTTTGTTATGAACCACAGATTGTCTTAGGGATTTCAATTCCAGTAAATTCTGAATTCCATGCATAACTCAACAGCAGATCCTTCGAATCCCTGTACTATTTTTCAGATTTTTGCCTGTAGCTAAATCCTATTAAATATATTTCCATGTCATGTTGTTCTTAAATAATATGGCAGGACAGGGCCTTGACTTAGAAAGTGACACCCTTCCTCCTAGGAGGCTTCTATCACGATCATCTCATACAGAAATCATATCTTGTATTTTGCCTCTGTGGAAATGGGCAATGTTGTTAAAAATTTATTTCTGCTGCAGGAAAATCTGATTCTTGTTTTATTGCGTCAAGTAGTTGGTAGTGTATAGTGTTGGACAGCTGTCCAGCTGTGAGGTTCCCATAAATTAATTTAACCCTCAGGAGCACCGTGAGGCCAATTAGAAAAGTGCCTCCAGGGGTGGCAATAAGCTAAAAACACTTCTCATAGGGGAGGTAGGAGTGGTCCTCATAATCTGATGATGCCCAAGATCATGCAAAACACATTTTCTAAGTGACAAGTTTTCATATAAAATATGTTTATGACAGCTTGAATATATATGTGTGTGTGTGTGTGTATATATATATATATATATATATATATATATGAAGGAAAACCATAATACATACTTAGGGAGATACCAGTTTACAAAGTTTCCCAGAGGAATTCAAAGCATTGACAAAAATTGTATTGGATTCTGATAATCAAATATCTTTCTCTTCCTGTCTCCTCATCTTCCTGTTCTAATAATTTTTCTACTGAAAAGGTCTAAACGGCATACATCTTGTGTACTGATTACTTTAAAAAAAATAAAATAAAATATTTCAGGCCTATGGCATGCCACCCATGGTCCTCAGAACTGGTTGAAGAACAATGAGTTCAAGATTCTTCATTTTGATCATTCTAGGTCATGGTGGGAACCAGTGCCATTATAAACACAATCACAAAAACTAAAGCCATTTGTGTAGGTCCCACTGTATGACCTACACAAAGCACATGTGTATGTAGAATGCACATATGCCAATGTTTAGGATTGCAATACCATGGACAGTGAAAATTTGAAATCATCAGAGTTCTCAAACACCAAATAAGTCCAAATAACTCTCCAAGAATCTTCAGATACAGAATTTGAGAAGGAGTAGATGAAACCCAAGTTCAAAATAGCTTCTCTCAAGGTTAAATGGACTCCTTTTAGGATCTGGAGATTCACCTCTTCAGTTTCATTTCATTTGATGCAGCTTTATTAAGTGGCAATATTACATTGTGTTTCATAGTACAGAATTTGGGAAAGACTCAAGTTTAAGGTATTGCTCTATCCTTTGCTTTCGGAATGCTTTAGCCATCACATATCCTGTCAGTTCCCTCCCTCTTACAATTTCCTTAATCTAATCATAATCCTCCTTTGGAAGTTGGCTCTGGGGTGGGCATTTACCCACCTCCCATATTGAAATGCTTGAGTTTAAGTCCTGGCTCTGCTTCTGATCCAGTTTCCTGATGATGCACACCCTGGGAGGCAATAGGCAAGGGCTTAAGTAGCTAGGTCTCTGCCACCTACATAGAAGACCTAGATAGGTTGCAGGCTTGGCTCCAGCCTGACCCAGCCCAGGCTGTTAGGGGCATTTGGAGCTGGAATATAGCTCTCCTTCTCCCTTTCCCTCTCCCTCTACTTAGTCCTCTTTCCCTCCCCCATTCCTCTACTTTTACTCTCTTCCTCTCTCTAGGTATCTCCTATCTGTATATCTCACTATCACTCTGTATTTCAAATGAAAATAAATATATCTACAAAAAATTTAGCTCAAACACATTTCAAAATTGTGCCATTCCTCATCTCGCCCCTAAAATATGTATCCACAGTACCCAATATTTGATAATAACAATAACAATAGAACAGTAATACCTCTTGCCTATGGGAGCCTTTATTATGCACCAGGCATTATGCCAGGTTCTTTACCTGTGTTAACTCCTCTAAGCTCCAAAACACTGCTATAAAGTAGACACCATTATTGTCCTTTTACAGATGAAGAGACCTGAACATTATGTTCAATAGAAGTATAAGCCACACATGTAATCTTAAATTCTCTACTGTCCACATTAAAAAATAAAGCATTTAATTTAAATAATATCTTAATACCATACAGTGATTAGATTGTAGTGTAGTCCTATAAAATCAATACACTTGAGTTTTGTGGAAAAATGTAAATTTAAAATTTTTTAATTTAAAATTAAAACTGAGGGGCCAGCGCTGTGGGGTAGTGGGTAAAGCTACCACCTGCAGTGTTGGCATCCCATGTGGGCGCTGGTTCAAGTCCTGGCTGCTCCACTTCCTATTCAGCTCTCTGCTATGGCCTGGGAAAGCAATAGAAGATGGCCCAAGTCCATGGGCCCCTGCACTCGTGTGGGAGACCCAGAAGTTGTTCCTGACTCCTGGCTTCGGATTGATGCAACTCCGGTGGTTGTGGCCATCTGGGGAGTGAACCAGTGGGTGGAAGATCTCTCTCTTTCTCTGTCTCTACCTCTCTCTGTAACTCTGTCTTTCAAATAAATAAATAAATAATTCTTTAAAAAAATGAAAACTGAAGCCAAAAAAAATATCAGTTGCACTAGCCATACTTGAAGTGTTTACTCCTCTTAGGTAGTTCTTGGCTACCAAGCTGGATAGAACAAACCTGAGACTAAGCAACCTGCCATGCTTATTCTTATATTCACTCAGTAAATATTTATGAAGTATTTATTGCAGAGCAGGTGCTCATGTCTGGAGACAGAATAGTAAGCAAAGCAGATACAGGCACTGTTCTGATGAAGCTTTCATTATGGTAGGGATGAGAGAGATAATAAATAATTAACTTTAAAAATATGGCAGTTATGAAAAAGAAAGCACAAGGAGGGCTGATAATAGACAGGGCTGCTGTGTGCAGTAACTCATTGTGCACACTGCCCAACTCCAAGGGATGCAATTCACACCGTTAGACCAGTGCAACTCCTTAGAGTTGGGCAAGGCAGGAGTCCTGGGGATGTGAGCTACAGTGTTTCATGGTATAATTAGGGAAGGTCTTCTACAAATGAAAGATCATTCTAGCAAGTATTTGAAGGAAGTTAGGGAGCAGACCAGAGAATATCTAGGAAAACTCTTTTAGTTTTATTTTACTTTATTTGAGAGATAGGCAGGCAAAGAATACCCACATTCAATGACTTGCTCTCCAAATGCCCACAACAACTGGCACTGAGACTGCCAAAGCCAGAGGCCAGGAATTCAATCTGAGTCTCCCGTATTGATAGCAGGAACCTGATTACATGAGCCATTACCACTGCCTCTCAGGGTGTGCATTAGCAGAAGTTAGAATTCAGAGTGGCTTAACTTCTAGGCTAAATGCCACCCCCTAGAAGAAATCTTTTTTTATGAGAGAGAATAACCAGTGTAAAAAGACTAAGCTCAAGTGCCTCGTCTGCTTTAGGAGCAGGAAGCAAGCAAGCAATAGAAAGAGCATATTGAACAGGAAGCATGGTCAGGGAGAAAGTCAGAGAAGTTGTCAGATGCTAGATCAGGGTCAGGGCTTTCTGGCCAGGGAAGTACATTGGTTTTAACTCTGGGTAAGAGGAAACACAATGACATATTGTGTTTCTTCCTTCCCCTTTGCTTCCCTCCCTCTTCTTCCCACTCTACCTCTCCAGCTCTCAACTTTTTTATAACCATCTAGCTGCTTTGTTAAGATACACTGAAGGAGAATGATAAGATGAAGAGAACACTGTATTTTTTTAGCTTTTATCTAGTAAATATAAATTTCCAAAGTACAGTTTATGGATTACAGTGGCTCTTTCCCCCCTATAACTTCCCTCCCACCCGCAACCCTCCCATCTCCCGCTCCCTCTCCCATTCCATTCACATCAAGATTCATTTTCAATTACCTTTATATGCAGAAGATCAATTTAGTATATATTAAGTAAAGATTTCATCAGTTTGCACCCACACAGACACACAAAGTGCAAAATACTGTTTGAGCACTAGTCATATCATTAATTCACATTGAACTACACATTAAAGACAGAGATCTTACATGAGGAGTTAGTGCACAGTGACTCCTGTTGTTGACTTAACAAATTGACACTCTTGTTTATGGCGTCAGTAAACTCCCTAGGCTCTTATCATGAGTTGCCAAGGCTGTGGAAGCCTTTTGAGTTCACTGACTTCGATCTTATTTCGACAAGGTCATAGTCAAAGTGGAAGTTCTCTCCTCCCTTCAGAGAAAGGTACCTCCTTCTTTGATGGCTCTTTCTTTCTTTCTTTCTTTCTTTCTTTCTTTTTTTTCAGGCAGAATGGACAGTGTGAGAGAGAGAGACAGAGAGGAAGATCTTCCTTTTTTGTCGTTGGTTCACCCTCCAATGGCCGCCGCAGCTGGCACGCTGCGGCTGGTGCACCACGCTGATCCAATGGCAGGAGCCAGGTACTTATCCTGGTCTCCCATGGGGTGCAGGGCCCAAGGACTTGGGCCATCCTCCACTGCACTCCCGCGCCACAGCAGAGAGCTGGCCTGGAAGAGGGGCAACCGGTGCCCCGACCGGGACTAGAACCTGGTGTGGCGCCGCAAGGTGGAGGATTAGCGTAGTGAGCCGCGGCGCCGGCCTATGGCCCATTCTTTCTAGTGGGATCTCACTTGCAGAGATCTTTCATTTAGGTTTTTTTGGTTGGTTGGTTGGTTGTTTTGGTGTGTTTTTTTGTTTGTTTTTGTTTTTGTTTTTGTTTGTTTGTTTGCCAGAGTGTCTTGGCTTTCCATGCCTAGAATACTCTCATGGGCACTTCAGCCATATCCGAATGCCTTAAGGGCTGATTATGAGGCCAGAGTGCTGTTTAGGACATCTGCCATTCTATGAGTCTGCTGAGAGAACACTATGTATTAATAGGCAATTGCTGGGGCCAGTACTGTGGCGCAGTGGGTTAACACCCTGGCTTGAAGAGCCAGCATCCCATATGGGCACCAGTTCTAGTCCCGGCTGCTCCTCTTCCAATCCAGCTCTCTGCTATGGCCTGGGAAAGCAGTAGAAGATGGCCCAAGTCCTTGGGCCCCTGTGCCCATGTGGGAGACCTGGAAGAAGCTCCTGCCTCCTGGCTTCAGATCGGTGCAGCTCTGGCCGTTACGGCCATCAGGGGAGTGAACCAGCGGATGGAAGACCTCTCTCTCTGTCTCTACCTCTCTCTCTGTAACTCTTTCAAATAAGTAAAATAAATATTTTTTAAAAATAGGCTATTGCAGTCATCAAGGTGAAAGTTGATGGAAGCCTGGAATAGAAGAGGGAGAGAGAGAGAAAAGGGGGAGGGAAGAAAACAGAATGCTGAGTTAGAAGTTAAATGATAAAAGAAAATGAAGTGGAGCTTTAAGGGACAGAATTGGGATTGTAACCCACAGAGTCATACTCCAGGCTGCTCTGCATGGTTTTTTCCCCCACCATAATCTAAGACAAGGAAGATACCACAATCTATATTGTTTGTAGCTGTATCTACTGCTCCATGTAGTGATGAGCACTAAATACATATCTGATGAGTCAGTGGGTGCTGATTTTATGGATCATGCAATGAAGTCCTAAGGAAGTTGATGATGAGTTGGCGACAAAAGATTAGAACTCAGATATGTAAGTTACTCAAACATTTTCTTATTCCTGACACACCTGTAGGTCCCTCCTAGCTTTTGTTGTCCAGGAAACAAGATCCAAGTCAACCAAGGCTTGGATTCCTATTTCTTAGGAATCCCAGTGGCCACTTCCCACTGTTTTCCCCACAGATAATAGCCCCAACTTGTTTTTCATCCCAATTAATTGAGGGAAGAACACTGATGAAGTATAGTATGTGTGCCTGCTTTTATATTGTATTTTAATATCTTCTCTGTTCATTATGGTCACCTTCCTTCTTTCTATCCCTGAGCATACATTTAAAACATAAAGAAATATCATTTATCTTCTGATTTCCTTGCATGGTTTTCTACAGCTGAATATGCTCCTCATAAAATTGATTTAAGATACCTACCAGACTTTAAATTGATTGCAAACTACCTTGTATTGCTTTGTATTTCCTCTAGCAACTTTCTCAACTTAGACAAGTTAAATGGGCAGCATTCCTCTAGCTGTCTCTGTGTTGAAGGCCAGCTCATCTAGATTTTCCTAAGGATACAAGATCAATAACTTTTCTATTTTTATTTCATATAGGGGAATTTCTGCATTAAAAAATAACCCACACTCATTAAAGCAAATTTGAAAAACACACACATACACATAGAAAGGAGAAAAAGAAAACACAGAAGGAAAAAAAATTAATTCTACCACCAGAAGTTAGTCTTTAAAATATTTTGGCATTATTTCTTTTCTGTTTCTGCTTGTGAGTGTGGTTGTATATTTATGTGTTGTGTGTTTGAGTGTGCATATATGTTTTTATTGTAAGTCATGATTTTTCATTGAAAAATCCACATTTTATTTTACTAGGTCATATTTTCAAATACTGCTTCCAAAGTGACATATTATTCTATAATGAAAATGTCACTATGTCCCCTACAAAGAGCATTTAAGTTGTTTCCAGTTTTCCTGTCATAAATAATGCTGCACTGAACATTTTTGTTCATATGTAGATTAAGTATATAGAGATTTCTTTAGTCAACTGTGCCCAAAAGTAAAATCATTCAGTCAATCAAATGTACAAATGCATGCTGATACACATCACTCAATGTATTTTTTAAAATATTGTAGCTTTTAAAACTTCTGCCTATAATAGATGCAAAAACCTATTTCTCTCCCTAATAACACTGAATAGTTATCCCTTTTTATTGCAACTATGCTAATTTAATATATTTAAATAGCTTTCAGATTTTGTTAATTTTCATGTATTTGATTGCTTCTAAACTTGACTATTTCCACGTGCTTATTTATTCATTGTATTAATTTTTTATTCAAATCCTTTCCTAATGTTTCAGAATATAAGTCTTTTCTAATCAATTTGCTTAATTTTTTGTAGAATAAACATATTTCATTTGTCAAATATTTTATACAAATATAATTTTCCAGAATATTTTCTGTGTTTTTATATTGATTATGGCTTGGATTTAATTTTTTAAATTTAAGTATTTTTATTTATTTGGGAAGCAGAGAGACAGACCAACAGACAGGTAGAGTCTGCATTGGTCAGAACTGGGCCATGCCAATGCTAGGAGCCAAGAACTCAATTCAAGCTTCCCATGTTTTTGACAAGGACCATCTTGATCCACCTACATGAACCATCACCTCTTGTTTCACTGGGTTTCCCTTAGCAGGAAACTGAAATTAGGAGTGAAGTTGAGACTTGAACTCAAGCACATTGATATCAAATGCTGGTGTCTTAACTAGCATCCTTACCATTTGGCCAAATGCCTGTCCTATATGGAATAGATTTTATTATAAATTTGAGAGTATTTTCTAAAATAATGAAAAATACTTAGACAAAATTTTTAGGACATAAAGATAAGTAAGATAAAATTCCCCCACTCTCATTATTTTGTGATAGCCATTCATAAAATTTAATGTATTTTCTTTTGTATAGTGACATAGCTTTTGCAAAGTAGGCTCATATTGAACCTGCTACCATCCAGTTTTTGCCCACTTAAAATAATAAGATATTTTATGGCAATAGATATTCTTCTTCTTTATAATTTTAATGGCTTCATAATATGGATAGATCGAAATTGATTTATCGAGGCCATTGTTGAATCTCTTTACTTGTAATATTTACTTTTCTAAAGTTACATGTATATTTTTTTATGGATGAATATTTGGACACATCAATCCATAGTTATTTTCTCGGGGTGACTTTATCCTGAAAGTGGATCATAGCTTTAACTGCATTTTAAGGTTTTTGTTATGTATTATCAAATTGCCCCTCTGATCTATGTCTTAAGTTTATGGCCTGGGGTCTATTTTGACTTAAAGTTATGTATTTTTTCATAGTATCTTAAATCACTTAAGATGAGCATTTCACCTAGCTCTGTATGTGTTGGAAAAGAATGATAAATATACAGTGTGCCAAGAATCCACATTTACAGAGTAGATCACCCACAATTTACAAGTCTGGGTTATTTGAAAACATTTGTATGGCTGAATTCCTAGATATACTTGAACAAATAGAGCTCAATTCACAATAGCTAGGATATAGATTCAACTTAGATTTCCATCAATTGATGATTAGGTAATGAAAATGTGATATGTGTACATAATGAAATATTACTCAGCCATAAAAAGGATGAGATCTGACTTTGCAACAAAGTGGTTACAATTGGAGGTCATTAAGCTAAGTGAAATAAGCCAGACCCAGAAAGAAAAATATCACGTTTTTTTCTGATTTATGGAAATTAATATAGAGAGTATAAAATTATGTGGAAGTAATGTCATTTGGCATATATAAAAATATTGCTTCATGAACCATATCATGTAAGTGGCAATATATCCTCATGTTAAAAAAAAGGAATGGAGAGGGAGGAATAGTGAGGACTCTTGGAGTACTAATTGTTTAGTTCTTAATTTGCATGTTGGGTATGAATGTATTCAGAGGAGAAAAAATTTATTGATCTGTGTACTTAACTGCATTTCTAAGTACGTATAGTATCTCAATAACATGTTTTTTAAGTCAGTTATTTTCTTTGTCTACATCAACTTGTTTTTGATTACCCCAAAGCAGTATTTTCCAGATCAACTGTGGCTTGAGGACCAATAATAAATATACTACATTGCATATAGCAAATAGCAAACCTTTGTCAAGAGCCATTCTTTCATTTAATCCCAGAATGTCCTCATTTTACAGAAGAGGAAACCAAGTTTCAAAATGGTTGAAGGGCTTGTTCTAGGACACACAGCAGTAAAATTAAAACTGCATTTCACCCCAAAGAAGGACAATTATTGCTACTCCATGCTGCCTTCTTGTGGACTCCAAGACTTCTGCATGAATTTTGCTTCGACACACTCTCCTATCCTATCAACTTTCATTAGCTTTGACATTTACATTATCAACTGATGTTTGAGAATTAAACACAAGTCCTAATTGCAGGCTTTGGGCTCTCTCAGTTCCTGTTTATGTTAATTAGGCCATTCTTAAATTGTACAGGACACCTCAACAAAAATGAATTTAATATTAGTAAGGATCAATCACATGTATACTGCAAAATAATAAAACTTAATCCTATAGTGGTTGTTGATATAGCCTGAGATATATCTTAATATGTCTATGATTCAATGTTGAGTTGCAGGTTATAGTATTTCAAAAACTATAAGGTAAAAAAATATTGGTAGGGTAAGATGGCTCATTTTCCATTACCCTACCCTTACTCTAGAAAATATAATATATGTAATTAACAAAGAAAAGTATTGTATAGAGTAGTGAGACTCAAAAACAATGTAGAACACATTGGGTACTCATTCACGTTTAGTAGAAAAAGCTGATGTTCTGGGGTCAGAAGTCCTTTGTATTCCATCTTGACTTCTTATTATGTATAACTTTAGACAAGCCTCTTCTCTTTGAGTTTCCATTTACCCATGCTTACCACACAATAATATTTCTTTCAAATGCTTAGGAGGGTTAAATTCAGTATCAAACATGGTAGTCCAAATTGCCAAGAGATGTTCAAACATTGCAGAGGAGGAGCAGAAAGAATTAGCAATGTCAATAAAATAGTCAAGAATGAATACCAAATGATTTTTCTCCCAGCCTTACATTTCCCATAGACGATTTGTACACATAACACGTCTTTTGATGCCTTGGGGCAATCACCTGGGCTGTTCTCTCCATCCTGACTGTGCTATTGCCTTACCCATCTGGCCCTATGAGCCTCTTTCTCATCTAGGAGCCTAGTTAAGATTCAGCTTGGATGTTACTCCCTTGATTAGCCATCTCTATTTTTCTGCCCAGGTCTGCTGCATGATATTAAATGTTCCTTCCAATGCATTTCTCTAATACTTCAAACATTAGTCTGAAGAGTGGCTGTCTCATTGTGTATATATTTGTGTACCAAATGAGTGAATGGGATAATGGTTTCTAGACAGAGCTTTTTTAACTAACAGATGTGCTTCTCTCCACTCAAAATATGAAAGGAAGGGACGAGAGCTTAAAACATAACTCTGAGCAGCCAGAAATCGCTGATTTCCTTCAAAAATTTAGCTTTTGTGCTGTGTTACTTGAGAGACAAGATATTCTCCAAACTTTGGTGTATTTTGTTTTTGCCATCACTCTCAATACCCACCATTCCTTGCATTACTGAAGCTAAAACTCACCAAAGCCTTTTCTTTCACTCTTCTCCTACACCAGAAGCCCATTATGCTGCCCCCTATTGAGTTCTGAGCCAAGCACAAAAGAAATCCAAAGACCTATTGGATGGAATTTTTATCCTACAAAGTGGAATTATTCTAGGCAATGGTTCACTGTATCTGCTAATAAGGTGGGTAGGAGAGGGTCCAGAATACTCATACAGAATTGGAATCATCTCCGTTTTATACTTAAGGAAACTAAGGGTGGTGAGGTTCAGCACCATGTCCAAGATTGAACAGGGAATATCAGCACATGATGGCAGCTCCACTTGGCATCAGAGTGAGTATCCTCCCCATGACATCACACTCACCTCTGCAGTAGCCTGCTCTCTGGCCTCTACTGACCCCTAAGGGCTCAGTCTCCTCCAACAGTATCATTTTAGGGTTCACTCTCTAGATGACCCCAGTGGCCAGAGCTGAGCTGAACTGAAGCTGGGAGCTAGGATCTTTTTTCAGGTCTCTCACACAGATGCAGAGGCCCAAGGACTTGGGTCATCTGCTTTTCCAGGCCATAGCAGAGGGTTGGATTGGAAGTGGAACACTCAGGATTCGAACTGGCGCCCGTATGGGATGCTGACACTGCAGGCTGGGGCTTTAACCCACTGTACCACAGCGCCATCCCTGAAGTGAATTCTTTTACCAGCACCTAATTGTTTACCCAGGCTGTCCAAGACTAGAAATCTCATCATGAGAAACGTTGGTTTCAAGCTTTCTTATCTATACAAAATTCACCATTGTTTCTTGCTATTTCTTGAGTTAAATCATTTGTATTTTCATTGTTGAATATTTCACAGCATTGCAGGTTGATTTTCCCAGGAAGACAACAATGACTGGAGACACATTTACATGTAGAAAGTTTACTAGGGAGTAAAGGAATTGGGATTGATGAAAGGAAGGAGCTAAATAGTGACTCAGTCACATTAGAGGCCTCAGCCAATCCCATGGGAAACTGAAACTCAGCTGGCACCACAGAGCTGTACCAAATTGAAGCCAAGAGACCAAGATGTTCTTCCCAACCCTCTTACTGCCAGTCTTTGGATGCTGAGTGTCCCTGGAAAGGGCTGTTCTCCTGGGGGAGAAGGTGCTGTTTAGCCAACGGCAAAAGGGGAAGTAGGTACTCAGCAGTAGACTGTCAGAGGTCTGCACTGCCAGACTCTGGGGAATGAGCGAGCTGGTCCCAAGTCAGGGTGTGTAACATCTCAGGTCTTTTGACTCCAGGGAGCAATTACCAAAGCTGGTCTCTCCCTCTTGACTGCACGACTCCTTTTGCCATCTGCACCTGTATGAATGGTGTGCAAAAAGTGGCACAATAGAGGGCCCAAAGCCCATGGTACCTTTTGTGAATCCAACAAGCTGCTAGACACTGAGCACTCTGTGCCTGGGGTCCCTGACAGCCTGGATGTTCAGATACATTTAAGTGGAAAAGCCTCTGACCGGGGAGTGGGACACCTGGTTTTACTTCTCTGTGTGCATTTGTTCACTTTTTATTTGTTCTGAGTCACTTCATTGGGGCTGATATGTGAGTGCCCTTAGCGCTTTTCTCAGCACGTAATCAACTCTTAATGAATGCAAACTCCATCGTCTTTGGTCTTCATTTATAAGGCATTGGGTTAGAGGTTACCTAAGATCTCTCTGAGTTCTTATGACCATAATGGAATATTATAATGGATTCTCAGATTTTATTTTGTTTTCCAAATGCATTTTTATTGGCCAAATTCATAATAACGTAGCTTTGGTCTTCATTTGATTCCCATAATCATGAAATTCCATTGCTGAAACAAGAAACAGACCTCAGAAATACTCCAACTGCCTTGTTTTTACTCATGAATAAATGAGCACATGGGTAACAATGGGGGAGGAATTTGACTTGTTCAAGGTCACACAGCAAGTAATGACAGAGTAGAGAGCATCATCCATGTTTCCATGCAAAGGCTTATCATCTACATCTACCCTCATCTCCAGCCGCTATGAGTGCATTACAGCCTGCAAGGCAGCATCATTTGCTTTCCTTGTGTTAACATTATTCTAGCATGTAATATCTGTGTTTAAGGCAATGACCTGCGAAACACTTTTACTTCCAGTGCTGCACTTATTTTTCAGGGTTTATTAATTTTTATTTATGTATTTGATCTTGCAAATGAAATAATAAACTAATTAGTGGGACAATTTACTGGTGTGCTCCACCAAGGGTGTTTTACAGCCTCCGTGAAAGCTTGTGTAAACTGCAATGTCAGCAGATCCAGTTTCTGCCCTGCTGCCCTTCGTTTCAGCCAGACAACACACATGGTAGGCAGCCCTGAGCTGGGGACTTGTGCCTTCAGGGGACATGTGGAGACCTCAGATCAGATCTGGGGGCCAAAGAACTGTCACCCAGAAGCTTCCCAAGAATTCATTTAGCAGCCAGCTTTTTTCTATGGCTTAAAGGGTGTATTGGGACTCTCAGAGAACAGAAGTGAGTTATCTTGAATGAGAATTTCTATAGAATGGGAGAAGCTACACGTATGGACATTTTGGAAATCATAGCAGAGGAGGTCCATGGTCCACCAAGACTAAAATCAAAGCAAGCGGCAGTACAAGGAGATGAATATAGAGACAGCAGACCTTGGAATGTGCAAGATGTGTGAGCCAGGGCGGGAGACGTGACTGAAGACCCAGGGCTGTTGGAACAGATAGGGCATATGTTGTTAAGTATAGTTTAGATTTGTTTAGCTTACTTTTGTTGTATTCTTGAGTTATCTTTGCAGTAGAACTCCTGGACTTCTCTCCAGGGTGAACCCCATTTATGTTCTCACACTGGTCAGTATGGATTCCATGTCTATCATTGTTCACTTGTCTGCCCTCATTTTACTTGTGAGCAGCAGTGGATCACCAGCATCTAGACCAGTGTCTGAAATCTGAGAGGCGCTCAATAAACATTTGTTGCATGAAAGAATGAATGGAAAGGGGCCGGCGCTGTGGCTCACTTGGTTAATCCTCCACCTTGCAGCGCCGGCATCCCATATGGGCGCTGGATTCTAGTCCTGGTTGCTCCTCTTCCAGTCCAGCTCTCTGCTGTGGCCCAGAAGGGCAGTGGAGGATGGCCCAAGTACTTGGGCTCTGCACCTCATGGGAGACCAGAAAGAAGCTCCTGCCTCCTGGCTTCAGATCGGCGCAGTGCCGGCATGGCGGCCATTTGGAGAGTGACCCATCAGATGGAAGACCTTTCTCTCTGTCTCTCTCTCTCTGTAACTCTACCTGTCAAATAAAAAAAAAGTTAAAAAAATGAATGGATAGTTAAATAAATAATAAGTGAAGCAGTCTCTCAAAGCTACCTGGAGTCTAAGACCTATGAACTATATTCTGTTAATCTGCTATCTTTGATATAATAAGCAGCACACAACCAGTGATAACCTTTTCCAGTTATTTATATTTATTATAGAATTATTCAACATAGCAAATATGTATCAAACATAAAAGTATTTGACCTCTCTTGACTTCCATCTTATTAATGCATATCACACACATGGATGTGTTCATTTGGGAGGAAGGGAAAAGTTTGGAGCATCTTACCTGCAGAGGAAGCACACTGACTACCTTGTAGCTCTGGATGCTTCACTGTCCAGGCTGTTGCTGAACTGTCCCTGTGGGTTAGAGCCAGCGTGTGGGTTCTTAAGAGAGGAAATTGCAAACTTTGAGACTGGCTGGAGCATCAGTAGAGAGGAAGGCCAGCAAGACCTCTGCTGTGTGAGCTGTGAAAACATGGGATCCTTGCACATTGCAGTAGAAAGCTCCAGTCCTGTGATGGACTCTTGGAGGAATGTCACTGCCCACACCTTCACTTTGAGTGAGTGTATGCAAATTAGCAAGCCCTGGATATAATTAGTGTGCATTCCAGCTCTGCGACTCCCATCCAACAGGCTGTAGTGTTCAGGATATGCAGATGAGGCAGCCCTCAGGTGCCAATGCTGCTTACATGTGGCGGCTCTCGTTGGGATACAGACAGTCCTCATATGGTAATGATGATAGAGTATGGGGACCAGGATTAGAGTGTGTGTGTACTCTCAGTGTGCCACAGACAGTAACAGGTCCCAGGAATGCTGGGGTTCTAGACCCAGGCAGGGCCAGAGTGTGGACATGTTCTGGAGATCCTTGGCAAATGCCCAGAATTCTTTGTATAACAAATGTAATAATAATAAGACCTGCATTTATGACATGCTTTCTGTATACCAAATGCACCAGGATCCTTCCATGCAGTCCTGAATGACCCACCAAGCTTGTGATTAGGCATTCTTTCATTTTAAAGTGGAGAAACAGAAGTGCAGAAAGGGGAAGTAACTCATCCAGAGTCCTGCAAAGCCCGCTGTATTAATATGAGAACATACTAAATTCTCACCCAGACTTGTGGCCATAGTGCCTGGAGATATGAAAACTGGGATAAAATGAACTTTAAAAAGCAACTAAAGCTAAGACCTGAAACCATCAAATTACTAGAGGAAAACATAGGGGAAACTCTGTAGGACATTGACTGAGGCAAAGACTTTTTGGATAAGATCCCAGAAGCACCAGCAATAAAAGAAAAAATGGACATTAAGATGAGGAGCACAGCAAAGGAAATAATTAACAAAGTGATGAGGCAACTGACAGAATTGTAGAAAATACTTGCAAGCTATGCATCTAATAAAGGATTAATAGCCAGAATATATAAGGAGTTCAAGAAACTCAACAACAACAAAATCATCCAGTTAAGTACTGGATGGAAAAAGATACAAATAGGCATTTTTCAAAGGATGCAATACAAATGGCCAACAGACACATGAAAAATTGCTCAGGATCACTAGCCATCACAGAAATGCAAACAAAAACCATAATGAGACTTCACCACACTCCAATTAGAATAACTATCATCCAGAAATCAAAAATAACAAATACTGTTGAGGATATGGAGAAAAAAAGTATCCTAATTCACTGTTAGTGGGAATGTACACTGGTATGACCATTAGGTAAGACAGTGTGGTGGGGCTGACGCTGTGGCGCAGCAGGTTAAAGCCCCAGCCTGAAGCGCTGGCATTCCATGTGGGTGCCGGTTCTAGTCCCGGCTGCTCTTCTTCCCATCCATCTCTCTTCTATGGCCTGGGAAAGCAGTAGAAGATGGCCTAAGTCCTTGGGTCCCTGCACCCATGTGGGAGACCCAGAATAAGCTCCTGGCTCCTGGCTCCTGGCTTTGGATCGGCGCAGCTCCAGCCATTGCTGCCATCTGGGGAGTGAACTAGTGGATGAAAGACTTCTCTCTCTTCTCTGCCTCTCTGTAATTCTGTCTTTCAAATAAATTTAAAAAAAGTGTGAAGATTCTTCAGAAAAATAAAAATAAACTTACCATATGACCCAGTTATCCAATTCCTGGAAATGTATTCAAAGGAAATGAAATCAGCATGAAAGAGTTACCTACAGTCTCATGTTCACAGCAATTCAATTCACAACAGCTAAAATCAACCAAATGCTCATCAACTGACAGCTGGGTTAAAAAAAATGTGCTATTTATACAAAATGGATTATTACTCAGCCATAAAAACTAATGAAATCCTGACGTTTGCAACAAATGCATGCAACTGGAGAGCAATATGTTAAGTGAAATAAGCCAAACCCAACAAGACAAATGTCACATGTCTTCTCTTATGTATAGTAGTTAATATGGAGAGTATAAAAATTGTGTGGATGTTATATCATTTGGTATATAGTTATAAATAGTGCTTCCTTGAATCATATCATATAAAAAACAAAGTACTCTTATTATACAGCTTAAAAATATGGAGAGGGGGTGGGGAATCATGAGGACTCTGGGGAAACTAATAATGCTTTTTTCTTGATTTGAGTGTTGGCTATGAGTGCAACAAGATGACAGAAAACATTTATCTGTCCACTTATGTACATCTCTTGGTTTATGTACTTAATGTATGTCAATAAAATGTTTCTTTCTTTCTTTCTTTCTTTCTTTCTTTCTTTTTTTTTTTTTTTTTTTTTTTTTGACAGGCAGAGTGGACAGTGAGAGAGAGAGAGAGAAAGGTCTTCCTTTGCTGTTGGTTCACCCTCCAATGGCCGGCGCACCGTGCTGATCCGATGGCAGGAGCCAGGTGCTTCTCCTGGTCTCCCATGGGGTGCAGGACCCAAGCACTTGGGCCATCCTCCACTGCACACCTGGGCCACAGCAGAGAGCTGGCCTGGAAGAGGGGCAACCGGGAAAGAATCCGGCGCCCCGACCGGACTAGAACCCGGTGTGCCGGCGCCGCTAGGCGGAGGATTAGCCTATTGAGCCACGGTGCCGGCCAATAAAATGTTTCTTTTAACAAAGCAACAGACCATGAAGTTTTACTCTGAATTGAGAAGATGGGAAAGGTAGTGTTTTTTAAATTTTAGCGTGTGACACTTAGATGGCTTATAAAACATCTGTGTTTGGGAGACTGTGGACCAATTCCAAGGTCTCCAGAAGCAGCAGCCCTCTTCTAGGCTTCCCAGTGCTCTCAGATAACAAACTGCACTCTCATTCTGGTTCAGGACCTGCATTGTGAGTGAGGCCTCAGCCAAGTCCCAGGCAAAATGAATGCATTCTATGACTGCTCCTATTTTTTTTTAATCCTAGCACAAGAGATCTGACTCTTTATTTTTATTTATTTTAAGGCAAAGGCGGGGGGACTGATTTTCCATCTATTGATTCATTTTCCATATGCATACAAGAGCCATGACTGGGCCAGGTCAAACTTGGGAGCCAGAGTTGCAATTTGGATGTTCCATGTGGGTGGCAGGGACCCAACTGCTTGAACCTGGTACCTCCCAGATTATGCATTAGCAGAAAATTGGAATCAGGAACAGAGTCAGAAGTCAAACCTAGGACTTCCCATCTGATATGTAAGCATCCCAAGCAGAATCTTAATGACTAGGTCAAAGGCCCATTCCCAGAACTTTCCTTGGTGACTGGAATAATGACAGGACATTCAGCATGCTATAAGGAAATGCTTTAGGCTAGTGGCTTAAAAAAGTAATATTGATTCCTCAGATTTAGGAGGATGGAAACCTAAGACTAATGTGACAGCATTTCTGGTTTCTGGTGGGGGCCTCTTCCAGGTTGCAAACAGCTGACTTCCCTTTGTACCTTACTTGGTGGAGAGAGCAGGAGAGGAGCCATTGGATAACACTGCTGGAAAAGCCACCGACTGTGACTCTGGCATCCCATATGAGCACTGGTTCAAGTCCCGGCTTTTCCACTTCTGATCCAGCTCCCTGCTTTGCACCTGAGAAAGCAATAGAAGATGGCCAATGTACTTGGGCCTCTGCACTCACATGGGAGCCCTGAAAGAAGCTTATGGCTCCTGGCTTCAGCCTGGCCCAGCCTTGACCATTGGGGCTATTTGGAGAGTGAACCAGCAGATGGAAGATTCTCTCTCTCTTTCTCTCTTTCTCTCTCTTTCTCTCTCTGTCTGTGTGTGTGTGTGTGTGTGTGTCTGCCTTTCCTCCATTTCCTCTGTCTCTGTTACTCTGCTTTACAAATATATTAATAAATAATTTTAAAGAGAGAGAGAGCAAGAGTTCCCTGGGTTTGCTTTTTGAAGGCATTAATCTCATTCGTGAGGGTTCCATCTCCGTGAACTGATTACCTCCTAGAAACATCCCCTCTTGAAATCACTATGTTGGGGGTTGAGATTTCCTTTTTTTTTTTTTACCAAAATATTTATTTTATTTTTGTAAAATTAAAAATGGTAAACAAGCTTATATAGTTACACTTCCAAAGCAGAGAGATACAAATATATAAATTATTGCCGTTTTCAAAGAAAATATAACAGCCAAATGATGTCTAAATAAACTTTTTTGAAATAAATTTTTTTAAACCATGGCGGTTTTGTTTTCTTTTTCTGAAGTCTTAGCACAATTTTGTAAAATAAATTTCTAACACCAAAGAGAGGTTAAATTAAATGACCATAGCATATGCTACTCAGATTTAAAGCAAGATTAATACAGAAACATAAAAGTAGGAATGGCATTTGTAACAGAAATCACCACTAAATACTTTCTAAACTGCCTCTTTTGGAGGTAGCAAGAAGGAGGAAAAAAAAGCCACTTATTAATGTAGCCATGTTTAAAGTGAGTAAGAAACCACCACTTATTAAAATTTCCTCTGCTTTAGGTGCAGTTGAGGGAAGTTTCACTACTTTTTTGGAAGAGGGGCAAACATGACTTCAGAGGTGGCCACAGTCTTCAGTTTACTGTGAATGACTCCTCTGTCCTCACAACCTGGAGAGAACAGGCTGCCTTTCACTCCCTCAGGATTGGAGATTCTTCACCAAACAGTATAAACTTTTGCTAGAGTCCTAACATGAGCATTTTCTATTTTTCTCTCAAATCTAAATTTCTAGAATATGTTTAAAAACAATTACTTTCTGTCCCATTGGATATTTAGTCTATGTCAGACAAGAACATGTGCTGGATCCCTCTTCTCTGCTTCATGTCTCTCCATGGCACTTACCACTGTCAGGAACACTGTAACTTTAATAACATTTTTGTTTGATGTGGAATGTAAGCTCCCCAAAGGCAGGAATATCTGATGAGTTTGTCATTAAGTCTACAAAGATCCAACTGGTATTTGGCACAGTTAGGTCCTCAACAAATATGTATAAATGAATAGAGATGGGTAACTGGATGAGCTGGCTGGCTGGCTGAATGGACAGGTGAGTGAATAATGGTAGATGATTGCTATAATATTTTTTACCAGCTGTGAACATTTATAATAAAATTATAGTATAGAAGGTAGTATGGGCATTTGCACAGCTACAGAAAAGTAGACCATGGGAACAAAATATAGAGCTCCAAATAGACTTTGCAGGTTGAAACTTTATCCATGATAAATACATTATTACAAATCAATGTAGAAACAATGGACTACAAAATGAATAGTACTGGGACAATACATATCTATACAGAAAAACTATAGAATACTGTGCTTGTTTCATACAATGTCAATTCCAGGTGGATTAATTGTGAAAGGGCACAACTTGTAAAACTGCAGAAGGAATTGTTGGTCTGTATAAGGGTCTTTTTGACCCAGGTGTAGGGGCTTAGTGCATAAAACAAAAATGGCACCTACCATAGCAGAAAATACCAATATACTTTGTTACTTAAAAATGTTAATGTTTTATATGAGCATGCCACTCTAATAAAAGTGACTAGGAAAAATATTTGCAACATGTATAACTGTGAAAAGCTTGGTATCTGAAGTATAAAGATTAGTCTAGAGTATAATTATGGTAAACCTCTATGTACCACCACATACTTTGTCCAATATTATTACCATTTTGCCATTTGTCTGTTTCCTCTATTTAGTGTGTCCTTCCAATGACTGTGCTCACAAATGTCACCTTCCTGGTGCAGTCTTGTGCTAAATGTCACCTCCCTGATGTCATCTTCCCTAACTAGTCTATTTAAGATTGAACTGCAATCCCCAGAATGCTTCATCCCTCCCTTTCCTGCTTCTGGTTTTTCCATGACAACATGTGACGAACTACCATCTTCTTCATTTATTGCACGTGGTCCCCTCTGACCACACTATAGAAATAAGTGTGTGAAAAAAGTAGCATAAGAAAAAGCCTAAATGGCCAAGAAAAACATGAAAGAATTTGTAGTCTCACTAATGATTAGAGAAACGCAAGCTAAACACTTTTTTTAATCTATCAGATTAGAAAAAGTTTTAAGTTTGACAGTACAAAATGTTAGTAATGATAACTAATGCTAGGTTAGTATGAACACTACTTTGTGCTGCTATTTGCAACATCTAATAATTTTTGAAGATACATATACTTGTACTGTATGGCCCAAGAAGTCCAATGAGAAATATCACACTTGTGCCCAAGAAGTATACAGTGTCCATTGCAGTGTTATCTCTATTAGCACAAGTTGGAAACCAACCAATTGTCCATTGATATGGATGATTAAGCTTGACTATAACAGAACAAAATACTATCTGAATGTTAAAATAAAAAAATTGAAACTAAGTTATATCAGGCTAATCCTCTGCCTGCAGCGCCGGCACCCCAGGTTCTAGTCCCGGTTGGAGCACTGGGTTCTGTCCCGGTTGCTTCTCTTCAAGTCCAGCTCTCTGCTGTGGCCTGGGAGTGCAGTGGAGGATGGCCCAAGTGCTTGGGCCCTGCACCCGCATGGGAGACCAGGAGGAAGCACCTAGCTCCTGGCTTCGGATCAGCGCAGCGCATAGGCTGTAGTGGCCATTTGGGGAGTGAACCAATGGAAGGAAGACCTTTCTCTCTGTCTCTCTCTCACTGTCTAAATCTGCCTGCCCCCCCCCCCCCAAAAAGTTATATCAAAGTGCCAAAATATTTAGAACATAATATTGAACAAAATAAGGCTTCAGAAGAATTCCATTTAAATAAAGTTTTAAAACATGCAAAACAAGGTTATCTACTGTTTATGGATATAAATAAGAGCAGGAAAACATGCATGAAAATTTAGGCAAGTAGAAGTTATTTTTGTGGGACTGACGAGAAATTCATGGGTGACTTTGCTTATATTTACTGTGTTTTATCTTAAAAAGAAAAGATCTCAAGTAAATATGATAATGTCTGGTGAGGCTGGATGGCAGCACATAGGTTTTTGTTATAATTATGTCTATATTCAACTTCATGCTTGACATATTTAATAAGAAAATAAATAGGAGGGCACTTAAGTGTGACTAGGAAGGAATAAAGTTGAAGCCATAGCCTATCAAATAATATAGTGTGACACAATAAAATTGGAATCTGACGTGTGTTTTAAGGCGCAGCCGAGGTGAAAACCCAGATCAGTGCCTTCCTTTCCTAACAGGTAGTAGTGAGATTAGGCTTTGGAGCCAGACTCTTTAAGTTTGAATCTTAGCTTTTTTTTTTTTTTTTTTTGACAGGCAGAGTGGACAGTGAGAGAGAGACAGAGAGAAAGGTCTTCCTTTGCCGTTGGTTCACCCTCCAATGGCTGCCGCTGCAGCCGGCGCACCGCGCTGATCCGATGGCAGGAGCCAGGATCCAGGTGCTTTTCCTGGTCTCCCATGGGGTGCAGGGCCCAAGCACCTGGGCCATCCTCCACTGCACTCCCTGGCCATAGCAGAGAGCTGGCCTGGAAGAGGGGCAACCGGGACAGAATCCGGCGCCCCGACCGGGACTAGAACCCGGTGTGCCGGCGCCGCAAGGTGGAGGATTAGCCTATTGAGCCATGGCGCCGGCTCTGAATCTTAGCTTTTTAAGGGTTTAAAATGGTGACACAGTTCATTCATCTTTAAAATGACAACATAAAACAAACTACATGATAGAAAACTAATGAGAAAATAATTAAATAATTAAACTGAAAGTGGGTTCTTTGTAAAAATCAAAATCTACAAATTTTCAGCCGGATGGATTAAGGAAAACAGAGTAGAGATTCAGACAACTAAAATCAGAAATGAAGGACAGGGCATTACTTCCTATTTTATAGCACTCAAAAGGATTATCAAGTCAACAAATAGGTCTTCTTAACGACAAACACTATGGGGATGAAATGAAACAGAATTTGTATGGTGCTTAGCATAGTTCATGAAACACAATACAAAAGAAGCTAATGTATATTAAGAGCTCCAGGTCTTGACATAGAAACATACGAGCTTGAAGCCTGTTTGGAATTCTATACTTCCTGTCATTTTATTTGTTTTGCACAATAACACTATCAGGGTTATGTCAATATTAACCTATTTTATAGATAAGAAAACTGAGCTTTAGAAAGGCCAAACATATTCATGATTCTTAAAATTCTTAAAATTGGGTCTGTCTCCAGGAAAATATAATGATATATTAATGTCCTGGCTATGTCACTAGTTTTATGAGTAGATTAAATTGAATTTCTATTAAAAAAAAAACTACAATGATCTGTCGTGTAGAAATTTTTCTTTAGCTGAGGGTTAACCAGCCACTGCTGATTAAAACTAATAACAAGCATCTACTTAGTTTTTGTATATGTGACTTCAAACTGCGTTGTTGCAATGGGATGTTGTCACTAGAGAAATACTTCTGCCTTAAGCAGATTCTGGGTTTTGGAATACATTGGAAGATCATTAGGCTGTGATATTCCATTATGTTGAGGTTGTTTTTTTTTTTTTTTTAATTTTTTGTAACTAAGGGTTCTTTTTTTTTTCTTGTTTTTACTATCTTCTCTGCAAAGTTTGTTCTCTGCTTTCCATCTTTTATCTTTTGTGAATACAAATGAAATACTTTTAAATATTTATTTATTTATTTGAAAGAGCTACACAGAGAGGAGAGGCGGCGGCGGGGGGAGGGGGGTCTTCCATCCGATGGTTCACTCCCCAGATGGCCGCAATGGCCGGAGCTGTGCCGATCCAAAGCCAGGAGCCAGGGGCTTCTTCCGGGTCTCCCACGTGGGTGCAGGGGCCCAAGGACTTAGGCCATCTTCTACTGCTTTCCCAGGCCATAGCAGAGAGCTGGATAGGAAGTGGAGCAGCCCATATGGGATGCCGGCGCTTCAGGCAAGGGTGTTAACCCACTGCACCACAGCACCGGCCCCCAAATGGAATTTAACTTTCCACTCTCACCCATAATTTTGAATGAACATTTTCTTAATGTAATTTTAATCAAGTCAATTACATTGATTAGGTCTTTTATTCATTCATTCACTCACTCATTCCTTCCTTTATGCAGCAAACATTGATTGAGTGACAGCTATTTGCCAATCTCTGAACTAGGTTCATTGGAAGCAAAGGATAATATGGCACGATGTCTTAATAAGAGGAATTCTCGAGGAGAGGGAGGGAGTGGGTCACTCTAGTGTACAGTGTTAGCTTCTGAAATGCAGTGTATTGCTACAGGGGCCTGGAATAAAGAGCAGGGCATGAGGGAAGTGGCATAGAAATTGTGATATAGGAACTGAAAGTTCTCTTGATTTTCTGGTTAGAAAAATAGTGCAAGAATAATCACTGTAGAGAATTTGGAAAACAAAGAAGTAAGAGTTAAATAACCTATCATGGGATACAAAGACAGCCATTGTGATTTTTTAACACCAACATCTTCCACGTGGATGACCTCAAACTTTATCAATGACTTTGTTGTATTATAAAAATATGTTTCCCATATCTTGAAAAAATTATTATTTATATATGTATAATACTGTTCTCTGCAATAATACTATCATTCAATTTACCATTCCTCTATTGGTTATTTCTCTCTTACAAATAAAAGTATGATGAATTTCTGTGTATAAATATTGGCCTGTATTCCTTAAGAAGAAATCCAGAAGGTGAATTACAGATGAAAGGATATGATCACTTTTAAGACTCTTGACAAGTTAGTCCAGTGCCCACTTCACTGATTGCAAAGCATAAGTTCATACCTTTAAGAGAATCAGAGAATCAGATGAATTACAAATGTGTGTGGGAAATATATACATATGCACACAAATGTGTGCACACACACGTGTATCAGAAATAGATCTGCACAGACTCACAAACACACACATCCTGACTCCCTCCTAAGAGGTGTTCTGTGGACTTTTCTTTTGCCTGACACTTAACAAATGGCAGTAAGTGTTGATTTTGGATGTTGACAGTATTTGTGTTTTTCCCATCTCTGTATTCCCAATGCCTGGTGCATGGTAGGAAGTTAGTACATGTTTCTTGGATGAAAGAAGAAAGACCATTACATAATTAATGTTTGCTTTATAAAAATGTGTTTGTTTCCAGCATTCAGCAAGATATGGTGATGAACCCTGGCTCTGTGTCTTCATGACTGAAGAACCCTTTTGCACAACACGAAGGTAAACATTTGAGTCTGGCTGGATTTTGCTGGCGCATGGAAAATTTTTCTCTTTGGGAAAATTGCTCACAAATGTCTCTGGGTTGTCTTGAAGTGACAGCTTTCATGTTTCTCCTTAAAATACCTTCGAGGATTCATGGTGCTTTTGGGAATTAATGCTTAGGGTGGCTTTTCTCTGGTCTACTTGTGTTTGTGGTCAGAGAGAGAATATTGATTCTTTCTTCATTTCTTTCAGTGTCTAGTAAATGTCATTAAGATCCTTAGGTTTTGCTGCCTAGATTTTACCCTCTTCTGATAGATGGCTTCAGACTGGTTTGATCTTAAACAAAACCACGTTAGCTCTTCTTTTTTTTTTTTTTTTTTTTTTTTGAAATATCTCCCATTGCAATATATTTACTAACAAAAAGAGCTATTCTCAATTATGGAATATAAAGCCAAACCACATGTTAAATAACTGTTTCTGTGTAGGAAACAGACTTGTAGATTTACGAGCTTAGGAAGCAAGTACCGGTATTTTGTGGTCCTAAATTTTTAAATGATGGCAACACTGAATTATGTACTTCAGACAGGAGCCAGGAAAGCACAATTGAAAATGCCTATTCTTTTGACAAATTACGAGCATTCATTCTAGTATCTATTTCTTGTTTACCGGGGATAATGCTGAATGAATCATAGACTGGTGGATGGATGTCCCTTCCAACAATTTTAATTAGCAGCACTGCCTATTAGGATGAACAGAGTGTTGCTTTTCTGCCATAGATTGCCCCAACCCCCTTAAGTGGAATAGAAATCTTATTCTCCACAAGGTAATATTCATCTCTTCCTCAGGCAGACAAGCATAGAAAATTAAACAATGGTCCGTTAAAAAGCCCAGATAATGTATTTATCATTTCCAGTTTATGTGAGTTTGCAAGGCAAATAAGAATGGGAGCTATTTGTTATGGGACCTTGGGGAACAAGGGACTAGAGAGGGGGCTGGGAGGCTGGAGGATCTAAGACTTGTAAAAATTCATTAAAAATATGAGGAGCTATTGGAGACAGAGGAAATTAATTACTCTGAGGGACTCAAATGTCACTACTCATTTAAGTGACCTGGTGAGGAGGCTGAGAAACCTTTTATTCTAAGGGTTTCTGTTGAGGAGGAGGCAGGGAGCTGGGATTCCTCAGCTGTCAGGATTTTTTTTGCATTTCTTGGGTGACTTATTGACATGTTAAGCTGACTTGTGCCCCAGCCTCCTCTAATGAGTAGTGTTAAATGAGCAGAGTGGGTCGGCATAGGGGAGCACTCCCCAGTAGGCTGGCAGGTTACTCAGAGGCATTCACAGCCATATACGTACGCCTGTAATTTACCACAATGGAGAGAAGAGACCGATCATTTGAAGCTGGACGAAGTTTGGTCTTTTATTATTGGTTTTCCATCCACAAAGCTATTCTCTGAGGTGGAGTGAATTTGGAAAGACAAATTAAGGTTCCCTACCTAAGGAGGACTGGGGAACACTAGCTTCCTAAAACAGTCATCTTTCCTAGACTGCCTGTCTAATAAATATTTCTAATGCATTCTGCCTGTAGACAGAGCCTGAAAATATATAGATATGTAATGACTTAAAGTTTAAACTCAGCACCCAGAGTAATGAGGTATAAGTTTTCTCCAATGTGTGCCTTATTCTAGACTTGGGAATTCAAGGTTTCTGCTGGGTTCTGCCACTCAGTATATGGGAATCCCTATGCAAGTCACTATGACACTTACCCCCTATCGCTACCTTTGGTGGATTATTTATAAACTGGGAACAACAATGCCTGTCTAATGTGATCATTAAGGATACCATGTACCCATCAAAGCTTTGAAGGATGGAAATATCACATACGTATATCATGTCCTTATCAACCCCTGCTATAAACTGCTTTACAAAAGTCTTGGTTTTTAAATATGGAGCCAATTCAGTGGTCTGTGTTCTTGTCTGGGTCAAGGTTAAGGGCTCTGCATTGTTCTCTTGGTTTAGTCAGTTATGAATAGCACGTCAACAAGCCGAAGAAGGAAGAACAGATGTTTCCCTGAAGCTTTCTTTGGAGAGGGACTGCTCACATGGTTTATATGTGAAGCGTAGCCTTGGAGGAGACAACAGCCCTGGATACTTACTTCCAGGGGCAGATCTAAAGAGATTCCACTTCTGTGATTGGCAAAAATTGTATCCCCTTGGAGTGGAGACAAATCATGTATTTCAAGATACATCATTGATGACCTCATGCGTCATTGAACATGGCAGAGGAGATGGTATTTGAAGGTTCTTCATCTATTCCTGTGAAGAGATGATGATGAAGCAAATTAGAGCAGAGGTAGTGGGAAAGAGGGCTTTGAGAGGCCTTTGAAAGGAAAGAACTCCAGGCTCTGTCACTGGGTGGCATGCATGTGAGGGGAGGGAGGCACAGTGACTGACTCTAAGCTTCAGAATGTTCCCCAGCTGCTAGTGATGTCATTAATGGAAACACAGAAAAATGCAGGCTTAGTCCTCCTCTGGGTAAGTAACTCATTAGCATACACAACAGAGAGAGAGAGAGAGAGAAGCCCAGAAGAGCAAGGCTGGGAACTGCATTGAAAGGGAGAACACTATTTGGACTGTACCTCAAACAACAAGTCACGTGTGCTGGGAGGGAAGGGTTCATGGTGGACATCCCACAAATGAGTAGCTGCTCACAGCACTGCTGGGCCCCAGCTGGGTTGAGAGACACACACTTGGCCTGTTACATTGCTTCAGCAACCATAATTTTCAACATCAGCATATACTCCGTGAATTTCAAAGCCTTCCATGCTGCTGGTGTCTCCTGGAAGTGATCCTGAGAGATGTCCTGCATGTCATCATCAGCCAACCTTGTGGTAGCCTAGGGAGGGTCTGACCTGTCCTGAGAAGCCTCAAGAGTTATTCAGAATAACTGTAAAGTCACTACTCTACTTCTTGGTGTTCTTTTGAAGTTTTGTGAGGTGTTGGTTTTTTTGTTTGTTTGTTTGTTTTTTTGCCACTTACTTTGTAAAATTGCTTGGAAATCTTCAGTTGGCATAACTGGCTGTTGGATGTTCATTTAGTATATTGATTTTCTCTTTTCATCTCCATTCATTTTCATCTACAGCCATCATAGTTGAGATATTATGCCTTCCCATTTGGGTGATAAAGCAGTAATAAGACACAAAATGTTTTTCTTTCTATCCTTCCTCCCCTTTTCCACCTTCTTCAATTCATCCCTTCAATGCATTATATATGGCTCTTTGTTTATTTTCATTGTCTCAGATCCCCTATGTGAACTTTTTACTTGCCCTCATTCTTCTCATAGAATCCCACGTTCTCCAACTTGAGAAGAAATCAGAGATTCTAGATGCTAGGAGACTCATCTGTAGAAACTTTGAAAGGGTTCTTAACTATATGGTAATCCTTCTTATATGTTATTTTGGGGGGGGGGGTGATGATGGTGTTGCATTCTAAAGCAGGATGTCTTGGATTTTAATTTCTGCTCCAACACAGAACAGCTGTCTGACATTGTGCAGACACTCTCTTTAAGCTTCAGTTTTGCAACAGTGAAATGAAGGTAAAAACAATAAATCGGATATAGGATTGTTGTAAGAATTAAGCAAGATAACGCATGTTAGAGGGACTGGCATATTATATTTTCTAAATTTACAATGTTAGCCATTATTGTTTCTTAAAATAGTATGCACGTACTACTATAAACCCTTACAACACAAATAGCAGGTGTGTTGACCTTTGACAGCAAGGAAGGGAGTTGTTGGGAAGACGTATTCCTAGTCTATAGCTGGTCTTAGAAGCTGGAAATCCCTGGGTACAAAGCACTGATAGAGGCTGTGTCTGTGAATGCACTGGGAGACCCCCCACTGGCTGGAGGCATCTGTGCACTGCTCTGTCAAAGGCCTGCAGATCTCCATGCTTCTCCCACATTGCAGAGAGCATCTCTTGTCAACACTCTTCCAGCATCAGTTTCCTCCTCAGATATTGTGAGTGCTTTGCCTTTAGTCACCTTGGCTACATTTAACCACATTAACCCAGAATCCAGTTTCTTATATGTCCCCATTAGATGGGACACAGGAAGATTCCGGGGTGGTTGAGATAACAGAAGGGAAGTGGTGGCCATCATGTACCTGTTGTTGCTGATCTGCAGAGGCTCCTGGTTGGCATGAAGCTGCTCCTGGGCATGTGGCTGCTCACCCTCTCTCGAGATCCCATGGGCTACTCCAGCTCCTTGTCCTAATGGGTGGGCTTAGCACCTTGACAAGAGGTCCTGGCATTTGCAGATCATATACATCAGCAATCTGCATGAAAACCAAGATTCCAGTAGTTCCCATAGGGCTTTGGACCCTGCTTGTGGTTTCAAGGCAGCTTTCACTCATTGATATCCATTCTCCCAACCACTTGAGCCATCACCTGCCACCTCCCACAGTGCAGATCAGCAGGAAACCAGAATCAGGAACAGAACACTAACATATTCTCTCTGATATGGGTTGTGGTATCCTCACCAGTATCTTAACCATCCTACCAAATGTCAATCTCTATGCAAAATTAATGTCACTAATATGACGTGACAAAGAAGCCCTTCTGATTATTTTGTTCTCCGAGAACTGTTTCCTCCTCATCCTTCTCATGCCTTTTGAAGACAACACATGGACTCTGGGTGCTTACAAGGCAAAAGTGAGAGAGGGAGGGAATCACAGAATTTAGACTCCAAAGACCTGATTTGAATCTTGTCACCACAGAGTGCTGATTGCATCCGTTTATTTAGCTCCCGAGGACCTCAATTTCCTTAGTTGTTGCATTGGTATACTCATAGCTGACCTGTTTATGTTCAGATATTTTGTGAGTCCAAGAAGTCTGAGCAGCTCCACCTGTCTGAGGCCCTTAGCATTTGAATTCATCTCCCAGTCTCAGATAAGCTCCTACCATGTTTGTGGAAATGCTGGCTATGATCAGATGTTGAACTTTAGAACTCACAATGGAGTGACACATATGGACACTCTGAATTTTTAACAAAAGGAAAAATATCAAAAGAGTACCAAGGTAAATTCTTATGTCATTCAGGGTCTACTATAGTAACTTTTTGCCTAAGTTGTTTGATAAAGACATTGAAGATAGTGGGTCATTTGAAAATGGCTACATTTAGAAAAATTACTTATAAATTTAAAGTATTACAGAACTGACCAAAACCAACAAAACTCTGAAATATGAAAGAATGACTAAGAGTGACTAGTTTGAAACTAACAGAAAAAAGGAAATACAAAAATTAGAACAGAACAGAACATCTTGTTATGAAGATAACTACAAATAAAGAACTAAACAAAATAATGAAGGGATTTTTTTAAGGATTTATTTATTTAGTTTGAAAATCAGAGCTACAAAGAGCAGGATGACAGAGAAAGAGCAAATCTTCCATCCTCTGGTTTTCTCTCCAGATGGCCACAATGGCCAGAACTGGGCCAAGCTGAAGCCAGGATCCAGAAGCTTCATCCAGGTCTCTCACATGGGTGACAGGGGCCCAAATGGTTGGGCCATCTTCTGTTTTTCTCAAGCCTAGCAGGCAGTTGGATCAGCCACAGCACTGGTCCCATGAAGGGATTTTTTTAAAAAAGAGTGGCACCTAAGAGTGATGAGATTAAGTTTATGACAATGAAGCTGCCCAAGATGAGACTCTTTTCTTAGAGCAGATATCTCTTGGGCAGAAGATGATGAAAGAAGAGGTAGTGACTCTGGGAACATCTGTGTCTCAAAGTGTGACATAGGCAACCAATTGTGAGCTCACAAACCTGTTATAGGAATCTCTATACTTGGCAAATGTATGGCTCGTAGATGAATATGTAGACATAAGGTAACACTGGAAGTCTACATTCATGGCCCAGCCTCATCCTGCTCTTTGCACACATTTATCACTGAACAACAGCCAAAGTTGAAGAAAACACACACCTGGCCCATGCTACCAGCATGCAATGAGTGCAGAGTGCAACATCTGGTTCATGGCAGGGCCTCAAGATACATTTGGTGGATGGGCACATGTGTCAATGAATTGCCAAGAACTCCAAATGAAAATCTAGAGATTTCAGTAAACATCATGACAGCACCCAGGACACAATGAAATGGAAGGGGAAATGCCCAAGAGAATTACTCTTTTTTAAAAAAAAGATTTTATTTATTTATTTGAGAGGTAGAATTACACAGTGAAAGGGAGAGACAGAGAGGTCTTCCATCTGCTGGTTCACTCCCCCAAATGGCTGCAACAGCTGGAGCTGAACCAATCCGAGGCCAGGAGCCAGGAGCTTCTTCTGGGTCTTCCACACAGGTGCAGGGGTCCAACTGCTTAGACCATCTTCCACTGCTTTCCCAGGCCATAGCAGAGAGCTGGATCGGAAGAGGAGCAGCTAGGACCAGTACCCATATGGGATGCCAGCACTGTAGGCAGAGGATTAATCTACTGTGCCACAGGGCCAGCCCTGGGAGAATTACTCTTTACTAAGGGTTTAACACATCTATGTTCATAACATCTCACCTCCAATGGTATCCTATTCTCAATGAACAAAGCCACCAAACAGGGTTAAATTGGCACCACTGGAGAAGGTCTGCCTGTGTGTGAAGAGCCCAATATTATCTCCTGGCAATCATGGAGCTGTTACATGAGGATTTTGATTTTTAGTGTTGGGGAGAAAATGAACTTGCTCCTAGGGTTGATAACAGAAGACCAGGGCTGGAGGGAGGGAGTGAATATCTCCTAAGCTTGGTTCAAGGCTGAGCAAAAGGAGAGAGGAGAGACCTGTGGAAAGGATCTGGTTATTTCAGAGTGGCAGGAAAAAGTGTAATGAGGGCATCTGGTCAACACAATCTTCCCACCCACTGCTCAGGATCAGCAACATCAGTGAAGGCACCTTAGGGCAAGGGCATCTGTTTCTAAGTAGATAAAGAATGCAGCATCCCCTGGGGCTGGCGCTGTGGCACAGTGGGTTAATGTCCTGGCCTGAAGCATCAGCATCCCATATGGGTGCAGGTTCAAGACCTGGCTGCTCCACTTCTGATCCAGCTCTCTGGTATGGCCTGGGATAGCAGTAGAGGATGGCTATCCCAAGTCCTTGGACCCCTGCACCCTCATGGGAGACCTGGAAGAAGCTCCTGGCTCCTGTCTTCAGATCAGCGCAGCTTCGGCTCAGTCTGTTGGCGCCACTTGGGGAGTGAACCAGCGGATGGAAGACCTCTCTCTGTCTCTACCTCTATCTGTAGCTCTGTCTTTCAAATAAATAAAATAAATCTTTAAAAAAAAAAGAATGCAGCATCTTACCTGTATAGTGATTTCTGGATCCTTTGAGAAACACAGAGATTCCCGATTAAATCACCTAATATGGTTTATTATTTTTTCTCATTTGCATTTTTCCCTCACTCTTTGCATTCTCCTATGGTGCTAGGATCAAGTGGGGTGTGTGTGTGTGTGTCTGATGAGCTGCATTTCTGTATCATTATTTCTAGCACATAGCTCTAGGAATGATAAAAACAATCACCACTGAGCACCCCCATCTGCTAATGTTGATAAAGCCTTCTCCTAAAGGAAACTTTTGCTGTCCACGTTTATAAGGAAAGAAGTGGAGGCTCAGAGGAGGAAAGCAATTTTCTCCAATGTGTAGAGCTAGTGAATTGCTGCACTAGGACTTGAGTTCAGACCTGTCTAGTTGATGTTTGTGATCTGTCCGTGTTTCCCATAAACCTTGGAGCCTACAGTTGAGGGGGTGCTCTATAAAGGTGTCTTGTAAGGAAGATAAGAGAGAAGGATTGAGAGAACACAAGTACAAGGGGGATACCCATAGCCAGACTGGCAGCAGAGTGCCATGACCAGATCACAGACAAAGGAGCCTGATACAAGTATTCCTCGGGGATGAAGCTAGGTAGACTGAACTATAAAAAGAGGGCCCTGGGAAAGAGAGAGACACCAGTGAACTTCAGGAACGTAGCAGAAGTTAAGAAGAAGAAGTCAGAAATAAGATTCAAATGGAGAAAGGTCTCAAAACAGAGACTGGTAAAGCGGGGGCTCTATTGGCCAGCTCCCTGGCAAGGCACAAACCTCCTTCCACCTCTGCTGTCCACCCCCAGGCTTCTGTTTGTCATTCCCTACTCATAGCAACCTTGGAGGAAATTAGTATTATGTTTGACGAAGGAAATTAAGGGTTTTGTAAAATGCAGGACTGCCAATGGTGTGTATGAATGCCAGCCACCAGGACTGCTCAGGCATCAAGCATTGCAGGCGTGTCCAATTTGCCTGCAGATGATTCTTCCAAAGGAAGTGCCTATAGGCATCGTGCCTGATGGCAGACCTCATTGAAGCCAAGCTCATCCTTCCTCTGAGGGCTTTTACAGGAAATAAAATGCCATCCAGAGCTTGCATGCCCCAACCCCGAGATCCTTCACCTCTGTGTTGGACACATGGCTGTAATGTTACTCTAATGCTGGTGTCTTTATTTATCAGTGTCTCTTAGCTGGGGACACTAGTTCTGGGTGTCCCATTGAAGATAATGCTCCCAGATAGCTCTCAAATTAGGTTCAATAAAATGTAGTCATTCTTCCCCTTTAGTGAATCCTTAGTGCGGAACCCATTTAACTTACCTAATATCCTATTCGAATTGTTACATTCTGAACATGGATTGATTAGAACAGGGGAATAGGCTCCCAGGGAGTACAGTGAGCATTCAGAAGTGGATAGAGGGCACTACATTGGAGCTAAAATCTTAATTTAAATCTCTCCTTTATCCTTGTTAGCCATGTGGGCTTGGTTGTTTGGGTCACCCCTCTCTCATTCCTTTCCCCTCAATTCTCTCACCTGTAAATTAGGCTCAAAGGTGATTGTGAAGAGTGAATATATGAAAATGCTTCGGAAAATGTAGTGGTTATAGGAACATAAGTTAATGTACTTAAATATAAAGCAGCAAGAGAATTTTCTTTAAATTTATTTGGGGGCTAGTGTTGGGGTGCAGCAGATTAAGTCACCACCTGAGAAGCTGACTTCCCAGTTCAAGACGCTGATGCTCCACTCACAATCCAGTTCCTTGATAATGCTCCTGAGAAAGCAACAGAAGATTCCCAAGCAATTAGGCCCCTGTTACCTACATGGGAGACCCAGATGGAGTTCCTGGCTCCTGGCTTCAACCTGGCCCAGCCCTGGCCATTGCAGCCATTTGGAAAGTGAACCAGTGGGTGGAAGATCTCTCTCTCTCTCTCTCTCTCTCTCTCTCTCACTCTGCCTTTCAAATAAGTAAATAAACAATTGTTCTTTAGAAATTATTTATTTGAAATGCAAAAGGAAGGGGAGAGAGTGAGAGAGAAGAGAGAAGGAGAGGGAGAGAGAGAAAATGATAATGGATCTCATCTGTTGGTTCACTGCCCAAATACCTGTAACAGCCAGTGCTGGGCCAGACCAAAGCCATGAGCTGGAAACACAATCCTGATCTCTCACATAGGTGTTCAGGGACCCAACTGCTTGAGCCATTTTTTGCTGCCTCCCAAGGTAAGCATTAGCTGGAAGCTAGAGTCAAAATTGGAAGTAGGTCTGTGGAGAGAGAAAGGTTTTTTTTTTTTTTTAAAAAAAAAAAAAAAAGATTGGAGGTAGGTGGCTGGTGCTGTGGTGTAGCAGGTTAAAGTCCTGGTCTGCAGCGCTGTCATCCTATATGGGCACTGATTTGAATCCTGACTGCTCCACTTCTGATCTAGCTCTCTGCTGTGGCCTGGGAAAGCAGTGAAACATGACCCAAATCCTTGCACCCTGCACCTGCATAGGAGACCTGGAAGAAGCTCCTGGCTCCTGGCTTCAGATCAGCTCAACTCCATCCATTGTGGCCATTTGGGGAGTGAAACAGTGGATGGAAGACCTCTCTCTCTCTTGCTCTCTCTAACTCTCTCTGCCTCTACCTCTCTGCAACTCTGCCTTTCAAATAGAAATAAGTCTTAAAAAAAAAAACACTGGAGCTAGGAATATAACTCAAGAAGCACAATATGGGATGCAGGGTTCCCAAACAATATCCTAACTGTTGTGCCAAATGTATATTCCAAGAAGAGTGTATTATATCACTTAACACATACCCTTCAATTTTGAATCTAAGGAGGAAAAAAATATGGAATCAGGACATAGTATGACTCAGAAGAATCTCAGAGATTATCATTTCAGCTTCCTTTTAGACAGATGAGAAACTTGAGTCCCTGGGTGGGAGTAATATGTGTCATATCCCATGGCAAATGGCACTGCACAGAACCTAATATTTACATGGCCTGCTTCTCCCACAAGCCTCGGCTTCCTCCTGTGCCATGTTTCTGCATACTGTCTACTGTGCCCTTGACAGATCCACTGAAACCAGAAGCCTCCAACGTCACGTGCCTCTGAAGTCTGCCTTTTCCAATGCATTTATGGGGACTTTCTTGTCACTGCAGTTAGGAGAACAAATGTTGCCAAGAGCGGGAAGGTGACCTGGCCCGTGTAACTTCTGTGGGGCTTCCCTGTTTATCCCGTATGTGCCAAAGGAAGTGCCTCAAGTACCTGTGGATTCTGTTTCTGAAATCCACTCAAACATTTCCTCCCCTCCCCCACCACATGGTAGCATAAGCTCCCTGGGGGCAGGGCCTTGCTGGGGACCCCTTCTGTAATCTCTGCCCAGTGCTTATTAGCACAGTGCTCAAAGCACACACTCAGTAGATACTTGTTGAGTGAGATAATGATGTTGTCTTAATCCAAACTCAGATTTTCTTTCTCAAGAGCTTCAACAGTGCTTTGCCTCTGAACTCACTCTTTGTAAGCCCTCTTTCAAACTGCCTTCTGAATATCCTGCTAAATTGCAGGTGTGATAAGGCCACTCCTCCGCTGAAAATATCTCAGTGCTTTCCTTTGTCTACTGGAATTGGAAAAGTTCTTTCATGTAGGCCTTAAAGTTCCTTTTCTAACTTCCAGATCTGAGCTCTAGATTCCACTCTTTCCAATACGTACCTTTCAAAACACGTAATTGCACACAGATCTACACAGCTGTATGGATTTCCCAGCCACACGGGGTTGCCTACGACTGCTTCCTGAACATACAGGGCTCTTTCCACTCCGGAAAGTCCTTTTCGGCTGTTATGCTTGGTGAACTCAGAGACATCGCAGAGATGATCTCTTCTTTACCTAGTTTTTAGGCTTTTTCCTTAGATAGTTTGGATGTCTTCCACAGTCTAGCTCACTGGACACACTCTTCGACAGCCTAGGCTATGTCTTTATCCCTGTGGAGTAGACAATGGAAGATAGTGACAAGCATCATCCCCATCCCCGCACAAGGTGGAATATTGAGCGGAGGCTAAATACAGCAAGGGTGGTTGGTGTGGCGAGGTCGGGAGAAGAGTGAAAAGATGTAGAATTGCAGAGGACATTGTGTTCGGAGCCTGTGCCTCTCACTGGGGACGACGTGTGCTAACTACAAAGAAAAACGTAAGTGCAGATTTTTATCTCCTCATTTAACTCTAATAAAGTTATCACACATGATTTATTGTTTTTATTAATGAAAAAGCAACCGGACGTCATGCATTTGTGAGCACTTTTTTGATTACTTGTGTATTCATGAATTTTAATCTTAAAACTAAACAGGTTACATGGAGTTTGGAAATTGAAAAAAAAGATAACTGTGATCCATCCTTTAGGTGTATTTCATCCAGTCTTTATTGTATACATTTTTAAAATGTTTCATTTTACATGACTGTTATTATGACTGTCAGACTACACATATAAGGCCTGGTTGGTTTTTGTTTTGGCCCATACCATAAACCTTTCTCTGTGATGCCAAATACCTCAATAATAATATGAACTTAAAGACTTTTTTAAAAAAATATTTATTTATTTATTTGGAAGGCAGAGTTATAGAGAGGTAGAGGCAGAGAGAGTTTTTCCATCTGCTGATTCACTCCCCAGATGGCTGCAACTGCTAGAGCTGTGCCGATCTGAAGCCAGGAGCCAGGAGCCTTCTCTGGGTCTCCCATGTGGGTGCAGGGGCCCAAGGACTTGGGCCATCATCGACTGCTTTTCCAGGCTACAGCAGAGAGCTGGATCAGAAGTGGAGCAGTCGGGACTCCAACCGGCGCCCATATGGGATGCCGGCACTGCAGGCAGAGGCTTTATCTGCTATGCCACAACACTGGACCCAGCAATACACGTTTTAAATGACTGAATAATACTCTGTTGAATTAATTAACTATTATAGGGGCAGATTCATTATAATGCATTGTAACTTCCCTATTGTTGAAAATAATTTCCTTGCAGGATTTTACTTCTGTTAATCATGTGTGAAGTTGCTATCATACACAAAGATTCTCCAGACCTTGGGGTTATTGCCTTAAGATGACTCTGACACATCACTTATTGGTAACTTTTCTCCTCATTAAAAATATTCAGTGTAGGGCCGACGCTGGGGCGTGGTGGGTGAAGCAGTCGCCTGCAGTGCCGGCGTTCCACGTGGGCACCGGTTCGCGTCCTGGCTGTTCCATTTCTGATCCAGCTCTCTGCTGTAGCCTGGAAAAGCAGTAGATTATGGCCCAAGTTCTTGGGCCCCTGCACCCACGTGGGAGACCCGGAAGAAGCTCCTGGTTCCTGGCTTCGGATCAGCACAGCTCCAGCCATTGCGGCTAATTGGGGAGTGAGTCAGTGGATGGAAGACCTCTCTCTGTCTCTCCTTCTATCTCTGTGTAATTCGTGACTTTGAAATAAATATATAAATCTTTTTTTTAACTTTTATTTAATGAATATAAATTTCCAAAGTACAGCTTATGGATTACAATGGCTTCCCCCCCATAACGTCCCTCCCACCCGCAACCCTCCCCTTTCCCACTCCCTCTACCCTTCCATTCACGTCAAGACTCATTTTCCATTCTCTTTATATACAGAAGATCAGTTTGGCATACATTAAGTAAAGATTTCAACAGTTTGCTCCCACACAGAAACATAAAGTGAAAAATACTGTTTGAGTACTAGTTATAGCATTAAATCTCAATGTACAGCACACTAAGGACAGAGATCCTACATGAGGAGTAAGTGCACAGTGACTCCTGTTGTTGACTTAACAAATTGACACTCTTGTTTATGGCTTCAGTAATCACCCTAGGCTCTTGTCATGAGCTGCCAAGGCTATGGAAGCCCCCTGAGTTCACCGACTCTGATCATATTTAGACAAGGCCATGGTCAAAGTGGAAGTTCTCTCCTCCCTTCAGAGAAAGGTACCTCCTTCTTTGATGACCCGTTCTTTCCACTGGGATCTCACTCACGGAGATCTTGCATTTAGGTCCCCCCCCCCCCCGAGTGTCTTGGCTTTCCATGCCTGAAATACTCTCATGGGCTTTTCAGCCGGATCCGCATGCCTTAAGGGCTGATTCTGAGGCCAGAGTGCTGTTTAGGACATTTGCCATTCTATGGGTCTGCTGTGTATCTCACTTCCCGTGTTGGATCATTCTCTCCCTTTTTTATTCTATCAGCTAGTATTTGCAGACACTAGTCTTGTTTATGTGATCCCTTTGGTTCTTAGTCCTATCATTATGATCAATTGTGAACAGAAATTGATCACTGGGACTAGTGACATGGCATTGGTACATGCCACCTTGATGGGATTGAATTGGAATCCCCTGGTATGTTTCTAACTCTACCGTTTGAGGTAAGTCAGCTTGAGCATGTCCCAAATTGCACTCTCTTCCCTCTCTTACTCCCACTCTTATATTTAACAGCTATCACTTTTCAGTTAAGTTTCAGCACTTAAGAAGAATTGTGTATTGAATACAGTATTCAACCAAAAGTGTTAAGTAGAACAAACAAAAAAAAATACTAAGAGGGATAACATATTAAGCTGCTCATCAACAGTCAGGGTGAGGGCTGATCAAGTCACCATTTCTCCTAGTGTTCATTTCACTTTAACAGGTTTCCTTTTTGGTGCTCAGTTAGTTGTCACCTATCAAGGAGAACAAGTGGTATTTGTCCCTTTGGGATTGGCTTATTTCACTCAGCATAATGTTTTCCAAATTCCTAACAGGGATCACTTTTCAGTTAAAATTTAAAATAAATATATAAATCTTTTAAAAAAGTATTCAGTGCTTCCTCTCACTCTACCTCCCTTCCATGTCTTCTAAATAAGGGATTTAAAGCCCTGCATCCCTGGACCTGTAGCTGCATGCTCTGCTGACCTGCCTGTGGGTCTAATCCACATACCAGGGAGTCCCTCCAGTTCTGTGCCCATGTTCAGGCTGCCTTTGTCACACCACATATCCTGTATTTACATATGTACCCCCTAAACCTTACACATGTCTGCCTGTACTTTCCCCTTGCATACCTTGATTGCCTTCCTGTGTGTATCACCATCATAACACTGAGGATGTTCCACTGAAAACACATGACTCTCTTTGAAACTGAGGAGTGTATTTTTTCATTGTTTTCCCACTGGGCAACATAGTACCCAACACTTAGTGAAATGTGGGATAGTTGATAAATAAGTCCATCAATAGATTTGACAACTGGGCTATTTCTGTAATGTGTTATGGAAAGAGGAAAATATTTTAGATGCAAAGTACTGACAGAGAGTAGGTGTCTCCTCTTATCTTAAAAACAGCATAATGTAAAGCAAAAGAGGAAAAAGACCATAAATGGGATTACTGTAAAAAACTAAATATTGAAGGATACTGAAGATTCCACATTCTTACAGATATGTAGCATCTTGTTCTGATATTTGGTCATCCTTTCTCATGCAATACAATCCATGTGCAACCATTTCCTCAAATTTATCTGCAGCCTTGTCACTCTCCTGAATGCAAGGCTCCATCTGCATCCTTAAACATCTCCATGCATGTCTGTTGACAACTCAAACTTAAAAAACTGGAACCAAGCTAGTCTGCATCTCTCCCAGCTGCTCTGTCCATAGCCATCCCGTCTTAGTGAGTGGCAGCTCCAGTCTTCTGGATGGCTCAACCAAAAGACATGGAATTCCCTTTGACCTCAGCCCTTTGGTTCATCCCCATTTCCAGTCCACAAGCACAATATGTTGGCTCTGCCATCAAACTAACATTCAGAATTCAGCCACTTCTCACTACAGTCTCCATTGTTATTGTCATAGTCTAAGCCACTATCATTGTGTGTCTGGATAATAGAAATTACCTCCTGGCTGATTTTTTACTTGCAGTCTTGCCCCATATTTTGCACTCAGACAGGCAGTGTCCTTTCAAATGTTTTTCCTGTCTTTAAAGACCTTTAGTGGCAGCCCAGCTGAGTCCTGCCATGGTATACTGGTCTGCTCTGGCTGCCATAACTGGAACCCTAGAGACTGGAGGCTGAAATGACTGTTTATTTTCTCACAATTCTGGAGTCAGGAAGTCCAAAATCTAGGTGTCAGCAAATTCAGTTTCTAGTGAATCTTCTCTGACTTTTAGTTATTCACTTTCTCACTGTGTCTTCTCACAGCATTTCTTCTGAAGATTTTGAGAGAGAGAGAGAGAGAGAGAGAGAGAGAGAGAGAATGAATGAGAAAGAAGCCTCATGTCTCTGCCTTTTCTTCCAGAACACCAACCCTAGCAGACTTCAGTGCCACCCTAATGACCTCATTAACCTTAGTCATCACCTACAGGCCCTGTCTCTCCGAGTACCATCATTGGAGGTTGGAACTTCAGCATAGGGATCTGAGGGGTAAAATTCGGTCCATAGTGCATGGCCTACAAATTTCCATGTGATCTGTGGCTCACTCCAGCTGTCCCAGCCACACAGCTACGCTGGGCTCTCTGTGACTCCTTGAACATATGCACTATGCTCCTATCCCGGGGATGTGGCCCTGACTGTCCCTCCAGACTTCAGCATGACTTACCCCTCATGTCTCTGCTCACATGCCATTTGTTGGCTATTCTTACTTGAGCACCTTATATAAAAGAGCACACTCTCCCCACCCCTGAAAAGCATTCCCATCACTTATTTCCTCTCCTCTACTCCAGCAGAAGTATAAGCTCTACAAAGGCAGGAATTGTATATCTTTATGTCTGTAAATGTGAGTATATTTTCTGGCACACAAAAGATACACAGTAAATATCTCTTGAATGAATGAACAGAAGTTTCTTTTATATTCATTATCTTTTGGCCTCCAACCGAATCTGGAAGAGGATAGGGTAGATATTTGTTCTACTTTCACAGATGAGGGAAGCTAATACTCTTAAGGGTTAGGTTTCATATATGTAGTGATAATTTCATTTGTTGGGTGCTTAGTATTGCCAGGGGATATGCATACTGTCATACTTGCTTTTATTTAATCCCTGGAGTAATCCTAAAAGATTATATATTATTATCCCCATTTTAACACAATTACTTATGCCTTGGAAAGGTTCAATAACTTGCCCGAGGGAGCCACTAATAAGTGACAGCCTACATGTGAACCCTAATCTGACTTCAAAGAACTGGTTTTTATCTACTATTATAGCTCACATCCTTTCAGCACAATGCCATGTGCCAGGTACTATGCTAAATCCTCACAATAATGCTATGAAATATGCTCCACTACTGTCTTCATTCTGAGGATGAGATCACTGGGGTCCTGAGAGGTTAACTGTGTAGGGTCACATCCAGCTGACCTAGAAGTCTGTTTCTTAAGTGCTAGACTTCTGTAAGAGCCAAGTCTTAAACCTAGGACTTCCTACTTTCCATTGCCTGCCTTTGTACTCTACCTGCCTAAATTAACCTGAAGGTCCAGGATGCCCTGACCATGACACACTTTCATATTTGCAATTCTGATCTCAGTAGGTCCCAGTGAAACAAAGTTTTGGCTGCTAAGGCAAATTAATGTGCCCATTAAAAATACTCACATGTTGTATGATCTAATCATTTTTAAAAGGACTCTTCCAGGTTAGGTAGGCTTCCTTGCATCTCTTCTCTTTCTTACTAGATACCTGACAAAACACTTTTCCTTCACCCAGCCTCTCTCTCCTCTAATGATATAGCTTAGGTTCAATGGTGAAGAAGGATAATTGAATCTATTTTTCAGACATTCATTGGTAGGCTCTATTCTTGGCACATATTGTTAGAATTGGGAGAGTCAGACATTTCTTTAATAAGTTAAGATTGTTGGGCTGGTCCAGGGAGATGAATAAAAGACATTACAATGCCAGCCTCAGAAAATATGTATGGCTCGTATATTCCTTGCTTTGCCCTACCATCCCAGTACAAGGCTTTTTCAAACACCTTTCTAGAAAAGCATTCCTCCTTTAGGGGGTGTCTGCAGTCTGCCCTGGCTGTACACTTGTCCACCACACATTGGGCCAGCGCTTCCCAAAGTGCAGTCCCCTGAGACCAGGAGCAGCAGCAGCTTCACCCCTGCACTTGCCCACATCGGCTAAATCAGAAACTCTGTGTGGGACCTAGCACTGTTTTCCCAAGATGCATGCTCAAGTGTGAGAGCCCCAGAATTAAGAGAAGGGTCACCTCTCTCCCCTCCAGCCCTCATAACCCTGCAGGTGTGAGACAACAAGGTCACAGCTGCCCCTAGCTTGCTCGTAAGTTGCAACCACAGCTACAGCTGGCAGAGAGCTCCATTCTGGGGACATATGTTTGAGCCTAGTTCAGGGAACATGTTTAACTGTAAAACATGTAGATAAGGTACATTTATGGGTAATTGTTGTCTGCTTTAAGAAAAATTTCATTACTCACCTTTCCCATTTTGATTATATCTTTGTTCTTATCTAAAAGAGCAAAATAAGAACTACTGTTTAATTGAGTGCCTTCTGTTTGCTTTGTCTTAAACGTCTAAGTTCTATCCACATACTGCTTTTGAAACAAATAGTGCTACAACTCTTCTGAAGAAGAGCAATTCCCTGCTTCTCATACATTCACTATTTCAAGACTTTCATTATTTTAACCTTTCCTACTGCTGTGTGCCTCCATGTTTCTAAATAACACCCACATATTGCTGTTTCTTGATGTGTTTGTTTCAGGCACTATCTCTTGATTTGCTCTTACTGTAGATGAGAATTCAGTCATTGTGCGTTCCCCTTCTTAGAACAGCCTCCCCCCTCCACACACACAGTCCCCTCCACATTGTTTCAGCTCCAGCGTTCTTCCTCCTGACTCCTCCAGTGCTGGCTTCTCTCTATGAACAGATGAGTTTACTGTGGGCACCCAAACCTCCAACCCCCCACCCCAATCCTGGACACCGAAGTCTAACTTCCTCCACTCTGTTAAATCACCTGCCACTTTGCCTTCTGCTTCCAGTCTCCAAGAGTGTATTGAAACTCTCCATCTGCTGTAGCTCATCCTGATTCCACATTAAACTAGAAATCTTCTCATACTGAATGTTTCCCAAGTTTCACACAATTTTCCCCAGTGCTTCCCAAGTTTTCAATACGATTAAAGTGAAGGTTTATTTTTCTCTTTTATTTTAATAACTTATCTGCTGCTGTGTTATGGTAGAGTAGTGTTATGTTTTTATTCTATGTTCATAGGTTAACATTTGCAATTGATGTTTCATACTGTGTAACCTTTTATATTTGAAATGGTACCATTCTTAAAATTCCCTCTGAATGATTCCCTCACTTTTGGATGTTACTGGGAAGGTCTTAGATTCAAATTAATGATATTAAAAATGACTTTGCTTTAGAGGCATGTAGCATACTGAATTTTTACCATGTACTAGGGATTATTCAAAATCCCTTACGTGCATTAATCACTTAATTCCCTTGAGCTTTGCCTCCTTAAATGTGTACTATAATTAGCACCATTTTATAAGCAAGGAAACTGAGTCACAGTGAAGTTAAATAATGAGCACTGAGTTCCTCTACGGTGCAGCGAATATTAAGCCACTCTTACAATAACCCTGCATGTGTCCGGTGGAGTGCTTTAGAGACTCCTGAGTATGTTAATCCTAAACCAGTTTGCAATGTAGGGATAGTAGTTCCCTGGCCTCCTCAAATCCCATATACCTCAGGCCCTAAAGCCCTGTTTCCTGCAGGCTGTTTCTTTGGAAGTCCTTGGTGGGATATTTGCTGTACCTAACATCACTCCGGCCCTCCTCCCTGAGACTGACACCTGTGTACAACTATCACAGAGCCTGTGTCCTGCTACTGTGTAACAGGGGCGGTACCAGCCTTGAGAGAAAAGCCAGCCTCCCTTGCCCTTGGTGATGGGGTCTCCTGGCTCCTCTTTTGGGTCCTGGTACATTTCCCTGCTCAATGTTGTATGACTCCATTTGGCTGACTCCATCCAAGGAATGGCAATGGTGCAGCAGGAAATGACAACTCCACTCATAAACATAAATGATTCCATGGTTTGGGTATTTGTTTTACAAACTATGAATATTTTATTTTGAAAATATACAGAATTTATGAAATTAAAACTCAAAAGATTTAAATTATTTAACATACATTTGATACAAAAACATATACATATATTACAAATATGAGGGTAAATTTACAAAAGGTAAACATTGTGACTGTTATATACGTTTTGGACAGATAAAAGTTGCAAAGAGAAATATTCCAGCTACAAACTAAACAGCATGTAAATTAAGGAGCTGTAATTAATTATGAAAGTTGAAAATCAAAACATTATTTTCTTCCTTTAAAAATGTGCTAGCCAAAAAATAAAGTGGGTCAGTGACATCATTGAGTTGCAAACATATTTTTGTGCAAGCTTTTCCTACTGCGGAAATAGCTCTTTCTGGTGATTTTCAGACTAGTCGGAAAAATGATGAAGAGATACTTAAGAGCCAACCCTCAATATTTTCTTCTGCATTTCATCTTCAAATAATTTTATCTCATACTTGATAACTTTGCAGAGTTTGAACAAGCTTTCCTTCCATGCCCTCCCCAACAAAGAGTAGGTTCCATAGGGATTAGAAGCTAGAGCTCCCTCTGCTCCTGCCAGAGAAAGCATTTGATTTGTCTGCATGTTGTATATGCTTATCATGGGCAGTTGGTGACTGATACAGAAGTCCCTGCATTCATTATCATACTGACTGTCACATTCCTAGCCTCCTCTTGCAGAAATTCCTTGAATCCTAGTAATAATTGTTCTTTTACTAAGAGCTTTGCAGGACCACAGCATAGTTGCATATTATAATTCTTAAAGTCTTGGACCTGTCTAGACTTGTAGACTTTGCATCAATTTGTCTTTTCACGTAATTTGAATAATGAAATCACTGACCTTGCTCTACAGATATTAATAACTTAAATTCTGGATTTAAAAAAACATTAAAGTAGCCTACCAGCAAATCCATGGCTCATTCAGTAGTAAAATATAGCAGCGTATGCTGTAATACCACAATCTGGTCATCTCTCCTCCTCTTGTGGAGTACCCAGCATGCCTTGAGGCCCAGATTCCAATCTGCAGATGAGGAAAACCATATTCAGGGAAGGGAAATAATCAGCCTGAGGTCATGTAGCTAGCAAGCGTCAGCACTGAGAGCGAGCTCAGTTCTTGGGCTCCTATAGAAAGAGTAACTTCCACCATCTCTGTCTTAGTTAAGTTCCCCATCCTTTTCATCTAAGGAGACCCAATGATATCTACCCTGGGAATGAAACAAATCATTGAAATTTGGTCCTAGCAGAAATTGTCAATTAGCTGAATTTTAAGTGACTATTTTCCTAAGGTGAGGGTTGTTCAGCACCTGAGTGGACTCTGGCAGCAGTTTATAAAGTTTCCTCTTCTATCATCTCAAAAATCATCACGGGGCTAGTATTGTGGCATGGTAGGTGAAGCCACTGCCTGTGTTGCTGGCATCCCATATAGGCACTGGTTTGAGTCCCAGCTGCTCCACTTTGGATCCAGCTTCCTGCTGATATTCCTGGGAAGGCATCAAGAGGTGGCCCAGGTGTTTGGACCTTTGTACCCACATGAGAGATGCAGAGGAGGCTCCTGACTTCAGCCTGGCCCAGCCTTTGTGTTATGGTCATTTGGAGAGTGGGTTGGAGGATGGAGAATCTCTCCCCCACCCATCTCTTCATCTCTCTGTGTAGCTCTGACTTTCAAATAAATGTTTTTAAAGATTATTTATTTATTTGAAAGGCAGGGTTATACAGAGAAAGGAGAGGCAGAGAGAGAGAGAGATCCCATCTGCTGGTTCACTTCCCAATTGGCTGCAATGGCTGGAGCTGTGCCTATCTGAAGCCAGGATCCAGGATCTTCACCCGGGTCTCCCATGCAGGTGCAGAGGCCCAAGGACTTGGGCCATTTTCCATTGCTTTCCTAGGCTATAGCAGTGAGCTGGATCAGAAGTGGAGCAGCCGGGTCTTCAACTGGCACCCATATGGGATGCCAGCACTGCAGGCGGTGACTTAACCAGCACCAGCCCCTCAAATAAATTTTTTTTAAAAAAATCTTAGAAAAATTAAAGAATTGGGGCCAGAGCTGTGGTGCAGCAGGTTACAGCACTGGTCTGCAGCACTAGCATCTCATATGGGCTCCAGTTCAAGTCCTCACTGCTCCACTTGCAATCCAGCTCCCTGCTGGTGCACCTGGGAAAGTGGCAGAGGATGGCCCAAGTCCTTGGCCCCTGCACCCATTTGGGAGACCTGAAAAAAGCTCCTGGCTACTGCCTTCTGCTTAGCTAAGATCCAGCCATTGAGGCCATTTGGGGAGTGAACCAGCGGATGGAAGAATTCTCCCCGCCCTCCATAACTCTTGTCTTTGAAATAGATAAAATAAATCTAAAAAAAAAATTATCTAAGAGTTTGAAATTTTACCCAGATTCCATGTGACCTCTCAAGGTCTCCTAACAGTTGGAACTCTGCAGGGCCACGAAAGCCCAAGATGCTGGGAGTTGGACGCCAAGTCCCCTGCCAGCAGGCCCGTTGGATGGTCCCTCTCACCAGTGATGCACCTGGTGACAGGGCTGAGTGATGCTGCCCCTCTGATTTTTGGGTCTCACACTCCCACACTTCACTGTGCCATTATCAAAGCATCCAGGTGGAAGGAAGGGCTCAAGAAATTGGAAATAATCTCGCTTATCTTTCCTCTATTTGCTCCTTTCATCTTTTTCTGTTTAATAAGCACAAAGTAAACACAGAGTGATTTTTTTTTATTCTGAAATGTTATGAACATTAAGCTCTGAGTATTATCTCGGGAATGCATTTCATTTGAACTCCAAGGAGCACTAATGTAATTTTTTAAAGGTAAAAAAAAAATCGACATTCGTAATGCCACCACGATTTCCCGTGGCTGTGGTGTATGTAGAAGGCCTCCCTCTGGCAGGTCAAATGTTTCCATGTCTGTTCAGATGTTTTTTGCTTTTGAGGCCCTTAAGACTTTAGCAGAGATAACTCCTGAGTACCTCAGCTGCATTCCAGATATGAGACTGTTTTCATTGCAGAAAATCCATCGTTTGCCAGTCACCTATCATAAACCCGATCCTGTGGCGTGCTTGTGAGATGGGGTTCCTCCTTTAACTCTTTTACCACACTTCTACAGATTAGTGCATATTATCCCATTTTGCTGACAAGCGATGTGTACTTCAGAGGCGTTGAGCTACTTGCCTGAAGTCACTCGACCAGGAAATATCAAAACCCGGCTCCCCAGGGGAGCTGTCTGCTTGCTGCACACAGGTACTTCCTACTGCACTATCCGGTCTCAGCACTCTTGCCCCTGGCCAGTAACTCTGCCAGTTCCTACCCTCTGGCCATGCGTCTGGATTCTCAGCCTGGACTTGTACTTGGTCAGAACCTCCTCAAACTTGGTAGCCTGCCAGCATTCTGTTCACTTGGCCCAAAGTAAGCCACCGAGCTTCTATCCTTAGAGAAACCATGATGCATCCCATCCTTACCTCATCAATCACTCACTCTGCAGTCACCCGCTGTGGATGCATCACACCATCACCAGTGCACCTGTGCACTGCAGGTAACAGGGACAGGAAGAGAGCCTCCTCCAGCCTGGAAAGTTCCCAGTCTTGGGGATGGGGACAGGATGAGTACAGTCTGGAAAAAAATACAATGATAATTCAGTGCATCACATGGCATTAAGAGGGACGCATAGTGTGTCACAAGATTCCCTGCAATGAACCTAGCCTGCAAACATCTCTGCAGGCTGTCAGGTGTCTGGATGGGTTGCACTGTGTTTCCTCAAAATTCGTATGTCAGTGTCAGCCCCCAGTACTTCAGGATGTGACTGAACTCAGCACAAGGGCCTTGAAAGAGGGGACTGAGGTTAAGGGAGGTTATGAGCTGGGCCCTAATGCAGTCTGACAGGTGTTCGTGTAAGAAGAGGAGGTTGGGACCCACAGAGAGACACCAGCATGAGCACACAGAGAGTAGGCGAGAAGGCGGTGGTTCCTGAGCCAAAGAGAGAGGACTCCAGAGAAACCAAATCTTTCAACACCAGGATCTGGGATTGTGAGAAAACACATTTTTGTGTTTGAGCGTCCCAGGCTGGGGAATTGTGTTATGGTGGCCTTGGCCGACAAAGGACATGAAGCAAACCCCATGCTCCTCCCTTTTCTTACCTGGGCTGTGTTGATGCCTGCCCCTTCCTCACCAACCCCTGTCCCCTCCCTGCCTCTCCCCTCCCTGCCTTCAGAGCTCTGTGCAGCACTCAGGCACCGTTCTCTGATCAGTGGTCTCTGAGCAGGTTTTTCACAGGAGTGCTCCAGCCCGTAGCCACATGAAATTCACATCAGTTTTAAAATACTGATATTGGCAGGGCACAAATAGCCCCCGGCCATTTATTGGGAATGGATGTTTCTGGCATATTCTCTGTCATCTTTTCTAAACTGGGCTCAGAATCTCTCCCAGGTGTAACAGCGAATGTGTCACTCTTATGTAAAGCAGTACAGAGAAGAGACCTGTTCTTCAGAATTGTATGTGTTTCTGAAGATTTAATTACTTATATAATATTATGCATCTTTACCCATTTATGTTTTTAATCAAAGGTTTAAAATTTGTAAGAACTCTGTGAAAGTAGGAAATGCTACAGAGACAAGTGAGGAGAGATCAAATAGACTGCTAATTAAGTTAATGCGCGTTCAATGCTTGGCATAGCACTGGGCACATAGAAGCACAATGTACGTGTTGGACTTAATTATTGCTTTGAGACAAAATTGAAAGTCTGCAATGCACAAAGACCATTGGAAAACATTGGAAAGAGCAAATAAAAACTGGAAATGAGAAGAATAAAACGTTGTAAGACTAATCTGATGAAAGTGCCTGATAAAATCACCACTAAGAGTAACGTGCAAACAAAACAGGAAATATGGGTTGTACATGTGAGCACTGCAAATGAAGATATTTGGTAATGAGCAAAATCCATTTTTTGAGTGACTAGTAGTACAAACGTCATAAATGGCAGTAGTTTTCCATGGAAAACATGGAACAGAATTATAACTTGATTTCAATGCCAAAATTATTGATCATACTTTATAAATGTGAGGCACACTGCACTTTATACATGCTTCCTTATATGGCATCACATTGATTGTGATCTTAAGATATCCTGGGTTGTTAGGCAAACAAGGGCTATTATTCCCTTTAACCTGAAGCTCCAAGAATATGTGACTTGCTCAGGATCACACCACTTAGGTTAGGCAGAATCAGGACTCAGATCCAAATAATTTTAATTCCATGCAGGTGCTCTTTCCATTTCCCCATCAGCCATTATATAGACAGGAGGTCACAAATATCTCTCCTGTGAGGGGCATTGTAGATGTCCTCCCTGGGAAGTAATGATTAAACTGGGTCTGGAACCTTACGTTCTCAGCACCTTCTTCTATCAGTGTTGTGAGGGAGTAGTGCAAAGAGCAATAACCTTGGTAAATCTACTTGCAGAGGATGAACTACGCATTTGAACTTGGACAGGCAGAGAAGCTAGAAGGGCTGCTGCCTACTCCCCTCCCCTGCAAGTGCTGTCATAATGCAGCATATTCCCTGGAGCTTTAGGTCGAAGCAGTGTGTGCACAGTGATTGTGAGCATGAGCTGTGGAGTCAGGCTTTGGTGCAGATCCCTACTTATGCCCCTTAATCATTATAAAACCTGGGAGAAATTTCCTCTTCAATTTTCAATTAAAAATATTTACTCAACCTTATATGCCATTTGATGACTAGGTTCTGAGTCTACAGCGGTTAAAAGTATTGCTTCTCTCATCACTTGTTGCATAGTACTTAAAAATTTAATAGTTTGATATATAATGAGTATACAAAGTTTGTTTTAATGGGTAATTGGCAAAGCCCTTAGCAGATGCCTGGTAGCTGTATACAGGACTTGAGAAGCATGCTGTATTAAATCTCTAGAGAAAGAGAACAAATATATCACATGTGATATATATTTCTGTATCTATCTATATGCATACATGTGTGTGTGTGCGCGTGCATGTGTGTGAGAGAGAGAGAGAGAGAGAGAGAGAGATTTATTACTAGGAATTTGCTCACACAATTATAGAAGTTGAGGAGTCCCAGAGATGCTTTCTGCAAACTGGAGACCCAAGAAAGACTGTGGTTGTCATTCAGTTCAAGTTCATAGGCCTGAGAACCAGGGATGCTAATGATGTAGATTCCATTCTGGGTCTGAAGGCTCCAGAACTGGGAGGACCAAGGACAGGAGAAGATGGATGTCCCAGCTCCCACAGTCAGGCAAAGGGGATGGATTCCTCCTTCCCCTGCCATTTGTTCTGTGCAGTCCCTGCAGGGATTGAATATGGATCACTTATAGTGGGGAAGGCAATCCACTTGACTGATTCCAATCTTATCTGGAAATACCCTCACAAACTGATCTAGAAATAGAGTTTAACCTGGGCACCCTGTGCCAATCAGTGTGAATACATAAATGAACTATTAAGCATGGTGCTTTGAACTGATTCACCAAAATTCATGAAATCCTCATCCTGGAAGTGATGGTATTTGGAGGTGGGGCCTTTGAGAGCTAGTTAAGTCATGAGCATGGAGACCCCGTGAATGGGATCAGTGCCCATTTCTTTCTATGAAAGAAATCCCAGAAAGACCCCACTTCCTTCTCACTACATGAGTTCAATCATCTCTGAGCTTGGAAAGAAGACCCTCTCACATCAAATCTGCCAGCATCTTAACTGTGGGAAATGAATTTCTATTGTTTACAAACCACCCAATAAAATGTATTTTTTTATACCCAAAGATACTAACACACAAAGGAGGATTCAACCTGACCACTTACCCTCCATGGCTTTGCATGGTTCAGCTTCACTGCCTACCCCTGCATCACAGTTCAGGGTGCTAATCATCCCTGCACTTAGAGCTCTATCCATTTAAATGCCTCCACACCGAGTATGTATTTTAATGGCCACACCTTCTGTGGTGAGCATGGCCATGTCCTATTAGTAGATATAGAACTTCAGGCCATCATGTTGTGTGACCTGCAAAACACTGCAGGCTGGACATGAATGGCCTCGCTGCCCATGTGCTCCTGAGCCCTCCTGGAGGGCACGAGCCAGCTCTTTAGAGACCTTTACTCTCTCCTCTCTGTGCCCCATGTGCAAATGTAGCCTCCCAGAAGTCTATTCAAATGAGCTTACCCAGCACCAATCTCACCAGTGGTAAGCACCTTCCATCACCTAGTTGTCACTGCTAGGAGGCAAACCTGATAAACAAAACAGGATGCAATGGTGAGCTTTACAGAAATGTAAATAATCCATTTAAATGGTTATCCTTGATTCTTGTTGGTATGAAATATCTCATTTCATAAAATCATAATGCTAATAGGCAGAATGATTTGTATATGTATCTATTCAGCAAAGTGAAGTTGGACCCTAGCCTTTTTATTTTGTTTTTGAACTAGTCTGCAAGATTGAAAAGCTAGGGCTTTTGTACCGAGCCAGGGCTGGTAGATGACTGCAGGAACTGTAAGGCCCTCTCCGCTAGCCACCTACCCCTCAGGCCCTATCTTCTTCCCCTCCTCCCCCTTCTCTCTTTTTTTTTTTTTTTTTTTTTTTAATCTTTTATTTAATGAATATAAATTTCCAAAGTACGACTCATGTGTTACAATGGCTTCCCCCCCATACCGTCCCTCCCACCCACAACCCTCCCCTTTCCCACTCCCTCTCCCCTTCCATTCACATCAAGATTCATTTTCGATTATCTTAATATACAGAAGATCAGCTTAGTATACCTTAAGTAAGTATTTCAACAGTTTGCTCCCACACAGAAACATAAAGTGAAAAATAATAGATGATTTTTTTTTAAATGATGATGAAATCAGATCAGACCTATTGTCATGTTTAATCCCAGTGAGAGTCAAGTTGGGAATTGATAATTTCTTTCTTTTTTTTTTTTTTTTTTTTTACAGAAGATCAGTTTAGTGTACATTAAGTAAAGATTTCAGTCGTTTGCACCCCCATAGAAACACAAAGTGAAATATACTGTTTGAGTACTCGTTATAGCATTAAGCCTCAGTGTACAGCACGTTAAGGACAGAGATCCTACATGAGGAGTAAGTGCACAGTGACTCCTGTTGTTGACTTTACCAATTGACACTCCTGTTTATGGCATCAGATTTCATCTTCCCGCCATTCATCCTAAGCTCTCTCGAATTGCAGAGAGCATATGTATCCTTGTGCCTGTTACCCCGATCCTTCTGCCTGGACAACTTGTCAAGGCTTCCTTTTCTATTTAATTTCCCTCTGCTTTCCAAGACAACACTAAATGGTGTTTTGTGAGGACACTCACTGATTTACAGAACGATGCTTTTTTCTGAACAGGTTGTTGGCTTCTCAGCCTCTCCAGGAGATCTTGAGCACCATAAAAGTAGAAGTAGAACCACAGCTTTCTTTTTATCCATTCTTAGTGGCTGGCCTATCCCCACTGACCCAGTGAAGGTGGTAAAGGGAAGGGGGTGGGGGAGGAGAGAGATGAGGAATGAGGAAAACAGACAAAGAAAGATATGTTAGGCAGAGAGTGGAAACAGAAACACATGGATAAACAAGACAGAGCCAGGGATAGAAACATGAGGAGGAGGGGCAATAGAAAGGAATGGGAGAAGGAAATGTGCTATGGAAAAGAGAGAGAAAGTGTTGATGAAACAAAGAAGGAAATAAGGAAGAAGAAAAGGACGACAGGAGAGAAGGTGGTTCTTGTAAGTGAGCAGTTTCTGCCTATTGCAGACGTGGGAGTCTCTGGTCTCCACTCACACACCTGCCTTTGCGAGGTAAAAACACCTTCCTTCTCTTCATCTGCCTAACACATACGGGGGCTTTGACTTCTTGTCCATTTTTCATTCTATAATTATTTGAATACATTTGCATCAAATTATATTTAGATATTCATCATCTCTGTAATTTCCCAAGATAAATAGAAAAACCTTCCAAAAACTGAAAATGCTATAGACTACATATTTAACCTTAGAAAATTGGCAATTCATTAGAAAAAGAAAGCAGTTGCTGCTTTAGCAAAAATATTTAATTCGAGGATACTCTTTGCCAGTGTGCGTAGGAAAACCCCCATAGAAGTTTTAGAATGACAGTTCTTGAACTAGCAGCTCTAATTTAAAAGGTGTTTTGGATAGAAATATACATGGTTTTCTTAATGCAGCTTTCTAGAAAACAATTTTATAAAATTGGGATTGGTTTTTTAAAGTAAATGTCTTTTTTTAAATTAAACAAGGCAAGTAAAAATGAACATTTCAAACTCAACTTACCAAATGGATGTGATGATGGGTCCACAGGTGAAGATGCCTAGTAATAAAATGCTGAGCACTTATTCCTGCTCAAAATCTATGAAACTTTGAGTCCAAGAGTTTAGGTCACTTGGGAGAAGTGGCAGAGCCTAGTTTTATCCTGGTGTGGTCTGACACCCAAGCCTTGTTCCTGGTATGACAATCTGTGCTACTCTTAGCTAAAGTTGAGACTCATTGATGCGCTGACCTCTAGAATTACATACTGGAGAGATAAAAGATGAAATAGTTAATTGCAGTGTGTTAAGTGCCTCCTTCCATATAACTCTCCAACCAACCTGTGAGACAGGAATTTTCCTCCCCTTCAACTGCTGGGGAAGCGGAGCTTCCAAGAGGTTACAAAGTTTGCCTGCAGTTCCCAAGGAGCCTACCCAGTCATTCAGATGCCATGAAAAGGTCTGGAAACCCGGAGACTTCATAACCTGCCTCACTGGAGAGGAAAACGATCATTTGTTTATGGAGCTGAAATTTGTTGAATGCTTGCTGAGTGCCAGACAGTTTTGCAAATGCATTGCACAAATCCTTTCATTTATTGCTCACAACAGACCTGTGAAGGGAGCATGCTGCCTTAGACCTCTTTTGGATACAGCAGAGATGGATTTTTTTAAGACTTATTTATTTGAAAGTGAAGGGAAGCCTTGGAAACTCATGACTGGAGCATAGGGAGATTACTGATGCCATAGACAGGAGTGTCAATTGGTAAAGTCAACAACAGGAGTCACTGTGCACTTACTCCTCATGTAGGATCTCTGTCCTTAATGTGCTGTGCATTGAGATTTAATGCTATAACGAGTACTCAAACAATATATTTCACTTTGTGTTTCTATGGGGGTGCAAACTGTTGAAATCTTTACTTAATGCATACTAAACTGATCTTCTGTAAAAAAAAAAAAAAAAAAAAGAAATTATCAATTCCCAACTTGACTCTCACTGGGATTAAACATGACAATAGGTCTGATCTGATTTCATCATCATTTAAAAAAAATCATCTATTATTTTTCACTTTATGTTTCTGTGTGGGAGCAAACTGTTGAAATCCTTACTTAATGTATGCTAAACTGATCTTCTGTATATTAAGATAATCGAAAATGAATCTTGATGTGAATGGAAGGGGAGAGGGAGTGGGAAAGGGGAGGGTTGTGGGTGGGAGGGACGGTATGGGGGGGAAGCCATTGTAATCCATAAATCGTACTTTGGAAATTTATATTCATTAAATAAAAGTTAAAAATAAATAAATAAATAAATAAATAAATAAATAAATAAAAAGAAAGTGAAGGGAGAGGAGTTGCACGAAGACACATCTTATCCCCTTGTTCATTCTCCAAATGGCCACAACAGCCAGGACTGGGATAGGTCGAAGCCAGGATTCTGGAACTCCAACCAGATCTTCCACAGGAATGACAGGGGTCCAAGCACTTGAGCCATCATTCACCTCCTTCCCAGGTACATTAACCTGAGAAGTAGCAGTGATATCTCAAGTAGGAGAACTAGACTGAGTTCCTGGCTCCTACCTCCCTGCCAAGTCTAAGGCCTTTGTGGGCATTTCAGGGAGTGAATCAGTGGATTAGAACGCTCTTTTGCTCGCTCCCTCTCTCTTCCTGCCTCTCTCTCAAAATAAAATCAAACAAATTTACAAACACTCCCTTGATCAAACACACCTATCTGTGAGCCTTATTTATTCCTTTGAGTCAGTTCCTTGCTCAGGGAAGTGGCACGTAGCACGTGTCATTCATTCATTCAGTCTGGTAAACCCTGAAACATCTTTCTCATTCTTATTTCAAGATAATTCCATTGATTCTTCCAACTCTGGGATTCCCAAACCATCTATTCCACCTTCCTGCAGCTTCAAAAGTAGCTACACACCGTGCTCATGTTATTACAAGACCCTTAATTGTTATTAATTGCTGTCGGAGGTGATGATAATTAGCATGCTGTAATGAAGTGCTAGCCCACCATCCCGGAGTGTGTATTTAACCTGTGTTTGTCTAAGGAGATCAACAAATTCTCTGGATACTCTCATGCCTTGGTACTGAGGAAGAGACAGGGGTGTATGATTTAATCTGGCCACTCAGAAGCCCTGGGCCATTCCTTCCGTGGGAGAGTCCCCTGCCTGTGGCCTGTGGTTTCTGAATACCCCTCCCACCTCCTGCTACTGCTGCCAAGCCAGCTTCACTGATCACAACAGCAGGCTCGTTTGATGACATGCCAGCATGAGTTTCAAACACCAATTACCACTCTGCCGATGACAAATATGAAGGGGGGAAAAAGCAGCAATCATCGTTTAATAAATATATTATGAAGACAAATGCTGCTTACGTAAATCACCCACTATTATTGAAAACTTGATGATTCAGATATGGAAGAAACAAGGGTTAATTTCAAAACCATGGAACCTCAACTATAGGTGGTTTTAGAAAGACCTTGAGGGAACCTCTTGGCCTGAAACCAGCAAGTCCAGTAGTCAGGTTCCCTGCTATTCCCCTGGAATAAAGGACAGCCATTGTTTCAGCCCTCTCTGGTTTTTCTGCAATGCAAAATGCTACAGGTGAGAAGCATTCTAAGTTTTCATACCACATGGAAATTTCTAATCTAAAGCCCAGAGCGCCTTCTGACAACTTTGAGTGTGAGTAGAGCTCAGAGAGAACCAGGAAGGAGAGAAGGGTGCCTATGAAGTGCACTAAGGAAGCACTGTCCATGTGCTTGGAAGGCATTTTATCATGCCCTTCAGAGAGAAGGCTTGATCTGGTTCTCACACAGTTACCCAAGGGCAGTGAGGGAGCAGCAGAATGCTCAGGACATCAGCTTTGAAATCAGGTAGCCCTTGCTCCAGTACAGCATTACCAGACCTTAGCTATGCGATCATGCTCAAGTTACTTAGCTTCTCCAAGTCTCTGTTCCCTCATCCATCAAGCAGAGAAGATAATAGCAGCTTTCACACAGATCTGTTATTGTTATGATGAACTTAAATAATACCCCAGGGTCTTCAAAGGCTTCATGGAGAACACATATTATAAAAAAAACTATTGCTGGATTTAAATTATTTTGCACAAAAATAAGCATCTTTAATTCAATTTTTATGAACTTTTAAAAGTACTCTTGCATGTGGTAAATAGCACAGGAAACATTCCATATATAATTTTTAAGCTCTATTTATTTATTTGAAAGTCAGAATTATAGAGAGGGAGAGGGAAGGAGGGAGGGAGGGAGACACAGAGAGAGAGATAGAGATCTTCCATTCATTGGTTCATTTCCCAGATCTCTGCAACGGCCAGGTCTGGGTCAGGCCGAAAGCAGGAGCCAGGAGCTTCATCCAGGTCTCTTACTTGGGTGCAGGAACCCAAGCACTTGGGCCATCTTCCGCTGCTGTCCCAGGTGCATTAGCAGGGAGCTGGATCAGAAGTAGAGCTGCCAGGATTCAAACTGGCCTGCCAAATGTAAGGCAGACATCTCCAGCAGAAGCTTTACCCACTACACTACAACGCCAGCCCCAATATTCTATATATTATCATTGTTAGTTATTATTTCCCCATTTTACCATGAAAAGATAGAAGCTCATCAGAAGTTAATATCACATTCACGGACACATAGCTAATAGCGCAGCCTGGATTCAGACTCATGTCTCTATCCAGATCTTCTGCTCTTGCCTAGCCCCTAAGGTTTTCTACATGAGTGGGCCAAGCCAAGTTTTCCAGCGGCAAGATTTACGTGGGAAATGATTGCTGGCACAATCACATTCATTTCATTACAACCAGAAGTAAGGAACAAGTTCCCCCTGCTTCCTTCATGTTGGCTGTGCTGGCTGTTTTCTTCTTGTTAGAAAATCCTAACCCTCCCCAAATGTATAATTGAAGATAAAGGAATCTTATTTTGGAAGATCATTGTAAACACGCATCTTTACGTTTTGTGATTTTGGAGTGTGTGTGTTGAAGAGTAGGTACGGGTGTCTGCCGCCCCACTACCTCTCCTGTTTCTTAGCACATATTCCTGCACACATTTAGGTTACCTGCAGGACTGCTCAGGGCATTTGAGATTGGATGCTACTGCCAAAGCCTACTGGTGGGCTCCAGCTAAAGCCTTACTCCATGTCTGTGTCTCTACACACAAACTGCTCCCAAAAAGTGGGCAGAAGATTGAATTTGGTCAAGCAATTGGTTAGTTCAGCAAATAGCTTAGTAAAGAAACATGTGAGGGCTATGTGTCAGGTAATTGAGTTGGCAGTGAAACCAAACACGTGGCAGAAGTGCTATTACTCTGGAAGGTGTTTTTAGATGCTTTCAGAGGCGAATCTCTTACTATCTGCAGTGAAAAACCTTACTAAATACCAAGAGCTGCTGAGATTGTCTGTTTAGTAAACATTTACTGAGCGCTTACTAGTGCTGGGTCACATGCCACCTACAGGTGCAGCAGTGATGTGTCACACGTGGACCCTGCAGGTAAGTGTTCAGAATCACTTTGCCTGCCCCCACCTACAAGTCCTCAACCAAAACTCTTTTGGGAAGAACCTCCATTTCTTTCCAGTCTCAGAAGAGCTCAGAACACCTGAATGAAATGGGAAAAGCAATAGCAAGGGGCTAGGGACAGCTCTTCAATGAGAACCTCCCAGCTTATCATTCCCTCGCAAAAGAAATAAAATTTGAGTTGAAGGGTGACCTTTTTTCTTTTTCAAGCCGAATAATCAGGGAAAACACAGACAGAAACACACACACAGAATTCTGGCTCATGCATGTGTCCTCTCTCCTTTACACGCATCCCCAAGTACACTCTTGCTCTCCCTCTTGCTCTAACACACACACATACACACACACACAAACACACTCACACTCACAAACAAGTCTTTGAAGCCCAGACAGAAGGTGGGTCTGAGAAAGTAGGGCAGTCTGCACATTGTCTAGTCAGTGAGGAAGCGACAATCTGGAGCAGGAGCAATGCAAACAAACTCTGCCTCCTGCCATTGCGGATGATTCAGAGCCGTGGGCGTGTTGGCTGTGCTGCCCCTGTTTCCTGACCCCAGCTGGTGGGATGGCAGAGGCATTTCCCTTCCCTCCTGCTGCCTCCTGGATCTGCATTCTTCCTGTCCCTCTTAGGCTGCTGCACATCTAAGAGCAAAGGAGTGAGGATGTGAGAGTGCAGCATTCTGGTGTCCGTGTGCCTCACCCTGTGCCATGTGCTGGGCACTGGGGACGGCATTTCATCCCCACAGCAAACTTTTGAAGGTTGTTATGATCTCAGTGTGACAGATGAACAAACCAAGACTCAGATCTTCACAAGATCACCCTGCTGAGTGCCAGAGCTTGGATCTTGCTCCAAGTCTCATGGACGCCACAGCCTGCTCTAGACCTCGCCACAAGAATTTCAACAGGAGATAAGGGAGACTCCCAAAAGTAAGATGAGAGCAATACAGTCGGAATTGTTAGGCTTAGGGTGAGGGGAAACAGTGACAGTAATAAGCCTCACAGACTCACAACTCATTCTGCTCCTCCTGCCTCAAAGCCTCTTTACTGTCTTCTCCCCTTTGCTGTCACTCCTTGGTCTTCTCTGTAGATGTATTTGGAGGTATGCTCTATTTGCATATTTGAAAAGGTAGGTTTACTAAATAATTAATATTATTAATATTTAGTAATAATTAATACCATTAATAAGTATTTTAGAGCATTCATCTCATACAGAACCAACCTATTCCCTGGAGCCCTGGAAGCAAATCTAGAAGGTAGAGATGTGTCTTTCCTGTTCAACTCTGTAACTATTAGTTGAGTTAGGACTCTTCCCCATCATCCTATATGTGGAAGAGAAGGAAGCAGGATGTCCAGATGCATCATCTTCTGGGTCTTGCATGGAAGGCCCCCACCCCTTCCCACCCAGCTCCTCTTCCGGAAGACTCCACCTGGCTCTCTTTTGGGGGCTGAATCTCCCCACGCACCAGAGCAACATGTTCCCCAGCGGTGTTTTGGATGCCATGATGATAAGCCCACAGGCCTCCTTTTCAGGGAATTACTACTGACCCCTCTTGGAATTGGGTAGATAGCAGCAAAATAACAAAGCAAAGACAAACTTTGGGGATCTCGCAGACTTCTCCAGCCATTGTCCTCATCCCTGGCTCAGTCTTCCCATGCTGTGACAATCCCTTGGGACTAGTTCACCTGTTCTCTGTGTCAGGATGGAGTTCAGTCATTCTCAACCCTCCATTGTTCAGAATCCTGCTGACCCTTCCCCTCCTGGAAGTTCTCCCTGACCTCCATTTTCCAAGGAAGAAGTTGGCAGCTGAACAAACAGGATTATTCCTCCTGACTGTCAATGTATGAGGAGAGGCTTTGGCAAAGTTGCTCCATCTCCCTGAAGCTCCGATTCTTTCTTTATAAAATAGGTGACGTAAAGAGTCACAAAACTGGTTATGTTAAAGAGAATAGAGAATGCTCTAGCACAGTATGGGTATGCACCAAAGGTTCAACAAGAGCGAGTTCACTGTTTTTATCCTAACCCCTTCAGCCAGTTTTGTTTCTTGTTTTTTTTTTTTTTCCTTTAAAGATTTATTTATTTACTTGAAAGTCAGAGTTAAACACAGAGAGAAGGAAAGGCAGAGAGAGAAAGAGAGAGGTCTTCCATCTGCTGGTTCATTCCCCAACTGGCTGCAATGGCCGGGGTTGCGCCTATCCAAAGCCATTAGCCAGAAGCTTCTTCTGCCAGGAGCTTCTCCTGCACCCTGCCAGGTGCAGGGGCCCAAAAACTTGGGCTGTCTTCCACTGGATCAGAAGTGGAGGAGCCAGGACTCGAAACGGGCCCATATGGGATGCCAGCACTGCAGGCCATGGCTTTACCTGCTGCACCACAGCACCAGCTCCTTGTTTCCTGTTTCATAGATGCCTGTCCTGTAGATGTTCCATGAAAAGAAAGAGGCTTTGGAACTACTAGCCATTATTATCCTGTCATAAAGGATATTAGCACTTTATTATCTTTTAAGCTTATTCATAAGGTAGAGAGAGAGAGGAAGACAGAAAGACAAAGAGACAGAATGAGAGCTACCATCTACTTGTCCATTCCCCAGATGCCTACAATGACCAGGATGGAAGCAGAGAGCAGCTAGAAATTTAATCCAGGTCTCTCATATGTGTGGCAGGGACCCAACTTCTTGAGCCATCACCACTGCCTCCCAGTTCACAGGCAGGAAACTGGAATCAGGAGCCAGAGTCAGGACTGAAACCCAGGCATTCTGCTAAGTGATGCAGGTGTTGTAATGTGCATCTTTGCAAGTTTATTTACTTATTTACAAGTTTATTTATTTTTATTTACTTGAAAATCGGAGGGAAAGAGAGATCTTCCATCTACTGGTTCACTCCCAAATGCTTACAACAGCCAGAACTGGGCCCAGCCAAAGTCAGGAGCCATGAACTCCATCTGGATCTCCACATGTAAGCCTTCATCTGCTGCTTCCCGAGGTGCACATTACCAGGAAGTTGGATTGAAAGTGGAGGGGGGCTCTCAGGGACGCACTCCATTATGGGATGTAGACTTCCAACGTGGTGGCTTAGCCTCTTGTGCCACAATGCCTGCTGCTTAACCTGCATCTTAATTTCTAGGCCAAATCTCCACCATGGGACATTTTTTTTAAACAAGGAAGGCTATATTTTTGTTTCCCTGTTGGACATTAACCACTTTTTTAAAAAAAGATTTATTCATTCATTTGAAAGAGTTACAGAGAAGCAGAGGCAGAGAGAAAGACAGAGGTCTTCCATCTGCTGGTTCACTCCCCAGATGGCTGCAACAGCCGGAGCTGCACAGATCCAAAGCCAGGATCCAGGAACTTCTTTCAGTTCTCCCACATGGGTGCAGGAGCCCAAGGACTTGGGCCATCTTCTACTGCTTTTCCAGGCCATAGCAGAGAGCTGGATCAGAAGAGGAGCAGCCAGGACTCCAACTAGTGCCCTTATGAGATTCCAGCACTGTAGGCAGTGGCTTTGCCTACTAGGCTACTATAGAACCAACCCCTCCACCATAGGATTGATTAACACTTTAGGTTCTGAGAAGTCCTGTAGTAAATAAATGAGTTTAACTCATTCTTTTCTCAACTGCATCTGACATGATGAACACGTTTTTGCTCAGCAGACAGACAATACTCTACTTACAAAGGCTAGCTCATTTGGTGTTCATAGCACATCTTTAAGGTGAAATATCATTAGCCTCATCTTAAAAGATGATGGAACTATGGCACAGAGTTCAGTCACTTGGCTGAGGTCACACAGTGCAGGTAGAGCCAGGGTTGGAACATAGACTACATCTAGGGTTTAAATTCTTACCCACTCTGCTCAGCTATCTCCCCAGATTAAAAATAGACACATGCATGTGTGTATGTGCACAGTAGCCCCCTTGCTGCCTCTTCAGTTACCTGTAGTTAACTGGGTTCCAGTATCAACAAATGGAAAAAAAAATCATAAATTTGAATTCGGTACTATTCTGAGTAGCATGATGAAATCTAGTGCAGTCCAGCTCCATCCTGCCCAGAAGTGAATCATCTTTGCCCAGCATTTCAATTCTGTATATGCTACCTGCCCATGAGCTACTCAGTGGCTTTTCTGGTTATCAGATCAACTGTCATGATACTTGCGTTTGTGCTTGTGTTCAAGTAGCCAAATTCTACATCCAGTGCCTATGTCATTCACCTCACTTCATCCCATCATTAGGCATTGTATTATGTTACATCATCACAACAAGAAGAAAGCCGAGTTACAGTATAATAAGATATCAGGTATGAGAAACTACATTCATATAACTCTGTTACAACCTATTACTATTGTTATTGTTCTATTATGTTATTAATCTCTTATTGTACCTAATTTGCAAATTAACCTTTTATTTAGGTGTGGATAATAGGGAAAAACGTGTGTTGGAGGCTCAGCATTTTTTTTTGACAGGTAGAGTTACAGACAGTGAGAGAGAGAGACAGAGAGAAAGGTCTTCCTTCCATTGGTTCACTCCCCTAATGGCTGCTATGGCTGGAGCCACGACAATCCAAAGCCAGGAGCTAGGTGCCTCTCCTGGTCTCCCATGGGGTGCAGAGCCCAAGCACTTGGGCCATCCTCCACTGCCCTCCCGGGCCACAGCAGAGAGCTGGACTGGAAGAGGAGCTACAGGGACTAGAACCCAGCACCCATATGGGATGCTGGTACCACAGGCAGAGGATTAACCAAGTGAGCCACAGCGCCGGCCGAGGTTCAGTATTATCCATGGTTTCAGGTGTCCACTGGAAGTCTTGGAATGTACCCTCATGGGTAAGAGGAGACTAATGTATTCTGCAGGTAAAGCTAGTAATGCTATTACTTGCATAATAGCTATTAATATTATATCAAAAACTACTTCCAGAAAATTTAGAAAGGCTACAGGAAGAGTGCCTGCCACCCTTTCTCACCACTTGGTGACTTGCTCCTACTGCAGAACCCAGAGTCACTGCACATCATCCAAGCTCCCCTGTTGACAGCTACATTGCACTGGGTATCGCCTCCTCTCACAGAAGAAGGAGCTCCATTCTTCCTTTTCTTTACTGAATATTTCCTAAACAACTCAAGGAAGACTTTCCAGCCTGTTTTCTTCTCTTTGCTGTGATAGTCTTTCCCATTTCTGTGGATCTTGCAGGATGGATGGATCTTGTCCCTTTATTTCCCTTTGCTGAGAATGGAGGTCTCATCCCTTGAATCCTTCATTCCAGTGGAGAAATCCTTCAACTGAAACTCTCAATATCTCTGCTACTGGCATCACACTCAGGCCTCCCTTGTGTCTAATCAGCAGGAAGTACTTTTTCAGGTAAAACGAGAGGCTGTGTTAATGTAGAAATCATCCAATATTTAGGGAACACTTCCTGTGTTCCCAGTGACATGGTAAGCAAATGGAATGCATGTGCCTCATCTCTTTTATGGCAGGACAGTGCTGATGAATGGAGTAAAGAAGCATCAGTAAGTCTAAGTGAAACAAGGCTTTTAACATCTGCTTGCCATCCTGAGTTACCTAGAAAGTGTCATTTCATAAAGTGTCAGCAAAGAAAGACCTTGCAGAAAGTCTTGCTTAAGGTGGGCAAACCAGTTTTCTCACCAATATCAATAGCAAAAAATTGAAAGTGTTACTTAATTGCTGTGGTGACAGTTTCATGACTACATCTGAGTTTCCAGAACAAGAATACAGTAACCAACTTGATGATACCCATCAAGGGACCTGTCTTCGTTTGGGTTCCTTAGAAATTGAACTTGAGATGGCAGTTCTTATTGAAGCTATGAAGGGTCTTCAGAAAGTTCATGAAAATGCATATTATGCAAAAACTATATATGGATTTCAAAGTACTTGCACCAAAATAAATTTTGATTTAAATGCTATGTTCCATGAACTTTTTGAAGTACCCTCACATTTACTGGGCAAGGGCTCTCAGTAGTAGGAGAGAAAGGAAAACAGTGCTGACATGGGAGAGAATGCTAAGCTAGGATGTGGTCCCACTGGGGCATGATTTGAGGCTGCCCTTTTGTACACTGGCGGTGAGTGGTGGGCTGTGGCCAGGCAGGGTAGGGCTAGGGCTGGTGGCTCTCCTCAGCAGAGGGCTATTCTTGGGAGAACAGAGCAGCTGTGAGTCATTACCAGCCAACACTCACAGCAGCTGGGAGGTGGGTTCATCAGCCCAGTTAAAGGGGCTCTGGGCAGGGTACCAAGAATGTCCACTATGAGCACAGAATGAGAGAAGCAAGGCCTATTGGCTGGTTAGAGTGCATCTGTAAAGACAGCACAGTCTGCAAAGACAGCACAGTCAGCTTGTTTTATAGGTAAGGAATCTGGGGCCCCCAGAGAAGAGTTAAGTCAAAACTCCTTTGCATACACCCAGAGCCTTCCTTGCTTTGACCCTACACTGTCAGCACTCAGCGCACAGCTGATATTCTTGTCCTGCCTGTGCTTTGTTCCCCAAGGATTTGGGCACATCTCTTAACCACCATGCTTTTACTCAGGCTTTGCTTGCTGTGGCAATATGTGAAATGCCTTTCCTACCAAGTAATTGTAAATACCCTGGAGTCCCATTTCATAACATCTAGAACAGTAGGTGCATCACAGATCCCCTGTAGGGTATTATAGCACTTTTAGAAACTATCTAGAAGGATTTGTACTCTCAGATCAGCTGAACTGTGGGTGCCTGTAAACTGTCTATCATGCCTGCACTGCCATTATAGATATCCTATAAATACTTATAGAACATTATGGATTTCTTGTAGAATCCAATAGATCATCTATGTGAATTGTGCCATGTTAAATAGTCATTCATTCAACTATCTATTGAGTGTTTAGTATGCGCCAGACTAGGTGAGCAAAACTGACAAGGTCCCTGCCCTTATTCTAAGCATAGACAAGACAATCAATATACAGGAAACTAATAAATAACTAATTTCAGATGGTGTTTATTGACAGTGGTCATGACTAAGGCAAAGATTCAGAATTCACAGGTCAAGAAAGGTCTTCTCATGTGAGCTGAGACTTGGACTGTGAGACAGATTAATCTAGCGGAAGATCTGATAATGGAGCCTTCCAGGCAGAAGCAGCAGCGGCAGATATATTAGCCAGCAGGCAGGACTGAGCTTGACATAATTCAGGAACAGAAAGAATGTCAGGGTGTCCAGGAAATGGTGAGTGAATGTACAAGAGTGGTAAAAGGTAAGAACACCGAGCAAGAACTGATGATAAGGAAATGAAACCCACAGTGCTTTCCTCAAGACTCACATTCTATTTCCATGGGGCACCAGTAGATAACAGTATAAATGGTGTTACAGATCACCTGTGGGTATATACAGTATGGCTTTTATACTTTCAGCGTCCCCAAAGATCAGCTCTGATGATCACATTTCATTGTGGATTGACTGATGTGTCTTAAGTCCTTCAGGTTGTTGGAGATGACCTGAAGTCAACAGTCTCACTGTAGATGCCTTAAGATGCTTTGTAATTGGTAAAACCTGCTAATTGCACCTACATGATCACTTAGGATTGCTTGAAGATTATTTTTAAGCCCAAGAATGTCCCAAAGGACAATTTTTTCTTTGATTTAGTTTTTACTTCCTTGTATTGATTAGCACGGGAAATTAATCTCAAACAAGTATTTGATACAGATGATGCCACTGGCTAGATATATTTCTCCAGTGTATCAGTGAGGATTGTATTAGTTATGGTAACAAATAACAGACTCACAATGACAGTGGAGGGTTTTTTTTTTACGTTTATTTATTTACTTAAAAGATAAAGCAGAGACAGAGGAGAGACAGAGAAAGAGAGAATCTTCCACCCAATAGTTCACTCCCCCAAGTGGCTGCAAAGGCCAGGACTGGGCCAGGACAAAGTCAGGAGCCAGGAGGTTCATCTGGGTCTCCCAAATGGATGCAGAAGCCCCAAGACTCAGAACACCTGCTGCTGCTTTCCCAGGTACATTAACAGGGAGCTGTATAGGATGCCTTTGTCACAAGCGGCAGCCTAATCTGCTACACCACAGCACCAGCCCTTACAGTGGTTTATGTAAGATAGAATTCTATTTCTCTTTTGTAGAAAAGTCTGAAATTACCTGATACTGGGTCCAGTTTGGCAGTTGTACTCCATGCAATACTCTTCAGGGTCCAGGTTCCTTCCAGCTTCCTGCCGGACTGTCCAGGGTAGCTGACTGGCCACGACTGCGCCCATGTTCCAAGCAGGAGGATGGAGAAATGGAGGAAGAACTGGCAAGGTTGCGTGATAGTTATTTCATGAGGAAAGTTTTAGGAAACTGTCTCAACGTACTTCTACTTACCATTGACCAGAACTTAATCACATTACACTCATTACACCCAAAATGGACACGACTCTTGTAACAAAATTTATGTTAGTTGAAATTCCCAAAACCACTGGTTGCTAGACCTAAGATGGTAGGAAACAACAAAATTCAATTTTTTTAAAAAAGAAGTACAATATAGTGCTCCCAACTTATGATTTTTTCCAAATGAAGACATGAAAACAACTTAAACCCATCTCCTACCATCACAATCTTCTCATAAAGAAAGAATGCTGTATCACAAAAGAAGTAGAAAAGATTTTATCTCTACACATTTTTTTTATTTTTATTTATTTATTTATTTATTTTTTGACAGGCAGAGTGGACAGTGAGAGAGAGAGACAGAGAGAAAGGTCTTCCTTTGCCGTTGGTTCACCCTCCAATGGCCGCCGCTGCAGCCGGCGCACCGCGCTGATCCGATGGCAGGAGCCAGGATCCAGGTGCTTTTCCTGGTCTCCCATGGGGTGCAGGGCCCAAGCACCTGGGCCATCCTCCACTGCACTCCAGGCCATAGCAGAGAGCTGGCCTGGAAGAGGGGCAACCGGGACAGAATCTGGCGCCCCAACCGGGACTAGAACCCGGTGTGCCGGCGCCGCAAGGTGGAGGATTAGCCTATTGAGCCACGGCGCCGGCTTCTACACATTTTTAATGAAGTAAATATAGCCTTTGTTGGTAGGGGAAATAGATTCGGTTTTCTCATTTCACCACAAGGCAATGAAAGCTTCATTACAGCCCAGTATTATTAAATGGTGCTTCAAACTGAAGGCATTTCTTTTAGAATGTGATTTTTTGTTGTTGCTTCTAAAATCTTCCCCAAGTTGCAATAATGATTAGAGCACAAACCATGACCTGGAGGACTTCAGGTCAGATTCCATTCATAGACACCATATTTGATTTCATCAGCAGTGTTTTTTTTTGTGGGGCAGGGCTAAACATTTTTGGATTCTAAAGAGTAAGTGATTTCACATTTTAAAACATTCCATTCTTATGCCTGTGGGAAGGTGGGAAGCTCCGGCATGCAGGTGCCCTTGTTTCCACTTGGTCACTCACAGCTGGATGAGGCTTGGCAGCAGCTGCCCCTTTGGATGGAACCTATGCTTGCCAACTCATTAAGGGTCCCACCTGGCCTGCATCTCGCCTTCATGCTATGCACCAGTCCCTTGTGGAACTCTGAGTGTGTGACTCCTAATTTGCAGCTAATAATGTGCAGGCATTACTATATGTATTGCTAGACTTCACACCCATCCCAAAGCTGAACATTGTCATTCCTGTTTGATAAGATCAAGGAACAAAGAGGTGGGAGGACTTCCTCAGGGTGCATTAATAGCTGCCCACCTGGAAGTTGAACCCAGGTCTCTCTGCCCCGAAGTCTGCCCATGTTCAATCCACTGTGGGCTCCTGCCTTCCGGTGGGCCCCTGATCTGCATCTCTGTGGCCCCTCACATAGGTGGAATCATGCATGCCATCTGGGTTGGATGACTTCCTTGGAATTTTCTGAGAAAAGTTTGAATTTCCTGTTTCCTTTGCAATATTATTTTAGACTCATTTTTATATTTATTTTTGAGGGGAAAAACATCCTGGGGATGGAATGATGGTTCAGAGGAGGACATTGCCATCTATCATGCAGACACAGCAGGCATTCAAAGAGCTCTGAGCACATAAATTGGTTTCTTAATCGGCCCTAGCTAATCCATAGAGTGCAGAAGCCCCAGTGCACCAGGGGAATCTGCTTCCACACATTGGGTAGGCAATTCTGACACAGTCCAGGGTTCTCACAGCAGCTCCCTGGCAAGGCTCAAGGCCTCCTGACCCTTTCACCCCACTAGGCTCTCAGTGCCTCTTGGGCATGGTTTTACTGGATCCTTTCATCAGAGAAGCAATTCTGCACTAGAGTGAGGATTATAAAAGGATGGCTTTTTGAGCTTCTTTTCATCCACAACTTGACTTCCGTACTCTGAACCCCATGCTAAGAGCCTCAAGTCAGGGAGGAGAAAACAAAAACTCCCACTACTTGCTATGATCCTCCTGTACAACCCTCAGTTTTCTTTGTAAAGGATTATATACCTATGAAGCACATTAATTGTGATGTCATCAACTATGTCCAGGGCATCTGTTGGACCAGTGCTGTGTTACCTTCTTCAGTTCGTCCAAGTTGAATTGGCCACTGTATGTCAGGCACAAAGAGCATTAGGCGTGCAGGTAGCAGCAAGGTGTGGTTCTTGTCTTCAAGCCACTCTCAGCGTGGTGTGGAGGATGCATCTGTACACATATCATCCATGTATTCATTCATTAATTCAAAAATAATTCTTAATACTTCCTAGGATCTAAACACCACTCTACATATTAATCTCTGTCTCCATAAAGTTTTTATTCTAGTGGTAGTAGCAGGTAGAGAGAAAGATTCTTACATTAGCTTTCTATGGCCACTGTTAACAAATTACCACAAACTCAGTAACTTAAAACAATATGAATTTATTATCTTAAAGTTCTGCAGGTCAGAAGTCCAAAATCAGTTTTATTGGACTAAACCCAAACTGCTGTCTATCCTGTATTCTTTTCATAGGCTGTAAATCCATTTCATCACTTGTTTTTACTTACAGAAGTGCATACGCCTACATTCTCTGGCTCATGGCCCCTTCCTCCCCCTTTAAAGCCGGCGGCATATCATCTCCTCTCTTCTCTAACCCCTACTTCTGCCCTTGTATTTTCTCTCTTTCCCTCTGACTTCCCTTTCTCCATCTTACAATAATCCAGGGATAATCTCCACGTCTCAAGTTCAAGTAATCACATGTGCCCAGTGCCATTTACCATGTAAGGTATCATAGTCACAGGTTCTGGGGATTGGGCTGGACATTGACATTTCTGGGACCATTATTCAGCCTATCACAGAAACAAGCAGTGAGGAACTAGATCAATACACTTATTGAAACATGCACAAGACCATGTCAAAACTGATATATGAAAATAGTGCAGGCTGAGGGCACAGAGCATGACAGTCTAATAAGGAGATATTTTTAGTTGAAAGAAGTGAGGAAATACATCTTGGGAGTATCTGTGGTGGGTGCTGGGAGTGGAGCAGTTGTTGGGAGCAGGAAATGCATAGATGCGAATGAGCTTGGCATGATGAAGGAAATACAGAGGCCAATGAGACTGTGTGAGAGCAGGTGTGTTATAAATGAAGCCAGGTATGGAATTTGGGACTTGTTCTACATTTGATAGGAAGACCTTAGAAGATTCATAGAAGGATTTATAGATGTAATCTGATTACGATTCTAAAAGCCATCATTCTGGCTACCATGAACAGAACTGACTGCAAGAGGGGCAAGAGGAGAAGTGGCAGGGCCTGTGAGGGGGCTCCTGCCATTGTCCAGGAGAGACAATGGAGGCTTGGGTTTGGGTGACATCAGTGGAGAAAGAGAGAGCAGCTCAGAGTTGAAATGCATGTGGGAAGGAAAGCCTACTAGGCTAACCACTGTACTAGATGGCTGGGAGAAAAAGATGAGCCTGGAATGACTCCTGGTTTTTGTATCTGTGCAGAATCACAAAATAGTGGCCCTGTAGTATTTGAGGGATAAATAGGCCATGTCACATATTTCATCAATAACCTCATAGTAGAAAAAGAGACTTCAGACTTACTCATGTAATCAGCCTTTGCCTTGTACTTTTATGCTTTTTCCCTCAAAAGAAATATACAGAGAGTATGGACTCAATAATCCAGGGGATGATAAAACAAGGAGCATTCTGAGGGTCTGTTCAAGAAACATCTTCCAGATGAGTCAGCCAATATCGGGGTGGGAACCTCACCACGGAGCTTACTTGTGAGCACTGGGAGTCACCCTAGAGACCTACACCCAGGTACCTAAGTTCAGGAGGTCTAAAACTAATGTACTTGAAAAGAACCATTCAAAAAAGAGGCTACTCCACAGCAGAACAATGAGAGTTCTGAGGAAGAGTCCCTGAAAAAGCCCTCCTTTATCCTATTATAGGAGCAAGTGTGCGTGAAGCTTGGGGTTGTTGGCTAAGACTCCGCCTTCCAGGAGTTTTTAATTCAAATGGATGATAAGCATCCACAGGGACTAGAAGTCTGGGTGGGGACTTAAGAAAGCAAGGATTTGCCTCTTGGCTCCGATATATTTACTAAGGTGTGACCTAGGGCTTGCTGTTTATCTTCTCTGAGTTTTTGTTGTCTCAGCTCTGAAATGGGAATAATACTCTGAGGATAACAGATTCTACTTAATATCCTGGAAAAATGAAGTGTAAAATCAATGAGATCATGTACAAGGTCATACAGTTCATGTTAATAGCCTGGGTATTGCAACCAAACTTCCTGGGATCAAATAAGATTTTGCTAAGTGACATTGGGTAAGTCCCTTAGAAACTTTTGGGTCTCCATTCCCTGGTATGTACAAAGAGGCTATAACAACAGTACCTTTCTTGTGGGTTAGAGAAAATCAACATATATAGAGAACTCAGGTCAGGGCTTTGCTCTTGGTGAGGTTCTGAATAGGAATCAAAGATTATCAATATATGCATATCAGAGATTTTTGACTTGGAAACTCAATAACTTGGAGTTTTTTTCTATTGTAGAGGAACAGATGAATACATACCAATTCTGTGGAGTGTCTTTCATGCCTACTGTGTGCTCAGAATGGAAAGATTACTGGAACCTAGGAGGGGGAACAATCACAGGAACAAAATGCAATGAGTGGAAAAGGTCTCAGAGAATCAAGGGCTGAGGAGCCCCAGGGAGCATCCTGCAAGTGGTCCAGGTCCGGAGGAGGATTTGGGTCTGCTGTCCAGCAGTTAGTGAGCAATCAGTGAATGCTCATCCCTGCAGCCTTTTGTGAATAGTGATAACTTTATACATGTCAAAAGAAATCTACTTGTCCAGGGATGTTATTTTTTTTAATACAACTGGAATATATTTCAAACAAATTGGTCATGAATATGAGATGTTACAGGAGATACTAAATAACATCTGGAGTATAAAATGGAGGTGTTTCTAAATTTATTTTATTTTTTATTATTTACTTTTCATATACTTGACAAGCTGAGCAACAGAGAGAGGAAGATGGGGTGGGGGAGAGGAAGAGGGAGGGGAGAGAGAAAGAGAGGAAGAGAGACAGAGAGAGAGAGAGAGAGAGAGAGAGAGAGAGACTATATCCTGATTCACTCCCTCACAATACAGCAACCACAGCTGGACCAGGTCAAAGCCAAGATCTAAGAACGTCTTCTGGATCTCACATGTGGGTAGCAGAGGCCCAAGCACTTTAATCATGAACATCTACATCCTATGATTCTTAGCAGGAAGCTGAATCAGAATAGCTAGGACTAGAACCAGAACTCCCAAGACGGGATGCAGGCACCCCAAGCAGTGGCTTAACCTACTGCACAACAATGCCTTCCTTTAAGTTTATTATTTTGATATAATGCTTAAACTTTTGAAAAATATGCTGGTGATTTCGTGTTTCTTTATTTAATCTTCAAAGAAAAATCATAACTACCCTTGATTTCCAGAAAAGGAAACCAGGATCTATTTCTGTAGCCAATGGTAAAAGGGAAAAGCACAAAGGCACACTATCTAATGAACTGTTACTTTTCCTTCTTAGAGTGTGGGGATATCAGGGCATCTTCCAACCTCTGGTACAGGAATTAAAAGTGCAAAGGCCTGCAGTAGCCACGAAAAGAACAAGAAGTATAAAGATGTTTTGTGTAAAGTCATAGGGAGTTAGACCCTGCTGAGCTGGGGATGTAAGGCATGTACAAATGCATTGAAATTGCAGTTTGGGACCTGTGCTGTGGTACAGCAGGTTAAAGCCCTGGCCTGCAGTGTCAGCATCCCATATGGGCACTGGTTCGAGTCCTGGCTGCTCCACTTCTGATCCAGCTCACTGCAATGGCCTGGGAAATCAGTAGAAGATGGCCCAAGGCCTTGGGCCCCTACACCTGAGTGGGAGACCTGGAAGAAGCTCCTGGCTCCTGGTTTTGGATCTGTGCAGCTCTGGCTTTTGCGTCCATCAAGGGAGATAACGAGTGGATGGAAGACCTTTCTCTCTCTGTCTCTACCTCTCTCTGTAACTCTGTCTTTCAAATAAAATAAAATAAAATCTTGAAAAAAATAAATTGCAATTTATATTTATAATTTGATTTTTATGACACGAGTAATTTTATCAATGAAAAATGATATTTTTATATTTTATATTTTTACAATGACTCCCCATTTGACAGATAAAGAAACTGAAGCATAGGTGAATTGACTTCAAATTAACTAATGAGCTCAACTAATAACTAGGCATTAGAATATAGGAGTTAAGAACATGTTTTGTAATCATCATATACTTGCATTTGCATCTCGCTTAGATCCATGATGTTGACAAGTCACTTAACCTCAGTGAGCTTTAATTTCCATTTCTGTGTAATGAGAATGAAGATACTCACTTTGAAAAGTTATTTGGATAACAAAAGTAATCAAATGTGTAAGCATTTAGCCAGACCTGTGGCTTATCACAAGCATTTAGTAAAGAATAGTTTGATAGCATTATTGATAAAAAAAAAGAGGGGGTAATAAATCAAGTATTTTCCAAGTGAATATTTTTGTCGTGGCCTATCAAGCCTTCAGACATGAGGATTCAAAAGCTTTGTAGAAAATTCCTTCAAGATTCTGCCAGTGACAAAGCCCAAACCCAAGGGGACAATGCGTCTCTCCTCTCTCCTTTTATATCTATTCAGCAGGTTGGTTTAATGATCAGAGGACAGATATAAATTTGCACATGGGAGAGAAAAATCATATATTATCAGAGCTTGAGGTGACTTCACTATTCAGATGAAAACACTTAACCAGAGAGGGTAAATTATACATATATTCAATTTTAATATATTTATAGATATTCTGTTTCATATACATTCTTTATAATATATAATGAGTGTATACATATACATATACATATCTGTTTATTCATTTCTCCCTGGGAATGTGTATGCCTGGGTATTGGGGTATTATATGCTGCATCTGGGAGTAGGAGAAGTGGGAATGTTTTCTGTCCAGAAATCTGTCTTCTTGCTTCCATGTCGCACACTCTGATCTACCTGAAAAATTTGAATCCTGAAGCCTCTGGAGTTCTGTCTGGTAGATGACTCCCCTTGCCAGCAGAATCCGCTCCTCAGTCAATCGAAGGGAATTTTCAATCGAGGACCTACCTTACAGACTTTATATATTTGGTTACATCGCCCTTGTGCTGATGGGCCCTCATTTGTTGTTTATGCCCCCTTTTCAGTTACTACTTTAATTTTTTAAAGAGATCACAAGAGAAGGAGGAAGTAGATGTATGTGCCACCACTAAATTCTGTACATGGACGAGGGGCTGGGAGAGGCTGAATGCAAACCAGGAAGGCGGTATGCAAGGATAATACAGTAGTCAGGTGGGGCTGATGGACTCTGGCCAAGGGCAGAGCTGCTAGAAAATATGGAAAGCAACATATTTGGGGCATTTTTTGGGGTCAAATTAAAAATACTTTATGGCATCTAATTTACATGGCTAGGTAGATAAGTAATCTTTTAATACATATATTTACTTATTTTAGAGGCAGAGTTACCGACAGGAGGGAGGGACAGAAAGAAATGTCTTCCATCCCTGGTTCACTCTCCAAACAGCTGCAATGGGCAGAGCTGGGCCAATCCAAAACCAGGAACTTCTTGCAGGTCTCCCACATAGGTGCAGGGACCAAAACACTTGGGCCATCTTCCACTGCTTTCTCAGACCATAGCAGAGAGCTGGGTTGGAAGAGGAGCAGCCTGGACATGAACTGGCACCCATATGTGATGCCAGCACTGCAGGTGGAGGCTTAGCCTACTACACCACAGCACCAGCCCTGATAATAAGTCTTTAAAATAGGAAAGGCAGAAATAACAGATTTGAATAGATGGCAATGAGTTCAGGGACAGGTGTTATGGTGCAGCAGGTTAGGACACTGCTTGGAATATCTGCAACCCATATCAGAATATCTGGGACAGAGTCCTACATCAGCTTCCCATCCAACTTCTTGCTAATGTGCCTTGGAGGTACCAGATGAAGACCCAAGTACTTAGGTTGCTGCCACCCATGTGGAAGACCCAGATGTATTTCCTGGCTCCTGGCTTCAGCCAGGCTCAGCACTGACTGTTGTGAGCATTTGGAAAGTGAACCAGGGCATGAAAGATCTCTGTCTCTGCCTCTCTGCCTTTCAAATAAATTAATAAAACTTAAAAAAAAAGATGATAAGTATTCTTTGGTAATGTTACCGACATCTATTGTCTGTGCATGAAAATTAAAGATGGCATACCAAAAAGGTATACAATAATAGGTGATATAATTGGAGAATTATTCACAATGGTAACTTTTAAGCCTTTTGGAACGTGACCTAATTTGTATACACACACACAATGAAACACAAGATGTAAAAAGGCATTCGTTTAAGTCTTATGTTGTATTTTCTGTAACTCAATTTAATGTAAATAAAATTTTGTTCATAACCCACCAACTTGATTTAATGACTCATCAATATGTCATGAAAAATATTGGTCTACAAGGGTTGGCTGGCTGAAGATCTTTAGATAAGAATGCAAATCCTGAATATGATACCCATAGCTATCAATCAAGATTTTGCTTTGGGGATTAAACTGTAAGTATTGAGATGAAAGCTGCAGTGTTGGGTGATACTACTTGAAGAAACAAGTCATTAGTAAAGTTGGTGAGATTTAACACTACTCATGAATAAGGAAAGAAATAATTGTGAGTATGACAAGGCAATGAATGAGTAGCCACATTCTATTGTTCTTAAGAATCATGAGAAACCTAATGGATTTAGGCAACATTGAGATGAATCCTCATGAAAGCAAAAGCTGTAACAAGAAGTGGAACGTGCACTTGGAGTCAAGAAAATGCATCACTAAAGGCTTTCCACTTGAAGTAGGCTATAGCATCTTCTCTACGCAGCCAACCCTGAAAACACTGCTATCAAGGGTGGATTGTTCTTTTGGCCCCTTCCCACATAGTTAACTACTCATCTGTAGTTAACCTTCCACAAAGTTTCTGGGTAAATAGCTATGTGAAAAGAGTCCTCCAATCCACCCTCAACTTTATTTTCATTTTATTTAACACTTGTTTACTGAGCACCTGCTGCACGTAAGACTAGAGAAAAATGTGGAGATAAATAAGATCCTTCCTGCCCTCCTGCCTCTCAAAATCTTGTTGGGAAGACAGAAGCAGAAATAAATAACTCTGGGAACTGGATGACTGTGACAGATGCTCTACTAATCATGCAAAGAACAGTAGGAGGTCAGAGGAAAGAAAAATTATTTCACCTGAGGGAGCATTGCCCCTTTCTCAACCTTCAGTTCTTCCTGTAAATGTCCTGTCTGCAGAGCAGCCACCTCTAACCACTTTGGCTAAAGCATTGTGCATCCCACCTCCCCAGGAACTTGATCTCACCAGCCTGCTGTTTAGTCTTCATGGAAACCTTTATTATTAAGAAACATATTACACAGCAGGCTCATAGAATGGCAGATGTCCTAAACAGCACTCTGGCCTCAGAATCAGCCCTTAAGGCATTTGGATCTGGCTGAAGAGCCCATGAGAGTATTTTAGGCATGGAAAGCCAAGAAACTCTGGCAAAAAAAAAAAAACAAAAAAAAAAACACAACACAACACAACACCCTAAATGAAAGATCTCTGTGAGTGAGATCCCAGTGGAAAGAAAAGGCCATCAAAGAAGGAGGTACCTCTCTCTGAATGGAAGAGAGAGCTTCCTCTTTGACTATGACCTTGTCTAAATAAGATCAGAGTCGGTGAACTCAGGGGGCTTCCATAGCCTTGGCAGCTCATGACAAGAGCCTAGGGTGATTACTGAGGCCATAAACAAGAGTGTCAATTGTTAAGTCAACAACAGGAGTCACTGTGCCCTTACTCCCCATGTAGGATCTCTGTCCTTAATGTGCTGTACTATGTGAATTAATGCTATAACTAGTACTCAAACAGTACTTTACACTTTGTGTTTCTGTGTGGGTGCACACTGTTGAAATCTTTACTTAATATAAACTAAACTGATCTTCTGTATATAAAGAGAATCGAAAATGAATCTTGATGTGAATGGAATGGGAGAGGGAGCGGGAGATGGGAGGGAGGTTATGGGGAGGAAAACCATTGTAATCCAAAAGCTGTACTTTGGAAATTTATATTTATCAAATAAAAATAAATAAAAATCCAAAAACATTTTTAAAAAAACCATATTTAATATTGATTTTTGTAGCCATATGCTATTTGAAAAGAGCTGTCCAAGGTACCAAACATAATAAAAGGATTTTTCTCAGTAGGTTTCCAAATCTAGATGACAAATATCAAAGGACATATGCAAAAATCAGTTACAAATCTCTTATATCTCTCATTAACATGAAGAACAGGCAACAGATTAGAATATAATTTTTTTTGAAAGGCAGCAAGAAGGAGAGAGCAAGCAAGTGAGAAAGAGAGAAAGATGTTCTGAACTTCCATCTGCTGATTCACTCCCCAGATACCTATAACAGCCAGGACTGAAGCCAGAGGCCAGGAAGTCAATCTAGGTCTCTCATGTGGGTGGCAGGGTCCCAACTACTTGAGCCATCACCTACTACCTCCCAGGGTGCACGTTAGCAAAAAGCTAGAATCAGAATCAGAGCCAAAATATGAACTCAGTCATTATCAATATGGAATACAGGTGTCCCAAGCAATGTCTTGAGGCTATAACAAATGCACACCACAGAGAAGGATTTTTGAAGAAGAATTTTCTTTGCTCAGAATTAAGTCCTGTGACCTCCATGAGGAAGAGTGGATAGACTTCTCTGATACATGGACCCTTGTTAGGTTGCTTCCAGGGAATACCTAAAGAGATTAAATATGCTATGGTTATTTACTGTGGCAGCACAAGCTACCCACCACATAGAGGTTTAAGATAACCTGGTCTTGCAATATTTTGTAAATCTGTGGGTCAGTAATTCAGACAGCGTACATTGGGGAAGGCTCATTTTCTGCTGCAAAATGATGTTTGAAGTCTCAGCTGGGATGACTTGAACAGCTTGGAATTAGCCAGAAAACAGTGTCTCTCTATATATGTGCTTTCTCTCTTTCTCTTCCTCCTCCCACCCTTGCCTTCTTATTCCTCCATGTGGCTAGTGTGGATTTCCTTTAATTATTTTTGTCTTATGGTAACACAATAAATAAATAAATAAATCCAAACCATTTTACTGTTTTGTAGAACTACACAGTTTGCATAGTGTCTTCCTCTATATAATTTCATGGGATCAACACAACAACACTGAAACTTTAACTCCAGTCCACAAATGAGGATGTTGAGGGTCAGAGGAGAAGATGGAAGCAACTTGCATCAGATCAAGTTCTGGAGCTAGATCTGAACTAGCTCTTTGTCTCCAGGGTTCACTGCATGCCTGCTCACCTTGTGTACATGCACCTGTGTTTATTTCCTACCAGCTATACACTGAAGTCACATGGAATCACACGCAGGTTGGAGATGGCAGCAACCATGTGTTCAGGGCAGTGGAAGCTCCCAGCTCCCTGGTGAGGTGCCAGCATGTTCTGACCCTGAGAAAATTATGGCTCTGGCTAGAGGAAGAAGTATCAGAATTTATGGAGAGGTTTGGGAATGGGGAGTGCAGTATTAGTTGGGTTTAATACTATACACACACACTGCTGGTCTCTGTACCAGCAGATATAGCTGGTACAGAGGTAGGAGGCATATCACATTTACTAAACAGCAGTGTTAAACCACTTTGAAAGAGGTGTGTCAGAAGCAGGGTAATGACATTAATCCTATTCACCTGTGAATTATCAGAGGCTTTGGGTTTCATCCAAAACTGTCTGACTTAAGTTTGCTTTGCTTAGCCTCTTGTATAAACTTCATCTTAGCGGAAAATGAAGCTTCAGAAACCGATAGGAAATGTTAAAAGGCACAACTGCAAATTTGCCTAATCAAAGGGCCACAGGATAAGGGAACTTCAGTTGTGCCTGCCCATCCAGGGACAACTTAGTGACTGCTGTGGTCCCCACTCAATTGATTTCTCAGATAACAGGATGGTCAAAGCAGTCGTGTCAGGCCTCATGCCATCTGGCAGAAAAGCTGTAGACAGAGGGGCTGAGTTGAACTGCTCAAGGGATACACACTGGGATATAGACACTTATTTCACCAAGTCCTGTTGAAGCAGATGTTCACTCATTGTTTGAGGCATCACTCATTCAGTCAATGGTGATTACTTGCTATTTAGGGTCACTCAGCACTGTTAGCCCCTTCTCTTGGAATTAACATCCAAAATTGCTTTTGGGAGTGGGAGGGAGGGCATATTTTTCCCCTTAGGAACACCCAGAAGGACTGACAAACAAGATGCTTTGCTCTCCCAGTCCAGTGTTTGGGTGTATGACTTGTTTATGGCTGTGTGACTTGTATTAAACCAAGTACACCCTCTCATAGGACTCACATCTAGACCAGTGATGGGGAGACTTTGGAATGGATTTTCTTAGATGTGTTTCATCAGTTCTTGCATTTTTAGTACACTAAATCTTCCCAAGTTTCTGTCTTTTCATGAGTCTGGACCTGCCGCTTCATTACAAAATTTTTAACTACCTAGAATCCTCCTAGTAAGTCCATGTCTCCTTTTAAGTTAGCCAAAATCCATTTCTGTTGCTTGCAGACGAGCAGTCCTGATATGTGCTTCCATATTCACTCACAAGCTGTCCTATACCACCCAACCTTGTTATATGCAGAAGAAAAAAAGATGTTGAAGATTTTGTCCTTAGGGAAGTCACTACCAAGGAGAAAGCTTGTCAGGAACTCAGTGTATACTGCAGAATGTGGGTTGAAATCAGGACAAGAATAAGATTTATGGATACAGCATCAGGGAGCCTGAATTCTGTTTAGGGGTATGAGAAAGACTTCACAGGGGCCTTAGCATATATCCTAACTTTTAGAGGGTAAAGACAGACAAGCCAGACATAGAAATGAGGGAAGTGCCTAGGCGGTAGAAATCATAGATGTAAACTCTGGAAATTATGACTAGATCATAGTTTAGGAGACTTATGAAAGAGAACGAAAATAATATTGATATAGTATTCAAAGATTGATAGAAACAGTACTATTGCTCCTGCTTGTTTTGCAATGAATCTTGAATTCCAAAATTTGAAAGGACTTCCCCAAGGTCACACAGCTAAAAAGCTATGTAAGACTGGTTCCTAATCCATCTCCTGCACACTTCAGAGCACTTGTGTGAGAATCAAATGAAATCAAAGCTATATTTTTTTATGTCTGTCTCCCCGTCTGAACTGGGTCAGTCCTCAGGAAGATGCATTTTGACGTATGGATCATTTTCTTCTCATTCTGTAAAGTTTTATCTATTTTTATCTGAAAGGCAGAGTGACAACAAAATATAGATAAATAGATAAGTGTATAGAGATCTTCCATCTCTGGTTCACTTCCCGAATGCCCACAACAGCCAGGGCTGGGCAAGGTCAAAGCCAGGAGCCAGGAACTCAATCCATGTCTCCTGTGTGGCTGGCAGGGATGCAAGTATTTGAGCCATCATCCATTGCCTCCTTGGATGCATTGGTAGGAAGCTGGATTTGAAGCAGAGGCTGGACTCAATCCCAGACACTCTCATAGGGGACACAGGAGCCCCAAGTAGTGGCTCAACCTGCTGTACCACATTACCCACCCCCTTTTCTAATCTCTAGAAATTTATATGGTATCTGGCACACAAATAGAATTCAGTATGTTTGATGAGTGAATGGGTTAACAAATACTTATCAATAACAGTTAAAAGCCAACATTTAGAAAACATTAATGGATGATTTGATCTTGATCACCTGGTGTGTCACCAATCCCATAAAGTCCTATGGAGAAGGAACTATGGATCTTCTTACTTTCCTGGGACACCTCCCTTGGACAGCAAAGTAGGTCTTACTATTAACAACCTCAATTTTAAAATAGAGAAACAGAAGCTTCGAAATTTAAGAAATGCAAATGCTAGCTAAATTATGGAGATCTGGGAAGGCAGGCAGTCATGGAATTTAGATTGATTCCCTTAGGAATTATGGAGACCCTAACCCTGGGTAAATGAACTGATAGGCTCACAATAAAAGGCGTTAATATGTATGCAGTGTTTTCTATCTATTAGTATTGGCAGATAGAGAGGAATTGAGTCTGTATGCATGGAGAAAGAAATGGATGAAAAATAGCAGAGCTAACCAGGCATCATTTGGGAAAAAAAAAAAAAAACCTCCCTTTTTAATTAAAATTAAATGTCCACTGTAAGAAAAAAAAAGTGGCAAGCAACAAATATCCACAGCCTTGTTTAATCACCTGTGATGAATTATAATTAGGATTTGAAAATTATTGAACTTTTTTCCCCCTGTTCACCTTGGAGCTCTGAAGGTGAATTTCAAAGAGTGCAGGGGGAATGAATATTAAAAAGTTTGTTTTATACTTGAACGCCAGAGCTCCCATCTCATTTTTCCATTAAAGCTCAACTTTTGAAATTTTTCCCTGCTTTGCAATAATTACATCTTCAGCCTGACAACTCATTACATGACAATGCTTATGCTAATGCGATTCTATAGGCGCTGGGAGAGGAGAGCCTTCACTTTGCAGTGGCTGGGATTTATAGAGGAGCTTTCTCTGTGGTGCTTCAAAGAGGCCCTGCCTCAGCCCATCCCCTTCCCCGGGCTGCAAGCACCTGGTATTGACAAGTCTGGCTTCTTTTGCTGTTTCCTGACAGACAAGCAGCCTTGGCTGCCATACTCTTTCTCCCAGGCACCTGGTGGCTGGTTGATTTTATTTTAAGCTCCTCTTTGTTCTAGAATGGCTGGAAATGAAATTACTTGTGTAAAGTTGTCCATCTCGACAATGAGACAAGCCCATTTATCTCACCGTGGAGTAGTTTTTCTCAGTATTGTTTTTGTTATTCTGATCCATTCCATTTACAACTGCAATTGAATTCCTACACTCTACCTGGCCTTGTGCTGCATGAGATAGATGATGGAAATGGCGCCCCTGCCTACACTGAGCTTACTTCCTTGCAGACATCACAAAAGGGTACACGGTGTACACTGTGAGTTGTTCCCCAGTGGAGTAGGATTGCTGCAGGAGCACAGAGACCTGCCTGTGTGAGGCTTCCCCAGGAAGGTATCCAGTGTGACCCCTGATCTGAGACCAGACAGATGAGCCTTAAGTGGCCAGAGGATGTGGGAGAAAAAAAGCACCACTCTAAAGCAGGGACAGGACAGTAGAGTATAAGGAGCTGGCATTTGCTTTGCATGACTGGAGAGTCGATCCGAGGGACAAGTAGGAGCTGTGATGAGCAGTGAGTCTGGGAAGGGGCAGAGGGTGCAGGTTTCCAAGAGCTACCTGCACCCGCTCAAGGACCTCAGAGTGTGTCCAGCCTCAGGCTGTGTGAAGTCAACTGCCAAAGGTTTTCAGCTGGGGAAAGAGCTACTTTGCTTAAAACCTTTGTCACGCCTGCTACCAGCTGAGCACCTGCTCCCTGGGTTTTCTACAAATTTTATCATAGCAAACCATGACGTGAACTCATCGGCAGGTACTGTCATCTCCTTTGTACCTTTTAGCACGTGGAGGAGGCTGAGCAGTTGTTGTACCTTGTTCCAGCTCCCACTGCTGCTTATCAGTGACACAGTCAATCAGGTTCCAGGTGGGGAAGGCTGTGCAATTCTACATCCACACCCAACATGTCACCGGGCTGTTTCCAGCACTTCTGCAGAGATTGCCAAATGGATTTATCAGCTTTCCTTGCTTCCTTAGGGCAGGGGGGACAGGGGAGGCTGGGCAGCTCTGCCTTGTGCTTTTTTTTTTTTTTTTTGAAAAACATTAATTTATTTATTCGAAAGGCAGAGTTGCAGAGAGAGAGAGAGAGTCTTCAATCTGCTGGTTCACTCCCCAAATGGCTGCAACAGACTGGAGCTGGGCTGATCCAAAGCAAGGAACCAGGAACTTCTGGGTCTCCCACATGGGTGCAGAGGCCCTAGCACTTAGGCCATCTTCCACTGCTTTCCCAGGCCATAGCAGAGAGCTGGGTTGGAAGTGGAGCAGCCAAGACCTGAACCGGTACCCATATGGGATGCTGGCGCTGCAGGTGGTGGTTTTATCCACTGTGCCACAGCACCAGCCCCTCTCTGTGCTTTTCGAAGTTAGGGCTCTAACAGAGTGGTGTAGTGGTGAGAACCCTTCCGGTCATCAGGAAATGGGTTTGTAGTCCAGGCTTTGCCACTGCCTCACAGGTCATTTCGCTTCACTGTTTTGTCACTGATGGAAAGAATGGATAAACTTCATACTTAACCAAATAAGTTCAAGTCATCTGGGAGGGAAATTAGTGGAAGGTTTGGCTCTAATAACAAAGACTTTAAAATTAAACAACCCTCACTTGCTTTTAACAGGGGTAAATCATTCAGGCTGGGTAAGACTTAGAAAGCTGGAGGGAGGAAGGACACAGAAGGAAGACCTAGAGCTGGTTAACCTACCAGGCACTGAGAGCCTTGGCAGAAACCAGATGCCTGGGTAAGGAACCCTGGAGGACACAGCAAGTCCTTGGCAAGAACTGAGGGGTGAGTTTCTGATGGCAACAGCTCCTGGAGGCTGACTGACCCCTGGTAAGAAACTGCTGTGCTGCAGTGCCCTGGGGACCACACACCAGCGGGCCACTGTACCTCAGTTTCCTTCTGCAGTGTGGATTGGAGGTGACAGAAAACATTGTCCCTCAGAAACCACTTCTGATCCCCTTGCCTTAGCTAGGAAGATGCCTCCTCTTCCTTCTCCTCCTCCTTTCTCCTTCTTCTTGATTTAATTATTTGAAAGGCAGAGTTACAGGAAGACAGAGGGAGAGACACACAGTCACACACACACACACACACACAGAGAGAGAGAGAGAGAGAGAGAGAGAGAGATCTTCCATCGGCTGGTTCATTCTCCAAATAGCCAGAATAGCCAGGTCAAAGCCAGGAGTCTGGAACTCCATCCAGGTCTCCCACATGGGTGGCAGGGGCCCACACACTTGGGCCATCTTTTGCTGCTTTCCCAAGTACATTGGAAGGTAGCTTGCTCAGACATGGAGCAGCCAGGACTCACAAGGGAAGCTGGTGTTGCAGGTGGCAGCTTAACCCTCCACCACAAAGCCAGCCCCTGGGAACTGCCCTCTGAGCTCTTGCTGCCTGCATCTGCCCATCACAGCTCCTTGTCTTCCCCTCTAAGCTGGATTTCCTTGAGGCCAAGTCTCTTCATCTCTGTTTTCAGTACAGTGCCTGGTACTGAGTATATGAAAATAATTGTACCTGACATTTGCTGAATACTTCTTCCCTTGCTGAGCAGGCCAGGGACTTGGCTAAGAGCTGTGTTTTGAGTATTTCAGTTAATCATTGAAACATTCCTGTGAGATCGGTACTGTTTTCATTTCTGTTTTGTAGGTGATAAAGCAGAGGCTCAGAGAAATTAAGTAATTTGCCCAAGAACACCCAGCCACAGTGATGGAGCCAGGATCACTACTGGTCTGTGCACTGGCAGCAACACCTGGGAACTTATTTAAATGTTAGATTTCCCCACTTAGCCTACAGAACCATAAAATGCATTTTTTTTACATTACTAAGTGATTTGCATGCACATTTGAACATTTAATTTGCATTGATCTGGTGGACTGAAAAAAGTTTGCTGAATGAACAAGTGATTTAAGTTTGCATCCAATGCTTACTGGTTCTAAAGCTGTTAGAAAAATGTGATCGTGCTAGGAGTTGCCTCCTATTGTTAGTAGATCCTCTCTCACACCCGACTTAGCTCAGCAAATGCAGATTGAGGGTATTAGACTAAAGAATCTCCGATTCTGATGCTGTAGCTTCGCTGATCCTGAGACCCTTAGAGTGGAAATGCCATTGGGCACGGAAGGTTAGGAATGTGCTACTTGGTCCTCATTGGTTTTGCCTCCCACATACACTATTGGAGCAAACTGCAGACAAAGCATTTTGCCCGATCCCTTTCTTCCCAGCGTCACATAGCTCAGGAGTGAATTTCTCTACAGACTGACTCTTCCTGTCCTTGTTCACAGCTCTGACTCCTGCCTTCTCGGTTTTTTTTTTCTGCAAAAGATTTCAGAAAGAAGTGTATGTTGATTTGCTGTATGGCTTCTTGATTAGATGGCAGATTTGTAACCAGGGTGGATGTGACAATCAGGCAGGCTTTGATTAGACCTTTCTGATATGTAAATCCAGGTGGATAAGATAAGTGGCATTAGACTGGGGCTGGCAACAAAGGTAGGAAGAAATCCCAGGTGACTGGAATTAAAGACCCGTCTGAGCTGGGTGTTGGTGTGAATGATGTGAATTTCAAAGAGCCTGGGATAAACACTCACTTTCACATGGGCTAATTTATGCAGGAAGTCATTTGCGAAGCCAATTCTCTCATCCCAGAGAGTACATAGAAACCAGCAAAAAATGGTTACGCACTGGAATGTAAACACTAGTAATTGGTAATTAATGGGCACACCTATGAGGACGGCATATGCCAAATTAAATTGATTACTTGAATCATTCATTGATTCATTAAATAGTGTGTATATACTTTTTGAGTTCTTACTCCTTCCAGGTACTGCGCTAGGTGCTAGAGATTTAGAGAGAAAGAAGGTTAGATTCCACCTTCTAAGGACACACAGATGAAGCGGATTGAGTGTAACTGAAACAGAAATACCATTTTCCTCTCTCCATTTATTCCTTCTTTCAGTTCCTGCTCTGTATGTGTAACTAGGCTGGAGGATGCTTGAAGAGAAAGACAGATCAAATCCCAGTTCACCCAGGACTCACACTTCTGTGCGACTGCAGCCCCAGTGCCTCTGACAGCAAACACCTGGTAGGCATGCAGTCAGCGCTCAAAAAAAAAAAAAAAAAAAAAAAAAAAAAAAAAAAAAAAACCTGGGAAGAGATGCATGAATAGACAGTGTTAACCAAATAAATGACTAATTAATTACTAATTGTCCTAAGTGTTAGAAAAAATGAGTGTGCGCAAGGTGCTCAGAGACAACAGAACAGGATGACTTAGCCCTTGCTGGGGATCCAAAGAAGTTTCCGCCAAGCAGGTGACAACTGAAATGACACTGTGGCCATCAGTAGTCTACCAGTATAAAATATGGGGACACTGGTCCAGGTGGGTGGGGATGGCATGTGTGAAGGCACCACGTGGCAATGGCTTGGCAACACTGAGGTGCCAAGATGCCTGTTTGGGTGGCAGGCCTGGTTAAGTAATGAGATGATACCAGGGGGTAGGTGGGAGCTGGATTATATCCAGAATTTTATAGCATGCTTTGGAATTTGCAACCAATGCCAAGCCTCCTAACATGAATGACATGTGGCAGGGCACCACTATAGCGCAACACAGCGTGTTGAATGGTGTCCCCTGGAGTTACACAGGATGAGGGCTCTGCCTCCCAGTATTGCCTGCGGGCACAGGTGGGCCAAGGCAGGACAGAGAACACCTAAAGGGGCAATGCAAGTGGAGGCTTGCATAGAAAAATAAAATTAAACAGAAAGCTGGGGAATGAAGGTAGAGCCAGAGCAACCTACATTTGTCTTAAAACTGCCTCACATTCCCTTCATGTGAGACCCCAGACAAATAATTAAATGCCTCTGAGTCCCAGAGAAGTGAAGTTTCAATGAAACTAGTCTTTGTCTAGTGCTTACCACACAGAAGGTACTCACCTTTCTTCCTGTAACTTTTCTGCAAATTAACTTAGAGTTAGCCACCAAACCAAAGGTTTGGGGCCCTAAAAATGTACTGTTCTTATTAAATATTTGCTCAGTGCTTACTTCACTGAAAAGAGAAGGAACTGAGCATTTAAAGTCAACAAATATATTCAAAATAAAGTATTTGACTTACTTGGAACTGTATAAGGATTGTAACTTCCTGAATCCCAAATTTCTTCAGTTTAAAATAGAGATAATAGAATAAATCATTTTGTCTGGGTAAATAGCATTGTGCTGTGGGTTGATGATTTCAGGAAACTCACTCACAGCTGCTGGTTTCAGGGTTGATGGAGGTCTGGGGAAGGTTTATAGCTACTGGAATTAGCTTTTGTATGCAGACCACAAAATACTCTTTGGGACAGCAGGTCACCAGCAAATTGTGTAGTGTTATTTCCATATAAGGGCAGTCTCATTCAGGGAAATAGGATGGTAATATTTATCTGTAATTTTTGTCTGCTTTTCATCTGCAGTGCTGGAACCCCTCTTTCTTAAGGGGAAACTGCTCCATGTAATTCATGGTGTAAATCTTTTCTGCCCATCACAGCATGGGCACACAACAGGTGTGGCCAATCGGAATACCACTTTCTCCCTCACCATCATGACTGGCTCAGAGTTAGTCAATCAGGACGTTCACTTGGAATGTGGATAGAACTTTTGGGCACATGGTTTGTCTCCCCTCTAAGATTCTTGGATAGAAAGACACTGTTAACCAAGAAAGTGCCAGAGACCATCTTAGCCACCACATAGGAAAAACCTTCTCAGGAGAGAAGCAAGGCAAAGCAGGGTATCTTGATGGCCATTATTTGAAACTCTGATGAAGTGATTTGTGCCTTCCTGAAGGAAGTTCATGATAAACTTCCCAATTGCGTGGTCAAAAATATACCTTCTTCTCTGTCATTTATGTTGAAGAGTTATTGACATCCTATGATCTGCACATATTTAAAACCTACAATGTGATAAGTTTTTATTTATTTATTTATTTTTTGACAGGCAGTTAGACAGTGAGAAAGAGAGACAGAGAGAAAGGTCTTCCTTCTGTTGGTTCACTCCCCTAATAGCTGCCACAGCCGGCGCTGCACCGATCCGAAGCCAGGAACTGGGTACTTCCTCCCAGTCTCCCATGCAGGTGCAGGGACCCAAGCACTTGGGCCATCCTCCACTGCCCCCTCGGGCCACAGCAGAGAGCTGGACTGGAAGAGGAGCAACTGGGACTAGTACCTGGTGCCCCAACTGGGACCAGAACCCAGGGTGCTGGCGCCACAGGCGGAGGATTAGCCAAGTGAGCTACGGCGCTGGCCAATGAAACTAGTTTTAAAAACCACACACAGACTTTTATTGTGACTCTGACTATGGCTTCCTGAATCTACCTGCCTATTAAAACTTATCACATTGTGGCCGGCACCATGGCTCACTTGGCTAATCCTCAACCTGCGGCACTGGCACCCGGGTTCTGGTCCCAGTTCGGGCACCAGGTACTAGTCCCGGTTGCTCCTCTTCCAGTCCAGCTCTCTGCTGTGGCCCGGGGCGGGGGCAGTGGAGGATGGCCCAAGTGCTTGGGTCCCTGTACCCACATGGGAGACCGGGAGGAAGTACCCGGTTCCTGGCTTCAGATCAGCGCAGCACCGGCCATAGCGGCCATTAGGGGAGTGAACCAACAAAAGTAAGACCTTTCTCTTTGTCTCTCTCTCACTGTCTATAATTCTCTCTCTCTCTCTCTCTCTCTCTCTCTCACTGTCTAACTCCTCTGCCTGGCAAAAAACAAACAAACAAAAATTTATTTGTATACGCAGGTTCATAGCAGCTCTATGCACAGCAGCCACAAGGTGGAAGTAACCCAAGTACCCACTGAAGGATGAATGGGTAAAATATAATGTCATTTACACATACAAAGGAATAGTGTTCAGCCTTTTTTTTAAAAAAAAGGGTTTATTATTTATATTGAAAAATCAGAGTTACACACAGACAGAGAGAGGGAGAGACAGAGATAAAGATCTTTTGTCTACTGGTTCACTCCCTAGATGGTTGCAATGGTTGCACAAAGCTAGGCTGAAGCCAGGAGCTTCCTCCAGGTCTCTCATTTGGGTGACAAGGGCCCAAGTACCTAGGCCATCATCTGCTATTTTTCCAAAGCCATTAGCAGGGAGCTGGATCAGAAGTGGAGCATCTGGTACACAAACTGGTACCCATATGGGATGCCAGCATCACAGGTGATGGCATTATCCACTATGCCACATACCAGCCCAAGTGTTCAACCTTAAAAAGTAACTTCGACACATGCTGCAACATGGATAGTTCTGGAGATGCTCTACTAAGTAAAATAAACAGTCACAAAAAGGCAAATTACTGTGTGATTCCACTTATATGAGGCATCTAGAATAGTCAGATTTGTAGAGACAGAGCGTAGAATGGTGATTGCCAGGGGCTGTGAGGAAAGAAGATTGTGGAGATAGTGTTCAGTCAGTACAGTTTCAGTTTTGCAAGATAAAATGGTCCCAGTAATGATGGTTGTACAATAATGCCAATGTATTTTATGACGCTGGGATGTATTCTTACGAGAGAGTGAGATGGTGCTATAGATGGAACTATGTCCCTCCAAAATCCCTGCTTTGAAGCCTCAACCCCCAACGTGAATGTTTGGGGAGACAAGGCATTACAGGGGGTAACTAAGACTAACTGAGGGGGTTAGAGGGCGAGTCCCAGTCCAGGATAACTGATCTCTCTGAACATTATCCAATATGACTGATGCCCTTACAAGAAGTGCAAGGGACACCACAGTCTTTTCTCCACGCATGCTCAGACAAATGGCCACATGAGGACACATGGTTCTTCAAGCCATGAACAGGGCCACCAGAACCAACACTGCTGGTGCCCTGATCTTGTTATCAAAAACTCTGTCCCTGTCCCTGGTGCCAATCAGCATAACGAGGACACGGTTCTGTGGTGAAGGAAAGAAAACATTCAATTTGGCAACAGTGGAGATGGTGGCAGACTTCCAGGTCTCAAAGACTACTGCTCTGCTGCATAAGGGTATTTGGGGATTAAACAGGAACTATAAGGAAGGGATGCTGGCATGGGAACCCAGGAGAGAGCTGCAGGTCTTGTGTCAGGTGCCACAGCCTGTCTAGATGGATGACCAATGCCTGCCTTTTCTGTTTCATCGTGATGATCCTTGCGATCTGTAGGTGGTGAGATGAGATCTAGCCTGACCAGGTTCCCCTGCTCTGGAAAAGAAGTTGAGATAAGGAACACAGCCATTTGTGTCTGAGGAAGTGAGCAAGCGAGAAGCCAGAATCAGCTTCCCGGCTTTACATTTTAGTAGTAAAAATTGTAGGCTCTTCTTGATGTGAATGGAAGGGGAGAGGGAGAGGGAAAGGGGAGTGTGGCGGGTGGGAGGGAAGTTATGGGGGGAATCCATTGTAATCCATAAGATGTACTTTGGAAATTTATATTCATTAAATAAAAGTTAAAAAAATAAATTAGATAATAAATAAATAAATAAAAATTGTAGGCTCTTGTTATCTTATGCCTGGTTACCTCTTAGGCATCCCACCTCCAGAACCTTGAGACTGTAAATTTGTGCAGTTTAGGCCCCCCAAGTCTGTGACATTTTGTTAGGCTGCCCCAGATGAAATTACCATAAAATTTAGTAATTGTATGCGATGTGTATTTTACCACAATTTAAAAAAAAAAAAAGAAAAAAAACATGAGTTTGATTTGGTCTTGTACTCTCCATGACCTAAAGACATCTCATGAATGTAGCAACTGATTTAAATTCCAGCCCTCGACAGAGCCATCCAGGTAGCATCTGTGTTCATGGGAACAGTATTCCTGGTTTTTTTCAGGGAGGCTTTGTGGCCGACTGTGGTTGGGCAGCCCTGGCAGTACCGCACTGGCTGCCTTTCTGGTCCTGAACTTTCTGAGCAGGGGCGTAGCTCAGAGTGCTCCTGAAATAAAGCCTGTGGCTGGGCCCCAGAGTCTTCCCAGGAAGGTGGATCCCCTGGCAGCCTTGGCAATTAGTGCTGCCTCTCCTGAGCCACCATCGCCCTTCCAGATGTTCCTGTTTGGAGGTCTGCCCTTGACTGCCTCTTTAAAAACCCCAGTTCATCCACAGCTCCATGCTCTCTGCTATAGGGATTTCACAGAGTCAGGACCAACACCCCAGGCTGCCAGACTGCAAAAATCCTTTCAGGGCCAGTTGAAGCGAACGCATAACTTAATCTGGCAAAAACATCACACAGCATATTTGTAGCCAGAGATCCTTGAATGAGATGAGAAGGTATCAGTTCTCTCCCTTCCCGTGACTGTCTAGAGAGTGAAAGACTCCGCTGCCCCTCCTCGTCAGCAGTTTTGCTCTTCCTGGTTGCCCCAGACACTGTCACTGCCAACAGAGCACATGTGTCTGAGGCTGCAATGCAATGACAGTGGATCCCATTGCATCCCATGTATGCCTTGTAGCAATGCTGTGAACACACTCCATCAACTCCATTTTATAGATGAAGAAACCAAGAAAAGGAAAGTACAAACAACATGCCTGGATTCACTCACCTAGTCCATTGGCGGAGCCAGGACTTGAATACAGATCTTTTTGCCCCTAAAGCCTACAGCATTTCCTCCACACTATTGTACTTCCCTCTACTTAGGAAACCATTTCTTTAGAACCACATGATCTGGACATTGCTACACCTCAGTATCAACTCTGAAGACTTGATTCATTCACTCCTTGAATGCTGGAGGAGGCGATGAATTGGATGAAATAGCACGAGTTTCCTGACTATTTAACAAGTGCCAAACACCAGATAATTTTCTTGAATTGTCCTTGATTCTTATAACCCTCTGCCAGTAGCTTCTATGAGGGGACTTCTCAAAGTTCGTGGAAAGTCAGAATGAAAAAGGGAAGCTTGTTTTTACACAAAATATATTGAAATCCATGTAGTTTGTTCATAATGTTCATTTTAATGCACTTCAAAAGCCCTTCATTTACATGGATTTCAAAAATTTTTTGCACCAAAATAAACTCATTTTGAATCTTTCACAAACTTTTGAAGAATGCTCGTAATTTTCCTCATTTGGCAAATAGTGAAAACTGAGGCTCAAAGAAGGAGACACAGCCAGTGAAGAGCCAAGTGAGCTGCAGTTGCTCTACTGTGATTCCATAGCCGCAGTGCTCCGTGCTGGGCCATGCTGCCCTTACTGAAAGGGCTCTGAATTCGTAGAACCGGCAGGCACAAAGAAGAACGTCCCCATTTCCATAGTCATTTACAAAGCGATCTCACCATCACCTGGCCACGTGTCAGAAGCATGCAGGGAGTTGGTTTTTTTAAAAAGATTTATTTATTTATTTATTTATTTGAAAGGCAGAGTTACAGAGAGAAACAGGGAGGGAGTGAGCGAGAGAGAGAGAGAGAGAGAGAGATCTTCTATCCACTGGTTCGTTCCCCAAATGGCCACAATGGACCAGAGTTGGGCAGATCCAAAGCTAGGAGCCAGGAGTTTCTTCTGGGTCTCTCATATGGGTGCAGTAGCCCAAGAACAGGGGCTCGTCCTCTGCTGCTTCCCCAAGTACATTAGCAGGGAGTTAGATTGGAAGTGGAGCAGGCAGGATTCGAACCGACACCCATATGGGTTGCTGGCAGCTTTATGTGCTATGTCACATCACTGGCCCAGGAGTTTGGTTTTTAATTTCCAAACTATCAGATTCCCTAATCTGCCACTAATTTTACAGAAATGGAAAAAGGGATTAGAAAGCAGAATCCAGGATAAGAGGTATGGATACTTGAGGACCAGATTTTTGTCTGGTTTGTTTGCTTTTTGAGACAATATCATAAATTGGGGTGGAGAACCCTCTTTCTACCAAAGGTCATTGGGATATTTATAATGACATTTGTGGGCCATACAAAGTTATCACCCTAAAAATGAGCCTGCTATAGATGTATTGAATTTCGAGTCTCACCTGCAGTTGTCTTGGCAAGGGCAAACCATGGGATTTCCTGGGAAAACATAAGAGTATTTTAATGGGGCACGTGTGTAAATTATGGATGAACTTGTGTGTCCCCTTCACCTTCAAATTCACTTGTTGAAACCTTAGTCCCTGAGGTGACTGTATTTGGAGATGGAGCCGTTAAAGAGGTAATGAAGTTTAAATGAGGTCAAAGGTGCCTGCTGTCCTTATTAAAAAAAGAGTAAGATGGGGCTGGCACTGTGGCAGAGCAGGTTAAAGCCCTGGCCTGAAGTGCATCCCATATGGGCACCGGTTCTAGTCCCAGCTGCTCCTCTTCCGATCCAACTCTCTGCTATGGCCTGGAATAGCAGTAGAAGATGGCCCAAGTCCTTGGGCCCCCGCACCCATGTGGGAGACTGGGAAGAAGCTCCGGGCTCCTGGCTTCAGATCAGCACAGCTCCAGCCATTGCGGCCATCAGGGGAGTGAACCAGCGAATGGAAGACTTCTCTCTCTGTCTCTACATCTCTCTGTAACTCTGCCTTTCAAATAAATAAATCTTAAAAAAAAAAAAAAAGAGTAAGAAGAAATAGTAGCAGGGCAAGCTCGCAGAGCAAAGACTATGTGGATGGCCAGAAAGAGGGCTCCACTGACACCTTGATCTTTGACCTGTGGTCGCCAACACAGTAAGAACATAAATCTGCTGTATTTAAACCACACAGTTTGGTGTAGTCTGCTATGGCAGCCCTGGCAAACTGATACAGTATGTCATTTGAGGGTTGTCTGCTCCAAATTGCCTTCCATAAGTTTTGGGACAATTCATTCTCTTCCAGCAGCATCTGTGAAGGTGAATCTATACCCCTGATCCCTCACAACACTGCATACTAGAAGGCTTTGAGAGTCATGGTCAAGCTGAGCAGTATATTGTAGTTTCCACTTGCATTGTATCGAGGAGCAAATGTTTTCCTAGTCACATTGGCTAATTTTATTTCTTCTTTCAAATTTGTCACTCATTTTTCTGTAAGAGATCATGGACTTTTCTTTATTAGTAGAGAGTGTTTAGATGGCAAAGGCATCCTCATGTCTTAAAGTGTCACAGGTATTATCCTTTATCTCTCAAGTGCATTGTAGATATTTTCCTCAGGTTATTTCTTGGCTTTGACTTAGTATAAATTATATCTTATCAAATATTAATCTCTTTGGTTTCTCTTTTTGTAATAATTTCCTAATGTTTTGCCTGCCACAACCCTATAGAAATAAGCATATGTTTTTAAAAATATAGATATTTTGTTCCAGAGTCTATTTAGGGATAGATAGATGGTAGTTATTTCCCCAAACAATGATGAACTAATCGCCCTAACATATTTATTTAATAATACCCTTTTCCAGTTTTAAAACTCCTTCCTTATTAAATGCTAAAATGTTGTAACATGTTTCTGTCTATATTTTGTCCTTCTCATTCTATTGCATTGGTGTATATTTATTGTGTTTAAATTGCATGTGAGCTATTGTTTTTCCTTCTGTACAGTAACTACTCCCTCCAAATTCTACATCAATAAGAAATTGAGTCCCCAGATTTTGGGATTTGCCAAGACTCAGACGATTGCCTTTAGTTGCTCTGTGTCTTTTTCCCTAATGTAAGCAGATAAGGGGACTTTCCTCTTTTCCTGGATGTACCAGAATGATGATAAGACTTCTACTTCCTTTGTATTCAGGATTTTAATTCCGTGGTATTTACTGGAATGACATTAATCACTTTCATCACAATAAGCTCAATTGATAGTAATGTGGATGTCCTAAGAATTTAGATAGCACTTCCACTTTAATTTGTCAATAATTAACCTTACGATTATTTTATAATATTATCAGTGTCTAGAATAGAATCTTGCAGATGAACTTTAAGGAAATACCAACCCTTTGTGGAGAATGAGGTAGAGTAACAGAATACAGATGTTTCTCCTTAGTCCTAATGCAGATGCGGGATGCACCTTCCACAGTGAGCTGATGCTGCCCCACCACTAATGGAGAAATAAAAAATGACCTGGTTGTCTCCCAGGTGTGTAGCCAGGTTTCCCCCATCCCCCATAAATCCACAACCATAGATCCTGACAAAACTTTATGAAATGGTTAATGGGATTCTAGGACTAGGGAGAGAAGGACAGCAGTGTGATCCCAGGAGTCACAGGGATAGTGGGAGAAACCATGACTATTAACCTTGCTGAAGCCCTGGGGCCAGCCCTTCATCACTGAGAAATAGCTTGGGATTTAATCGTGACTTCTCTGGAAAAGGGCCAGGTTGACCACACAAGCACCGTTCAATTCCTAGGAAGTCTGGTCTGTATCCAATACATGGGTTCCAGCGTCAGCTCTCTTGTGTGACCTAGTGATCTTAGACTGTTCCTTCCCTGCTCTGAGCCTCTGTTTCCTTAGCTGTAAAATAGAAATAAATATACCTGTCTTGGTTAATGGGAGAATTAGAGCTGATTTTTGAAGCTGTCCATCTGCAGCCTGGCTAAAACAATGCACCCTGTTAAAATCATATCTTCATCACTGAGATTAATTCTGCAGTCTTGTGGTAAGGGACTCATGCAGAATTGAAGAAGTGAAGAGGATTAAGCCATAAAGATCAGGCATTGAGTCTCAACTCTGCCCTTTATTAGCTAGCTGTGTGACCTGGAAAAAGAATTACACAATCTTTGTAGGATAGAGTCTCCTGATATGTAAAACGGAGACTAGTAATCCCACAGCAATCTGTGTCTCAGAGTTTTGTGAGAATAAATTACCTAATGGTTGGGAAAGAGCTTTGAAAACCCTCTAGGTGTTATTTGCCTTTCAAATGTGAGCTATGATTATTCCTTTGAGACCTGTTAGCAAGCCCTGAAACCCTGTAGATGGTGCTAGCCCTGACTCTGAAATTATCTAATGGAAGAATCCTCAGGGTTCCAGCAAAGAAAAAGAAGTAGTTGCTGGGAAGTTAATGTGAGTGGGATTTTAACTCATTTAGGAAGAACTTTCTAACAACTGAGGATGTGTGATAGAATTCATTTTGGATGATTTTCCAAATGGCCTGAGCTAGTGGTGAGGTACTGAACTCTCTCTCTCTTATTGGCATAGAAAGAAGAGATGGTTGTCTGTCAGGAATGCTATCAAGCTAGCACTAGCATTGGTGGAGACTTTATTCATTCAACAAACAGTTAATATTTTGTACCCAGAGTTCACCTCATGCCAAGCTCTGTGATGGACATCAAAGTGGTAAAACATTTGATCCTAGAGTTGGTTTGGACCCTTGGTTGTAGACAACAGACAGAAATGGTTCTTATTTTAAGTAGAGGGAAATATAAAGGAAGAGTTGGCAGGGCTGAGGTAGAACAGAACATCGAAGGGAGGAAAGGAACAAGGACAGGTCTGTGGAACACAAAAGTAGAAACAAATGGAGTCAGCAGCAAGAATGATTGGGTTCCAAATTCTTCTGATATTCTGTTGATTCCCTTGAGGAGAGTTCTCTAAAGGGAGAATCTGGCCTGGATTTTCCTTGCCCAGCAGAGGGAGAATGTGTGGTGAAAGTCTGTATCAGCCATTTCATCAATCTGTTTACCATCATGATGGCAAGGTGCAATTGGAGAGACAGAAAACTAAAGACAGTGCAGAGTGGTGGGAACCACGTTGAGGGCACTGGCACACCCAAGCCTTGGAGGCTCCTAGACAGGGAGCAGGGGATTCACATTTGTTTTAAGGGAAGAAGAGGAGGAAGAGGTCCTAAGGCTTCTTCGTAATAAGATCCCATGATTCTGAGCATGGGACCCTGGAAGCCCTTTGCTCTGTGATACTCTCCACCTGCTGTGCTTTAGCTAGACCATAAACTCCTTGAACATGAGAGCCTGCCTTACATGCCTGGAAAACCCATCCTCATGCTAGAGTCTGTGGTTGTTGGACTGAACTCATGGAGTTAGGGATCCCTGCAATTAGTCTTACTCTAATTATTCCTCAGCTGAGGAAATAGGAGCCCAGTTGGCCCAAGTTCTTTGCCCCTAGACCCACAGCTGGTTCACAGACCAGAAGCAAACTGCTGAGATGCTTTTAGAAGCTTTTATGAACTTTCTTCTCATTTTAAAATAAGTATTAAGTGTACATATATGGGGGCCAGCGCCGTGGCTCACTTGGTTAATCCTATGCCTGCGGTACCGGCATCCCATATGGGTACCGGGTTCTAGTCCCGGTCACTCCTCTTCCAGTCCTGCTCTCTGCTGTGGCCTGGGAAGGCAGTGGAGGATGGCCCAGGTGCTTGGGCCCTGCACCCGCATGAGAGACCAGAAGGAAGCACCTGGCTCCTGGCTTTGGATCGGCACAGCGCCGGCTGTAGCAGCCATTTGGGGAGTGAATCAATGGAAGGAAGACCTTTCTCTTTGTCTCTCTCACTGTCTAATTCTGTCAAATAAAAAAAAGAAAAGTGTACAATATGACCATGCTATGTACTTATCTATAACAGATCATATGTTCATGTACTAAACATGCTTGTACCAGGATATGATATGTCATATTACCTAACTGTGCTTAGTATGGTGCTGGTCATAGGGACATAGGGACCAGGGGTCATTGGTTATAGAATCTCAGAACTGGGTAAATGTGTGAGATCTTAGACATATGTCAAAGGGGCTAGAAGGATAACACAGATATGTGAATCAGATGCCTTCAGGATCTAGGACAAAGGGGACTGACCCAGAAGCCTGAAGATCCAGGCAATACATGCACCATTTCAGGGAGATAGGGTCACTCACACTCAACCTAAGTATTAGGCCAGGAGAGAACGGGAGCTCAGTGTTGCCAGAGAAATCTAGATGTAGGTATAAAAATCTTAGGAATTCTTTTGAAGATTGGTAGCCAGTTAAACAGATCTAGAGGAAACCACAAAGCTCTAAGACCCTGAGGGCTCCTGAGCTCCACTCCTTCACCCCTGAGCTTGGGCATGTACAGAGAAGAGTCAAGATGCCCAAGACCCTTCATGCCAAAAGGGGGACAAAAACGTGCCTCACTGATAAGATTCAGTTTTCACCTCTAACCTTTGGGTCTGGAGTCTCATGAAGAAAGCTTGGAAAGTTTTAGAAAGAGTTAGAAATAGAACAAGAGTTCTATTTTCCCAGTATGTGTGTGTGTGTGTGTGTGTGTGTGTTTCTATCTATCTATATCTGTATATATACACATATTATATATGTACATAATTATACTTGGAAAATAGGACTATATATATGTATACATACACACACACTCGTATAAACATTTTAATGCATCAAACAGCTCAGCTGCTTAAGCTGAATCTGAGCCATGGTCTGTTCATTTGCCAACATGAATCTGATCCGACCCCATCATTTAATGCAGGGGTAAAAGTGATTAAATTAAGGCCCAGAGAGGCAAATCTCCAGGGTCACAGAGTGTGTCTATGCTTGCATTCTTCAGGATGCTTTATACTGCCATTAAAACATGACTTGGATAAAAGAACTCAAAAGCCTTGGTGTTTATTATGGCACATACCTAGAGTCATGGGGTGGGGGGTGCAGTTCCAAGGTCTGTTTGCTCTGAGATCTTTTCTGTTTTCCCTCCATGGTCACAAGAAAGTTGCCATGCCTGAGGCTTCATATCTGTACATCCAGCACACAAGAAAGAAAACAAGTATTCACCAGAATGGCATGTGTTTTCCTGAAGCCACCCTTTTGTCTCAATGACCAGTATTGGGTCACAGGTCCATTGCTAAACTAGTTACTTATAGAAAGGAATGAGACTGACCAGGCTGACTTTGACCAGTCAAGATTCACTCTCAAGCCCCACCTTCCGTGAACAAATTGATAGCAGTTATCTAAACACAATCCAGGTCCTGTTAGTAAGGAAGAAAGGGACTGTTGAGGCTTTTGGTGAAGTATCTGCCCTGTGATGGAGCCAGAAGCAAGGTCTGGTCTTTGGAGCCCCCCGCCAGGCTCTCACACCGCACCCTTGGGTGGCGGCTCCTGTCACTCATAGCATTCACGCTTGTTTGTGGACTTGATATGTGCTGGTGCTGTGGGCTGAAAGTTTGTGCCTCCCCCTGCCCCCCACATTCATACGTTGAAATCCAGGACCCCAGCTAATGATATTTGGAGGTAGAGTATTTGGGAAATTCAGTTTCTAGATAAGTTCTTTGAGGGTGCAGCCCCCAGGATGGGATTGACATCCTTGCTTATAAGAAGGTACAGACCAGGGCTTGTTTTCTGTCTGTTGTATGGGCTTACCAAAACAAGATAGCTGTCTGCAAGCCAGGAAGAAACCTCTTACCAGGAACTGAACCTACCTGCCTGGCCTTTGATCTTGGACTTCCCAGTTTCCAGAAATGTGAGGAATAAGTTCCTGTTGGAAGCACCTGGTCTATGATATGAGAGTACTTCAAAAAGGTAGTGGGGAAGTGATCAGTTTATTTCACTGCAAAGAAAGGCATTGTTATTGCAAAATTGTGCATTTACCTGAGCAAATTGACAGCAGTTTTTTGATGCCTCTCATGTTTTGTTACAGCAGCCTGAGCTAAGACAGCTTACTACTTGAGAACTCAGAAAAAGTAGAAAATATTCTGATAGTCTTCCTCAATGAGCCGTTTGTCCAATTGTCAAATAAAAGCCTTGTGAATAAACTAAAAGAAAACATTTCCATCTTCCATTGGGACATGCCACATATTATACCCATTCGTGGGAACAAATGTCAGCTTAATATGAATATTAAATGTAGCTTTTATATAATAGCACAAATGAGAGAACTTATACACTTAGTATAACTTTTACATGAATTAGTTGGTCATACCACAAGTTAACGAGGTCCATGCCACTGCCCTTATTTTACAGTGCATAAACCTGAAAACCAGAGAAGTTTAGTATTTTGCCCATACTCTCACAGTTCAAACGTATTCAACCTGGTGCTCAACCAGGCAGTTTGCCAGACTGATGCAGAGACTGCATCCCAGAGATTTTCTATTGTATTCAAATCCTTTACATATTTGGGGCACTCAAATATCCAGCACATCCCACTCCTTTGAAGCTCGTAGCATTAAAGAAAAAAAAAAAAGGAAGAACCATATTTAGGTCGTTCATTTTATTTTTGTTCCCCTAGAGTTTTCTGAAGTGTTACACTAAAAATATGTCATTCTATTAATGTCTTTTTTATTCCCTTTCCCAATCCTCCAAAGCTTTAAAAGATTTTACCTTTGTCAAGTGCAGAAATTGCCTTGATTTCTTAAAGTGACAAAAATATACCTGGATGTGTTACAAGGAGTTCCACCAGCCCCGTGGACTAAAGCAGCAGGTTTGTGAGTCGAAGCATCTCTACAGAGGGAGCCCAGAGAGAGCCCCACAGGTTGTAAACAGCTCTCTTGCTTTGGCTCAAAGTCTAATTTCCTCAGTTCTTTCCCCTTCAATGAGCTGTGTTAGGAAATGAAAACACCCTGGTCTCAACTCAGCCAGGAAGCACTATGTTCTACTGCCAGCTCCTGGGGTCCTGGCCAAGTGACCCTGGGCAAGTCTCTTCACACCTCCCCATTTGTTAACTGGATAGGATAATACCCACATCATGGTCTTATTATGCGGATGAGATGGCTTGGCTGTAAAGCACCAATGTGTTGCTTACTGTGATGCTCAGTGTGTTAGTCTGTTTTCCATTGCTATATAAAAATACCTGAAGCTGGGTACTGTATAAGGAAAAGAGGTTTACTTAGCTCACAGTTTTGGAGGTTCAAGGACATGGTGCCAGCACTGGCTCAGCCCTGGTAAGGACCTCATGGTGGATGGCATCACAACAGCAGAAAGGCATATGAAAAACAGATCACTTGGTGAGATACGAAGCCAGAGTGTGGGGAGGGGCCAGGCTAACTTTTTAAAACTACCCTCTCACAAGAACTAACTCAGTCCCACAGAAACTACCTCAATTCCTTGTACGGGCAATGCCTGCCCAAATGACTTGCCATTAGATTCCACTGTTAAAGTCCCATCACCTCTGAACATTAGCACACTGGGGACCAGGCTCCTAATATATGAACTCTTTGAGGGGCAACCACATCCAAACTAGTGCCTGCAGCTATTATCATTGGTCCCAATTTCATGGCTAAGACCCTTTCTGGTCTTAGAATCTTGGCAAGTCATTGTCTTTCCCTACTCAGATGAGAGATCAAGCAGAGATGAAAAGAAGACAGGGAATCTGAAAACATAATTGGAAAGCCCAATGAGGGAGATGATTCTGCCTTCAGATGTTGGAAGGGTGGGCATGTGTACAAGGAGGGTAAGTCTCAGTCTGCATGTCGCCCAGGGAAAGTCAGGAGCAAGGAGTAGAAGCTGCAGGAGGATAGCTGTTGGGTGAGCATCAGGAAGCAGGTTCTTATACTCAGCTGGTGCTGCCTGGTAGGGCAGTGAACTCTGCTCCACTGGAGATATGCAAACAGAGCTGAGGTAGCCACTTGTAATATAATCTTGTTGACACTGGGTTTGTGTGTGCAACTATGAGCCAGGGTTAAGACCCTGGTTAGAGGCTGTTAGTTCCCTTTTTGAGAAGCCATTGAAGTTCACAATAGCAAACCCCTTCCCTTATTGTGTTCTGACACTCTGTGCCACCACCCATCTCTCTAACCACTGCAGGGGCCATATGCCAGATAACCAGGGACAACCCTTATGCCCCAGAGCACACTGGAATTTTTCCAACTAGCCAAGCCTAAGCCTGCTGGCCCTGCCTCATCCTTTCCTTTCCTCAGAAATGTCTGTAAGGGTCCTGGCCCATCATTGCCCTCTTCCTGTCCTGTGACCACCTGGTGCTGCCCAGAGTGGCCCTGCCTGGCAAACTGTGGACTCCACGGAGATCCTTGACTGCAATCAAACCTTGATGCTTTCTTGGGCTTGCTCTCTTTGTCTGCATCCACTGTTGCCATACATCATCCAAGGAGATACAAGGAAAGCACCATATCACAGGGACGTTGCAGGGCCCATGTGTTCAGAGACTAGATTATATTTCTCAAACCTGCCTACATTATAAACCAGAGGCCCTCACCTCCACCCCCAGATCTGATTCAGAACTCTGGGTGGCCCCAAAGGAGTCTGTATTTCTCTCTCTATTTCTAAAGATTTATTTATTTACTCAAAAGGCAAAGTTACAGAGAGAGGGAGAGGCACAGAGAGAGGGAGAGAAATCTTTCATCTGCTGGTTCATTCCCCAAGACCACAACCACAGGAGCCAGGAGTTTCTTCTGGGTCTTGACATCAGCGCAGGAGCCCAAACACTTGGGTGATCCTCTGTTACTTTCCTAGGTGCATTAGTAGGGAGCTGGATCAGAAGTGGAGCAGCCAGGACACAAACCAGTGCTTCTCTTGGATGTTGGCATAACAGATGGCAGCTTTACCCACTATACCACAATGCCAGCCCTTCGGAGTCTGAATCTTAGCCAGCTCTCCAGGTGGTCTTGACAAGGTAGCCTGTAACCCCATTCTCCAAACCCAAAGATCTGTAGTTATTAAGAAGAGAGGGATATAGAGATCACTATTGCAATAAAAATAATCATATTACTTAGCTCAGTATAGATAACCATAGTTTACGAAGCACTTTCACAGGTTTCCCTTTACAGAGTGGGGAATGTTGTATCATCTGCTTTGCAGGACACTCTAACCTTGTCCTTGACTCCTGGGGTCTGGAGGTCAATATAGATGGCCTGGACTTAGGATGGCTTATCTGACAATTTTTTTACTTCTAGTAGTAGAAGCTATACTTCAAATTTGGAATTTTGATCTTTTTCCTGGGACAGTGATATGTAGGAAGATGCTTTCTCTGAGTGTCAAACCACAGTTTCTTGGCAGCTCTGCTGTCACAAATGGAAACCAATAGAACTCTGCAGCATGCTGTGTTGCTGAGCTGGGAAGTTCCATAGGTTAGGTGTAGGGAAGGCATTTTTGACTTGTATTTTCCACTCAAGGTGGGTTTATAGGGATGTAACCCTATTGTAAGTCAAGAAACATCTGTAAGTGAGAGGGTAAGATTTGAGAGAGAGTGAATTTCTCTTCCAAACCTGTTATCTTTCTGCCCCTGTACATGAAAACCAACATTTAAGGAACCTCCATTATTACGAGTAAAGAAAAGAGGACAAGCCTGTTAAAAATGAAGCCATATTCTAAATTTTAGCTCTCTCTGTCACTGGCTTGCTTGAACTTATTAAACAGACAGTTATTCTTTGTTCGTGTAGGGAGAACAGCTGCAGTGGATCACAAGTGTCACGTGGGTCCAACCTCAGAGTCAGTTCCAAAATGCTTCGGGGTCTTTAGACATGACGGTGACCATATCTAACCACCTATCCTTTAGGAGTGCTCAGTTTTTCTTTTTTCTGAAAAATGCAATCCATCAAAAGAAGCAGGATCTTTGAATGAGGACCAATTCCTTCCATGACAAATTATTAATTTATTCAGGCAGTGATTCAGTAGCAGGTAGCAAATGCTGACTGTGTGCAAAGGGCTTGACTGTCTCACTTCAGAGAATTAGGAAGGCAGTCAGAAATTTCATCCCAGGGATAAGGCAAAGCACACATGCAAATCCACACAAACCCTCCTCCCTGAAGCAAAGGCATGTTTGGGGATGAATATGTAACTAAATTAATAAATTATTAGAAGTCAACCTGAGGCTACCCATCTATATCCCTAGTGTATCCTCCCATTGGCACACATAAAGAATTGACTTATGGAAGCATATGCAGTGTATACTGAGAACATGCAAAATGCCAGGTACAGTGAAAAGGGCTCAGATGGGTAAGACTCGGAAAGATTAAGGTTAAGGCGTCTGATGCTCCCTGGTTTACACGCGGCACAGCCCAGGCATGAGTTCCCTAGAAAATAAGTTCTATGAGAGTAAGTGTCCAATCTGGACAGCACCCTACACAGTAAGTATGAGCTAAGCCTCTGACTTCCAGCCCATGTGGCTCTTGTCATTGAACTCATGGGGGCATTGAACTCGCCCTTGTCTGGATTCGGCAGAGCCAGAATCTGAGGGCTGGCTATGAATCATCACTGTAGATCCCAAACCCAAGTGGTGGACAGACCTCGTGTCAAAGAGGCCTGGCACCAGAGTTCCTGAATTTGATAGGGAGTTAAAAAATAGAAGCATCTGAAGATCCTCCCCACAGCCCCTGCTGTGGCCGTGAAGAACCCTCTGGCACAGCTTTGATTTGCAAGTCCCTGACATGACCTAATTTAACTTCTTTCATTTGCAGGCTAAATGAAAATGCCAGAATGGGGTCCCCGAGGGCTTGCTCCCCTCACTTGCAGATGCCTTGGTTCCCGCTGCCTGGGGGCTGTAGTAGGAGGTGGCACTTCTACTGAACCCAGCTGGGGGCACCCTTCACCCTTCACATGGAGCCTACTGCCTCAAAGCCAGGGCATATTTTTCTCTGTAACTTAGGGGGCATTTGCATCCCACAGCTTATTTCTAGAAGGAACTTAAGGGAGGGGAAGTTAAGGAGTCCCAGTGTGAACCAAAGAAGGGGCTAAAGGCATGCCCAAGATAGTAACATCATTGCTAGGGAACTTACTGGACTTGCACAACCAGGAGTTCCTCTCAGAGATCCTGATTCAGCAGATCTTGTGGAGCCCAGGAAGCTAGATTTTTAACAGCCGTCCCTCTCCTTACAATAATTTAAGTTATGGGTGGATGAGAGTTGCAGTTTGGCTTCAGAAAGTTCATACCATCTACCATGTGGTCTTAAAGAAGTCACTCTACCTCCCTGAACCTCCATTTCTTTGTGAGAATAACAATACCTTCTTCATAGGTTATGGTGAGAATGTAATGATATAAAGTTTTCTTAGTGCTCCATAGCTGATTATAGATCAGATGTTATTAAAGATTTGTTAAAAAAAAAAAAAAACAGAGCTTTAGAAAGGTTTGGCTTTGTTTTATTTGAAAGATGCCAGTCACACAAAAGAGCTGGAGGCGGAAGCCCTGGGTTACAAGTCCCACGCTGGCATTCCTTGTGTCCTTGGCCAGTTTCTCAGCTTCTCAAAGCTTCAGTTTCCCCAAACAGGAGCCTTGTCTAACACACTCATCTCTCTGAGTTGTTGGGAGGAAGAAATAAAAAAGCCTGGGGTGAAAACACAGTCTGAGTTGGAAGCACTTTGTAGATGCACTGTGATTTGTGTAAGAGTAAAACTGATGAGAGCAGGCACCAAGGTGTCCCCGTCAGCGGCCCTTATAGCCTGCTTTCCGGAGCATTACAAGCTCATTTCCAGCTGTAGCATCCATTTGTATGCAAACAATTATTGTGCACTAGGCCTTTACCACCGCTCCTCCACGGAAGTTGCTAGCTGCAATCTCGTTTACATTATTAATTTGTTTAGTAAACCCTTTCAAGTCAAGTTCGCATAGAGGTGATCTGGGAAGCAGCCCCTGTGGTCCCAGCCGGGGTGGGGGTGGGTGAGCAAGACAGCCTGTGGGGTGAGTGTGTGGACGGAGCCCACAGGTTGCTCACAGGAGCTCCAGAGCAGCCAGGTTTTAGTGTCTTTGGCAGTATTCACCCTTCATCCATTTTTTTGGGATTTTAAACATCTTTATTGTTATTTGTTTATTGAAGTGCTGTAGGTAACACACCTGTATTTCCTTTAATCTGGATTAATTTCCAAGTGTTGTGGCAGCAAAGTACCACATACGGAGTGCCTTAAAACAACAGGAATGTGTTGTCTCAGGTCCAAAGGGCAAAATTCTAAAACTGAGGTGTGGTCTGGGCCATGCCCTCTCTCTGATGCCTGTGGCGGAGAATCCCCCAAAGCTGGGTCTGCTTGCCCCATGTGCAGCGAGCCAGTTGCTGACTTCCTGGAGGTGGAAGAAAGAGGTCCTTACTGTGAAAGGCAGAGCAGGGAACTGGACTGTCATGACCCTAATTCCCAGGCTCCTTCAGGGGCTGGGGCTGCAGGTTCTTACAGATAGAAGCCGAGGTTGAGAGGCTCATTCCCAGCCTACGAGGTGCTCCCTGGCTGCTTTCGGTACTTGTGGCCCTCTTTTGATTGATTGATGCTAACTTGTTCTTTGGGGGAATTTTCATGGTGGCTAGACAGGCTTCACTCTGTCAAGTGATAGTTATTTCTTGCTCTGGGTCTAGGGTTCCTGGAAAAACCCTCAAGACCAAACATCAGGGTTTTATCTACAAGGGAGATAAAGGGCCTTGAGAGTCTGGTGCTCAGGGACAGTTTGGGACAGTTGCGCCACTGCCTCAGTCTAGTGAGTTAGTTTGAGTAAGGGCAGGGCAAGGACACTTTAAGCTAAGGAAGGGGTCTGTGGAGCATCTGGCATCTGCATCAAAGGTACTGGGCGGGGCATGGTTTCCTCTCTTCCTAGCTTCCTGCATTTGCTGGCAGTCCTGGGTATTCCATAGCATGTAAATGCATTGCTTCAAGCTCTCCCTCTATCTTCCCAAAGCGGTCTTTTTTCCCGTGTGTCTGACCCCTTCTTGTTAATGCAGAGTCATATTGGATTAAAATCCTAACCTACTCTAGCTCGACTGCTTCTCAATTTTTTGACCTTGAATGTAATGTATCTTGTTCGAGGCTCTGTTTCCCAGTCTGCACAATGAGCTAAGAATAGCACTTCCCTACCTACATCATAGGGTTATTAGGAGATTGAGCTACGGCTCCAATGTATGTGGAAGCATTTTGGAAATTAAGGAGATGTGAAATTCTTGCTATCAACTTAAAGGTGCTGTTAATACCCTTCAACATTTATGTTGCTTCTTCCTGAGATTCAAAGAGCTTCATTTCCCTTGATGTAGTGATTCCTTTCTGCAGAGTATTTGATTGAAGACCAGAGAGGTTAAGAAATTTGCATAAGATCACAGAGCCATTTGCAAGGCTCACACTGAAAGCCACTCAGTTCCTGGTGCTTCTTTCACCTGGCTCCTTGTTCTCTGCCAGCCCTGTGATCTTACAGAGTACACAGAGTAATAAGCATGGCAGTTTTGTCCACTTATGTAAATTTTAGAAGACTGTTTCTGAGAAACTCTAATTGGTTCACGTCACCTTTTCCTCCTCTTTTTCTTCCTTATAAGCTGTCTTTTTTTTTATATATAATGGATAAAGAAACAGAGCCTGAGTGGAGCAGCCAGAAAAACGAGAATGGCAGCCCCTTCCTACTAGTCCTGAAGATTAGGGCTATGTGTTGGCTTTGCAGGTGTCACCCACACAGTTAACCACACCCAGTTCCTGAGCCACATTGACCCAGTGGGCAGTGCCCAACATGAAGTATCCCACCAATAGGTGAGATCTAGCATCTGTCTTATAACCTGGAATCTGAGGCTATAGTTTAAATACCTGATTGTCAACACAGTGGCAGCCTTCCCTCCTCATTCTGGATTCCCTAGGACACAACACTTGAAAGAAGCAAGGGGTCCTGAAGTTCTCCAGGGATTTGAAATCAAATGAGCTTGAATTTTAATTTTGTCTTTGTCATTCTGAAGCTGTGGCATCTAGAAGAATGTGTCATCTCTTTCAAACTGTTTTCCTCATGTATAAAATGGAGAGTAAAAGAGTGAACGAATTAAATGAGATCATGTATTCTTAGCACTTAGTGCTTGGTACAAAGTAGGAGCTCAGTTAATGATTGCTGCTTAGCTCCCATTCTCCATTGAACCAGGGCTGGCCCTAATCCATGCTCTGTTGAGTAGCAGCCCCGAGAAATTCCTGGTTCTTTTCTTCCCCTATGCTTCCCACCACAGATCTTCCCACCATGTCTGCAGGTATGGGTTGGGTCTTGATGCAAGAAAAGGGTAGCTCCTACTTGATCATGAGCATGGCTTTCTCCCAGGAACCTCTGACTGTGCCCACCTCACCCTGGGTGTCAGAACCCACTTGAGTTGGACTGAAGTTTGGACATTGCAATGTAGGCTTCTGGCATCTCCCATTATTGCCCTTCCAGAATCACTGTCCTCCCAGACTCATTCTCTTTCCTTGTGACTATCACCAAATCTCCACAGTGCCTCTTGCCTAAGCTGTATAGGTTGTGAGAGCATCTGCTCCCCATTCCAGTAGTCAAGGAGAATGTTCATCCTCCATTCCTGCATTCTGTTACTGATTTGCTTATTAGTTCATCAAGTCTTTATAGAGCATGTACTATGTGCCAGGCCCTGGGCTAGGTGCTAGGAAGCAGGGGTAGAATGATTGGAGTCCACAGCCCCATCTTGGAAGCCACTCAAGCCCCCTGGCTGCTTTGACCACACAGAGGATGCTGTTGGGCTCCTTCATTGTAATGAGGATTAAACTACAATGATTATTATAGGAATGTGTTTCAAGTCCATTGATGTTCAAACTCAGAGACTTATTCTCTCTGTTCCAGATCAGTCATATGTACTGCAAATAGCACAGAAAAATCCGCTCTATGGAACAAGAGGGTTACTCCTACTTTGTGTTTTATTCAAGTCTGAAAATCTTTGAAGATTCTGACTCAGGCTTCAAGTACATTCACTAATGGTAATTAATTGTCACAAATATGATCATGTAAAAACTCCCATTTATTGAGTGCCTACTATATGCTTTGCATGAAGCATTTGTGATTAACTTATTTGGTCCTCACAACAGCCCTGTGAGGTAAGTAATGCTCCTATTTGCAGTTATATATGAAGAAACAGAGGCATTTATATGGTATAATTAAAAAGTAGTAGATGGGGAGGGCAGTGTGGTGCAGTAGGTTATTCTTGCTCTTCGGATACCCACATCACATATGAGATTGCTGGTTAGAGTCCTTCTGTACTTCTGATACAGCTTCCTGCTAATGTTCTTGGGAAGGAAATGGATGATGTCCCAAGTGCTTGGACCCTGTCACCCGTGTGAGAAACCTGGATGAAGTTCCAGGTTCCTGGCTTCAGCCTGACCTAGCCCCAGTTATTGTGCCTGTTGGAGAGTGAATGAGCAGATGGAAGATTTCTCTTTTACTCTCTCTCTCCCTCCCTTTAAAGTAAATAACTAAATAAATCTTTTATTTAAAAAAAGTGATAGAACAAGGGATTTGAATCCAGAGCTGATGTTCTTTTTTTTTTTAAGATTCTATTTATTTATTTGACAGAGTTACAGACAGTGAGAGAGAGAAACATAGAGAAAGGTCTTCCTTCCATTGATTCACTCCCCAAATGGCCACAATGGCCGGAGCTACGCCGATCCAAAGCCAGGAGCCAGGTGCTTCTTCCTGGTCTCCCTTGCAGGTGCAGGGGCCCAAGCACTTGGGCCACCCTCCACTGCACTCCTGGGCCACAGAAGAGAGCTGGACTGGAAGAGGAGCAACCGGGACTAGAACCGACGCCCACATGGGATGCCAGTGCTGCAGGCAGAGGATTAACCTAGTGCACCACAGCAGCAGCCCCCGAGCTGATGTTCTTAAACTGGGTATGTGCTTATCTGAGGCACATCACAAAGATGAATTGATTCGGTCTTCCCCCCACATCTATTATGAAGTTCTGTTTATTCCCATCTTACAGATGAAGAGCTCAAGACTCGTCAGTACTAGGGTGAGAACTCAACCTCAGGTTCCTCTCTAGAGCCACATGCTTGCCTCCACATGGGAGAGCTTCATTAATGTGGCTTTTGGCCAGATCTCTTTTGACTTCGACCTGCAGACTGCACCTCTGTTTTCTAGACTTCTGGGCCTAAACTAAGTCAGCTTATGTATTCACTTCCTTACTGTTAACATCACTCCCCACTGGCCACTCCTTCTGCCTCCAGGATTGTCATAGACTCTATGAATCGTAACGACATTCCCTTAGCACTTAAAATTGTAGTTTCTTGAGCCCTTGGCATGCAGTAATCCACTTGGTTCGCCCCAGTCATCCTATAAGGACAAACAGGGCAAGGATTGACTGCCCTCTCACTCTGAAGAGTGAGCTAAGGATTTGAGGTGCACGCCCTTTCTCCATGGAGTCACATTTCTCCTCAAACAGAACTGGGACTAAAACCCCAATCACCAAGATTTTTAACAGCACCGATTTTCCTGTATGCTTCCTGTATGTGAGTTGGAAAAAAGTGATCTAATCTCATTTTTTTTCCTACAATTTTACCCAATACTTGCAATCAGAATGCTTCATATCTCTCAATTTCTTTATCACTGGAATGTGTAGTAACAAACATCCTATTCTAGCACAGTGTACTTCTGCAACTGGCAGAGGCCCTGAGCTCAACCACTGCTCAGCCACTCAACCCGTGATTGTGATAAAGCTCCCTCAGAGTCCTAGCACACTTCCAAATGCAATGGAAAACAATTAATACGTTATCCCTCTTAGTATTTTTTTTGTTTGTTCTACTTAATACTTTTGGTTGAATACTGTAATCAATACACAGTTATTTTCAAGTGTTGAAATTTAACTGAAAAGTGATTGCTGTTAAATGTAAGAGTGGGAATAAGAGAGGGAAGAGATGTGCAATTCGGGACATGCTCAAGCTGACTTACCTCAAATGGTAGAGTTAGAAACATACCAGGGGATTCCAATTCAATCCCATCAAGGTGGCATGTACCAATGCCATCTCACTAGTCCCAGTGATCAATTTCTGTTCACAATTGATCATAATGATAGGACTAAGAGCCAAAGGGATCACATAAATAAGACTAGTGTCTGCAAATACTAACTGATAGAATAAAAAAGGGAGAGAATGATCCAACATGGGAAGCAGGATACACAGCAGACCCATAGAATGGCAGATGTCCTAAACAGCACTCTGGCCTCAGAATCAGCCCTTAAGGCATTCAGATCCAGCTGAAAAGCCCCTGAGAGTATTTCAGGCATGGAAAGCCAAGACACTCTGGCAAAAAAAAAAAAAAAAAAAAAAAAAAAAAAAAAAAAAATGACCTAAATGAAAGATCTCTGTGAGTGAGATCCCAGTGGAAAGAACAGGTCATCAGAAAAGGAGGTACCTTTCTCTGAAGGGAGGAGAGAACTTTCACTCTGACTACAACCTTGTCTAAATATGATCAGAGTCGGTGAACTCAAAAGGCTTCCATAGCCTTGGCAGCTCATGATAAGAGCCTAGGGTGATTACTGATTCCATAAACAAGAGTGTCAATTGTTAAATCAACAACAGGGATCACTGTGCACTTACTCCCCATGTAGGATCTCTGTCCTTAATGTGTGTACATTGTGATTTAATGCTATAACTAGTACTCAAACAGTATTTTTCACTTTGTGTTTCTATGTGGGTGCAAACTGTTGAAATCTCTACTTAATATATGCTAAACTGATCTTCTGTATATAAAGAGAATTGAAAATGAATCTTGATGTGAATGGAAGGGGAGAGGGAGAGGGAAAGGGGAGGGTTGTGGGTAGGAGGGAAGTTATGGGGGGGAAAGCCATTGTAATCCATAAGTTGTACTTTGGAAATTTATATTCATTAAATAAAAGTTTAAAAAAAATAAATAAATAAAAAGAAAAGAAAACAATTGGTCCAAAGCGGGAACTTAACTTAGCAGTTAAGTCACACACATCCCATATTAAAGTGTATGGGTTTGATACCCAGCCCTGGCTCCTGACTCCATCTTCCTGTTGATGCACACCCTTGGAAGCAGCAGACAATGGCTCAAGCAATTGAATTCCTGCCACTTACACAGGAGACCTGGATTGAACTCCTGCTCTTGGCTTTTGGCTAGCCTAGTTCCAGCCCTTGCTTGAGGAGTGAACTAACATATGAGTTCTCTATCTCCAGGTAAAATTCAATAAATAAGTACAATATGCATTATTATCCCATTTTTTAGCCACTGGGGTACAAGGCTATGCTGTATTCAACTTACATGCAGCAAGCAGAGGGCAGATGCACACAGAGCTTGGTTTCTTTATCTGTAAAAGGGTTGCTGAGGTTGAAATTAGGGACAAGGAGACCAAGGGGGCTGGATTACATGATTAAACTTCTCATTCTGTTCTTCAGTTACTATAAAGTGTCTTGCTTCTTCCTTAGATAGCTTGTCCTACATCATCCTTTCTCAATTTGTGTTGGAAATGTACACACACACACCTGCTCAGATAAAAGTTTACGGGCCAGTGATTTGGCACAGCAGTTAAGATGTTGCTTAGTTAAGATGCCATTTCAGACTGAGTACCTGATTCAAGTCCTAACTCCTCTGCTTATGATCTAGCTTCCCACTAATGCTCACACTGGTAAGCAGCCGGCAATGATTTAAGTACTCAAGCCACGCATGAAGGTGACCTGGATTGAGTTCTGGGCTCCTGGCTTCAATTTGGCCCCAAACCTAGCTTTTGTGGGCATTTGAGGAATATACCAGTAAATGGGAAATTCATATTTCTCTCTCTCTCTCCCTCCCTCCCTCCCTCTCCCTCTGCCTCTTCTTCTGCCTCTCCCTCTCTGTCTTAAATAAAGTGAAAATAAATGGATACAAATTTAAAAAGAAAAGCTATCTCATCAGTTTAAAAACAACAGTCTACAACTTATGACAAGACACTGTGTGAAGTAAATTCCTTGAGCAGGGAGTGGGAATGAAGAAAGGATCATTTCTTAGAGGAATGAAAGAGATCATTCTTAGCTGGAAAAACAGGTTTCATAGCATGCTTGCCAACATTTGTAAATCCCGTTGCAAAGACTGTTTCTCATTAAAAATCAACAGAAGTGTCTTGGAAATGGCACTGAATTTGGACTCAGAAACTCTGCATTCAGGTTGCAGGTCCTACCCTGATTAGCACAGTGACGCTGGACAATGGACTCTTCAAATCTCAATGGTTTTTTGTCTGTGAGGAACTTTGAAGGGCAAGAATCATGCCTTCCTCTCTCTGTGCCCGGCAGAAGCCCAGCACCTGGCCAGTGGCAGGCCCCTGTAATGACGCTCGTGACCTGTGAACATCAGTGGTCATCGCATGTATGCGTGTATTAAATTCACTGATATAGTTATGATTTATTTTCCATAAGTGCAATGCATCCTCTGCTTTTTTATTTGCTCTAGAAAGAAAGAAAAAGATAGAAAAAGGAAGAAACAATAGGGGAAAAATGATGTCAAACTTTGAAAGTTCCAGCATGAGCATTTTCTGTAAACGTAGTCTGGATCTAGTGTAGCCCACCCACAAGCCTGTGATTCTACTGAATGAAGTAAAGCTGGGCCTACAGGATACCCCACTCTGACAAGAACCTCATCTGTGAGTTTCTACATTTGAATGTTTTCCATTTTAAGAAGACTTTCCTTTGCAAAATCAGTGTTAAAATAAATTCAAGAGGAATATAGTCAAAATCTTTACAGTGCAGTACTTCATGAAAAAACCTAGTTTATAAGATGGAAAGAGCTATAAAGTCAACAGGAAGAAGAACTGGAAGAAAACACCTCTGCATTGTTTGCATTGTTATGTATGTGAGTTATATGAGGAGTCCTTTATAAGGAAGCAATTTTGTTCCAAAAGATTTTGTAAGAAAGTTATCTGGAATTCAAAACACAGTATTTATATTAACAAAGGCAATGATGATTAGGTTTGCTGGTTAGAAAACCACAAAAGCTTATTGAATCCATTGTTGAAACTGTATATTGTTAACATCAATGACAAAAAAAAACAATACAAGCAAGTTAATTTATTGATTGCTTGCTTTGTGCCAGAACTGTGCTAAATGCTATACATGCTTGCTCTCATGGAATCTTCATAATGACCTGCAGGGAAGGTGCTGTTAGCCTATGTAACAGGTAAGGAACCAAGACTTGAAAAGCTCAAGATTCCCTAGTTCACAAAGTTACTAAGTGGCAGAATGAGCATTTGGATTCATGTCTTTCTGACTCATGGTTAAGAGAGAGAGCACATGTGCACGCTGGGGAGAGAGATCCCCATCCTTTTGTTCATTCCTCACATGCCTGCAACAGCCAGGGTTGAGCCAGGAAAAGGCTGGGAGCCAAGAACTCAGTTCAGGCCTCTGACATGGGTGGCAGAAACCCAACTACTTGAGCCATCAGGGTCTGCATTAGCAGGAAGCTGGAATCAGTAGTGGAGCCACATCCTAAACCCAGGCACTTCAACATAGGATGCAACATCCTAAGTAATATCTTAACTGTTGTGCCAAGCATCCACCCTAACTTGTGTTTTAAATATTGCCTTGTCCTTCTCTGAAATGATTGGATTCTGTAGGATTTTCACCTCCTTTGCTCCAGACCAAGGTGTATTATTTTTCCTATTGGAAGCCTTCCTTATTCCCTCCTCTCAGTCCATCTTTTGTCACCTCCCTAGACTTTTGCTCCTACAAATATATCCTCTCTCAGTTTTTTTTTCTCTTTAACACCTTCTGTCTCCAGTGGTTGTTTCCTCTCCACATATAAACCTGTTCAGAGATCTCTCACCTGAAACAAATAAATGTCCCCTTGAACTGCTACCACCTTCAGCAGGTGCTCTCTCTCCCTCCTTCCCTTCTCAGCCAACATTTCTAACACTTCCCTTCCTATTAACCTCTCACAGCTCCCCATATCCTGTCATCTGGTTTCTTCCCATATGAACACCTGAGACAGCTCCGCCATGGTTTCTAATGTCCACCCTGTTGCCAGTCTCAGCGATCACCCCATTCCCTCATTTTTCTGCTGCCACATTTGACCCTGAGCCTCTTTGCTTCTTGAACCCTCCAAGCCTGGGGCTTCCATGGACAACACTGGCTTTTGAGTTGTATTTCTAGAAGTCTGACTTCACTGTAGGAAGCTCTTCCTTTGTTCTTTTGAGTTGATAACTAATCTTACTGCTCTTACTTCTTTACATATTCTATCTGAACACCTATTGTTTCAATACTTCATTTTTTTCTGCAGAAATTCCCAAAGTTTATATACTGGGTCTCTGATGATAGCAATAATCTTCTGAGATTCCCCAGATAAATGACCCACAGGAACTTCATATTTTGGTAAGCAAATCTTAACTCTTTACTCCCTGTACTTACCACCCTCCCTCACCCTCCCCGAGCTTAACCTCATCGCCACCTTCTTTTGCAATAGACAGCAGTTTCAGCACCACCTACACATCTAACCTGGAAGCTGAAATCACTCCGGACTTCTCCTTACTTTCCCCACTGGCCTCAAGCAGTCATTCCTAGTCACATATCCCTCCATATATCCCTCCTCACCATCCTGAGAATAATGTCTTCCTCATCTGTTGCATGGATTATCATCATGAAACATTCTTCTTTCCTCCTCTTTCACCATTTGGAATTCTTCCTCCATCATCCCTTGAGGAGAGCCACATGAAGCTGAATGCTTAACTTCCCTTTGTAGCATCCATCAGAACTCTAAATTACTTTTTCATTAACCAAGAAAGCCTGTCTATGATTTGTCTCCTACCTAGCACTCTAGCCTCTTGCTTCACCATGCTGTTGTTTAAAAGTGACTCTTAACCATGATCTGACTGAAGTGCCCAACACACATAACTCTGGTTCGCAAGGGTATTTCTTGGCTCACACTGTTCCCTCTACCTGGAATGGCATCCCCTCTCCTCTGAAGCTCTCCTTCATTTCCCAATACTTTACCCAGCAATCTTATCTTACAAGAACTATACCAGGGCCGGCGCCATGGCTCAATAGGCTAATCCTCCGCCTGCGGTGCTGGCACACCGGGTTCTAGTCCCGGTTGGGGTGCTGGATTCTGTCCCGATTGCTCCTCTTCCAGGCCAGCTCTCTGCTATGGCCCGGGAGTTCAGTGGAGGATGGCCCAAGTGCTTGGGCCCTGCACCCGCATGGGAGACCAGGAGAAGCACCTGCTCCTGGCTCCAGATCAGCGCGATGCACCGGCTGCAGCGTGCTGGCCGCGGTGGCCATTGGAGGGTGAACCAACGGCAAAAAGGAAAACCTTTCTCTCTCTCTCTCTCTCTCTCTGTCCACTCTGCCTGTCAAAAAAAAAAAAAAAAAAGGAACTATACCAAATAGGAGATATAGGAGATAGAAGCCCTTCCCTTACACTATGATAGCTTCAGCATTGCCTTGAACCATAGCACCTAGCAGGCTCTGTTCCAATTCTGTCTCTTCATGTGTGTCCTACTGGTCAAGGAGTTAATTGAAAACAGGAATCCTGCCTTGTTCATTTCTGTATCTCAAGTTTGCAGCATGGTGCATGCCAACAAAAAAATGGAAGCTAAGTGAATTTTTGTTGCCCTCCATTGGATTTGTTAAATTAACCTTAAGTTGGGATTTCTTAGAATGAAAAGTGACCTGTAGCATGCCCTTCAGTAGGGCCTGAAGAAGTTGGGGTGTCCTGATGAGGAGAAAGACCTTGCCAACTCACCCTGGTGCAGCAGAGTCCATGGGGGAAGCCTGAAGACAGCAGTGCAGAAGCCTACACAGATTTACTGGAGGAGAGCAGGGCAAGGGTTTGGGAGGAGCATTCTCTGCTGAATAGGGAAGTGAGTCCTCTCAACTGCTCTGTACTCTCTTCTGTACTCTTTGTTGGAAGATGCGTCTAATTTTTTTTCAACCAGAGGAGGTCAGTGATTTCTAGTTCAGACCCTTCCTATGAACATGAATGACTATGGCATTTGACCTCCTGATTAATAATTAGTAGTGCCCATTTCAATCCCTTTGGAACCAAGTTCCTTCTGATCTATTCTCTGCAACTTTTTGCCTGTAAGTTAGTCTCTCAAGAAGATGGTGTTGCCTCCTATCTCTCTCTATCTCTCTCTCTCTCTCTGTCTGTCTGTCTCTCTCTCTCTCTCTCTTTTGACAGGCAGAGCCGACAGTGAGAGAGAGAGACAGAGAGAAAGGTCTTTCTTTGCCGTTGTTTCACCCTCCAATGGCTGCCACGGCCGGCATGCTGCAGCCGGCGCACCACACTGATCCGAAGGCAGGAGCCAGGTGCCTCTCCTGGTCTCCCATGCAGGTGCAGGGCCCAAGCACTTGGGCCATCCTCCATTGCACTCCCGGGCCATAGCAGAGAGCTGGCCTGGAAGAGGGGCAACTGGGACAGAATCCGGCACCCCGACCGGGACTAGAACCCGTGTGCCAGCACCGCAGGCGGAGGATTAACCTGTTGCGCTTCAGCGCCAGCCCCTCCTATCTCTTAAGAGCTTCCATCACTTATGCAGACTCCTAGAGGCTCCAATCTAAGTTTAGATGACCTAATGAGTCCAGGAGTGGAGCTCATTAAATAGCAGGACTGTATTTACATATAGAATGATGTTGGCACAGGCTGCAGTGGACTCTTAGGTGCATCATTCCTGCAAGTCACCACCGTGTACTCTCACCATGAGAGGGATGCTCAAGTGGTTTGTGAAGTTGCCTCAACCGTTTGCTAATTTTCTGTTTTCAGGTTGTAGAAGGAGCTCATGAATCTCATCCTCCTTGCAATACAGTTAGTCTTTCATTTATTTATTTCTCCATCATTATTATTTATTGTGTACTTGCTTTGTGCCACAGAACTGGCAGTCACAGAATAGTAGAACTCAACCAATGAAGAGGCAGGCATCCTGGCTCTACCCTCTTTCCAGGCAGTGCTTATAGACATCCATTCCATGAGAGTGAAGAAGAGATACTAAGGAAAAGAATTCTTATTTTCTTAGCAGTGGAGATCATAGACTGCTACTAGACTGCAATCTGCTACTCATTTCCACTGTGCTCATGGAAGGAAATGTTAGTGGCATTCAAGGAAGTACACATTTGGTCTTCCTAGTGCAGGAGGAACAAGTGTGATACGGTGGAAATATACAGTCTTGGGGAAGTCACACCTAATCCTGTCAATTTATGTGATTTAGAAAAGACAGCCATTCCCTCAGAGGTTTTGATTCCTCAATTGTAAAGTAGGAATAATGATATCTCATGGGGTTGTCCTTAAGAATTCCAGGAACCAGTTAATTATATAAAGTACCTCACACCATGCTTGGGACTGAGTAACTTATAAATATCCCTCACTTATCCTCTTCAGGCACAAGAATATGAAAATGGCTCAGCAAGACCCTAAGTTCTGTGCCTTCAGACAGGTTACTAGATACTTTTAATTAACAAAGAAGGACAATCTATGTAAACCAATGAAGTGATGTGCTCAGAGAATTATAAAGGAGAAATGTGACCAGGGGAAGTAAAGAGAAAACTGTGGAGAGAAACTGTAACAAAGAAGATAGAGGGGAGTGATTGATGGCTGGATGGATAGGTGGGTGAATGGATAGATAATTGATAGATGATAGGCAGATTGATGCAGAAAGATAGGCAGGCAGATGGGCATTAGTAGGACTACTGTTATTGATTAGATGGATGAGAAGGGTGAGTGGGCAAATGGTTGGTTCAAACAGCTGAAGGCATGGATGCTCCATGAAGGCAGGTAAGTGTAGCCAAGTAACCAAGATATGCAGCTGAAATAAAAGCAGATGCCATTAAATCCAGTTCTTGTACTTGAGTGATCAATGAACTAATTCCCCATCCTTGTCAAGTCCTTTCTATGGCACCCCAGGGCTAGCAGTCAGGCCTCAGAAGCACTAAGAACTTCCCATCAACTACTCTGTGGACAGGGTATGACAGTAACGTTCTCATTTTTTTCTAACAGCATGCAGTACTGTGCCTACTCTGTACATTGTCTCAGATCCTCTAAATGCCCTTGAAGAAGGTATTACCCTCTCTGTTTTATAGAACAAACTGAGGTGCATGAATCTTATGGCTAATTAAAGGACCTAGAATCTGCACCAGAACTTTAGGACTCCATAGGATGCTGAGCCTCTTTAGTTATGGTGTGTTTCTGTTCACTGTGGAGACAACCGTGTAACTCAGTTTTGTTCAACTTGAGAAGACCCCTCTCTAAAGCCTATCTTTTGTATCCATATCCTAATGCCTGCAGACTCTCATTAATATTTTGAGTTTGGGGATTTTTTCTTTGGTATCTGGTACTTACAGGTATCTCTTATAAATCTCATTTCTGTTTTAATTCTGTTTCATACATTCTCTAAATTAGAAAGAATTCTCCAATGTTAATCGAAATTTTAAAGACTTGCTCTTTCTCTCATCCATGCTGACTTGAAAAGGGTCTATTATCTGTCCCATTGCACAATCCAGTGCCTCCCCTCCTAAAGATGTATGAGTGTCTTTAGCTATTCAAGGGATTCAACTGACTGAGTATTCTTTGGTCATTGTAATTTGATTTATCAGTCCCTTAAAGAGTGTCCTTGGTGGACTCAGAGACTGTGTGAGGATCAGCTAGGGATGTTTGCCAAAAGCTTTGCCAGCTGACCTTCGGGACTCAGAAGCCATGGTGATGTCATTGGGTTAGCTGAGCAGCCTGTAGAGATCAAAATGCCTCTGGCTTGGAGGGATTCCAGAACAAGGTGCATCTTTCCTAACTTGCTTTACAGACCTCTGTGGTTGAACCTTGTGAGTTATCCAACAACTCAGCACATTTTTATTGCAAACCTAGTAGGTGCATGGAAGGCACTGAAGAGGCAAAGCTAAGAGCCAGGTTTTTTTTTTTTTTTCAGTAATAAAATGGGAATGACAATAGTATCCATTGCAATAGGTTATTATGAACATTAAATAAATTAATGTACTTGAGCTATTAAACCAGAATCTAGCACATAGTAAATATGTTTGTTAAGGTTAGCTACTGCTGCTATAAAAAACCTCTATATAGTAAGCCTAAACTTTTACCAAACATCAAGTAGACCCATCTCATACCTTCTGTGCCAAAACCTATACCAGGGGGCAGCATTGTGGTACAAGGGTTAAGCCACCACTTGCAATGCCAGCATCCCTATTGTAACACCAATTTAAGTTCTAACTGCATTTCTTCCCTTATAGCTCCCTGCTAATGTATCTGGGAAAGTAGCAGATGGCCCCAAGTACTTGGGCCCCTAGTACCTAGATTGTAGACCCAGGTGGAGTTTTGGGCTCCTGGCTTCCACCTGGCCCAGTCTCAGCCATTGTAGCCATTTGGAGAGTGAACCAGTGGATGGAAAATCAACCTCTCTCCCTCTCCTTCTCTCTCCCTCTCTCCCTCCCTCCCTCCCTCCCTCCCTCCCTTCCCCTCCATCCCCCTCCCTCTGTCACTCTGCCTTTCAAATAAATAAAGGTCCAAGAGCTGTGTGTGAAAACACTGAGAGTAGGATGACTAAGTTGCAAAAGAAAAAGATTTTGTGGAGCATCTGAAGGATGCATGGCTGTGGGAGAGGCTGGGTCAGGAAGAGCAACTTACAGGGATTTCAGATGTTTGGGCAGAGGCACTAAGTTATGTGAGAGAGATTTCTGGGGAATGTTTACCTAATCGTGTTGTCACAAGGTCAACTAGTGCTATACAAGGAAACCACTGAGCCCATTCTAGGAACTCAGTCAATTATATAGGTGTAGTTCATCCCAGCTGTTGTAAAATAAGCTTCATTTGGATAATTGTAGATTCACAGAAACATTTTCAAGACAGTACAGCGAGTTCCTATATACCCTATACCTAGTCTTCCTAATGTTGATATTGTGTCTAAGTATAATGCATTTGCCAAAGCTAAACTAGAGCCGTGGCTTTGGCATAGTAGGCTAAGCTTCTGCCTACAGTGCCAGCATCCCATATAGGCACCGGTTCATATCCAGGCTACACCTCTTCCCATCCATCTCTCTGCTAATGGCCTGGGAAAGCAGTGGAAGAAGGCCCAAGTGCTTGGGCCCCTGTACCTGCATGGCAGAGCCAGAGGAAGCTCCTGGCTTCATATTGGCCAGCTTCGGCTGCTGCAGCCACTTGGGGAGTAAACTAGCAGATGGAAGATCTTTCTCTCTGTTGTTCCTCTCTCTCTCTCTCTGTAACTCTACCTCTTGAATAAATAAAAAAAAATCCTTAAAAAAAACTAAATTATAGACATTATTTGAATTCTACCAGTTTTCCACTCATGTTTCTTTCCTTTTCCAAAAGCCCAACCTGGTAACCATGTTGCACTTAGCTACCCATGTATTTTTATATGTATATTTGCTGGTTGAAAAATAAGTCACCATATTTCAAGTCAATTCCCTGTCTGGAGTTCTTCTGAGCAGATCCAAATGAAGTCAGACCATTGTACATTATTAACATTAGCTGTCAACTTTGCTCAAAGTTCTCCGTAGCTGCTATCCTGGAAAGAAATCAGCTCTTCAAGTCTTACTTCATTCAAAAATGAAATTGCTAAATTAAGCCAGGCTTTGGATTTAAAAAGTTTCTCTTAGAAGAATTAAATATATGAAATTTAGTTGTATTTCTAAAGAGATTCAAATAATAAGAAGTTTCAACTTTGAAACACTCTTTGAAAAAGAAGAACTTAAAAAAATTTAGCCAGGAAATAAATGCACATTGTTGAGCCAGTTCCAACCAACCTCAACAAAGAATAGATGTGCTTGATGTTTGTGAGACAATATTTGGGTTGGGCACCATTATCTGTGAATTTCACCTGTGGTCAGCTATCCCACTATAAGCATCCAGGCATAGGTAACTGACTGCCTGGAATCCTGATCTTCATGGCTTTCATTCTGGCCTTCTCCTGCACCCCTGCCCCTCACCCCATTTCAGTTCTGATCCTTCCATATTCTGGCTTTGTACTCCAAATTCAGATATCCACCTGAATTTCTTTGTCATTTTTTTAACAAGATTTATTTGTTTGTAAAGCAAGGTGACAGAGAGAGAGAGAGAGAGCGAGAGAGAGAGAGAGAGCACTTCCATTCACTGGTTTACTCCCCAAATGGCCACAACAGCCAGGTCTAGGCCAGATAGAAGCCAGGAACCAGGAACTGCAACTGGGTCTCCCATGTGGGTGCAGAGGCTCAAGCAGTTGGGCCTTCTTCTACTGCCTTCCCAGGTGCATTAGCAGGAAGCTGGATCAGAAGCAGAGGAGCTGGAACTCAAATTGACACTCCAATAAGGGATGTGGTAATGCAAGAGGTGAATTAACTCAGTTCCCTTTTCTTGTTTAATTTTTTTATAAAAATAGTACTAATACACATTTATTGGGGAAAATTTGAACCTTCAGGTAAGCATAAAGGAGACAATTTGAAATATTCATAATTCTATCATTATTTTTTAACTTTTACTTAATAAATATAAATTTCCAAAGTACAACTTTTGGGTTATTGTGGCTTTTTCCCCCAATAACCTCCCTCCCAACCGCAACCATCCCATCTCCCACTCCCTCTCCCATCCCATTTATCACGATTCATTTTCAATGATCTGTATATACAGAAGATCAATTTAGTATATACTAAGTAAAGATTTCAACAATTTGCACCCACACAGAAACACAAAGTATAAAGTACTGTTTGAGTACTAGTTATACCATTAATTCACATAGTACAACACATTAAGGACAGAGATTCTACATGGGGAGTAAGGGCACAGTGATCCCTGTTGTTGATTTAACAATTGACACTCTTATTTATGGTGTCAGTAAGCACCCAAGCTCTTGTCATGAGCTGCCATGGCTATGGAAGCCTCTTGAGTTCACCAACTCCAGTCTTATTTAGATAAGGTCATAGTCAAAGTGGAAGTTCTCTCCTCCCTTCAGAGAAAGGTACCTCCTTGTTTGATGGCCCATTCTTTCCACTGCGATCTCACTCACAGAGATCTTTCATTTAGGTCATTTTTTTTTTTTTTTTTTTTTTGCCAGAGTGTCTTGGCTTTCCATGCCTGAAATACTCTCATGGGCTTTTTAGCTGGATCTGAATGCCTTAAGGGCTGATTCTGAGGCCAGAGTGCTGTTTAGGACATCTGCCATTCTATGGGTCTGCTGTGTATCCCGCTTCCCATGTTGGATCATTCTCTCCTTTTTAATTCTATCAGTAAGTATTAGCAGACACTAGTCTTGTTTATGTGATCCATTTGACTCTTAATCCTAGCATTATGATCAATTATGAACTGAAACTGATCACTTTGACTAATGAGATGGCATTGGTACATGCCACCTTGATGGGATTGAATTGGATTCTGTTTTTACATATATATACATATATATATATTATGTATATATTCTCCTCTAAATAGGTTCATATACAGGTAGGCATTGTAGTACAGTGAGCTAAGCTGCAGTTTGAAACACCCACAGCCCACATTAGAATATGGGTTCAAGTCTCAGTTACTCTGCACTTCTGATCCAGCTTCCTGCTAACGTGCTTTGGAGGCAATGGGTAATGGCTCAAGTGCTCGGGCCCCTATAACTCATGTAAGAGGCCTAGATGGAGTTCCTTGGTCTTGGCTTCAGCCTGGCTGTGCCCCAGTTGTTGTTAGGCATTTGGAGCATGAACTAGTGAATGGATCTCTGTCTCTCCCTTTCTTTCTGTTATGCTGCCTTTCAAATAAAATAAATAAATCTTTACTAACCATCAGGCTAATACAGATCAAAACTACAATGAAATATCATCTCAACCTTACATATTGGCAAAGATGTAGAGAAAGTGGAACTCTTATACACTGTGGGAATGTAGATTAATGCAGCCACTGTGGAAAACAGTGTGGAGATTTCTTTAAAAACTAGAAATAGACTAGCCATATGAACCAGTAATCCCCCTACTGAGCGTATACTCAAAAGATGTGAAATCATTGTGTAAAAGAGATACCTGCTGTATGGTGTTTGTAGCAGCACTGTTCACAAGAGCCAAAATGTGGAATCAGCCAAGATGACCTTCATCAGATGAATAGATAAGGAAAATGTGATATAGAGTTAGACAGACATTGGGATATTATTTAGCCATTAAAAGAATTGATTTCTATCATTTGCAGCGTAATGGTTGGAACTGGAGGACATCATGTTGGGTGAAGGAAGTCAGGCAGAGAAAGACAAATTCTGCATGTTCCCTCTTATGTGTGGGAGCTAAAATTTTTAAAAGGAGGGAAGGAAGGAAATAAGGGAAGCTGCAGTGTGTCAGTATTGCTGCAAATATAGTGTTTTGTTAAACCTTGTTTTAAATATTTGTCCAACAAATTGATAGGAACTATAAACTATTTGAGTTTTAATGATTTTCTGACTTTTAAAACTTATATGTATGAAGTTACATATCTTTTCCTTTGGTTATTTTTTTTCCTTCTTTTTTTAACTTTTATTTAGTAAATATAAATTTCCTAAGTACAGCTTATGGATTACAATGTTCCCCCCCTCCATAACTTCCCTCCCACCCGCAACCCTCCCAACTCCCACTCCTTCTCCCATTCTATTCACATCAAGATTCATTTTCAATTACAGAAGATCAATTTAGTATATATTAAGTAAAGATTTCAACAGTTTGCACCCACACAGAACATAAAGTGTAAAATACTGTTTGAGTACTAGTTATAGCATTAATTCACATTGAACAACACATTAAGAACAGAGATCCTACATGAGGAGTAAGTGCACAGTGACTCCTGTTGTTGACTTAACAATCTGACACTTATTTATGGTGTCAGTAATCTCCCTAGGCTCTAGTCATGAGTTGCCAAGGCTATGAAGGCTATGAAAGCCTTTTGAGTTTGTGGACATCGATCTTATTTCAACAAGGTCATAGTCAAAGTGGAAGTTCTCTCCTCCCTTCAGAGAAAGGTACCTCCTTCTTTGATGGCCTGTTTTTTCTACTGGGATCTCACTCGCACAGATCTTTCATTTAGGTTTTTTTGTTTTTTTTTTTTTTTTTTTTTTTCCAGGGTGTCTTGGCTTTCCATGCCTAAAATACTCTCATGGGCTCTTCGGCCATATCCGAATGCCTTAAGGGCTGATTCTGAGGTGATTTTTTTATATTTATTTTAATTTTTTTGACAGGCAGAGTGAGACACTGAGAGAGAGAGACAGAGAGAAAGGTCTTCCTTCCGTTGGTTCACCCCCCAAGTGGCCGCTATGGCTGATCCGAAGCCAGGAGCCAGGTGCTTCCTCCTGGTCTCCCATGGGGTGCAGGGGACCAAGCACTTGGGCCATCCTCCACTGCCTGCCCAGGCCACAGCAGAGAGCTGAACTGGAAGAGGGGCAACCGGGACAGAATCCAGCGCCCTGACCGGGACTAGAACCTGGGGTGCCTGTGCCGCAGGCGGAGGATTAGCCTAGTGAGCTGCGGCGCCGGCCTTTTCCTTTGATTATTGTGTATAACCTATGACAATTTTCCAGCTGGACTGTGATCTTTACATGTTTTATTTGTTGAACTCTTTCTTTAGTAAAAGCCAATAAGTCTTTGACTATAATGTAAATTAAAACATGTTATCTCAAAGAATAATAAATAAAATATTTAAGAGAAAAATACATCTTTAAGAATCAATAAATACTTTTACACAGTCTTAACAGTATAATAATACACAGCACCCATGCATATATCAAGAAAGTTAATCCTCAAAGGATCCTGAATGGAATATTATTATTATCATCCTCATTTTATAGAGAAGACATGAAGGCTCAGAAATTTAAGTGCCTTGCCTAAGATCACCCAGCTACCGAGTTGTGGAGCTATGATTTTTACCATTAGGCTGGAGATACTGTGATCTGGGTACCACACTGCATGTTGTATTTTATCATGTGCTTTGATCTATTTAAAATGTGTGACGAACATCTTTCCATGTCAGCACATACCTTCATTGAAATATTTTTGTGTGTCTTGTTCATATATAATGATTCAATAATCTTCCCTAACCTGAAACTTAGGACCCATCTCAAATTATTCACTTGAACCTTCCTTGTTTCATGATACCTTGAGCCACCTGTACTTCTACTTCTATTCAAGGGGCACAAAGATTTGACTCTTCTCCAGAACTGTATAGTCTTAGTGAAGGGCTAAAAGGTTTATAGAACCAGCAAGAATGTAGACTATTGGGAAAATGAAGGTACTGGTAACGTGAGATAGGAGCCAAGGGAAGAAACCATCAATTTTAATTGGAAAACTTGGAGTTTTCTGGAGAAGGTATCTAGATAACTAATTATCATTAACTGATTGTGTCTTTATTAGTTGTCCCATGTGATGATTTGACAGACAGGACTGTCCAGGAGTAATGGCCTTGAGCTGAAAGTTTGAAGGGGAGAGAATGGTATGTTGATCCACTGTCTTGATTTGTCCTGGACTAAGGGAGGATTCCAGGGCATGAGTCTTCCAGCACTGAGACGAGGAAAGCCCTGGGCAAAGCAGCACAAATTGGTCACCCTGAAGAGCATCTAGCAATATAGACCGTGTGTGTTACCCTTAAGAAATCACAGTTTACAAAATACCAAAGGCCAGGAAAGATTGTGATGTCAGGTGGAAGTACAAGTGGGCAAAAGAGGGACCTTTGTGCTGGGGCTTGGGGGAGAGATATGTATCAGATTGGCTGGTCAGGGAAGACCTTCCTATGAGTTTACCTTCAAGCAGAGGTGTGTATGCAGGGAGAGACAGTCAAGCAGGTACCTGGGAGGAAACATTCCAAGCCAAAGCAGCTCTTGTGACAGGACAGAGGGCCAGAGATGGGCTCAGAGAGGTAGCATGGAGCAAGATCCCATATCCCATGGGATATGGGTGGTGACTTGGACTGGTAGAAAGGCTGAGGAAAGCCATGGCCCCACTAGGTGTTTTATAAGGATTACTTTGGCTACTCAGAGAGCATCGAGTGCAGCATGGAAGTGGGGAGGATATTAGGCAGTTCTTGCTAATCTAGGAGCAGGGCAAAGGACTTATCACAAGGCACCAAGGCACCAAGGAACTCATACACTGTGGGAATGTAAGTTACAGGGAAGCCCAAGCTTACCCCGAGTCATCACTGTTAGGGAAACCTCTTGCAAGTTACTTAATTTCTGTTAGCCTTTACTCTTATATATGTATTGAGGATTAACAAATTGTGAAAGTTAAATGCAATAACATGTATGAAAGTAAGCAATGTGCAGTCAGTTCTATTATGAAAACAGTAGGACACCATAGGAATTACAATGTAGAACTGCGAATCTGATTCTCAAGGCCAATGACTAGCAAAAAAAAAAAAAAAAGCTGAATGATTATTGAGACAGAAATGTATATTCCTATGCCCTGTTGTATACTTCTAGTTCTATGAGTGTATATATACATGCTGTTTTCATTGCATGCAAAACTACTAACCATTTTCTATATATGCTTAGCCATTCTGTGCTACCATATCTTTGCTTCAATGGTTTTCTCTACTCAGAGGTACCATTCTTTCAACCCCAAGCCTGCTCCACTTGGACTAGATCCAAATCCACCTTTCTTGTGTCTTACTCCAATGGAGTCAATTGCTGCTTTCTCGTTATTTTCTTAAGACTTTGTGTTTAATTCTAGGTCTACTATGCATATCTGTTTTTATTTTAGTTAACTTTTAATGTGGCCTATTATAAAAGACATGTCCTTCTCCACCAAGAAAATCAGAAAAATAGCAGGCCAAAGTAGTGTTTAATTAATCTTGGGTATTATAAGAGTCTGCCCCTCAGTGTCCCTAGCACATAGCAGGAGCCTAAGAAATTACTAATGAGGTGGTATGACCACAACTGGGTCTGTATCTTGATCTCAGATATGCCACTAAGGAGAGCAGCAGAAACAGCATGATGTAGGCGAAAGAGTGGATTTAAAGTGAGATAGACCTGAAAACAAAATGAGTGTCTGACGTTTACTAAGCTGCGTGATCTTAGCTAAATCGTTTCCTCGACTCTCAGCAGTGCATTCGTTATCTATTGCTGGGCAACAAATTACCAGGAAACTCAGCAGCATTAAATAACAGTCACTGATTGTTTCACACAGCTTCTGAGGGTCAGGGGTCTAGGAGCAGCTCAGCTGGGGGCTCTGGTTTAAGGTCTCTCAGGTCACATGTGAGCTAGGGCTGCAGTCAGCTGAAAGTTTGACCTGGCTGGAACACCCTGCTTCCAAACTCCCTCCTGGGAGGTAGGGGTCGCTGGCAAGAGGCTTAACTCTCCCCAACATGGGCCTCTCCTCCACAGGGCTACTCAGAACATGCTAACTAGCTTTGCTGCAGAGCAAATGAGCTCAGAGACAGAGACTACGACTGAGACAGACTGAGACGGAGGGAGGCTGCAGTTTTCAATAAACTAATCACAGATGGAGCCTGCTGTCTCTTCTGCTTTGTCCTACCGTCACACAGAGCAGCAGCCCTGCTGCACTGTGAGAGAGGGTTACAGGACAGTGTGCACACTGGGAAGCAGGCATCACTGGGCCTTCCTGGAGGCTGGGCACCATCGGCTGGGATATTTACCCCATGACTTGAGATTGCAAACATAAGTATCCTTAGCTTGCCCCACATCAGGATCTTTGATGGTTTCCGCTGTGCCCCCAAATAAGATTGGAGTCTATGGGCTGGGATACCAGGCTCTCTAAAACCTGACATTTGTTAGTTCATAAACCTTATCTGACTCCTCCCTTCTTGGTACTCTAAGCTCCAGCTGTATTGGACTTGGCCTCTTGACTTTTGCCTACTCGACTCCCTCTGCTTGGAATGCCCTTATACTCACTGTCTTGGTCCCCACCACCCCGTCTCCTTTCCTGGCATCTCCGGATAGCATCTTGGGGGGGGGGGGTCAACTGCAGAACTAGTAGCAGGTGCCTCTGCACAGCCTCAGAATAAACCACCCCCCACCACACCATGCAGTCCAAGGGGTTAGACTTGGAAATAAACTCTAGCTCTGGTGCATACTGGTTTACTGAGTGAAAAGGAAAAAGAACTAACAGGCATTAAACTCCTAGAGAGCCAGCTGCTGCCTTAGGTACATTCTCAAGCATATTCTTATTTATCCACAAACACTGTTCCACTGGGAAAGTGATTGCATTGCCTTGGGTCCTACTGAACTCATTAGTAACATGGGACTATTTCCCAAATACGCCGGGACATTTCTTCTCATGGATGCCTTGCACACAACTTTCCTTGTCCTTGGGTGTCCTCTGCTCCATCTCCATTCATTCCCTCTTACATAGCCCCTGGGCTGTAACCCCGAATCTGCCCGTTAGGAACTGGGAAGCATTGGGAACACTACTTGACTTCTCTGAAACCAGAAAACAGCAGCACCTAACCATAACTGCAGGTGCAATTAGGAACCATGGATGAGTCTGTGGTTGTCATGATTACCTGGAAGAATATCCAACCCTGAGTGGAACTCAGTCAATTTTGATTCCCTTCTTTCCTGCTTTAAGGCAGGAAAATAAACAGACCCAAATAAACAGACTCAAATGTGACCTCACTCCAGCTACCCAAAACCCATTTTATTATGCATTTCTTCCCCTGCCTGTAAAGGAATCCATTTTCTAAGTATCTCTTTTTAAAATATTTTATTTCTGTGAGAGGTAGAGTTACAGACAGAGAGAGGGAGAGACAGGGAGAAAGGTCTTTCATCCACTGGTTCACTCCCCAAACAGCTGCAATGGCCCGAGCTGAGCTGATCCAAAGCCAGGGAGCCAGGAGCTTCTTCTGGGAGTCCCATGCAGGTTCAGCCCAAGCGTTTGGGCCATCTTCCACTGCTTTCTCAGGCCATAGCACAGAGCTGGAGCAGAAAAGGAGCAGCCAGGACAGCAACCGGCACCCATTTGGGATGCTGGCACTGCAGGCAGAGGCTTAGCCTACTATGCCACAGCACCGGCCCTGAAGGTATGCATTTCCAAAAACTTAGCCACGTTTCTCATAAACACTAGGATTGCTGAGGAGAAAAGGATGTGTACCCGACCCTGTAAATGAGAAAGTATGGCTCACAAATACTACCCTGGTTGTACTGACAGTACAAAGAAAGGCTTGCTCACACCTCTCCAAACCTCGATTTCTCTAATCACACAATAGGAATGATAAAATCTGTCTATGGCAGATAAGATGGAGTAATACCATGATGTACAGGGTAGGCCTCGGCCTGTAGCAGGTAAAAAACATGTGTGTGAAGTCCTGGGAGACATGCACATCACACTGTCAGTATTGTGGGACTCCTTAGTCTTGCACAGCCATTGCATGACCACCAAAATGTGTCGTCTGTTTATGAAGGGACAGCCTCGCTAATTAGGCTCCATGCTGGAAAACTAATTAGGCCTGGGGAATCATCTGTTTGGGATTATGTCAGCCGCGCTCTTCCCGTTACTGCCGGCTCTGGGCTACCTTGTCAGTGCATCCACGTTCACTGTAAAGAGAGACTTTCTTCTCATTACTCACCTTGCCTATCCTCATTATTTATGTTCAGGTTGGAGATGATCTTTGGTCTTTTTAAATTATATTTATTTTTATTGTCTTCTGTGATTCCCATCATATTTTCAATTACCCACTCATTCATTGGGAAGTAAAGGTCCCTCCTTTTGGCAGAAAAAAAAAAATACAAGTCATTTTGCAAAGTAGCTCAAAGGTTTCTGTTCCCATCAGAATCGTTCAGCTCAGCATTCTGTCCTCCGGTTTCTTGGAGAATTTATAGAAGAAAGGTAATTTCTTAGTTAACAAAAGATGCGCACTTCTCCTTGTCAGTTACACATGCAGTGACTCAAAATAATTTGAAATCATATATTATTATTTTTTTGCCAGAGCTTTGAATGGTAGCAGGAAATAGTCTTTATAAAATAAGTGCTTGAATCAGCTAGTTTATTCTTTGAGTATTACAATTGAATCCCCTACTTTGGATCTAGAAACCCCCCACCTCCTATTTTAGATTTTGTTGTTTTAAAGCCTTTCAGTGATTTTTATTCATTTGTTTGTTTTCCCAGTTCGTCTCATCATCCAAGGCAACAATGGGGTGGTGAAATGTTCATTGTACAATATTTTTTGAAGAGAGTCAGCATTCTGGTCATTAATTAGACTCACTCAATCTGTACCAGCTGAGCTGATGTCGAGTCTTCCCGCTCACGACTCCCCAAGAAGGCAGATGTGTTCCCTGAATATGAGAGAACAGTGGAGCTGAGATCTAAGAGACCACATGGGAAGGAGAAAGTTTGGGAAAGTCTCAAAGGAAGGACAGTGTCGCAGTGAAGATGTTAAGATGTTAAGGCTGTGCTTTTTAAAAACTTTTTAAGATTTATTTCCTTGAAGAGGAAAGTGACACATGGTAGGGGGGGAAGAGAGATATCTTCTATCTGCTGGTTCACTCCCCAAATGGCTGCAATGACCAGAGCTGGGCCAGGCCAAAGCCAGGAGCCCAAATTCCATTCATGTCCCCGACATGAGTGGCAGGGACCCAAACACTTAGGTTGTCCTCTGCTATTTTCCCAGGCATAACAGCAAGGAGCTGCATGAGAAGTGCAGCAGCCAGGACTTGAACTGGCACTCCCATATGTGTGCTGCACCACAACGCCAGCCCCAGTCATATGCTTTTGAAGCACATATATAGCAAAAGACCCCTTGCCTTCATTCTCTGTTGTATCCCATGCACGCAACTCGCCACCTGCATGTCGCAGATGCTACTTACATAATACATAATTTTGACTGGCCAGTAAGGGAATCGGTGAGCCCCAAAGGACCCCAAGTCATAATGAATGTAGAACCTTTATTGTTTGCTGCTATGTCCTATTCATACAAATGAGAGGAGAGGTTAGCTTCCTACCATGGTTTAAATGTACCCTACAAAACTCATGTTGAAATGTAATTGCCATTGTGACAACATTAGGAGGAGAGGTGGGACCTTGAAGAGATGATTAAGTCACAAGTGCTCTGCCCCTGTGGGTGGGAGAATGCCATTACTGCAGAAGTGGGTTAGTTACCATGCTCACTTGCCCTTCTTCCTCTGGCCGTGGGATGGTGCAGCATGAAGACCCTCACCAGATATGGCCCTTGATCTTGGACTTCCCAGTCTGCAGAATCTTAGGCCAAGTAAACTTCTGTTGTCTGCAGTTTACCCCATTTGTGGTGTTCTGTTATAGAAGCAGAAAATAGTTCGAACTAAGACAATTTCCAAGGCAGGCAGCAACAGTAACAGACCTGACACTGGGCCCATTGCTCTGGGCAAAGAGCATGGTGCTTTCTGTCCTTCTGCACTGAGTGATTACACTGAAGCTCAAGGCAAAGAAGTAGCTAAGGATAAATGCAGCTCCAAGTTTTTATCCCTACTGTCTTTCTTACAGCTTGCACTTTATCAACCTTTAGATTGCGAGGCATGATGTGGATAGCAGAATCATGGGGGAAATGACAGCATTCTCTCTTTGCTGCTAGACAAAAATTCCAGTGAGGTAGGAAGCTAGGAATGCCAGCTGCTCAGAAAGGTGCCTGAAGCCAAAGAATAAACAGAATAAAAGGCAGAGATAGGAATGGGAGCCAATCCAGGACAGAAAAGCCATTGCTAAAATGCCAAGCTGCAAAGGATGAAGTAAGACCTTTTCATTGAGCCACACTTGTCAGGATTCTACAGGAGATGTGGTGACAAAGAAGACGCCTTAGGAAGCTTACCATCTAGTGAAGGAGAACTACATGGAAATTGCAATGAATGGAATAGGTGCAAGGGCTGAGCAATGGTTTTTATCCCTGACTGCACCTGGAAGATTATTTTAAAAACCAAAAATGCTTGGGCTCTACCAAGCCCAATTGAATCCAAATCTTGAAGGCAAAAAGTTAACTTTAAAAAAAATCTACCAAGGTAATTCTGATACACAGAGAGGTTTCAATGTCACTGCCACACAGGGAAGCCCAAGGCGAGATGGAAACCATTGTCTCAACCTAGGCTGATCATAGCAATTGAGTAATCTGAAGAGCATCACAAAAATATATTGTAGGACCCTACCAGGACTAATTCAGAATGACCAGAGAGTAGAGACCTGGAATCTCTCTCTTGGAAAAACTCACCAGTGATTCAGGTGACCTGGCAGATTGGGGAACTATGCCACTGGAACAACTCCATCCAATAGAAATGCAGTGTTCTGAATCACATGTGTAAGATTACAGTCTCTAGCAGCCACATTAAAAAAGTAAAAGGAAACAAGTAAAATAACTTTAATAATATATTTTATTTAACACTATTTATCTGGTAGCATTTCAACATGGGACCAATGAAAAACATTTTTACTTAATTTTTAAAGTTCTTGCATACCGTACTGGCTTTAAAATCTGGTTGCAATTAACACTTCTAGCTCCAGGCCACAGTGTCCACTTGTGAAGGCAGGCTTCACTCCATCCCCAATACCCATGCCAGGCCCAACATGGCAGAAGTGCTACTTTGGGACATGGTTTGGATCTCTGCATTCCAAACAATGGAAACCATGTGGACAGAGGCATGGAGGCATAGAACACTATTATGGGCCAACAGGGGAATGGGTATAGGGTAGGGAAGTAGAAATAGAGAGACCAGCAGTGCAGGAACTGTGGTTGAAGGGAGGCAGGGCCAAATTCCACAAGAGGAAGATCTAACAGGAACTTCAGTCTTTTTGTTCAGGAACTTTGGTCTCCTCAACTGTGGCCAGTGTTTTTTTCCATGTCCTCTAACTGTCTGAATAGCCTTTTTGATCTTATAGACCAACCACCAGGTTTTAAGAGTAAATGAAGCGGCAGCTATTTGGTGCAATAGTTAACCTGCTACTTGGTATACTACATCCTATCTCTGAGTGCCTAAGTTTGAGTCTTTGTTCTTTTCTGATTCCAGCTTCTTGTGAATGAGTATCCTGGGAGACAGCAAGTGATGACTTTAGTGCTTAGGTCTCTTTCACCAGTGTGGAAAAACTGGATAAACTTACTGGCTCCTGACTTTCCCTGACCCAGACTTGGTTGTTGTTAGAATTTGGGAGAATGAACTAACAAATGGAAGATCTCTCTCCCATCCTTCCACTCTTCCTACCTCTCTCCCTTCCTCCCTACCTTTCTCTCCCCCCTCCCTTTCAAACAAAAAGTTTATTTTAATAAGAGTAAATGGAAATGAGTTCAAATGCACCCAGTTTGTTTTTTCCTGGGCTATCAGAGCACCAGGACCCCCAGGACATACTAGTTTATTGGTTTATTGAGACACTGCCGCTGGGCAGGTTGACTAAGCGGGCCTCTTTGTTGGGAACCAGAGCAGTAATTAGGGAAGACTTTGCTGACATTGAGAATCTGGTGACCATATGTTTTTTCAGTTTAATTTCAACTTCAGATTTTTTCAGGGTCCTTATAAGCCTCACTGTGGGTGCATTAGATACATTTTAAGGCAATAATAAAACTGATTCAAATGATCCCATCTGTTAAAAACCTCTTACAGAAATCTGTCCTGCTTTCTTGGCACTAGATGACTGATAAAATCTGTTTTGGATTGGTGGAGGGATTTGTCACTGGCTCACCATCAAGTTCAGAGACCAACTGTTCCAATCCAAGGGCCTGGTGGTGTGTTTTGTGGTACAATGGGGCATGGAGCAATTAAGTGCAGTGCTGGAGCCCAGCAGGAGGGATTGAAGGAAGACCACAGTGCAAAGTGGAGCTGATGCTTGGCAGCTGAAGGACAGGCTCAAGTGCTTGCAAAGGGAAGTCCAGTCTAGAGGGAAGACTGCAGAATGGAAGAAGCAATCACTGAACTCCAAATTTCCAAGCCATGCTGCCTAGGACTCCCCATTTTTTTTTAACTTTTATTTAATGAATATAAATTTCCGAAGTACAGCTTATGGATTACAATGGCTTCCCCCCCCATAACGTCCCTCCCACCCGCAACCCTCCCCTTTCTCACTCCCTCTCCCCTCCCAATTTTTTAAGAAATATCTAAGGGAAGCAAAGGAAATTTTAAGTCCTCTCATTCCTAAGTCAATCAGAGCAAACCAGTTTTCATCAGTTTTATCTTTTGTATTTCATCACACGATAAAAGGATTACATGGCACATTCAAAAGCTTGAAAAAACATAAATATAGATAACAGGTATAATTATGGCTGAATATTATCGCAGAAAATTTGGGGCAAGTGTTTATCCTCGAGCTTAAGAAGCCTGTTTAAATAAATGCCTGTGTCCCTCATTGAAGTGCCTGGATCCAATAGCTAGACTTGGCTCCTGATTCCAGCTTCCTGCTAAAGTGGACCCTGGGAGGCAGCAGTGATGACTCAAGTAATTGAGTTCCTGCCACTCATATTGGAGACCCAGATTGAGTTTCTAGCTCTTAGCTTTGGCCCTGGTTCAGTCCCAGTCATTGTGGGTATTTGAGGAGTAGCCCAACAAATGTAAATGCTCTCCCACTCTCTGTCTCTTTCTGTCTCTGTCTCTGCATCTCAAACATTTTTGAAAGTTAAAGATAGTCTAGCAACATAGAATAGTAGAATCTATTTAAGATAATAGATTCCACAAATTGTATTAACAGGAAATTAAGTAAGTAGCAATAGGGATCTTGATGATTCATTAGTTCCTGATTCATTAATTTCAAAAATATTTATTTTTCACCTATTATGACTGTGATGCAATGCTAGGTACTAGAAATACAGATGTGAATAAGTAGAAAAGTTCCTGCTCTTGTTTATATTATTATAGGAAAGGCAGACAATAAATATGTACAAAAATGCATAAATATAATTATTATGGCTTGAGGTCATGAAATAACTGCAGTGACCAATATTAAGATGAAGGAGTGCTTCTATGGAAGGGGTACTCTAGAAAGGCTTGACTTAGGAGGTGTCCTGAACAATGTGAAAGAAATGGCTAGAAAGAAAGCTGGGGGACCAGCATTCTAGGCAGGTAGCACAGTTGGTACAAATACTTGTGACAGCATCTTGTGTCATTGGAGAAACTTAGAAGAATGTGTATGACCTGAATGGAGAGAGTTTACACAAGGTAAGTCTGCAGCACAGGGAGGAGCCTGGCTACACAAGGAATTGCAGAAGCCAAGGTAATTCTAAATACACTCTGAAGCCATTGGGAAATTTCAGAATTGAATCCTATTATCTCATTTACCTTTTCAGAGGCTATTTCTGTCCACATGTGGCATTACTATAGTGCAGTGGTGAATATAGCATTTTTTCTAGAGCCTGGGAGGCAAGTAACCAAGCCAGAGACTCAAAATGAGGAACACAACAGAACTACTGCTCCTAGAACCAGGACACAAGGTGAAACACAAGGAAACTTCCCCACTGCTTGAACCAGCACACAGCACGAACCCTCTGGTACTTGATGCCTATGGTCAGGATGGCTGAAGCCAGACCCCCACCTCAAGGCTGAATTGGTCCCCTAGTCTGGAACATAGTTGAGTTGATAGGTCATCTTGCTTGAAACCCTGGGGAAGAAAGGTCTTGCAGGGCAAGGAAAAGGCCAGTCCAGCATTTGGAACAGAAAGCGGCAGCATGCTTTAATCCACCTTGAGAAAGACTCCATGCTGGCAGCCAACACAGACTCACATCAAATCCACTTTCCCCACAAATTGCATCCACATTTTTGCAATTTGGTGTGTATTGATTTTCTCTGAGGGACCTCTTGTTGAGTTATTTAACTGCCACCATTGCAAAGGGCAGCAAGTAATTTTCAGCGTGGACCTGCTTCTTCTGAGAAACTCCAATCCAGGCCAGTCCTATAATTTCATTTCAGGGCACTCCTGAATGATTATATTATCCAAATCTGGGCATTATTGCAGAATGAATGGTTCAACCATGAGGACAGAGAAAGCTATAGATCTCCTCCACCTCAAAATAATATATCAAGCAGGAGTAAAGTAACAATGGACAGGTACCCAGGAGAAAAGGAAATAAAGACTGAGGCATACTTGATACTTCCACTTTGAAGCAAAGGCGAACTAGCAAATGTCCCAATATTTGCAATAGAATTGGTTCCCTGATGTTATGCTGATGTTCTTCAAATCCTGTGACATTTCTCACCAGAGTCCTGAGAAACGTTAGAGTCACATGAAGCTCTGTTTATCTACAGTTTTTCTGGAAGACTGATCATGTCTTCTCTCCCTACTCTGTATGTAATATCTGACCTACCAGAGGATCTATAGAGATTCCTATCTTTCTTCTTTTAAAACTGATAGTGAGGTTTTTTTTTGTTGTTTTACTTTTTGTTATTGTACATATATCCTTTTCTCATTTTGTTTACCAGAAATCTGAAAGACATATTTGAGGATACTTTGAAAATTTGTGGAGAAATGGAATTAAGAGATGAATTTAGGGAGTGGTTATTTAGCCTAGTGGTTAAGTTGCCACACTCCATATTGGAGGATTTTGATTATATTCCAGGCTCCAGCTTCTAGTTACAGCTTTCTTCTAATGCAGACCCTGGAAGGCAGCAGTGATAGCTCAAGTAATTGACTTCCTGCCATCCACATGGGAGTTCTGGATTGTATTCTTGGATCCTGGCTCTAGCCTTGACACAGCCCTATTTGTTGTAGGCATTTGGGGAGCAAACCATTTTGGGAGCACTCTCACTCTCTCTGCCTCTCAAATAGATAAAACAAACAAATAAATATTTTTTGAACAGCAATCTTTATTAGAGTATTTTCAAAGGTACATATAATCCTGAGATACTGCATTTATATATTTATCATTTACTCTTTACAGTTATTTTGTTCCAAACTCTCTGATGAGTACATTTTTAACTAATCAGAAACATAAATAATTTTAAATGTTAGTCTTATTCCTGGAATCACAATTTACTCAGATAATCTCATTATCTAGTCCTACTACATGAAATATTTTAGAACATTACTTCTGATTTAAATGATTTGTTTAATCAGGTATATATTTACACTGAGTTGTGCTCCTTTTCATTAGATCATGATAAATATTTTTGATGGTGTTTATTTTAGTTCACAAACATTTTGAAATGCTTGAATTTGGGCAGTTTTCTCACATTACATATTTACCATGAAATTTTTAAAGACCCAATGTGTGTGTATGAATGCACATCACCATACACACATGTGTATGCACGTACACCATACACATATATATAATATATGGGTATATAGCATAAGCACATGTATATGGAATATGTACAAGGTATCTATGTGATTTATATGTGATAAATATCATGAAATTTATGGATTTATATATACATATTAGGATATTTCAAAAAATTTTTTGGAAAATGAAATAAAAAGATAAGTTTATTTTGGAGCAGTGAATTTTCTATTATTTTCTTTTTTATAGTCACACATTCCTGATCACAATAATCTACCCTTATCCTATTGTGTTATTAGCTTACTGTAAATGTTTTAAGTTGCACTCAAATATTTTTGGAAACAAGAATAAATAATAAGTCAACTTTCATGCTTTCAATCAGAAAATGAGCAGCCAGGTATTGGAGTGGCATAGGTTCTAATAGCAGTCCTCAGGACATGAATGAAAAACTTACTGAATAGTGAAGTTTAATCGTAAGAAGGGAAAATTGACTTTTGAAATATGATTTGGAGCAATGTAACTTCAGTGTGGATGGGAAAGAGAATGGAGATTCCTATGTACAAGATACTAACAGTAGGTGAGGAGGTGGTATGGTGAGACATGTCATCAGATTATAAACTATTAGAAAATATATTAAGCTCTGGATTGAAAGTACTTTAATGGAATCAAAGAGAGCTTGGTCTCTGAAATCGGTCAGCTTGGATTACAACTTCAGCTATCTCACTCATAAACTGTCTATATATTTTTGGCAAGTTATTAGACATCTTAGAGTTCCAGTTTTGTTTCTATAAAGTGGGAATAATAGTAGACGTATCTAGTGGTGTTGTTATAAGGATTAAATGAATTAATGCATATACAGTGGCAATAACAGTGACAGGTCCATAGTTAGCATTCAATAAATGCTAAGTAGCATTGCTGTTGTTGCTGTTATTCTCTTGGTAGGCACTTTATTTATGTTGTCTTATTTTTCCTTCACAACTATAAAATGGGTATTGTTACTCCCCTTTTAAATGAGGCTCAGAGAATTAAGAGAGTAGCCCAAGATCCAGAGTTAAAAAGCATGGATTCCAGCACAGAGCTCTGTGACTCACAGCCCATACTGCTCTCACTCTGATATCCTTAAAGCATCCAATTGGATGGAGCAATAGGAAACCCTTTTTTTTTTTTTTTTTTTTTTTTTTTTGACAGACAGAGTGGACAATGAGAGAGACAGAGAGAAAGGTCTTCCTTTGCCGTTGGTTCACCCTCCAATGGCCACCACGGCCGGCGCATTGTGCTAATCCGAAGCCAGGAGCCAGGTACTTATCCTGGTCTCCCATGGGGTGCAGGGCCCAAGCACTTGGGCCATCCTCCACTGCACTCCCTGGCCACAGCAGAGAGCTGGCTTGGAAGAGGGGCAACCGGGACAGAATCCGGCGCCCCGACCGGGACTAGAACCCCGTGTGCCGGCGCTGCAGGTGGAGGATTAGCCTAGTGAGCCGCAGCGCCGGCCGGAAACCCTTTTCTGATGCACATCACTAATTGGAGAGAAGCAAGATGTGGTAGTGATCCATCCATTAAAAATTGTCTGAAAACAATTTGTTTCTGTCAGTAAACAAAGATAAGGCTCCTGGAAGGTTCTGCCTTCAGATGGGTTCTAAATGAAAATGAAACAAAATGGAGTAAGGTGTGAAAAACTGTCAAATAAAGAAATGTACAATGACATAAGAGAATAAAGAGAAAAGGCATCTAATCCAGTGCACCAGAGGCAGAATTTGGAAGGATTATGATTAGTCCAGAACACTTTGTGCTACCAATGAACTCGTCATTAAAGATGTCATGTTTTTCAATAAGACAGCAGAACAAAAATTCTGCACTTTAAAAATTTCTACCCTTCTACCACTGTCACTCCTCTCCCAACTCCATCCTGAAGCCAGAGAAGCAAACCAATGTTACCTATTTCCCCAGTGATATTCAGGTTAAACCTAGATGGATTTTAAGAGTCTAGCTGTTGAATTAGTAGACATTTTGCAAGCCTATTGTTTAACAGCCATTGTTAGAATTAAATTATATGAAAATCCATTTAAAGATATTAACTTAGAACAAAAGTGATTAATAATCTAAGCTATCATTTCCTAGTCATTTTGTTACTGTGGATGCAGATAAAGTTATTTACATCTGTTTTAGGTCGTGGTGGACATGGTGTAGAATGATGTGCTGCATCTCCACATTGAAAAGCACTGGGGAAGAGCCGGGTCCTGTGCCTGATTCTCCTGATTCTGAGGCTTTGAATGTTTGCCCTAGACACATTCCAGAGAAGTCTGCCCTAGAATCTGGAAGCACAGTCCAGCGTATACTGACATGCTGGCCTTCCTGCTGCCCATTGTCCACTCCCCGTCAGTCAGAAAAGTGAGTTTGGCAGGAAGTGGGGACCCCCATGTCCCGAGGGAAGAGGGGCCACACTCAGTTTCTGCTGACCCCTGTCGAGATCCGGGCCTGGCCCTGCTCAGCTCTCCCTTCTTTAGCTTTAAGACTTGGTTTTATTTAAAAATAAACAGGATGAGAGAGAAGTAGCATCCCCTGCCACCTATGTCACACATTCCGGGGGTGGGGGGTGGGGGTGGGTTGGGCACAGAGAGTGGGGGGTGGGGGCTGGCGGTTTCGGTCTCCCTGGAGACTGTTGATGGCTGCTTGCAGGCTCATTTGAAGCCAAGGGTGTGAGCCGAAGGCCTTCGAAGCCGCCACGTCCATCCTCCGCGGAGCTGACTGTACTCGGCGGATCCCTCCCCAGGCTGCCTGACAGGAGCGAGGGGCCACGTCCCAGCGGGACATTGGTCCCAGCGTCCATGCTTGTATCTGAGTGCCTGCCTCTGGGTGAGTGAGTGGGAGACTTGCTCCCTACCCTCACCCTGGAAAAGCCGGCCTGGTGCTGAGTGCTGGGGACCCCAGCATCACACGAGGCTCCTCACTGGGAGACTATGCATTGTCAGGTTTGGGGCTTGCTGTGTGGCTCCTTGGGGACCTGGAATTGCGTGTGTGGGTGTATTGGATACATTGATCCCCAGGCCTCACTGGCGACCCCTTCTCATCCCAAACCATGGTGGAGCTTCTCTGGAATCGTTTGCCAGCATCCCAAGGCAGAATGCAAGGGTCCAAGACCATTTCCATAGAGCTCATGTTTCCTTTCCTGCAGAAACTTCTTTCTTTTCTCCCCGCCCCACCCCCCCCCCAGCACCCACCATACTTCCGAAGGCCACTTCTCATCTTTCCTGGATCACTACAGTGAAGTACTACAGTTGTACAGTTCCCAATATGGCCTTGGCTTGCTCGGATAAAACTTTGTATGTATTTTGTATGCCATAGATTCTATACTGTAATGATGTCCTATGCAAAAAGGAAAAAAAATTTCACTAAATTGTAAATTTTATTGTTTTAATGTGTATGCATGTTTAGTGATGTTTCCATTTTGAAATAAAATTTATGATTCATTAAAAAAAAAAAAGAAAAGAAAAGCACCGGGTTGTTGGCAGCCTGGCATCAGCCCACTAGAATTATTTACGGCACAGAAATCAGCAAGTGCTACACATTAGGTCGTACTTTTTCTTGCAGAGCTGGTTGTTGAGCTTTGCTAGCATACCATTGACCATCATCTCACCTGTTCCTCCCCACAGTCGTCCTCCCCGCCGGCCACTTCAGTGACTCACACTTCATTTCTTTCTCCTTCAGTTTATTCATACTGTGCCATCTCAGCTCCCAGATTGGTCTATGCTGGGAGGTCCTTGAAACAACAAAATGAACTGACTTTTATTTCCATTTTCCATGAACTTTCTGAAATCCTCCATACTTTTCTATCTCAACCCTCTTGTTTCTCTGCTCATGTCCTTCCTTCTTCATCTTGAACTTCTTTTGGCCAAGACCAATTTCTGTATTGTCTTAGTGCTTGGTTTATCAATTTGTAAATTTCCCTTGACCTAAGTCTCCTAAACCTATCTTACTAGGTGTAGAAGGGTTGATTTGGCAATATTAGCTAATTGTCATACAGACCAACACCAACAAAAGGTCCTCTGGCTAATCGAAGAAAATACAAGCCTAGAACTTTCAGTTTCTGCCTTTGCTATTTTCTGTTACCAAGGTAATCTCCATCATACTCTTTAGTGCTTTTTAATGCCATCCCTGTATCATTTAATTGGATTGCATCACACTAAACATTTGAAAAGAATTCAAGCACAAGCTGCCAGGCTCCCTCTTAATGAACATTCTGTGTGTCATTCTTTGCCAAGAAACTCATTCATTGGATAGAAATCAGGAAGCTGAATGAAGAAATAAAAATATACTTTTCTCTCTCTCCACAATACAACTGCTTGTTTCCTAAAGTAACATTTTTGTCTTTTTCCCACTAGTCATGTGTGGATGGTTTTCCCAGCATAAAAGAGGTTAATTGAGTGGCTCTCCACAAATACTTTATTTAATTTCATGCCATCACATTTTACCATGTATCAAAGAGTGCAAGATCCTACTGGCTTCCATTATAAGCTAAATTTCCGCAAATCCATTCCCTTAAATGTGCAGATGGCATGCATTCTGTCCATAAAATCCATATTGGTTTACATGCCTAACAGGATGATATGCAGCAGGGAGCCTAGAGGGAAATGGTCCCCTATATGTCACAATTTACATATCATAACATAGTGAGAGTAGAGAAAAAGGGAGGTAAACTCTCAATCTCTTCCTTTAGTACGTGGGAAAGCTGAGACCCAGTGAGGCTGACATACCAAATATTGCACAGTGAGATTCTTTGAAAGTAAATTTTAATGCATAGTAATACCTTTAGCTTTGTAGGACCCAGCACAGTTTTGATTTCCTAGAAATTTGCACCAAAATATTTGCACATATACTGCCATTATTGCATGTATCTCAGGGTATAATATCATATATTTATGTGGATCACTGTGAGTCTATGAATGCCTTAACTAGAAGTGGTTATGTTAATTACTCACTTCTCTAGTAATCAACACAAGTCATGGCATAAAATAGATACTTTGTATACTCACTTGTATGGCTAGTAAGCTCTTAATAAGTGCATACTGAATGAGTAAATAGCTGTGTGTCTTTCCCAGAAAAGATATAGGTTGATAGAGCTGGAGATACACAAACATTGATCCATAAAAATATTTATCTCTCAGCTAACGAATAAGAAAGAATAGTTATAATCACAAATTCAGATTATAGTACTTTATTTTATGTTGGATTTTACAGGTAAACCCTATCTTGGACTCCAGAGTCAGTCTTTCTGGCTTTGCAATTAAGCATGTACACATTTAAGATTGTTATATATTCTTGATGAAATAACCTTATAAAATTATTATCCTGAGATGTCTCTTTCTCTTGTAATACTGTTAGTCTTGAAGTCTCCTGTTGCAGATGTTAATATAGAAGCTTCTTATGTTTAGATTTTGCATCATACAGAATTTTTTTAAAGATTTATTTATTTATTGCGAATGTCATAGTTAAAGAGAGAGTGGATCAGCCGGAACATGAACTGGTGCCTATATGGAATGCCAGTATTGCAGGTGGCAGCTTTACTGGTTTTCAATTTTTAAAATTTATATAAAGAAAACAACTTTCATGTATTTGATATATGCCATTTTACGAGCATAGTGATATTTCCCACCAAATCCTCCCTCCCTTCCTCTCTTCCATCCTCTCTCCTCCTTTTCTTTATTTTAATTTTTATAATGGCATACTTTTTAATCACAAGCCTAACCCACCATTAAATTCAAAAAGTGATAAATGGAAAAGCCACTGTTCCCTTAGGAGTATAGACAATAGCTCTAAACAATAGTCAATTTTACTCATATTACATTTGTTTTGTACTCTCTATTAATTACCACAAATCTGGAAAAACATGATATTTGTCTTTTTGGAACTGGCTTATTTCATTAAGCATAATGGCCTCCAGTTGCATCCATTTTGTTGCAAAAGACAAGATTTCATTATTTTTTATGGCTGAGTAGTATTACATTGTGTATGTATACCATTTCTTTATTCAGTCTTCAGCTGATGGACACCTGGGTTGATTGCATATCTTAGCTACCGTGAGTTGAGCTATTATAAACAGGGGAGTACAGATAACTCTTTCATAGGCTGATTTAATTTCCTTTTAAAAAATTCCCAGGAATGGGATGGCTAGGTCATATGGTAGACCTATTTTCAGATTTCTGAGGAATCTCCATACTGTCTTCAGTAATGGTTGGACTTGTTATGCCATAACACCAGCCCTTGTACAGTTTTTTTCTGTTCCTTCTCTTTCAACTTGTCTGTGTCTTATATTTAAAGTCCTTTAAAAAAAAAACAACAGGTGGTGGCTTTACCCACTATACCACAGGGCTGCCCTAATGAACAACTTAATACATTATCCCTCTTAGTAGTTTTTTTATCTGTTCTACTTAATATGACTGGTTTAGTTCTGTAATTGATGCACAGTTATTCTTAAGTGTTGAAAATTAACTGAAATATGATCCCTGTTGAACATGGGAGTGGGAATGAGAGAGGGAAGAGATGTACAATTTGGGACATGCTCAGGCTGACTTGCCCCAAGTGGTGGAGTTGGAAGCATACCAGGGGATTCCAATTCAATCCGATCGAGGTGGCATGTACCAATGCCATCTCACTGTTCCAGGTGATCAATTTCAGTTCACAGTTGGTCATGGTGGAGGGACTGGGAGTCAAAGGGAGCACATAGACAAGTCTAGTACCTGCTAACGCTAACCGATGGAGTAAATAAAGGGGAGAGTGATCCAACATGGGAAGTGAGATACTCAGCAGACTCATAGAATGGCAGATGTCCTAAATAGCACTCTGGCCTCAGAATCAGCCCTAAAGGCATTCGGAGCTGGCTGAAAAGCCCATGAGAGTATTTCAGGCATGGAAAGCCAAGACACTCTGGCAAAAGATCTCTGTGAGTGAGATCCCAGTGGAAAGAACAGGTCTTCAAAGAAGGAGGTACCTTTCTCTGAAGGGAGGAGAGAACCTCCACTTTGACTATGACCTTGTCTAAACAAGATAAGAGTCGGAGAACTCAGAGGGCTTCCATAGCCTTGGAAACTCATGACTGGAGCATAGGGAGATTACTGATGCCATAGACAGGAGTGTCAATTGGTAAAGTCAACAACAGGAGTCACTGTGCACTTACTCCTCATGTAGGATCTCTGTCCTTAATGTGCTGTACACTGAGGCTTAATGCTATAACGAGTACTCAAACAATATATTTCACTTTGTGTTTCTGTGGGGGTGCAAACTGTTGAAATCCTTACTTAATGCATACTAAACTGATCCTCTGTAAAAAAAAAAAAAAAGAAATTATCAACTCCCAACTTGACTCTCACTGGGATTAAACATGACAATAGGTCTGATCTGATTTCATCATCATTTAAAAAAAATCATCAATTATTTTTCACTTTATGTTTCTGTGTGGGAGCAAACTGTTGAAATCCTTACTTAAGGTATACTAAGCTGATCTTCTGTATATAAAGAGAATCGAAAATGAATCTTGATGTGAATGGAAGGGGAGAGGGAGTGGGAAAGGGGAGGGTTGTGGGTGGGAAGGACGGTATGGGGGGGAAGCCATTGTAATCCATAAGTCGTACTTTGGAAATTTATATTCATTAAATAAAAGTTTAAAAAAAAAAAAACTCTAAAAAAAAAAAAAACAGATAGTTTGGTTTTCATGTATTTGCCAGTCAGTCTTTGCTTTTTATGTGGTTAGCCTATTTATATTTAGCATAATTAAGATAGAGTTGGATGTAAGTCTGTCATCTTTGTATTTGTTTGCTGTTGTTGTATCTGTTATTTGTTCCTCTATTGTCTCTACTCTGATTTCTTTTGATTATCTAAGGATTCTTTTAGTATTTCATTTTACTGGCTTTGTGGAAACTATTTTGTATTAATTTTCAGATTTTGCTATATAAATTACCTTTGCACCTTAACTTATGTTCTATCTTCAGATAGTATTATGCTACATATACTACTTTGTTAATAATGTAAGAACTCCAAACTATATGGTTCTATTTATTTCCCCTTGGTCTTTGTACCCTGCTGTTGCATATTTGATTTCTGTACTCTCATATGTTATTGACTATATAGTATGCCCTCATTATTTATAAGATGTCTGTAGCTCTTCAAAGAAATATGTGTGTGCAGGTTTCTAATTTGGAGTCTATTTGGTATCATTTCTCTTTAGCCTGAAGAACTTTATTTAGTATTTCTTATTCAAGTTGAGCATCCCTGATCTGAAAACCCAAAATCTAAAATGTTACAAAATAAAAGATTTTGAGCATCATGAAAGTTCTCCAAAAGTTTTAGATTTTAGAGTATTTTGGATTTTGGATTTCTGGATTAAGAACACTCAGTCAATAAAGTCCATGCAAATATTTAACTCCCTCCCCCTAGAAGTAATTGCAAAATCTGAAATGCTTCTGTCACAAACCTTCCAGAAAAGGGATATTCAAGCTGCAGTGTGATTCTGCTAGGAACAAATTGTCTCCAGTTTCAGCTATCTGAAAGTGAATTTATTTGGCATTCATTTTTGAAAACTATTATCATTTAAATAAGAGAATTTTAGATTGACAGTCTTTTTGTTTGTTTCCCTTTTAGTTTTTATTTTAAACAGTTCAAATCAGAGAAACATAAGGAGTTAAATGAGACACATATATTTAACAATTTTTTAAATTTTTTTAACTTTTATTTAATGAATATAAATTTCCAAAGTACAGCTTATGGATTACAATGGCTTCCCCCCATAACGTCCCTCCCACTCGCAACCCTCCCCTTTCCCACTCCCTCTCCCTTTCCATTCACATCAAGATTCATTTTCGATTCTCTTTATATACAGAAGATCAGTTTAGCATACATTAAGTAAAGATTTCAACAGTTTGCTCCCACACAGAAACAGAAAGTGAAAAATACTGTTTGAGTACTCGTTATAGCATTAAATCACAATGTACAGCACATTAAGGACAGAGATCCTACATGAGCAGTAAGTGCACAGTGACTCCTGTTGTTGACTTAACAAATTGACACTCTTATTTATGGCATCAGTAATCACCGTAGGCTCTTGTCATGAGCTGTCAAGGCTATGGAATTCCTCTGAGTTCACCGACTCTGATCATATTTAGACAAGGCCATGGTCAAAGTGGAAGTTCTCTCCTCCCTTCAGAGAAAGGTACCTCCTTCTTTGATGGCCTTTTCTTTCCACTGGGATCTCACTTGCAGAGATCTTTCATTTAGGTGTTGTTTTTTGGTGTTTTTTTTTTCTTTGCCAGAGTGTCTTGGCTTTCCATGCCTGAAATACTCTCATGGGCTTTTCAGCTGGATCTGAATGCCTTAAGGGCTGATTCTGAGGCCAGAGTGCTGTTTAGGACATCTGCCATTCTGTGAGTCTGCTGTGTATCCTGCTTCCCGTGTTGGATCATTCTCTCCCTTTTTGATTCTATCAGCTAGTATTTGCAGACACTATTCTTGTTTATGTGATCCCTTTGGTTCTTAGTCCTATCATTATGATCAATTGTGAGCAGAAATTGATCACTGGAACTAGTGAGATGGCATTGGTACATGCCACCTTGGTGGGATTGAATTGGAATCCCCTGGTATGTTTCTAACCCTACCGTTTGAGGTAAGTCAGCTAGAGCTTGTCCCGAATTGCACATCTCTTCCCTCTCTTATTCCCATTCTTATATTTAACAGCGATCACTTTTCAGTTAAGTTTCAGCACTTAAGAATAATTGTGTATTGATTACAGTATTCAACCAAAAGTATTAAGTAGAACAAACAAACAAAAAAATACTAAGAGGGATAACATATTAAGTTGTTCATCAACAGTCAGGGCAAGGGCTGATCAAGTCACCATTTCTCCTAGTGTTCATTTCACTTTAACAGGTTTCCTTTTTGGTGCTCAGTTAGTTGTCGCCGATCAGGGAGAAAATATGATATTTGTCCCTTTGGGACTGGCTTAATTCACTCAGCATGATTTTTAAAATTATTTTATTTGACAGAGTTAGACAGTGAGAGAGACAAACATTGTGTATATTCACTTCATATGTAAAGCTATATATATATACATACTATTTTTCTTAAAATAAGGGATATCAATATCACAGGATTCATGACAAAGCTCATAAAGCGAGGAAAGAAGGTATAATTCAGTGAAGACAACATTTATAAATAGGTATATAGCAATAATATAGCAACCACACATTCTTATATTATGTTGTATGTGTGTGTATATATGTGTATGTGTATGTGCGTGTGTGTGTGTATGTATGAGTATGTGGAATTTGTCTTTCTTTGTCTGGCCTATTTTACTTAGCATAATGATCCCCAGTACCATCCATTTTGTTGCAAATATCAGGATTTCATTATTTTATATGGCTGAGAATGTTTTATATATATAATATTTTCTTACCCAGTCATCAGTTGACAGACATACAGATTTATTCCATATCTTTGTCCTTGTGAACTGTATTGGCAATAAACACAAGTGTTCAAGTGTCTCATATGCTGTCATCATTTCTTTTGAATATATTCCCATAAGTAGGATAGCTGGGTCATATGGTAGATCTAGTTTTAGTTTCTTAAGGAATCTCCATACTGTTTTCCATAGCGGTGGTACTAATTTACCTTAACAACCATCATTCCCCTTTTACCATATCCTAGCCAGCATTTATTTTTTGAATTTTGGATAATAAACATTCTAACTGGAGTGAAATGATACCTCACTGAGGTTTTTTTTTTTTTTTTTTTTTTTATATTTCCCTGATGCCTAGTGATACTGAGCATTTCTTCTGGTTGCTGGTTTGCAATGCCTCTTTTGAAAAATATCTATTCAAATCCTTTGCCCATTCTTAAATAGATTGTTTTGTTGTTGAATTTCTTGGGCTTCTCCTATATTTTGGATATTAATCCTTTATCAGTTACATAGCTTGTAAATATTTTCTACCATTTTCTCAGTTGTATCTTCACTCTGTTAATTGTTTCCTTTGCCGTACAGAAGCTGTTTAGATTGGTATATTCTGATTTGTCTGGTTTGTTTCTATTACCTGTGCTTTTAGGGACTTATCTAAAAAGTCGTTGTGTCAATGTCTTGGAGTCTTTCTCCCATGTTTTCCTCTAGTACTTTAATATTTTCAGGTCTTAAAGGTAGATCTTTGATCCATTTTGAGCTGATTTTTGTAGAGAGGGTAACCTGGGTAAACTTCTGCATGTGAAATCCAATGTTCCAAACACCATTATTGAAGAGACTCTCTTTTCTCCAGGGAGTGTTTTTTAGCACATTTGTCAAAGGTAAATTAGTTGTAGGTGTGCGAATTTATTTCTGGGATCATTATTCTGTTCCATTGGTCTATGTGTCTATTTTTATGCAGTACCATACTGTTTTTGTTATAAAAGCCTTGTAACAAAAGTTTTGATATGTCCAACTTTGTTTTTATGGTTCAAGATTGCTTTGGCTATGCAGGGTCTTTTGTACTTCCATACGAATTTTGAGATTTTTTTTTCTAATTATATTAAGAATATGATTTTGGTATTTTGATGGAGATTGTGTTGAGTCTGTAAATTGATTTGGATAGTATAGAAATTTTAATAATATTCTTATAATCCATGAACATGGAATGTCATTTCATTAGTTTTGACTTCCTCTGTTTCTTTTTTTAAAGGTATTTATTTATTTATTTATTTGAAAGAGCTACAAAGAGAGGGAAAGAGAATCTTCCATCCACTGGTTTACTCCCCAAATGGATGCAATGTCCAGGGTTGGGCCAGATTGAAGCCAGGATTCAGGACATTCATGTGGGTGGCAGAGGACCCAATACACTGCTTTCCTAGGGGCATTAGCAGGGTGCTAGATCATATGTGGCACAGCTGGGACTTGAACCAGATCCCATGTAGGATGCCGGCATCACAGGTGGCTGCAGTACTTGCTGTGCCACAATGCCAGCTCCTTTCTTCTGTTTCTTTAATTAGTGTTTTTCAGTGTTCATTGTAGAGGACTGTCACATGTTTAATTAAATTTATGCCAAAGTATTTAATTTTTTGTAGCTATTGTGAATGGATTTTTGTTATTGGGTGTATCTCAGCAAGACCATTGCTGGTGTATAAAAAGACTACTGATTTGGGGGTGTTGATTTTGTATCATGCAGCTTTGCTGAATTCTCTCATATGTTCCAGTAGTCTCATGGGAAAGTCTTTTGGTTCCCCTATATATATAAATCATCTGGCAACAGGGAGAATCTGTCTTCCTCCTTTCTGATTTGAACACCTTTTATTTATTTCTCTTGACCAGTAGTTTCGACTAAAACTTACAAAATTACAGTGAATAACAGTAGCAAGTATAGACATCCTTGTTTGGTTCCAGATCTTAGTGGAAATGCTTCCAGCTTTACCCAGTCAAAATGATGTTGGCTGTAGGTTTGTCATGTATCACCATATTGTGTTGAGGTATGGTCCTTCTATACCTAATTTGTTTAAGGATTTTATCACGAAAGGAGGTTGTATTTTCTCAAATGCTTTTTCTGCACCTTTTGAGGTAAGCATGTTAATGTTATCCATTCTGTTAATGTGATGCTCTTTAAAGAACTTCCATGGCCTTCTGCTCTCCCATGATTCCCTTGTGAAGTCTACTGTCAACCTTATTTGAAGGGTTTTCAAAGAAATTCATAGAAAATGGTATTAAAGGATTAGCTTATTTTGGTGCAGAAATTTCAAAATCCAGGCCTATTTTTTTTTGCATAATATGCATTTTCTATGAACTTCTGTAAAAACCTTCATATTTCTAATTTATGTATTGTGGGCTTTCCCCCTCTTCTTTCAAGATTTTTCTATCTGATTGTCAGGAATTTACATATGACATGCATAGGGGTAATTTTCTTTGTATTCTACTTAGGGTTCACTGAACTTTTTGGACCAGTGGAATGCCTTTTTAAAAGCCAAATTTGAAAAAAAATTAAAAATTAAAAAAATCAAAAATCAAATTTGGAAAATGCTTCATTTAATACTTATTCAAATATTTTTTCTGTCCCATTCTTTTCTCTTGTCCTAGGTTACAATTACACATAAGAGTGGCTGTTTGATATTGGCTAACATGTTACTGATGTTCTGTTTATCTTTTTTCCAAACATTTTTCTGAACATGTTTCCGATTTCTATTGGATTTTCCTGAAGTTCATCAATACTTTTTTTCTATTTTGTCCATTCTACTGTCAATTCCATCTAATAACTTTAAAAGTATTCAGACATTACATTTTAAGCTTGAATATTCACATTTACCTTCCTTTTAGTTTTCCGGTATCTCTGAAATTCCCCATCTCTCAATCATTATGTCTAATTCTTTCTATAGTTTTAGAAAACATTTGTGGGAGTTATCTTAAAAATTATTATCTGAGAACTCCCATTTCTGTGTTACTATGCATCAATTTCCTTTGCTAAATTTTCGTATTGCCTATGAATCAAATTCTACTTCTTTGCATATCTTGTAATTTATTGTTGTATGAGGGACATAACTCAACACAATATGCTGATATATGACAAGCCCACAGCCAACATCATAGTGAATGGGGTAAAGCTGGAAGCATTTCCACCCAGATCTGGAACCAGCAAGATTCTGGTGCAAGAGAACTATTTGACAGAAATTGTTATATTTGAGTTTTGGGATCATCCAGATTCAAACTTGACGTGTAAGCAAGATCTGTCAAAAGCCTGCCTGATTCTTACTCATACATGCAAACACGGGTCTCCTCCATGAGCTCATGCTTCATCCTTCCCTGACCTCATCGGAAAGAACTGGGTATTTTATATCCCTTCCCCTGTATTGCAGGAACCAGTACAGAGTAAACTAATGTTTCTTAGATTTCAGTTTAAATATGAAAATATGTATCTGCAAGCTTATTGTGTTCTGGATATTCATGAATGAGTAGACATTCATGTGTGAAGTAGAATGCTTCAGTAGAAAGTATTAACTAAAGACATCAATGAAATTTATTGAGAAATTTACCAGCTCTGCCACCTTGAGGAAGTGATTTGACTGATCTAAACCTTTGCGTTTACGTATTTGCTATAATTCAGTGCAAAATGTATATTGCATACTTAATATAGTATGAGGTACATGAAAGATGATTTTTAAAATGTCAAAAGGTTTTGATAACCTGACTTAAGGGAAAAATCAATAAAATTGATGTGATATGATTATTTCTAGCAGTTATCAGCACAATGGCTAAGAAGAGACTATATTGGTAGTAAAGCCTAGCTGGATAAGGGATAGACCTGTGGAAGGTGTATCTTGGACAACATAGAAACTTATCATAGTAGCACATTGTGGGAGCATAAATAAAGTAGACTTTCATAGGGACCAAGGAGGCTTACTGGAGTTGTCTCAGTTGATGGAACAAGCATTAGACTTGGATGTAGGAGATAGAACTCCTTTATGTATTAGTTTTCTTATCTAAAGATCTGGCATTTTAATATCACTGATCTTGTTAAAGTTTTATTTACAACAATTTTACAAGTTTATGGGTTTCAGTGTGATGTTTCAATACAGGCATACAATGTGTATTTATCAAAATGGGATAATCAGTGTTTCCCCTTCTTTGGCCTTACTTTTGAGTGGAAGCTTGGAGCTTCTTTCTTTGATTTGTTCATATAGTCTGTAATAGGTTATTGTGAACTGCATACTCACTTAATAAGGTTCAAATGAGTTTTAAACAGCATCCTACTGATAAAGAGCATGGCTTGAGAGTAGCATATATATTAATTGCTCAAAATATGATCACTATAATTAGCAGTTATAATTTACTTAGCCTCTCTAGAAATGATGATAGTAAAATACCTGCTTGTGATATCTTAGTAAGAACTAACATGAAATCATGTTTGGAGAAGTATTTTGTGATCTGCAAACAATGTATAGTGCAGGATTATCATTTTTAATGAGCATTCACAAATACTGTCATGGATGCTAGAAGGCAAACTCTGAAGCAGCATAAATTTCATCTTCCTTATTTACCACTGTATGCCAGATGCTGTGGCTGAGTTTTTCAAGTACTTTCTGTTCAATAAAAAAAAACCTCAGCTACAAGTTTCTTTCTGTTTGGGCCATCCGTGGCATTGTGGTGCTATGCAAGTTTTCTGAGGTTCTTCTGATACACACTGGAAGATTAATTTGGTGTAAAAGTTTAATCAAAACAAATTTGAAGAATCATAGACCTCGTTAGATGAATTCTAGAGAACGTAAGACTTAATTTCTGCTGCAAAGTCCAATCTGACCACATCCTTTTGCACAGCTTTCTCAAATACTTCTCTTTGATTCTGAAGATTTTCCAAATTCTTAAAAAATAAGCACATTTCCTAGGTGGCCTTTCAGTAATCACACTACTTTATTTCATGAAGTTATTCCTCTAGTTGTTCCTTTTTCATGGACAGAGCATGTTCTCACCAACTCCTGTGCTGACAGTTCTTTCAGATAGTCGGCTCTTCCTGAGCTCTCTGCAGTGCCTTTGCTTTTGCTGACATTGTTTTCTGTTTCTTTAGGACTCAGGTTTTCTTATTGACAGTTCCCTCAACGTCTGGTGCTCACTGGCTGTTTGCTCCTATACAGGTCTCTGCAAGACAATTAAAGACTGATTGGAAACTGTGTGGATAAGGTTGGAGGTGGAAAAGAAGGGAGCTTATCAGCACATAGGCTTCTCTCTTGCAAGCCCACTTTTTAAAGTGCCAGTAATACACCTTTCTCCCTCCTCCTAAATATTGATATTTACTGGTACTTTCCCTAGAATCAATCTGTTTCTCCATAGGAGATTTCCTAATCTCTTGCTTGGAAAGAGGTGGGAATCCAGTTTGTAGTAGTCTGATAACAGACAAGGAATTGAGTTTAAATATGGGGACTAACATTTTAGAATCCAGATTAATTTTCCTGGTTCTAGTGGGGGCTCTCTTCTGTGCCTGGTGCCCCAGTATTTTGAGCTTCCAGAGTTAGAATGCTCTGCCAAATAGACCTTCAGTCTCCTTCAGGTGTGACAGAGTACTCATCACAGACCTCTTCAGGGAAGAGGAGTGGGGAGGAAGACAAATAGGAGGGGAGGGAAGAGGGCGTGAAAGGGGGGAAAGGAAGGGAAGGGGGAGGTGGGGAAGCGTAAGGGAGGGGGAGGAAAGGGAAGGGGAGGGGAGGAGACTCTGGCTGTCTAATTGCTCTGTATACAGTATTAAACCTCTGTTCAACCTGGAGCCTCATCTTTGCCTTTGTCGGGATCCAGTGCTTCTCAGTCCTTTTTAGGATGCTCTTGGGATAGTGGACTTTCTTCTCTTTGACAACCCTTCTGAAGACAGAGTTCAGTTTCTGTTCTGTTATCCCATTTTTAATTCATCTTCCAAAGACTGGATGATGTTCCCTCTATCAGCTGCTTCCTCCTCTAGAGTTCTCTCTGTGTATATGTGTTTGTTTGGTTTTTTTATGTATTCCATGGCTATCACTTTGGGCTGCTCTTTGGGGAGGGAATGAAGATAAATGCACCTATATTTGGTCGAGTGAGTTTACCTGATAGCCTGTACAAGAGTGGTTTTCTAAAATGAAGATTTGACCCTTGTGTCATCCCTTACTCCAAACTCAAAGCCTGCTCATCACTTTCAGCAGGAGATGAATACGGTTTAGTTTAGCAGATAAAAATAATTCACCATCAGACTCCTGGAAGCCTTTCAAGATTAATCACCAATTGTCTACAGAGATGAGACCAGTGGGATTTTCTGCCTGCCACCCTCTCTTCTGGAATTGCTCCTGTGTGCAGTACTCCCATCAGCATGGTTATGGGCACATCCACCTTCTTCCTGAAAGTGACTCTTCCCTCTTGTCACTGGTGACTTAGCCAACTTAGGTCCATTAAAGCCCACCCTAGACATTCTGAGAACCTGCATGATGAAGAAGATGCTGTAGCTGTGCTCCACATTTGGTGGCTCTGAGAAGCAAAGAGAACTTCCCACTGCTTGTCCAGAGAGATGGAAAGATACTCACAAGGGCAGCTGTGCGTCTCTGAGATTCTCAAAATCTCCAGCCTGCTCAGACATCCTTCTCTGAGTATCTTTTCATCACAGCATAAATTATCAGAATGTGTCAAAACTGTTCACTTACTCTTCTTCCTTGACTGTGAGCTCCATAATAAGAGGAGTTATGGTTTCTTTGATTTTGTTTACTCAACTTCTGCACAAAAAGGAAAAACTGAGTTCATTAAGGGAAGATGGCGTCGGCTTCCAATTGACAGCAATAAATTAACCCACGTTTTTCCACAGAATATACTTATTCTAATTATTCTTTGCTGTGTGAGAGTTAGCCCCCAAAACTGACCAAGGCATAATTTTTATTTATTTTTCCTAATATTTTAATAAAACTTAAAGTCAACATGTGTTAAAAAAAAAAAAAAACCCTGAGATTATTCTAGAATAAAGTACTAATGTAAACTAAATAGACTTTTTACCCTCAATTCAAAGACATGAATTTCGGGGCCAGCACTGTGGTATAGCGGGTAAAAGCCACTGCCTGCAGTGCCAGCGTCCCATATGGGCTCCAATTTGTGTCCTGGCTGCTCCACTTCCGATCCAGCTGTGTAGATCTCTCTCTCTCTCTCTCTGCCTTGCCTTCTCTCTGTGTAACTCTGACTTTCAAATAAATAAATAAATCTTTAAAAAAAAAAAAGACATGAATTTCTTATCTACCAGTTCAGATCAGTGTCAGAGTTGAAACTGGTAGATTCTTCTTGAAAATGAATGAAGAAAGGGAATATTCTTAGTCTTCATTACAAGTATGGTATTTTATTTTTATTTTTTTGACAGGCAGAGTGGACAGTGAGAGAGACAGAGAGAAAGGTCTTCCTTTGCCGTTGGTTCACCCTCCAATGGCCGCCGCAGCCGGCGCACCGCACTGATCTGAAGGCAGGAGCCAGGTGCTTCTCCTGGTCTCCCGTGGGGTGCAGGGCCCAAGTACATGGGCCATCCTCCACTGCACTCCCGGGCCACAGCAGAGAGCTGGCCTGGAAGAGGGGCAACCGGGACAGAATCCAGTGCTCCAACTGGGACTAGAACCCGGTGTGCTGGCGCCGCAGGCGGAGGATTAGCCTGTTGAGCCACGGCGCCGGCCACAAGTATGGTATTAATATGAAGACAGGAAATAAAAGACAACACTTACTGGGCAGCTATACAAGGCTAGGTGCCTCCATGTAGGCTTGCTTTTTGAAATCTCACATGACATGTTGGTTTCATTCCACTTGTTACATTTTCTACAAAGAACTAAGACTCGAAGAAATGAACATGTTAAACTCACACAGAGTTAAAATTTAACCTAAAGCCTTATCGTGTTTTTAAGAACTTACCTTTCCAACTATTACATCTCTTGAAAAATTGCTCTAAGTAACTGTGACTGGGTGATAGGAATATGAGTTAGTCAGAGGGTTCCTACAGTTCTCTATATTTTCTCGAGTTAACATATATTACTTTTACAGTAATAAATTGCATTTTTTAAAAAAAGCAATTCCCTTAGATCAATAGAAGTGCCAGGGGATTATATTTCTTTGAACAGCTAAGTGTTAATTATAAGGATCCTTATTTTTTATTAATGTACAGTAGGAGATAGGATTCAGGCAATTTCCCCAAATCCTTGCTATTAGTTATTAAACAAGCCTTCTTGATAATTTATTTCTTAGCACAGGCATCTGTTCTCTTGTGCTTCCAATTTCATGCCCTTAAAAGCCTCTGGGGCTTTGATGTGAGGTAACAGGGAGGGCCTGTGGCCAACCTGCCACAGCCAGAGAAGTCTTCCATCCTTTTGAGCTACAGTCTCCTCATCTGCAAACAGAGATGAAAATGCTCACCTGAGAGGCCAGGGAGGAGTGGATGAGGTGCTTACAGGTCCTGCCACTTGCTGCTGACTTCACATGGCGACAGCCAGGAGTGGGGGCAGTGGGCAAGAGTGCGTTCAGCAGTGTGCTTTGGAGGACATGCCTGGGACATGACTACCTGCGTGCTGATCTCAACTCTTACATGTGTCCTGGGACTTGGACCACATTACTGCACTCCCCTTTGCTTCAACTTCCTCCTCTGTAAGTATGTATACAGCTGGTATCAGGAGTAAAGGAATTAATTCAAAAACAGTGCTAAGAACAGTGTCTAGTTCACTGGTACTAGATGTAATAGTAATGAGAGCCATTGTATGTGGCCATTATAAAAAGAACTACTGTGAGGACTTCAGAGTCATTTTGTCATTTCATAAAGAGGCTCCTTTGTGCACCCTACAGAGATGGTGGGAAGTCAGAGCTTCCATTCCAGTTAGAAAGAGAGGTGGAAGGAAGAGAGAGAGAGAGAGAGAAAGAGATTAAGAAAAAGAGATAGAGAGAGAGAGAGAGAGAGATGCTAAAGAAACGAACAACCAAACAGATAAATAAGTTGGATCTTGTTGCTACTCCCCATAAGTGCAGTTGAATCCATCCACAAGCTGGGTCAGATGTTGAAAGTTAATGAAACCACGACCACCTCCCAGCAGGATGCAAGAAGGCTTATGTTTCCCATAGTGAAGCATTCTGGAGAGAGCAGGTCAGTCTCCCAAGCCTACCTGAAAATGGCTTGAGAGAGAAGGGACATGAGGCTGGTTTGGAGGCTTTCTGGTAGTTAGGGAGTAGGAGTGCAGTGAGGGTTCCTGTGTGCGGGTGGGGGCTCATGTGGTCTTAGCCTCTCACAGCTGCCGAAGAAGGGCACACAGGTCTTATCAGATTTCCCACATGGGAGGCAGGAGGGGCAGTCATAAGGCTTAAAAGCTGTCAGCGGTCAAACATGAAAAAGGGAGTCAGTGTCTAGAGCTCCAGATAATCACAGAAAGTTCTGAGTCCTGTTTGGTAAATACAGAATAATGGGGGGCAGCAGATTAAGCCACCACCTGTGACGCTGGCATCTCATATGGGTGCTGGTTCAAGTCCTGGCTGCTCTGCTTCCAATTCAGCTCCCTGCTAATATAGCTGAGAAGGCAGAGGAAGATGGTCCAAGTAGTTAGGCCCCTGCTACCATGTGGGAGGCCAAATAGAGTTCCATACTCCTGGCTTCAACCTGGCCCAGCCCCAGCCATTGAAGCCATTTGGGTATTAAACCACTGAATGGAAGATTCATTCTCCACCCCCGTCCTTCACTGTCATTCTGCATTTTAAATAAATAAAATAAATCTTTAAAAGCATACAAGTTAATGTGAATGGCGTACATGTGTGCAGGGTGGTGTGGGGATAGTTGTTTTCTAGCTAGGGTGGTCAGACAAGGCACCTCTGAAGAGGTGACATTTGAGCTGAGGCCTGCTTGTCAAAATCAGAAGCCACACTTTGAGCAGTAAGTAACATACAAAAGTTGTAGAGGTTAGAGGTTATCAGATTAAAGGAAAGCAAAGATGAAGATTCTTGAAGAGATAGGAGATACTTGAAAAACAGTAAAACATAAAGATGATAAAGAAGGGCCGGTGCTGTGGTGCAGTGGGTTAAAGCCCCGATCTGTAGCTCCAGCATCTCATATGGGCACTGGTTCAAGTCCCGGCTGCTTCACTTCCGATCCAGCTCTCTGCTATGGCCTGGGAAAGCAGTAGAAGATGGCCCAAGTACTTGGGCCCCCACACCACACAGCAGACCTGGAAGAAGCTCCTGGCTCCTGGCACCTGGCTTCAGATTGGCGCACCTCTGGCCATTTGGGGAGTGAACCAGCAGATGGTAGACCTCTCTCTCTCTCTCTCTCTCTCTCTCTCTCTCTCTCTCTCTCTTTCTGCCTCCCTGTAACTCTGCCTTTCAAATAAATGAGTAAATCTTTAAAAAAAAAAGATGATAAAGGATTACAATGATTACTGTTATGTTTAGCAAGGTTAAGATTCAGAGTGCCACGTTCAAATGTCTGAAGTGATGTTTTATGGAAGACAGAGACCTGGTTCTACTTGGTTCCAGTGAGAATCAACTTATATGGGGTTGAATTTCTCATGCTCAATACAAGAAAAGCCTTTTGGACTTTCATCCAAGGACACTCTTGAGAGGTAATGATCTCCCTATCCCTGGTTGTATAATAAAGACTGGATGCCCATTGTGAAAAGGATTCCAATTGATGGGTTGGGAAAACTGGGCTAAGCGGCCTCTAAGGCCTTTGCTTTCAGCTCGCAGAATCTGTGCTTTAGGGGCACGAGGCCCAGCAGAGGTGGGTAGGAAACTTCAGGGAAGAATGTGGAGAATGTGTTCCCTTAACTGCCCTGGTTATCATTGCAACTGACACCAGCTAATGCTAGCTTCCTTCTTTATGTGGGTCTCTGATGGGCTATGGGGATTTCTGTTTAAACACTGTGGATTGAAGCCCAGTTCTAGTTAGTGGCTTATTTGCATGTCAAATGAAGGTTCAAAGAAATGCAAATATGAAAGCTTATTTGCTCAGATAAATTTGCTTTAGTAACCTGGAGGAAATAGTAGGTCTAAAACACTCAAACTGAAATTAATGAGACAACTTCGGCCTATCCCCTTCTCTTTCCCCCCACCTTTCACCTTCTCTTTTCCCCATTCCAATTCACTAGAATTCAGCCACCATTTAGGATTCCTGCTGTTTCAAAGGCACTGTGCATAGCAATATGCAGAAGCAGTTAAGTCAACACCTTTACTCTCTGGTAGAAGAAATAGGCATAAAGGAAAAAAAAAAACAGTATCATGAAATACAAACTGCTAAATCCAATAATAGAGATACAAATTAATAACAAAATAAGTCTACAAATAAGCATGTCAGGAAGTGACATCTGCTCTAAGCTGGACCTGTGCTAGTATATTTGGAAACAAAGGAGATAATTTTGATTAGCTGGAAAAATCAGAGAAATAGCTCATCATACTTGTGCTTGCTTCCTACCCCCTAATACCTTTGACCAAGGCTCTGAACTCCTACAGGGAAAGCACACTTCTCACTCATCTTGCTATTACCATGGCATGACACTTAATAGGATTCTAAACCATGAGCAGTGCTTTGGCGGGCCTTGAAGCAGGGGTGCCATTTCAATAGTGCAAGGTGATCAGAAAATCATTCTGGTAGAAAAAGTACACAGTGATCATGGCTCTGCTGTGACAAACTAGAAGATGGTGTCCTTAGCATCCCAGCAATCAAATGTGGTACTTTATAAGCTAGCTGCCTGAACTGAGCAGCGAGAGAGAAAGGGGCAGGACTTCATGGGGGACTAGGAGAATTGTGGTGAGGAGTTTGCTCCGCTCTGTAGGAATTGGGCAGCTGTTAGACATTGCTGAACAATCGAATGATACCAGAGTGAAATAGCTTTATTGTTCTCTACTTGCTGTATAACCAGTCGCTGTTTTTGGACGTTGAATGATCATCAAGTGAAAGATCAAGCTTTAGAGCAAGTTGAAACATCAGTTGTCTTATGAGGATATAAATACAGATTTCTGTACCTGTGAATCTGAATATTCAAGGTCTACAGCCTTATGTCTTCAAAAATATCTTCTGAATAATCTCTTTTTCTTATGCCCCCTACTCCATTTTGGACTGTTGGAGGCTCACATGGACATTACTGTGTATATCCTAAATTGTCATCTTCTGGGAGTCTAACACCTAATACCATACCTCGTGAGAAAAATCTTCCTTGTTCAATACAAATTTATAGAATAATAGGTTTGTCCCAAGACACTGTTTCGGGCTCCAGATATATATCATTGAACAAAAGACAAAGTCGTTTCTCCCATGAAGCTTACATTTAGTTTAGGAGAAAGATACTAAACAAACAATAGCATCAGACACAAAAAGCAACATCGCTAATCATCAGGGAAATGCAAACTAAAACCACAATGAGCTACCATCTCCCAACTGTTAGAATGGCTATGATGAAAAAAGAAAAAGATGACTGGTAATCAGTGTTGGTGAGGATATGGAGGAGAGGAAATCCTTCTGGGACACTGCTGGTGGTACAGTACAGCCATTGTGGACAACAGAATAGAGATCCCAGACACTAAAAATCAACCTAACCTGGGGTCCAGGAATTCCACCATTAGACATATATCCAAAAGAAAGGAAATCAGTAGGTGAGAGAGACAAGTACACTTCTGCTTTCACCGTAACTCCATTCCCAATAGCCGAGATATAGAACTCCCTAAATGTCCATCAAAGTGGATAAAGAAAATGTGGTGCACACAAAAACAATGGAATCCTGTTCACACTTAAAGAAGAAGGATATCCTGTCATTAGCAATAATGTGAATGAACCCTGAAGACATTATATTAAGAGAAATTAGCTAGTCACAGAAAGACAAATACCCCAGGATCTCTCTTACACAAGGCCGCTTCTGTGGTTGCCAGCATCCCATATGGGCACCGGTTCAACTCCCAGCTGCTCCACTTCCAAGCCAGCTCTCTGCTATGGCCTGGGAAAGCAGTGGAAGATGGCAAGTCCTTGGGCCCCTGCTCCCACTTGGGAGACCAGGAAGAAGCTCCTGGCACCTGGCTTTGGATCGGCACAGCTCTGGCCATTGCTGCCACCTGGGGAGTGAGCCAGCTGTTGGAAGATCTCTCCTCTCTCTCTCTCTTTCTTTCTCTCTTTCTGCATCTGCCCCTCTGTAACTCTGCCTTTCAAATAAATGAATACATTTTTAAAAATAAATAAATAAAGACAAATATCCCAGCATCTCTCATACATGTAGAATCTAAAAATGTCAAATTCACAGAAACAAAAATTAGAATGGTAGGCACCGGGTGTTTTGGGTCATGAGACATAAAATCTCAGTTAAACAGAAAGAGTAAGTTTAAGAGATCTGTTGTACAGCATGGTAAATGTAGTTAACAGCAACAATTGTGAAAATTGCTAACAGCGTAGATACTAAGTGCTGTCACCACAAATAAAATAAGAATATGAGACGGTGCATATCTTCATTGGCTTGATTTAGCCATGCCACAATGTGTACTTATTTTAAAACATCAGGTTGTACAGTATATATTTTTACAACTTTTATTTGTAAACTAAAAGTAATAAATTTTAGAAGAGCAAATGCAGAGCCATATTAGGTCTGATGAGAAGTTTGATGGAGGAACACCACATAGAAACAAGACAGAGTGTGACAGGCGGAGGCTATTGTGAAGGGCCTTGCGAAGGTGATGTTTGAGTTAGGATTTGAAGGTAGAACTGAGGTTCTGACTTGCAGAATCTGAGGAAAAGGCAAGTCAGGCCAAAGGAAGCAGCAAGTATAAAGGCCGGGGACTGCTAGAAGTTTGAGAAATAGCAAGGATGCCTATATGACAGGAGTGAAGTGCAGGCTTCATGGATAATGTGATTTAAAACACACTGGCAGGGGCAGGAGTTGTGGCACAATAGGTTAAGCCACTGCCTAGAAAGTCTGCATCCCACATTGGAGCACTGGTTCAAGTCCCAGCTACTATGCTTCTAATCCAGCTTCCTACTAATGTGCATCCAGAGGCAGTAGATGATGGTTCTGGTACCTGAGTCCCTGCTACCCACTTGGGAGAGAGGATATAGTTCCTGGCTCCTGGATTTGGACTGGTGCAGCCCTGGCTATTGGGCCCATTTGGGTAGCGAATGAGCAGTTAGATGATCTCTCTCTGTCACTCTTTCAAATAAATAAATATTTTAAAAATACACATTAGAAATAAAAAACAGGAAAGAGGCCGGCGCCGTAGCTCACTAGGCTAATCCTCTGCCTTGTGGCGCCGGCACACCGGGTTCTAGTCCCGGTTGAGGCGCCGGATTCTGTCCCGGTTGCCCCTCTTCCAGGCCAGCTCTCTGCTGTGGCCAGGGAGTGCAGTGGAGGATGGCCCAGGTGCTTGGGCCCTGTACCCGCATGGGAGACCAGGAGGAAGCACTTGGCTCCTGGCTTCGGATCAGCGCGGTGTGCCGGCCGTAGTGCGCCGACCGTGGCGGCCATTGGAGGGTGAACCAACGGAAAAGGAAGACCTTTCTCTGTCTCTCTCTCATTGTCCACTCTGCCTGTCAAAAAAAAAAAAAAAAAAAAAAAAAAGGAAAGAAACAGTTTAAAAAGAGCATGCAGACAAACAAACAAAAAAACACAGTTCTCAACTGTGAGTTGAGCCACTGGCTGTGTCTTATTGACAAGTTATGTATGGCTTTGAGCTTCAGTTTTCTCCTCTACAAAATGGGAATACCAATTTGTTGTTGGGGAAAAAAATAAGAAAGTGAAATCAACCTGGTGCGGAAATGTGAGGCACAGCCCTGGCCTGTCCTGGCTTTGCAGGTGATCCCAGACAGTCCCCAGAGAGAGCCTCCATTTGCGCCATCCATGAAAATGGGTCACGCCCCAGCAGGCAGGAGCCTGCAGGCTCCATTGTCTCATGATGCCTGTCTGAGTGCCATGCCCTCCAGACCTAAACCAGGCATCTCATTTACCTTCTCATTTGCTTTCAACAGTCCACAGCAAAAGCTGGGGTCCAGGCAATGCTTCCAGCAAGATTGTGCCTCTGGCTGCCAAGTGAAGAATGACTTGAGCTGTTGCAAACAAACAAAGCAAAACAGTTTCCAAGATGTAGGCCTTTTGTTTGTGTGAGCAGGGACATGAGCAAACACCGGCATGTTTCAGTTTGAAATAGCTTCTGGAGTAATTGCTGGCACTGCATTCCCTAATTACATAATGTCTGTCTTCTTTGGCAGTGACCTTGGTATTGTCTTTGGTGTGAAAAACATCAAGTCTGGGACTCTACAAACTTAGCCTAGTTAGCTGTTTTGTGTACCTATTTCTTAGAGCTATCCAACCCAGTTTCTTTCCTTTCTTTGTTCTTTTCCTTTCTAGCTGTAAATATTTATTAGTAGGTTTATAAAGAGTTCAAATAAACTTGTAGATGACAGATTTATTTATTCCATAAAGGTTTCTTAGGCACCACTTCTGTGCCTAGTAGTGTGCTAGACCCTGAGGATGCAAAGAGCTGTAGAAAACCCCTGGGAAAGATTAATTTCTCAGAAATTACAGTACAGTAAGATATAAGGTGTATCCCAATGCTAAAGAGCATGGCTTTTGGAATTCGAATCATTTGGATTTGAATCCCTGCCTCCTTCTTGTTTTGTGGCATTGGGCAAGTTACTTAAATTCTCTGGGGGCTCAGTTTTATTATCTATAAAATTGAGGCCATAATTCCTTTTTTCTTTTTTTTTATTTGATAGGTAGAGTTATAGACAGTGAGAGAGAGAGAGACAGAGAGAAAGGTCTTCCTTCCGTTGGTTCACTCCCCAAATGGCCGCTACGGCCAGCGCTGCGCCGATCTGAAGCCAGGAGCCAGGTGCTTTTTCCTGGTCTCCCATGCAGGTGCAGGGGCCCAAACACTTGGGCCATCCTCCACTGCCCTTTTGGGCCACATTAGAGAGCTAAACTGGAAGAGGAGCAACCAGGACCAGAACCTGGTGCCCACATGGGATGCCGGCGCTGCAGGCGGAGGATTAACCAAGTGAGCCATGGCGCTGGCCCCCATGATTCCTTTATTATAGGGTGCTTTCATAGGTTAAGTGCTAAAGCAGAGCATCAATAGTTGTTTCTATTATCAGTGTTGTAATGGAAGTGATAACAAAGACCTGTGAGTGACCAACTCCTGAGGTGTGGCAGCACGGAAGAGTTGCTATGTAGGCTAGATACACATGAGAAATATGGCTTGGTCAGATGGTCAAAGAGAGGGGAGACATTCCAGATATATGGAAAAGTAAACATAGGGTTGGAGATTGGAATGTGCCATCTATTCACTCAATAAATATATACTGAATTTCTATTACACATGAGAAGACTTACTGAGTTTTACTGATACAACAATAATAAAATAACCCAAGATCTTGTCCTCATGGAACTTAACATTGCTCAGCAATGACAGATGATAAACTAGAAAAAAAATAAGAAAATTAATAAGCAAGGAAAAACTTGTTCCAATTATGACTATGAAGAGCATTTATGGAGCTGCTACTATTTTAGGTAAGGAGGTAACAGGAGATTCTTTGCTGAAAGCATGATTAAGCTGAGCCCTAAAGATAGAATGAAACAGTCATGAAAAGAAAGGATGAAGAATACTTCAAGCAAATGCAAAGCAGTGGAAAGTGGCTTGCTGGGTTTAATCAACAGCAAGAAAATCAATAGCAAGAAGATGCAACATTGTGAATCAGAAGAATGAGTCGTATTATTTGGGCCAGTGAGTTAGGCAGAAGAATGTTTTTGTTTTGTTTGGTTCAGACGAATGGGAAACAGTGGGAAGGATTTCAAGCATGGAAGAGCCCCAATAGATTTGTGTTTATGTGCTTGTCCCTGTGACTCTTGTGTAGGATGCAAGTTAAAGGGGATGTTGAATATAAGCAGAAGATGTTGACCTGCTGCAGTCATCCAGATAAGAGATACTTTTTGTTTTTCTCTTAAGAGGGAAGCCATGAGAGCTGCATGTTGGGCCATGGTAGTGATATAGTAGAGCTTAGAGAAGATGTGATTGTCTTATTCTCTAGAACTCAGCTTAATCATGTGTTTTTCAGAGATCTCACACGACAACCTTACCTGAAACAGTATCACCTCCACTAATGCTCTATCTTGTATTGCATGTCTATTTCATTCATAGACACTTTATTTATTTTTTTCTAGTTTATCATCTATCTTCTCCTCTAATACAACCAATTGATGCAAAGCAAAGAAGTTATGTCCAAAGAAGTTGATGTCGAGATAGATTTGGAAAGTTCATTCTGTAGAACTTGATAATAAAATAGACTGGGGCAGGGAGAGTCTGGGAGATAAAGGATGACTCCTAAGCATTTCACTTAGGCAAGAAAGTACCATTTGCTGAGATGAGGAGGAGTGGGAGAAGAACTGGCTTGAGTAGCTGTGCAGCTTCACTGAAGGCATATATTTGAGACCCCTATCTGCAAGATCTAATGATACCTCAAGGTCTAAGTGCTGGTCCATGCTAGAAATATAAACTTAGGAATCTTTAGCATTTATGTGGTTCTTACAGCCTTGGTGAGCTCACTCAGGAAGAATGTGTAGACGGAGAAGACACAACAGCGCAGAGCCCAAGAGTTTAGGAGAGAAGGAGGAGCCAGAAAAGGAGAGGCCATTGAAGTAAAATGGCAACCAGAAAGAATGAAATTGTGTAAGGCAGGAAAGATGAGCAATTTGAAAAGGAAGAATCCTGCTGAGAGGTAAAATGAGGGCAGAGAGACATCTGTTGGATTTGGAAACATGGAAGGCACTGGTGCCCTTGGGAGTGGTGTTCATGGGAGACAGCTTGGAAGGGATTAAAAATATGGATGGGAAAGAAAACTGCAATTGTGTCTGTTGTTTTAAATTTAAACTCTGAAGCTAAGAAGGCAAAATCTTTTCATTTGGGAATTATGAAGGTGGGTGAAGTTTTGTCTCCACATTTCTGTTCTATTTTACCTTGCTTTTCTGAAAAAAAAAAAAGGAATGAAAACAAGAATGTGAAAACATAGGAGTCAATTGTTGGAGAAATTTGACTGCAAAAGTTGCAGAGATGTGGAACAATATCTGAGAGTTGGCCATGGGAGTCAGGAGAGGTTTCTGTTGTTTCTTATTTTTACTTTCAAATGGGAAATATGAAAGCAGGTTTGATGGATGATTGATGGTTCAAGAGACGGAGGTTGTGTGTAAAGGTTTTAATCATTGACAAAAAAGAAAGAAGATCAAGAAAGTAAGTTTGCTTTTGACAGCTGTAGGGACATTGTATTTATGGAAAGAAGGGAGAAAAACACAGGTACAGAGAGTTGAAAATGGTTTAGTAGAATTGATGTAGGAAGGTACCAGATGATATGGTGACTATTTTCAGTTAAGTGTGAGATTAGGCTATAAAATACAGGGTGAGAGTATGAGAAGAGGATATGGAAGGTGTCAGGAGAGTGAAGAATGTCTGAATGGTTGTCTCTAAGAGTGAAAAAGTTGTCATATAGTGAGTGGACCTGAGACTAGAAATGCATCTCTGATTCCTGATCTAAAATGGGTTCTGTTCAACTACTTTGTTCCTGTTCACCTCAGAATTTCATTGAGTTCCAAGTATGGTCCTTTAACATCATGGTCCACAATGAATGTTTGCTGAGTGCATTACTTAGTGGGTGGCCAAGCTATTTTAAGGAAATAGAAGGAGAAATATGGCTGGCACCGTGGCTCACTAGGCTAATCCTCCACCTGTGGCGCCGGTACCCCAGATTCTATTCCCCACTGGGGCACTGGATTCTGTCCCGGTTGCTCCTCTTCCAGTCCAGCTCTTTGCTGTGGCCCGGGAGTGCAGTGGAGGATGGCCCAAGTCCTTGGGCCCTACACCCACATGGGAGACCAGGAGGAAGCACCTACCTCCTGGCTTCGGATTGGCGCAGTGCGCCAGCCGTAGAAGCCATTTGGAGGGTGAACCAATGGAAGGAAGACTTTTCTCTGTCTCTCTCTCTCACTGTCTAACTCTGCCTGTCAAAAAAAAAAAAAAAAAAAAAAGGAGAAATATAAGACTTATTGAGCAGGTGTTAGAGATTAAACACTGTGCCAGGCACTTCAGCTATAGTTTCTTGTATTAAGGTTTCAGCAGTGAGAAACGTGAGGTTCAAAACATTTAAATAATTTGTCCACAATCACTCAGAATGTAAGTGTCTGTTTTTATACATACGTGTACTGTACATTATATAAATGCATTTTAAATGCACATATAGATATATAAATATTCATATACACATTTGTACTCTAATAAGATTCTTTTTCTGTCTCAAGGAATTTATAATCCAGCAATCTGGCCAAGGAAATAAAATTCACATACAAATGAGTAGAGCAGAAATTAGAAAATATAGCCTTGGAGCAAGTCTAGTTCATTACCTGCCTGTTTTTTTGCTAATAAAGTTTTATTGGAACACAGCCATGGCCATTTGTTTACATTTTGATTTTGGCTACTTTTTTTTTTTTTTTTTTGACAGGCAGAGTGGACAGTGAGAGAGAGAGAGACAGGGAGAAAGGTCTTCTTTTGCCGTTGGTTCACCCTCCAATGGCTGCCGCAGCCAGCACGCTGCAGCCAGCGCACCGCGCTGATCTGATGGCAGGAGCCAGGTGCTTCTCCTGGTCTCCCATGGGGTGCAGGGCCTAAGTACTTGGGCCATCCTCCACTGCACTCCCGGGCCACAGCAGAGAGCTGGCCAGGAAAAAGGGCAACAGGGACAGAATCCGGCGCCCCAACCAGGACTAGAACCCGGTGTGCTGGCGCCGCAAGGCAGAGGATTAGCCTAGTGAGCTGCGGTGCTGGCCGATTTTGGCTACTTTTGAAACATAACAGCAGAGCTGTCTTGTAAAGCCTAAAATGTTTATCTAACTCCTTTATAGAAAACATTTACCACACCATGGGATAAAGCTCAAGGAGGAAGGTGCTTATGGTAGCAATCAAAGATTGCTTTAAAGGAGCAGTGACATTTGAATTCTCTACTGACAGATTCATTCAACAAATAATTTTTAGTGTCTCCAATATGTCAGGAGCTATTCTAAATACTGAGGGTACAAGAGTGAACAACACAGAAGTCTGCTCTCAGGAGACATGTGGTGCCGTGAACAGGTAGGATTTGTAAAAGATGGGAATGGAGGAACGATCACTGCTGTGGAAACCGGGCTGGAGCCATGGCACAAGGTCAGAATGTCCAAGGAAAGTTTCAAAAAAGAGTTCAGGTTACCCCCACAAGATCAAGGGAGGCACTAATGATGTTCTAGACTACAGGGTCATGATTTGTAAAGATTAGTCCTTAGGAAGCATGTTAAACATACAAGCTTGTTGGGTCACTGTCCAGCTAACTGATTGCAAATCTCTGAGAGTAGCATACAGGAATGTACATATGAGGGGCCTTTTAAACATTACTGTGAATATTAGGAAACAACTGTCTATGGATTTCCTTTTTTGCACCCAAATAAATTTATCTTTTTAAAAAGATTTATTTACTTGAAAGTCAAAGTAACAAGGCAGGGGAGAGAGAGAGACAGAGACAGAGACAGAGAGACAGAGAATCTGCCATCTACTCTCTCAGCTGAGATGTGAACTGGCACTCTGATATGGGATGCGGGCATCCCAAGGGTGGCCCATCCTGTTGCACCTCAACTCATCTCTAAATTTATCTTTTAATTTCACTTTTCCACGAACTCTTTGAAGTCCCCTCATATTTAACATGTCCTTCAGATGATTCTTACATTTCCTGTATTTTCGAATCAATGTGATCGAAGTGTCCTGGAGTCAAATTCCTAAGTCAGGGGTATACGATGAAGGTGGGATGAGGTAGGGACAGAGTGAATGAGGTAGGGACAAAGAGGAAAGACCTCATGCTCCCAATTTAAGACAAGTTATAATCCATTGGAATTCAGACTTCTCTGGGAACATCTGAGAAATCAATGGATGGGGTCCCTGGGAAGTGTGGAATTCTGTTGAGAAAAGAGGCTGTGGAGCCTCCTGAAAGAGTGCTCAGCCTCAAGGACAGAAGCAAGAGGAAAACCTTAGTTGATGCAGATGCACACTTGTTAGAGGGCAAGGATGATCCTGGGTGCATTGCGAGGAGAGCCGTCAGATGTGGCCCATAGCCCAAGCCCTCCTAGCCTCATTTTCAAGTAAGACTTACAGAGCAGATTTAGTAAACATCTAAGCCCTGCTATTGTGCTTGAGAGGTCTCTAGTTAAGAAAGTTGAGGTGGAAAAACAGTGCAATCACAAAATAGTGAAAATAAATGGTAAAACTGACACTATAGGTAATTGGCTGGAGCTGTGTGGCCAGGAAAATCCTGGTGGTTGGGTGGGACCTCATCTCTTAGAGAGAGGTGAAATACATCTATCCAAGCAGGGGACACCACTTGAGCAGAGGGCTGTAATCAGAGACAACACACGTGTGCAGTAGTGAGCAGACCGATTTGGCCGCAGTAGGAAATTCACGTAGGGGAATAAGTCTGGAAAGGTGATTTAGGGCCAGATGGTGAAGGGCCTTGAATGCCAAGCTAAGGACTTTGGCATTTATCCTGGAGGCAGCAGGGAGCCATACAAGTTTTTTAGCAGTGGGGCTACGTGATTAGAGCTGCACTTTAGGGAAATTAAACCAGTGGAAAAATGGAAGAGAGATTACAGATGGGAGAGACTGGAGGTGAGGAGACTAATTAGGAGCTCGTTGAAAAGGCCCAGGTGAGAAATAATGAGGACCTGAATCAGGCAGAAGCAGTGGGGATGGAGAGGAAACAGAAGGGGGTTTGAGGAAAAATCAGACCCTACAGGGGCTGGCAGTTGAAGAGAGAGATGGAGTATTTGAAGGGGTGAGTCCAAGTTTCTAACCCGGGATACATGGTGACATTGGAGCAATTTACAGAAACTGGGAAAACAGGGACAGATACATGGGGAAAGGTATGGAGCTGGGTGGTTTGAAAAGAAAGAGGGACAGCTGAGCAGGTGACATTAATGGCAGGAACTCTATGGGGAGGTCAGTGAAGGCACAATGGGCCTGTGCTGAAGTGCCCTTCCTTTGTGTCCAGATGCAAGGCTGGCCACATGGACTATCGATTGGACCCAACATAATAATTCAGATGCTTTTGTTCTTTGTCTCTCTCTGCACACACAGAGTCAGTGCACTGATTCAATAAATATATGCTGGGAACAAAATCTTGGGTTACCTGTGTGTATGGAGACTAGTTTTGTTCACTTCACCCCATGTGGTAACACTCACGCCAGAAGTCCAGGAAACATGAGCGAAAAAAACTGATGACAAAACAGTGTGAGTCTACCAGGGAAGAATAAGCACTGCTGATTAGGGAATTGATTTCTTTTCCAAAGCTTCATTTTTAAATATTAAAAAAAAAAACTGACCTGTGCTTCACTGGAGAGTAAAAAATAAAGCTGAATATTGGTGTAAAGACATTTCCCCTTTCTTCCCCCTGTAAAACTTTATTTCTTAATAAGGCAATGCACAATCAAACAATTTCAGCAGCCCTGCTGGGCTCAGGAGGACCCTGGCACATCAAGAAGGGCTTCCCTAAGCCAAAGTTCCCAAGCCAAAAGTGCAGTGACAGGCTCCTCTTCAGCAAAAGCAGCGTGGAAAATGGAACATTGTTCTGAATCTTATTTCCTAGAATGGAAGAGGAAATTGAGAAACTAAAGAGTCATTTCAAAAGGAAAGTATAGAAATTAAGACACGAGTTAGTCAAGAGTCATAGATGTACAAGACAGAAATTGAAAGTATGTGGGTATCTATGAGATAGACTTCCCCTGCCCTCATCGTCCATAACAGCACTCATTGCTTTCTCACACTTGGCCTCCTCAGGGAGATCCTTCTTGGCATGAAGTTGCAATCACATGTCATCAGGCGATCATGAACTTGGAAGGCGGGCACTCCCAAGTTTGAATCTTGATTTGGAGATTTATTGGCTGTGTGACTTTGGGCAGATCTCTTAATTTCTTTGAAACTCAAGAGTCTCATCTGTTGCTGTGAGAATTAAATAAGCTAATGAGTGAAAAACACTCTGCAGAGGGCCCAGCATGTAATGGATACATCTTTCTTACAAACTTTTTATTTTAGAATAGTTGTGCATTTTCATAATAACTGTGAAGGCTGTGCAGAGTACCCATGCAATCAATGCCTAAATTCCCTTATTTTTAATATTTCCCATTAACATGCTACATTTGTTATGATGAACTGGTATTGGTACATTATTGTTGGCTAATGTCCATGTGTTACTCAGATCTCCTTGGTTTTTACCTAATTACTTTTTTTGTTCTGGCTCAGGATCTCACCCAGACACCACATTATATTCAACCCTTAGGTCTCCTTAGGCTCCTTTTGGCTGTCACAGTTTCTCACAGGTGTTCTGTAGAATACTCCTCCAGTTGGATTTGTCCGATATTTTAACACAACTAGATTGGGGATAATAGATATTGGGGAGTAAGCCACAAGGTTAATGCGGTTTTCAAGACTTTCCATTGTCGCTATTGACCTTGGTCACCTGGCTGAGATGGTGTTTGTCAGGTTTCTCACTTGAAGGTCACTTTACTCTGTCCCCCTTCCACATGGTACACTTTGGAAGCAAGTCACAATATTCAGTCCACACTCAAGGCACATGGAGTTTTGTTCCCTCTCTTTAAAAGAGATATTTATATACATTATTTGAAGTTCTTCTGTATTAAATGTATATTCTCCCTCATTTACTTATGTATTCATTCACTTATTTATAGCAGTATGGACTCATAGATGTTTATTTTATACTTCGTGTTATAATCCAATACTATTTTATTTGTTTTGCTCTCAACTTGTGCTGTTTACTACTGGAAGGTCTTTCAGTTGGCTTCTCTGTCCCTTTAACATATCCCATGACTATATGTGTGTGTGAGTGTGTGTGTATTTTTCTTTGATTTGTTTTAGTACTTTCTTACATTCTGGAACATTCAGATACCCCAGATTTATTTTGTATGATGGTACTTCAAGAAGCAAATGGAAAATGGAATGAGAAGTTTATTTGGGCTCCAAAACTTTTGAAATCCATGCACAATTTCTTTATAATACACATTTTCCACGAACTTTTGGAAGATCCCGTCTACAGTTCCTGCTACAGACCTAGATTTAGTCATTTCTCCAAGGACTCCTTGTTCCTTCTCTTGAAATTGATAATTTTTCAATGTCATTGTTTTCTCCTTACTTTGAGAACACACAGTGAAGATGGTAAGAGTTCATCATGGAATTATTAAACAATATTGGCAGTATAGACAATTTGGTGCATCAAAGTAAGCAGATGTTTACTTTAATGCCTTCGATGTGCCAGATGTGGCATAGGTTTCTGAACACATTCAGATGAGGCAGAGCATGTATTTAGAGATTCCTGTGAGTTTTGTTTCTGTGGACATTAGTCCAAGCACTTTATATTAACATATTTCATCTTTATAACAATCCTATGTAAGATTAGACACTATAATCATTCTCATTTGATGGACAACTGTGACATCATTCTGCCACCTAGAAACTTGCCTTTTCATAGACAAAATAGATAAGCACAGGGTACTAAAAACTGGAAAGAGAGGTTCAAGACAGTTGTGGGATTAGGGAAGACTTCCTGGACATGATGACACCTGAGCTCAATCTTGGTGGATAAAAAGAAATCATGAGGGGCCAGCGCCGTGGCTCACTTGGTTAATCCTCTGCCTGCAGTGCTGGTATCCCATATGGGTGCCGGGTTCTAGTCCCAGCTGCTCCTCTTCTAGTCCAGCTCTTTGCTGTGGCCCAGGAAAGCAGTGGAGGATGGCGCAAGTCCTTGGGCCCCTGCACCCGCATGGGAGACTGGGAGAAAGTACCTGGCTCCTGGCTTTGGATCAGTGCAGTTCCGGCTGTATCGGCCATTTTGGGGGTGAACCAATGGAAGGAAGACCTTTCTCTCTGTCTCTCCCTCTCATTGTTTATAACTCTACCTGTTAAATAAATTTAAAAAAAATCATGAGTAGAATGTGTGGGGCAGCATTCCAAGAGGAAGAAAGACTTTGAGTAAATGTACCACGAAGTTGTATGGCACACTGCAAGGGGGTGGGATGCAGAAAATGAGGAAGATTGAGGTTGACAAGAAAGACAAGAGAGCCAGTCTCGGAGTGTGTGTCTATCCTGCTAGGTACCCTTGAACCTGCTTGTGACAGGGAAAGAGGGAATGACATGGTAAGTTCTGAGCTATATGCAAATCATTTTTGAGACAGTACAGATGACTAATGGAAGGTGTGAGGAAAGAGGCCAAAGAATTTGTTAGGTAGTAGCAGCCAAGGTCTAGAGGAGAGATGGGCCTAAATCAGGGCAATGTGAGTGTAAGTGAGAGAAACCAGCATGTATTAAATTGGAAAGACCTCGATGTTGAGAAACAGTGAGACTCTCGCATTTCTTTTCTTTCTAGACTCTATAGTCTGAATCCCAGGGAAATAAAAAAAAAAAATGCAAGGAGAAGGCTTTAAGAAGTCCATGAATTGGACTGGAGTATCAGTGATGTGGATCCTGGGAACCTGAGTTACCAGAAAAATGAACAATGATACAAGAACTTTAACACTCATGTATAATCATAGCAGCATACATGTGCAAGGGCACTCAAATACAATTGTTACTATGGTACAATGAATATGGGATTTGGTGTCAAGCCAACCAAGGTTGAATTATGCCTCCTGCACTTATCTGTGTCTTTTGCCTAAGTCTCTATGACTCTTAGTTTCCTCATTACTGAAGTAGCAATTTGGTAATACTCATCATTTGCAGTTGTTACGCAAACAAGAATTAATGCACACAATGTTCCTGAACATAGACATGTGCCTCCTGTTATTGATTTTAAGTTATCCAGGATTTTGTTTATTTATCATAAATTTCACTTAATTTCTCAGCTACTTTTTATCTTTCTCTCTACCCAACAAAAAACTTTGGCAGAGAGAAGGGAAACATTTGCCCAAAATTAAACATCTCCTAGAACAAGCTTTTGTACTTCAACTCTTGAATGTCTCCACTACATTTTCATTGACATAGATACCTGAAGCTATGAAATCTTTGGTCAACTACCTTATATATTCATTTAGCAAACATTTATTTAAAGTGCTGTTCTATGGCAAACATTGTTCCAGACGATCAGAGTATAATAGAAACCAGGCAGATACACCTCCTACCTCATGGACTTGCCATTCTAGTGAGAGAAGTAAACAGATAAACAAATAAATATAAGACAACCTTGGAAGAGACTGGAAAGTGCTATGAAAAACTTTTCAACTGGACCATGCCTAGCCTGCAACGTATTTTCTGTTGACTGTGATTCAGTTACTTTGCCCAGATTCAGAAATGAAGGTGGAGGGGGAGGGTTCCTTTAGGTTTTTTTTTTTTTTTTTTTTTTTTTTTTTTTTTTTTTTTTTTAAAGGCAGTTAGACAGTGAGAGAGAGAGACAGAGAGAAAGGTTTTCCTTCCGTTGGTTCACCCCCGAAATGGCCACTACGGCCAGAGCTATGCAGATCTGAAGCCAGGATCCGGGTGCTTCTTCCTGATCTCCCTATACGAGTGCAGGGCCCAAGCACTTGGGCCATCCTCCACTGCCTTCCCGGGCCACAGCAGAGAGCTGGACTGGAAGAGGAGCAACTGGGACAGAACTGGCGCCCCAACCGGGACTAGAACCCGGAGTACCGGTGCCGCAGGCAGAGGATTAGCCTAGTGAGCCGCAGCGCTGGCCTTCCTTTAGTTTTTTGAAAAGATTTATTTATTTATTTGAAAGGAAAAGTCACACACACACAGAGAAAAGGTACAAAGAAAGAAATTAAGAGATCTTCCATCTGCTGGTTCACTTCCCAAATGGCCACAATGGCTGGAGCTGGGCTTGGCTGAAGCTGGAAGCCAGGAGCTACTTCTGCGTCTCCCAGGTGGGTGCAGGGGCCCAAGCACTTGGGTCATCTGCTGCTTTCCCAGGAACATTAGCAGGGAGCTGGATTGGAAGTGGAGCAACTGGGACTGGAACCAGTGCCCATATGGGATGCTGATGCTTCAGGCCCATGGCTTAACCCACTGTGTCAGAGCACTGGCTCCATGTTTCTTTAATTTTAAGAACTGTGTTCTAGGAGCCAGCATTGTGGAGCAGCAGATTAGGCTGATGTCTTTGATGCCATCATCCCATTTCAGACTGTGGGTTCGAGTCCTAGCTGCTCCACTTCTGATCTGGTTCCTTGCTAATGCACCTGGGAAGGCAGCAGCAGATGACCCAAGTGCTTGGGTCCCTGGAACCCTCATAAAAGACCTAAATGGATTTCCTGGCTCCGGGATTTGGTCTGGCTCATCCCCCAACATTTGTGGCCATTTGGGGAGTGAATCAGTAGATGGAAGATCTCTCTCTGTCTCTCTCCCTCTGACTGTCTCTGTCACTCTACCTTTCAATAAAGTTTTAAAAATCTTAAAAACAACTGTGTTCTTTATGGGCACTGTAGGAAGAGAGGAGCTGTGAAGTTAGGAAGTTAAGCAGAACTGTATAAATGAAGTCAACACACTTTCCTAAAGCCACTGACTAAAGTTCTGTCTCAACTGGAGACACCACTGTTTGAAAAGTCATCTATGCTTATTGGACTGACTTGAGGGAGGAGGCTGAGTTATGATTGTAAAGAGCAAACATGGAGTAAATATTACAAGTGAAAAGATATAACTGATTCCACCATTAATATTAAGTGCTTCATATTTTGCTGCATTTTCTCCTGTGATTTGCTCAGCCACTTAATGAGATCTTATTTTGTATAAGATTTTTCAAACTGCTTTCACAAAGCATTATAACATAAGCATACTTTTATGTTTCCAGAAATTCTCTTCCAACACAATCTGTAATACTGGCATTATATTCTCGTCTGTGGGTTGAATAGCATTTACTTAAGTGTGACAGCTGGTGCTGACTGAGCATGGCGGGGGCGGGGGTGTTCCTCTACTCTCCATGACACCTTTATTCCTTCAGGAAGCTGGACTGTAGGGGTCAGGACAGTATCCTGTGAGAACCAAGAAAGCCTGGAGACCTCTTATGGCCTAGGCACTAACCCTCATACAATGTCACTTCTGCCACATTCTTTAGGTCAAAACAAGTCACAGGACTAGTCCAAAGTCAAAGGATGAAAAGTGAGCTCTACCTCTGAATAACAGGGACATCAACGGCACATTAAGAGCAGAAGTGCCTGCCTGGACACAGGGGATATGCAAGTTGTGAGTCTATCACTGGGGGTTCTTGTTCGGTATGTTGCAATGAACACTCTTATAAATTAAATTCTATGTTATGGAGACCAAATCATTATTTTCATTCAGTCAACCCCCAGAATTTGGTTTCACAGGTAAAAGGATGGGATGCAGTTGAAAGGCTCTAAATATGAACACTCTCACTTTCCACAGTGTACTCAGATGAATCCTTGCTCTCTCTGCTTTTTAGGACAGAGGAAATACAATCAGTAAACTCCAGATCAAAAAAGTTCATTCTAATGCTCTATTAGAATTAAAGGCAGGATATTTTATCTAAAGGAATAAATCGGCTCAGTGGCAACGAGTTAGATTTTTCTATGTCTGATTAAGGATAACGTTCTCCTTGGCATAAATGAAATCTTGGGTGAGGAGTTGGAGGCAGACCAGATTTCAGATCCATCTACCAAACAAATCCCTTGTGATTTGAATGTATGAATTTGTTGAGATTTCCTGATGGCTAACAATATGCCTTCATGTTAGCAATGACAAAAAAAAAAAAAAAAACTAATAGCTGGGCATGGTATTAAAAAAAAGGCCTCTTTTTCATGTAATTGAATTCTTCAATCTTGCACTGCATTCATTGAGAAGAACTCTTGGGATGAATTTCTTTGAAATCTCTGCTACTGATTTTATTTTCTGATATGTTGACCTTCTTCATCTTGAGACATGTTGCAAGATTGGCAGGCTTCGTTTTCTGTGCATCAGATACAGTGAAAGCTGTGTTAAGGCTCCTGCCATTGAAATTTATTCAGTGTGGATGCTAATGAAGAATTTTAAAGCAATCTAGCCTGGTTCATTCCTCTTTTTCTCATTTCTCTGTAAGGTGGAGAAATAGCATCTCCTTAGCAAAGAGAAGTAAAAAAATAATGACTGCATCTCTCATTCACAACTTAGTCTGCTTTTCAGTTCATTCTGTTCTATTTTGAGAAGCAAACTATAAATCTGTATCAAGGATGGTGGTGATTATTAGTTTTATTATTACAGATGGAATGGATAAATTTCTTCATGGTAATTACCCTGTCTAAATATCTTCTGCATGCATCAATTTATACACTATGTGTATTTACCATTTTTCAGTCATGCAATGTGAAAAACACCAGGATAGGTATTGGCAATGCAGATATGCATTAGTCATGATCCCTTCCTTCAAAGTTTCTCACAATCAAATATGGAAGGTGGACTCAGAAAATTGATCCAAGTAAGCATAAAATTCATAATATCTTACCCAGAAAAAGTACTTGAAATAAAAATGAAAGAGAAAATATCTTCCATCCACTAGGAAGCATAATGAGAAATACATTCAGTATTCAACGTACTGCCCGTAAGTTGGACAAGGAACATCTTCAAGGTCTTCATTTTATCAATGTGTTTGCCACATTCTTTGCCTCACTGGTCTTTCATTACACTAATCTAGAAAAATATAAACCCTGGATAAACCCAGCCAATCTTTTACTTTGTGTTTATGCCCTCAGTGGGCAAACTGACATGTCCACTAGCTTCAAAAGCACCCAAATCCCACTTGGTCCCTCTATTCAACTTACTGTCTTCCTCTCTGTTACTACTGCTTCCACCTTTCTCCATTCTCCTCCCACCCCAGCTTCTCCCAGTCTCACTGCTTCACCTCTGACTAGGCGATGATTTTGCCTTCCCTGTTATGTGCAAAGTAAATCTATGAAGTGAGAACTCCCTTCCCTTCCTCCCACTGTATAGGTAGACCTAACTGCATTTGCACCTCCTGCCCTTTTTCCCTCCTATTACAGCAGAGCAGTGTGGCCCCAATTCCTTTGCTGAGGCCAATTCTTTTGAAACATGCCCTTTTGGATGAGATTCCTCCCCATCAGTACCTACAAATGCCTGAGTTGCTTTACTCAGTCTTGAATCAATCAATAAATAACCTTCCATAGACCTCCACCAACTATAACATTTTTTTTCTTTATCCCTTCTAACTGTACAATCACAAGGGTATTTCATAGAAAAAGTGAAGTTAAAAGATGTTTATTTTGGTACACAATAATTTTGAAACCCATTCATAGATTTTTCATAATATGTATTTTCATGAACATTTTGCAAATCCTTGGACGCATGGATTTCAAAAGTGTTTGCATCAAAATAAACTTATCTTTGAATTACATTTCCATGAACTTTTTATAGTTACGCTGTGTTCTTGAAGATCTGTCTTCATTGCAGTCACCATTATGAATCTTGTTATTTTCTCTTGAGCTCCTTCTTTTCAAGTGGCTTTGTACGGCACTTGAACAACCTTCACTAGACTCATCAAATGAATTTCATGTTCCTGAAATGCCAAGGCCATGTCCCAGAAGCTGTCTGCCTTGAATGGCCCTCCGAGGCATTGTTGGTCGCCCCCTTCTCTGTGAAAAGTCATTCTCACTTGGCCTCAGTGACGCATTTCTCCTGGTTTGCTCATTCATCTCTGCCTACTCCTCTGTGCCTTGGCAAATCTATCCTTTTCTATCTGGCCATTAAATGGTGGGTTTAAGCTTCTACCATTGGACTCTTATCATCATCTACCTCCTTCCAGACTTTCCACATCTATGGCTTTAAGGACTAAGCTGCCCAGATTCTGTCTCTCCAGTGCATAGCTTTCCTGAGCCCCAGACCCATATTTTGCTGTCTATCTCATTCCTGTTCTTAGATGTCTAAAAAGCATCTCAGATTCAGCATGTCCAAAATAGAGCTCATCATCTGGTCCACTTCAAGGATTCTCTGTCTCTGTGTCATCTCCTTTCATCCAGTTGTACCCACTTAAAAACTTGAGAGTCAACCTTGACCTACCCACTTTTTCAATCCTCTTCTACTCTTTGACCAAATTCTAAATTATCATTCTAACTCTTGCCTTGATCCATCCATTTCTTTCTCTTTGTACTGTCTCCTCTATCCTGCTGCTTCCTCTCTGGGACTGCTGCAACAGCTTCCTGTCTGATCAACTTGTTGCCTCCCTTGCCTTTTCCCCGTTTTTCTCCATTTGACAACCACAGTGATCATTGTAAAATGCAAGACCAATCTTGTCACCTCCTTTTTTTAAAATATTTATTTATTTGAAAGTCAGAGTTACACAGAGAGAGAGAGAGAGAGAGAGAGAGAGAGAGGGGTCTTCCATCCGATGGTTTACTCCCCAATTGGCCGCAACGGCCAGAGCTGCACCAATCCGAAGCCAGGAGCCAGGAGCTTCTTCCGGGTCTCCCACATGGGTGCATGGGCCCAAAAACTTAGGCCATCCTTTACTGCTTTCCCAGGCCATAGTAGAGAGCTAGATCGGAAGAGGAGCAGCCAGGACTAGAACCAGTGCCCGTATGGGATGCTGGCACTTCAAGCTAGAGCATTAACCCACTGCGCCACAGCGCCGGCCTCTTGTCACCTCTTTGATTAGAATACTTCTATGACTTTTTGTGGCCTACAGGATAAAAGCCAAATCTTGAACATATCTAAAAGGCTTTGCATGGTCTGACTTCTACCCTTCCCAATCCCTCTGGCACCTGCCTCCTGCCATCACTCCTTACCACAAGAACGTGTGCTAGCATTTCCTCTACTGTGACACTATTCTTAAATTCCTATCCAAGTTTGCACCTCTTACCCATCAAATATGTGCACAGCAACTTACCTCCTCAGGAGTTCTTCCCAGTATCTAGAGACTTTTTACTTATGATATAGACTCTTGGGCATCATAACTTACTGTGATTATCTGGTCAATCTGCACACATCACTAGACTTAGAAACTCCACAATGGCTAAGGGGGAAGTCTTTTGGGCTCATTATCATTTTCCTGGTGCCTCTCCGAGGGTTTGGAACACAGTACACGTGTAACAAATGTTTTCTTTGGACACTGAACTATGTGACAGGCACTGTTATGGTAAAGAACAGTGATGAACAAAACAAACCTAGTCACTCTACCCCCTTGAAACCTGCAGCATAGTGGAAGAGGCATAAAAATCAACTAAATAAATATAAAATAAAGGGAAGTAATAAGTGCTATATAAAGATATTACAGTAAGGGATTTGAGAATGCTAGACCTTGGAGGATGGGAGGCTTTTTTTTCGTTAAGGCCACTTTGGATGGAGAATAACTTTCTGAGGAGGTGTGATTTGAGCAAGCAATTGAATTAAGTGACAAAGTAAGTATGGAAAGAAATGGGACATTAGCTTCCTGGACAGAGTGGAAGCAGGAATATAAAAGAGTGAGCCTGGTGTGTTTGAGCTGAAATGCCAGTGTGGAAGGAGGGAAGAGTCAGGGCAGCAGAAGTGAAGTTGGAGAGGAGGGCAGGGCCAGATCACATAGGACTGTATGAGAATTCGTGCCTCAGGGCTAACACCATGTTGGGTGGAAAATACTGAAGCAAGTGTTTTTCGGAATCCAGATCTCTGAGCTCCAGTTTTGTTCTGCCACTAGCAGCTGAGTGGTACTGAAAGCGAATGACTTTGTCTTTCTGTTCCTTTGTTTCCTTATGTGATAAACCAGAATTTGGAACTAGATTATCTCTAATGCTCTATCCTGATCTAAAATCTATTTTTATGAGCATGATTTGATAAGAAGAAATGGATTCAAGGCCCTAGGCTGCCACTGTGATCTTGTGCAAGCTACCTTTTCTTTATGAATCTAGTTTGGCATTGAAACATGGTAAGATGGTAACATGTTTCGCAGGATGACTGCAAAAGCTCTTTGAACCTTGTAACAGGCTTTATAAACCTCTAGCTAAAACCTGTAAGAATTCTTAGTATTCCAGGCACTGTTGTAGTTTACTCTCACTCTGGGTAAGCTTTATTTCATCCCCAAAGCAATCTCAGAAGGGAAACCTATTCAACTGAGACCCAGAAATAGTAAAAAAAAAAAAAAAAAAAAAAAAAAAAAAATCTCAAGTTCCCTTATGTTGTCAAATGTCCGAGTTAGTTTCACAAGGAGAATCAGTTGGCATCAAAGCTCACAGGCTCCTTATTAGAACACTGGGTCTATCTATATGGATGAGTGCAGGAGTTGGGGGAGGTGGGGTGGGGAGTGCCTGATTGTCCCAGGGACCTTGTTGGAGTAAAAGAAATATTCCTAACACAGAAGCTGTATTTCTGTTTCAGTAAATAAGACAAACATAATGATTTTTTTTCAAATTCTATTAAAAGACAGAGAAATATTATGTGACCCTGAGTTCATCATTGCTGCACTAATCATTCCTTCTTACATCTGTTCATGCCTCTACCAAGCACCTACTATGTGTTACGTTCTATTCTAATTGCGAATGGGACAGAAATGAAGAAGACCTCTTTGACCCCATGGAGTCTGGAGTTTTTAAAATGTAAACATGGGGACCAATGTGACATCACACCATGAGGTTGTACACGGGTCATTTGCAATATTCATTGTGAATTGGGGAAAGGCCTTCCCCAAGAAATTACTCAGAGCTCAGGTTTCTGCTTAAGATATGGACTCACTGGCACCAGGGAAAGTGGGGTTATCTTTCCCCTTCCTTTGGAACCGACAGCCTATTTCAAAAACCCTAACATGCATATTTATTTCACATTTTAATATCTTGAAATGAGGCTGCATCCCAGAGTTGCTGACATCTTAGAATGCTGTTGGCCGGCAGACAGCCATCATTACCTCTACTCACACACTTGGTCAGAGCTGCTCACACCAACATCACTTCAACTGACTTATGCACATTGCTAAGTTTGACTGACAGTTAAAGAACCTTCAAAAAGATTACACTATGATTCAGCTTGGAAATGAGAAGTAATTTTATGCAGAAAAGCACAGAAACAGAGAAGCATGGTATAGGATACAAATGCATCTGAGAGATTTCTCCCTAAGTATAAAATAAAAATTTTAAGTGACAAGAAAGCATTGCCGTAACTCTTAATTGGCACCCTCTTTGTTTCCACTGCTACATAAATAATAGTGTACCGTATAACTGATGCATCTTAGGCAAGGTGAGATGCTGAATTTCAATTAATCTCAGCAAATCTTGTATTTTTAGAAGCTGTATTAACTCACATTGAGTTTGGGGTTCACTTTTTATAACCCAGGCCAGCTTTGTGGACTTCTACCATCTTAACCCCAATACAACTGATTATTCCAGGACTTCACATATTTCTGTTTCTTATGAAATTGCTGCAGAGAACAGCTCAAATTGTGATCCCGTTATCCCCTACATTAGCCACAGCTTGTGTCATCTGTGTTGATGGCTCCTGGTCACCCAAGGATGATCTTATTATCTAAGCATGTTATTTATAAGGAATTTCCCAGCTGAAGCAAGTTACAGAATGACCTACTCTAAAACAAGAGCGATTAACAAGTTTGGAGCATAGCCAAACTCGAGAACAAGGTTGTTATTGGCATGATTTTAATCATGATAGACAATTAGCCAAGCTTAATTATATTGAGACGGAAAACCAGAGTGAGTGGCAGTAATGAATTTCTGTGGGAACTCTCCTGCGTCTCCAGCTCAAACCGGCTGACCTATAAAGGGTGTAAAATGATAAAAGCTGTTTGCCCACACGGACAAGCTGTGTTTACCTCCAGGAGCAGCTTGTGTGGGGAAGAGGTCTGAAAGACTCTTACTTGTGGGGGAACCCGTTGCAGGCCACAAGTGGGATTCCCCAGCTCCATGGGCATTTTTGTTCCAGGAAGCAGATGCAAAAGCCAGGAAACATCTTTTAGCTGAACTTGGGCACATTAAATGTTAATGTGATTATGTAGCTGGGGATTCTTTAGATGTCGCCTGTGGCTGAAGTATTATCATAGTTGTGCGTTAGCACTTTTTGGCGTCATAAAGCCTTAATATTTTCACTGTGTCAAGTCCAAATAGAACACCCGAAACTTCAATAGAATCAGAAAGTGATTAGAATGTAAAAAGGAAAAAAATTAACAATTTGACAGTCCTCGCCTCAAGGTTTAGAATGGAATTTAAAAGGCAACATAAGGAAAGTCTCTAGTCTCTTTTTCCATTATGGATTTTAATTGACTTATTATAATTGAAACATAGACAAAGAGAAGTTCTAGAGAAGAACTGGAATCTCTGTAGTTTATAGAGTTCTTCAGAGTTCACAGAGTGTACTGGTATTTAATCCTCACACCAGACAAACACACACACACACACACACACACACACACATGCACGAATCTGGGAAGAAAAATCTATCACCCCATATTAAAGATGAGAAAGTTCAGGTTCAGGTAACCTCTCTAAATCAAAAGGCAGAAATGCTCCAAGGCTCCTCTGATTGCAAGACCAATTCTTGCCAAGGGGCTGAGGGCAGGGGAGACCTAACTAACTAACTAAATGAATGAATAAAGATACATTTGAGGTGCAGTTTGAAACTGACTTTTCCAGTGTGGTAGATGCCCTCAGTAAGAAAGTGAATTCAATCTCTATATGGCTGAACAGTAAACACCTCAATTAGCCTATTACCTCCCTCTTCCCTTCCTCCCTTCAGTTCCTTACCTTTCCCTCTTGCCCTTCTTTCCACTGAATTGTTTTACTAAGTACCTCCTGTATTTGTAGAGACAGTAGCTGATGTGGAGAATTCACAGAAAAATGTCATACACAATTCAGTACTGTAACCCACAGTCATATCAGTGTTCATAATAACTAAAGGTGAAAGCAACTTTTGTGTCCTTTGACAAAATGTAGTATACACAGACAACAAGGGAATACTGTTCAACATTAGAAAGGAACCACACTCTTTAAAATATTTTAAAATTTATTTTCCTATTATTTAAAAGGTGATGGTGGGGAGATCTTCTGCCTGTTTGTTCACTCTCCAAATGCCTGCAACAGCCAGGGCTGGGACAGGCCAAAGCCAGGAGTATAAGACTCAATGCAGATCTCCCACATGGATGACAAAGATCCAAGTACTAGAGCCATCACCTGCTGCCTCCCGGGGTGCACATTAGCAGTAGCTGGATCTCAAGCCCAGGCACACCAAGATGGCATATAGGCAACTTAACCTAAGCAGCAACTTAACCACTGCTTCCAACACCCACCCCCAGGAAGGCAATTCCAACAGAGCCATAATATGGATGAACCTTGAAGTCACATGCTAAGTCATATGAACCAATTATAAAAAGATAATGTATGATTCAACTTATAGCATGTACCAAAAGTAATGAGATTCATAAGACAGAAAGTACAATGATGGTTACCAGGCATGGGGGGAGCGGGAATATGGAGTTAGTGTTTAAGGCTTACAAAGTTTGAGTTTGGACCAATCAAAAAGTTCTGGAAATGGGAGTTAGTGATGGTTGTGCAACAGTGTTAATGTTCTTAATGCCACTCAATGGCACACTTAAAAATGACTGAAATGATAAATACATGTAATGTATATTTTACTACCATAATAAGAACTTGATCCCTGCCCTTCAGTGAGTGCCCAATCTATACCAACACCCCACGAAGGGAGCAAGCAGCAGTGTGATACACACTCGTGTAGTAAGACCATGGAGCAGCAGGGGGACATGGAGAAGAGTTCACAGCCCACCCAGGGACTGACAGGAAGCCAGGAACAGCTTCAGAAACAATGTCTGATAGACACATGAATGAAGTCTGAAAGATATTGGGGCTTCTCTAAGACAGCTTGAGGGACAGGAGTGTGCAATCATTCTACGGAGAGGGGACTGCAAATACAGAAACACGGAAGCTTGAGGGAGTATTGGGTGGCCAGTGGCATGCAAGAAGTCCCTTGTGGTAGAGCCCAGAATTCAAGGACTTCTGGTTACTCTGACAATAAACCCGCTCTTCCTCTCAGAGAGTTAAAGTGCCTTGTCCAGTAGGGTCAAAGCCATGTTTGAAACTTGAGTCTTTCTGCTTTAAAAAGCTATCCTCCTTCCCTATCCTAGACTCTGGAGCTTGGCTGTCAATTAGGTGGCTACTTAAACTTAAATCAAATTCATTAAAATTCAACAAAATTAATAATTCAAATCCTCAGTCACCTCACCACACTTCAAGCACAGCTAGTGACTGCCAGCCATGAACAGCTTGGATACTGAGCATGTCCATCACATTCGCAAGTTCTATTGAACGGGCCCATTCTGGAGTTTACAGAGTAATTCTCTTGCTATATTTAATTTATTTATGTAGGAGTATTTGCACATCACACAAAATCCTGACATTTTTGTTCCCATTTTCTAGAAAAGGAAACTGCAGCTTAGAGAAGCTGAGTAGTTTGCTGATGACTTCACAGGTACAGAATCAGTGGTGCTAGAACCTGGTCTCCAAAGCTCTCTGAGTCCAGATCCAGTCCTCATGAATCCATAGCCCTCTGCTGCCTTCAGCTTCTTCTTAATTTCTGCTCCACATTCAGTTATTTTTCCTAACAGACTGCTTTTCAGCAGATAATGAACGTATCTTCTTTGTTAACTGAAGAAAGCATAGATCTCTTTGTTTGACAACCAGAGCCTTCTATAAATTGTAATAAACACTATTTGCAGTTTCTTCCTCTTCTTTTTTCTGACATTCAATCTGTGTCCAGGAGCAGGATAGATCAGTCACATTCCGTCCTGGAACTGCCCTCTCTGATACCACCATCCCTTTCCTCTCTGCCTATTGAAATCTCATTTACCTTTCAAGTTCTAGTTCATGACCCACAAATTCTAGAAAGTCTTCCTTAACTAATCTGGGTTGCAAAGACTTCCATTTCCTCTCTTACCTGGAAGCCAGGACATAGCTCATGTTATGACTACATGGAAGCCAGCTACTGCTCAATGACCATATTTACATTTTTTTCATATGTTGTCCTCCAACAATCCTATCAGGAAAATATTATTATCCCTCTTTTACCCAAGAGGTCATTGAGTCTCAGTGAAGATGGATGAGTTACAAATCCAGTGAGATGTGAAGCAACAGAGTCAGAAATTGAACCAAGGACCCTCTGACTCCAAAGCATATACCCTTTGCAATTGTTACTACAAAACTCTGCAAGTTCCATTCTGTCAACTCTCCACCTGGGATGTGGCATCAGATTTCAGATCAAATGGGAGGTGGGGAGAGCATTCAAATCAAACTGCATAACTCATTGTTTAGACACCATCCAAGTAGCAGTAGTTATGGATTTTGACTGTTAAATGAATAACATTTTCTAGCAGAACTTTGATGATTTCTCCAGTCATTATGAGTGGATTCTCTAGTTTGTATGCTGAAAGCAAAACAAGTGTTTGCAATGTAACATAAGAGTTTAGGAGAAAAAAATACATGCTTATGTGAAGTAGAAACGTAACAGGTGACTTTTTTGAAACTTTCATAAACTCCTAGAGAGCTAAAATGTTCAAGAAAGTCAGGCATTTCTCTATATTGAAATGTTTAGTTGTAGAGAAACTATGGTGTGTGGAATTGTGATCGTAGTCTAAATGATCACCGTTGCTGCAGCATAGTAAACAATAAGATGAGCACTGAGTCAAGGCTCAGAAAGCCTAAGTCCTGGTCTCAGATTTCCACTAGCTGACCTTGAAATTGACACTTAACTTACCTGGAGGCCCGTTCTTTCTTCTAGAACAAACCTATGTTATTTGAGTAAATTAATGAATAAACATGTTGTCTCTTAGACCATCTGGGCTGCTGTAAGATACCATAGGTTGATAGCCTATAAGCAACAGATATTTCTCTCTCACAGTTCTGTAGGCTGCATAGTCCAAGATCAAGACAGCATCAAATCCAGTGTCTGCTGAGGGGCCACTTCCTGTTTCACAGATGGTCCTTCTTACTGTGACTCACATAGGTGGGAGGGGCAAGGGCACTCTAAAGTCTCTTTTACAGGGGCACTGATCCCATTCATGACCTAATCACCCCAAAGGCCTCAACTCACACTGGTGATTGATTAGATTCTAACATGTGTTTGATGGGGGTTTGAGGGGTTAGAGAGACACAAATTTTCAGATTCGTGGCATGTTTAAAAAGATGCTCTAAAATTTCTACCACATTAGTAGTTAATGAGTCATTCCTTCCATTTAGCCCCTTTATATAAAACAGTGTTCTGAATAAGAAGGGAAGTTTGTATCTTCATAATGTTTAAACCATGTATATAAGTAAAAGGAGCGACTGCACAATTCAGTTCCATTCAGAAAAAATTCCTTGGACTTCAGAAAGGCAAAAGATAAGTCCTGAATCAGAATTGAACAATTGATTGACACAGGGCTGAAAGTCAAATTTAGACCTGCACATACCTAGAGCAAAGAAGAGACTGTGGGGTCATCATCCATGCAGGCTTTGTGCACATGGTGGGGAGAAGTGGAGTCAACCTGGAGAGTGGAGACCCATCTGTTTCCTATTCCTGGTTCCCATAGAGGTTGTGTGAATGCCCTTCTTTGCTTTTTTTGAACTTTTATTTAATGAATATAAATTTCCAAAGTACAGCTTATGGATCACAATGGCTTTCCCCCCCATAACTTCCCTCCCACCCGCAACCCTCCCCTCTCCTGCTCCCTCTCCCCTTCCATTCACATCAAGATTCATTTTCAATTATCTTTTATACAGAAGATCAATTTAGCATATATTAAGTAAATATTTCAACAGTTTGTACCCACACAGAAACACAAATTGTAAAGTACTGTTTGAGTACTAGTTATAGCATTAAATCACAATGTACAGCACATTTAGGATGGAGATCCTACATGGGGATTAAGTGCACAGTGATCCCTGTTGTTGACTTAACAAATTGACACTCTTGTTTATGGCATCTGTAATCACCCAAGGCTCTTCTCATGAGTTGCCAAGGTTATGGAAGCCTTTTGAGTTCGAGTACATTGATCTTATTTCGACAAGGTCATAGTCAAAGTGGAAGTTCTCTCCTCCCTTCAGAGAAAGGTACCTCCTTCTTTGATGGCCCGATCTTTCCACTGGGATCTCACTCGCACAGATCTTTCATTTAGTTTTTTTTTTTTTTTTCCCAGAGTGTCTTGGCTTTCCATGCCTAAAATACTCTCACGGGCTCTTCTTTGTAATGAGATAGTTTGAGTGCCTAGTGGACACAGGGTAACAGCCAGGATATGCTGAAGAGCTGATATAGGGAAGCGGGGAGAGAGATATGCTTCCTATTGGAGACAGTTGTATTTCTCACCTGAGATTTAAGGGTCTGGCCTGGGGTATTGGTGTTTGTTTTGCAATCTTACTTTCTTCTCAGTGCAAATAGGCTGTGCTGATCTGAAAAGCCAATGATTTCTTCTCATTATGTCCTCAAAACAAAGTAAGCAATGATACAAAGAACTGAGAGACAGTTTATTCTGATTCCACTTTTTTTTTTTTTTTTTTTTTTTGACAGGCAGAGTTAGTGAGAGAGAGAGAGGGAGAGAGAAAGGTCTTCCTTCCGTTGGTTCACCCCTGAAATGGCCGCTACGGCCGGCGCACTGCGCTGATCGGAAGCCAGGAGCCAGGTGCTTCCTCCTGGTCTCCCGTGTGGGTGCAGGGGCCAAGCACTTGGGCCATCCTCCACTGCCTTCCCGGGCCACAGCAGAGAACTGGACTGGAAGAGGAGCAACCGGGACAGAACCGGCGCCCCAACTGGGACTAGAACCCAGGGGTGCTGGCGCCACAGGCGGAGGATTAGCCTAGTGAGCTGCAGCGCAGGCCTCTGATTCCATTTGAAGAGTTGTGGATTGGCAACCCTGGAAATGCCCAGATTGAAATCTAATAATAGGAGAGCTCTAATTAGCATGTGAGTCTTAAATCTATGTACCCTTTGTTTTACTGCTTCTGCTAACTGTAGGTTTTGTATTTTCCTTTTAAATAACAGAATAACAAAATAGATGCAACTGATTAAGCTTCTCATTTATACATATTTTTATTACCTATTTCAAAATATATATTTTGTAGATGAGGAGATTGAAGTTCAAAAACCTAAATAAACTTGCCTAAAGTCAAAGCTAGTGGCAAGTGAGTCTAGCTGTGAAGTTTATTCTCTTATCTTGTCTAGAAGTACCGCACCTATAAAATCTGAATATGCACACCGTTGGCTCAGAGACTCCATCTTAAGTAAGCCTAATTATACCTATGCATGTACAGACTCATTGGGCTAGTAGGTATATTCAATAGCCATAATAGATTTCATTTGTGAGTATACATGTATAAAGATGGTTATTACAATATTATTGACAATGGCAAAAGAAAGGAACTAACCTCAATGTTTCTTGGTGTGATAATGGTTAATTACATTGGCAACCTGTGTTGTGGAGCATTATTGAGCTGTTAAAACGATGTGTTGACTCTACATATATTGATTGGAAGCATGTTCATGATATGCTATTAAAATGAAAATAAAAACCAAGTGGTCGAGTCAAGAATATATTGCTATAACTTTTTTGTTTTATATAGAGCTTTTGAATGAGGGCAGACGGGGAAGTGGCAGGAAAGTGGTAGCAGCAGGCGGTTACCACTGCACTGTGTGTGCAGAGGGCAGGATTGCATGGGAGAGAATATAGCCCAGCCTGAGTCCTTCAGTGGAAAACCAGAGGGACCAAATGCACAAGTCAAATGCCAGAACTAGCAGTCTTCATCTTGAGACAGAGGCAAGGTTTGGAGCCAGATGGGGGTCAGGATGGGAAGCAATGAGGAAGTCTGGTAGCCATGACCCCTGCTGGTAGGTCATAGTTATTCTCCTGGGCCAGGGGCTGCCAGGGCCTAAATCAGGCTTTCTGGGCCCCATGGGTCAGAGACACATGCCAAGGTCGCTCTGCACTGTGAGGGCACATGACGCTGAAAGTTTTAATGAGGGTGTACTCGGAGCCTTCCATGGGTACCCACCCAGGCCTGGAGGAGTGAAGAACCTCATCTGCTCTCTACCTGTGTTACTTCTGCCTGCGTAGTCAGTGTCCATCCATCATTCCTTGAAGCTGCTGTTTTCCACTTGCTCCAGCCCACCATTCAGCTTCTCTCCTGAGCAGCTCTTCTGTGCCTTACCTAGGAAATCTGTTTTGACTTCTTGGAAATGTCCAGCTTTGCCGCGCTGTGGGGACCTGTCCCTGACCTGGTTGAGACCCCAGAATGCAGAGATTCCTGTATCCTATCTTCTCTTTTCTTCCTCCTTTCCAGAAGTGTCTCAGACTCAGACCGCCTTCTATGTTTGTTTGATACTACTGCAAGAAGGCTTTCATTCCTGCCTCCAGATCCATTTCCGTCCCAGCCAACTGAAGATGGGACATTGCCTCACATCTGCCTTTGTTGTTCCACCTAACGCCAAGCCTACTGGCGCAGCCTATGGAATGGGTTTCCTGTCAGTTGAATAGGGGAGTAACCTAGGAAGCATACTAAAAAGACAAAAGTCTCTAAAACCATCATCTTGATCTTTAGCTTCATAGTCCCTCGTTTCTGTGAGCAAAATTCTCTTTGTATGCAATTTCTGGCAATCCGGGAAGTTTGCAGAGAGGTCACTGAGCCAGTATCACAGGTAGGAACTGCACTTGTCAAAGATCACCCTGGCAGTCTTCCCTCCACTGGGTCTCGCCTAGGACAGCCCCTTTTTCCTCCCTGAAGGAAATGGAAATTGAAGCCAGGCTGCATTCTGTTGGGACTACTTTAACAGTAAACCCTAAAACAGGCAAATTTAATTCTGAAGACGAGCAAAGCAGTTTTAACAAACGTGTACTCACATGGACCAAACCAAAGCTGGCCCTCAATTTGGCCAATATTGATGTCCCAGAGCCCCTGAATGTTAATCAAATAAATGTTTGTAAATTGCCTGTGGTTTAACTGCACTTTGGGAGTGCATGATTGAAAGCAATCCTAAGGAATCCTCTGGCGCTACAACTAATTAACCCTAATTCATCTGTTTTGTAAATCTGAATGCACTTCTAAGAATCGAGAATTGAGTGTTTGGAGAATAAAAGAGTAGAGAAAGTACACTTAATTAGGGAAGGCTTCCTGGAGTGGTGAGCCAGGGCCAAATCTTGGTGACAGTGATCAGAGGTCTTGGGAAGGAGAAACGCAGTGAGCTTCGGTGAAGGGCAGTCTTCTAGCTTGGCAGCAATGGATCTTCCTGAGGGGGAAAAAAAACAATCAAGACATCCCTTAGAGGTGCACAACAGTTTACAGCTTACAGAGGGTGTTGTTCTACGTGACAGTGAAGAGCCAACAAGAAGAATTAATAGAAAGCATATCATGCATTCCTGCCAACTGCTTGAACACATTTTCACTTACACCACCAACAACCACTGGCTTTGGGGTTAGTGTCTTCTGTCTACAGAGGCAGAGTGGGCAAAGTCCCATGGCTGTGTCCAGTTGACTCTCAAACATAGCAGTGAAGAGCTGAATTCAGGTCCACTTGACTGTGTGTTTCTGATCGCCTGCTTCTGTGGCTCAGAGTGTGATGGAGATTAGACAGTGGACCATGGTCGACAACAGCACAAGAACAAGTACTATGTCATACACCACACACTATGCCAAGCACTTTACATTCACATCTCTTTTTTTTTAATGCCATCACTTTATATAATTTTTTAAAGATTTATTTTATTCAAAAGGCAGAATTATGGGAAGTGGGGAGAAAAATAGAGATAGAGAGTGATCTTCTATCTGTGGGTTTACTCCTCAAATGGCCTCAACAGCTGGGACTGGGCCAGGCCAAAGCCAGGAGCCAGGAGATTCTTCAGGGTCTCCCACTTGGGCCATCTTCTGCAGCTTTCTCAGGCCATTAGCAGGGAGCTGGGTCAGAAGTGGAGCAGCCGGGACTCAAACAGGTGCCCATATGGAATGCGTGGCTTTACTGCTTTGCCACAGCGCTGGCCTCCACCCAATCACTTTATAAAATAGATGTCAATTCTCATTTTTAACTATCAGGAAACTGAACTCAGTGCGGGTAATACACCCAGAAGTACATAGCTAATAAAACTGCTAGAGGTCCCATACCTGGACCTGGCTCTGCAGAGCAGCTCATAACTATCCTTTAACCTACTGTGCCACAACACTGTTCCCAAAACATAGATTTTTAAAATAAACTATGATTTTCAATTATAAAAATAATAAATGGCTATGATAGAAAACTGGGAAATGATATACAAAAAGAAAGGTTCATTTTAGAAGCATTTCCTTTTTATCTTCTTTCTACACTTAGTTTTTAATTGAGATTATTGAGTACATTCAATTTATATCCTGCTTTTTATATTTAACATACCATAAGTAATTTCCTACATTGTGGCCAATATTTCACATAATATGTTCTCACATAGACATTAATCACCTTCTTCCTATCTTGATTTCCTTCCTGAAAAACACACAAGTACCCCTTCTCTTTACTGTGTTGTATGTTTAAGTAGGACAGCATTGTATATTTAAAAACCTGCAAATGTTAGCCAGTTATTAACCTCCTTGAACATAGTGTCGTTATCAGCAACATGGGACAAGCAAAAAGGGCTTTACTTAATTTACAGAATTTTTCAAGAGTCTGATGACGTATAGGCACACACATCTCATTAGATATGGGGGCAAATGTTCATTTTTAAACCATAGCATTATACAAGTGGAGGGAGATTTTCAGGAGGGACTATGACAAGTGATTTGTAAAGCGACTGGAAATTTGTGAATAAAGAGCTCTCTGCGATTTTTCTGTGCCGAGTGAGACATGTCCTAATGTTTGTATTTAATATTCTAAACAGTTGCCAGTGCCTAATTCTAGGTTCGTACCATGCAATAGCTTTTTCTGGATTTTTTTTTTAAACTTTCAGCTGTAAAACTGGGGTCAATTATTTTTAGCCATTTCTTCAGCCTGTGTCATTAGCAGAGTACTTTGAGGTAATGACTTGGGCATATTTGATGATTGTTCATTTTGAAAGATGTCATTTTAAGAGTTTTCTGGAAATTTCAAATCCGCCTGTGGGAAATCTGTTTCATGCCAAAATGTCATTTCAAATTCAAGCCTACATACTGCCTTACACTCAGCCCTTATAAATGTTTCACGGCACCTGCATTTTTTATCATGGCCCTTTCATGTGAACTTGGATTTCTTGTGGCTCACCTCCACACTGGGTCTGAAGGGGAGAACGTAATATTTTTAAATGCCCTTTTCCCCCTTTTGTCAGAGATGATAAAATTCCCCAATTATTTTCCCCTTGTGCACAGATATTTATATTAATATTTTAAGGAATAGGTTCTTTATACTGTTATTCATGAATCCATATATTAAATTTAAAACAAGTATATCCTAAAAATGAATATTTAATCTGTTTAATACCTGAAGCCAGATCCATGTTGACTTAATTTCTTTGGTCATAAAAGAAATTTATGAAATGTTTCAGACTCAGTCAGTCATTCAACAAATATTTAAACAAGCTTATGAGTCCCTCCCACATTATCCCTTTTAATGCCTGTAAGAACATGACCATGTAGGTATTATTATCACTATCACCATCATCATCGTCATCATCATCATCCCTGTATCATGCATGAGAAAACAGAGGCTTGAAGGAGTAAAGAACCAATCAGCTAGTTCTTTGCTACAGTTTCAGGTCTAATGGTCAGTAGAAGAACCTACATGAGGGGCCGGCATTGTGGCAAGAGCTGCCACCTGCAGCACCAGCATCCCTTATCAGAGAGCCAGTGCGAGTCTTGGCTGCTCCATGACCAGTCCATCTCCTTGCTAATGCACCTGAAAGGGCAGTGGAGGATGGCCCTGGTACTTGGGCTCCACCACCCGCATGGGAGACCCAATTGATATTCCTGGCTCCTCGCTTCAGCCTGGCCCAGCAGGGCTTTTGCAGCCATTTGGGGAGTGAACCAGCAGGTGGAAGATTTCTCTCTCTCTCTCTCTCTCTCTCTCTCTCTCTCTCTCTCTCTCTCTCTCCTTTCCTCCCTCCTTCCCTACATTCCTTTCAAATAAATAAGTATTCAAGTAAACAAGTAAAATTAGAAAAAAAAAAGAACCTATATGAGTAAAATCTTTGGGGTAAGTAGTTTGAGGCAAAACTAGAGAGACCAACTGCACTAGCAAAAATGAGAGAGAGAGAGGAGAGATGGAGAGAGAGGGAGAGAGGGATAGGAGGAGAGAGAGAGAGAGGGAGAGAGAGGGGTTGGAAAAGAGACTAGTGGAAACCAAAACTGGAGGGGGAATAGCTTAGAATGGGAGGAGTCTGGGTTGTAGCTCCCTCACTTTGCTTCACACTTGGATCACCTGGGATCTTTAAAAATGACCCAGGCCTGGTTCTTCCTCCCCGGTGTTGTGATTTATTAGTAAGGAATGGAACCTGGTCATTGGGTTTGGTTTGGTGGTTTAACTTTCCAGATGATTTTAATGTGCAACAAATCTAGGGAACCACTAAAGTAGTGCATGGACTAGAGTATGAGACAAAACTGAAGACTCTATCTTGTTCATCACAGGTGCTTGACATCCCCATGGGTTGTACAGGCGTGCAGGCCTGGGTTGGGGATAGACATAATGCTCACAGATAGAAAGCACAAACCCCGCTTCATTTGAGAGGAAGACAGGCAGTGTGCTTTAATGGGGAAAGTGCAGGCTAGTCACAACTTTTCTGAGCTTCAGCTTCCTTGTCCCTAGAGTGGCTATTATCATACCTACCCAGTAAGTTTGTTGTTAGAAATTCATTACAGTAAAATTTCTCTTATTCAATAACATCAGAGTCTTTAGTGAGTTCACTTATAAAAGAAAAAAGAAGTCCTATGCTAGCAGGTAGTGTTTTCCAAAGATAACCAAAATATATCCCTCATGCTCACCTGAAAATGTGGCACTGCTCCTCTTTCTACCCAAGGTAGTAGGGTGCATGAGCCTTCCTCTTGAACTTGGGTATCCATCTGTAAATGCCCAATTGGTGGATTATGATGGAAAAGTCACAATGTGACTGAGGAGGTTAGAGCACAACTGGCAGCAGGCTCCTTCTCTCTTGCCTGCAGAGCTCTGAGCTGACTTGTACCAAGCCTGGCTACTCTGAAGCCACCATACTGAGGAGACCATGTGGAAAAGCCACATAGAACTAGAGGGAGATATCCCTATTGTGTCAGCAGTATCAGCCCCAAGATGTTTGAGTTGTGTCAGCATCACCTGCCAGAAATGTGAGGACAGCAGTTCTTCAGATGATGTCATCCTCCAATTTTCAGGCTGCCCCCAACCTGGGGCAGAGAGAACGGCTGATTTGAGCTGTTCCATTGTCCAAAATTCAGATTTGTGAACAAAGTAAATGTTATTACTACTTTAAAACACTGTCTGTTGTGTGCTTTGATGTACTGTAATAGATAACCGCAATACCAGGGAATCATAAAAATAAATATAAATATCTGTGTTGAATTGCTTATTTCAAATTAAAACATATTACAATTCTTTTATTTATCAACTTTGTGATGTAAAACCCCTGGAGTTTATAGCCCAGTGGCCAGAATCTTGGCATGAACCATACTATGAAGCATTTTCTTGTGATTTCCAGCATCAGTTTCTTTAATATAGAAGGAATGTTTGCAAATGCTTAAGAAAATTCTTATCACTCCACCCTATCTTTTATAGTTGTCCTATCCCAGCTTAACTGTACATTTTATCAAGTAGTTCATTAATTTTATCAAGTATTTCCAAAGCATTCAACTTAGTTTCATGGAACTAAAAGTTTCTTTTATAAACAGATTGCATCATGTAGTTGTTACTGAAGTATTTCATAGGATAAAAATAACACATACAATTTGAATAAATTAATATGTGGGGGAACTGATGTGAGCAGAAGTATACAGGTTCTCTGAAGAGGTGTCTGTGAGCCATCCATGTTCTTCCAAGTTATATGAGCTAGTCAATAGACTGATCAAGTGAATGGGAACTGTGTTAGTCTGTCAAATTAGTTAAGGTTGGCCATAATAGTATTTACCATAATGTGTAGAGAAAACTTGCAGATAGTAGGCACTCGTTAAACATCATTTTCTCTAATCAGTAAATCCTGTTTTGCTCAAAAAATGCTTGCAAATACTTCCTGCCACACACTAACTGAAGAATTTTATTAACAAAGTATCCTTTGACAGTCATCTAAAGTTTATACTATTTTACAAAATGCATCACATTCCTATTTATGGAAAATAATTTCCCATGGGTTAGGGTTCAGATCAGGTGCATAATATTTTCAAATCACTTGTTAAAAATAAAATGCATCATGACAGTTCTCACACCATAGCTCCTGAATGCATTTACAGTTTGAATGAAAATCTACTAGTGCAGTCCTGAGACTCTGAGATTTCTCTAGCACCAGCCAAATCTTTGTACAGCCATAAATAGGAGAGAGAGCCCAACATTCTGGGAAGGGCACTGCATTTTAGGATGAGGTGTGTAATTTACTGAAAAGTTTATCATAATAGAATCTAGCAGCTATTCAAGCTTTCATCAAAGCCCAATCTCTGACATTCTTCCAGTCCTGGTCTCTGCTACCCGTCCTGCACATCGCCACCAGGAAAGCAGTCATGCCGGAATTCCACAGTGCTTCCTGCCCTCCTGCACAGATCAAGTTGGGCCTCTGTAACATGGTATATGATGCCCTTTAATGATAAGGGCCCTAACTCTCTTTCAGCCTCATCTCTAATCATTCCCATCTATATTAGGGCCCAGGACCAAGCACCGTGTGTAGCATAATCAGGTATGGCCCAGCACTTGTGTTGTGGAAAACTACAGCACATCCAGTGTCCTAAAATCAGTGTGCTCCAAACTGGAGGTATTGCTCCAGAAACAGATATTGAAATCAATTTAATGGACTTAAACAAGCATTTTTTAAAAATTAGGGTGGGATGGGATGTAATGGGCTAGGATCACATAGCAGAGCAGAGCAGAGTATAGAATACATCACACACAGTAAGGGTAAATATTGTTTCACTAAGCT